>NC_136814.1:71199718-71839092 GCF_951394365.1 Tetrao urogallus | reverse complement strand
AGCGTTCACTGTTTTAAGCATGTGTCTTCCACCCTTTACTGACTCTGCTTTATCTGCTTTGCCAACAAAAATATTTATATTTTATTCCATTGTAGTAGGGAAATATATAGTAGGAAATCAACTAGAAGTAATTGTGATGCTAGGATGTGGAGTTTAGCATACATACACAGCAAAGCCTAAGATTCTTCTTTTGCTACTTTGTGCCCCATCCCTAGTTTAACTCATACCATTTTCATAGCTACTGGGAATTCACTAGGGCTTCCTGGCAGGCTGGTGGCCATCAGAAATGTATAGTCTGTTTAGATATGTTCTATGTATTTCAGTTGTGTGCAGTTTTACAAGCCAGCCAGCCACAAAGCTACTGAACAGCTCTTTCCTCAGTTCTGACATAGTCAGAGAGTACAGCAGTTTGCTGACCCAAAAGAAAATGGAAAGAAACCACCTTTTGCACTTCAGGATCTGCTTTTCTTTGTACAGCTTCATTTGATCCAGAGCATTTTCAGTGCTTTTGAAAGAAGACTGGATTGTGCTCTATAGCTAGGATGAGTTTTATCTTCAGGAAGACAATAAAGAACATTCTTTTCCGTGCTCAGCACAGTATAGAAAGCCACCACTACCTTCAGAGAACATTATAAGTTGTAAACTAGCTTTGATGTGGACGTGTCAATGTGGACCTATCTCTGCATGTTATCAAGTCTGATGATGCTGCTGAATTTTAGTAAAGCTTTGCATGAGAAAATTTTCCAGTTGTGCCAGTGATGGAACCAACATAGTCAGACCTTAGGGTTCATGAGTAGAAAGTGATACAGTGTGGAGTTCTGATGCTAATATTGTATTTGGCTGAAAAATATTTCCCACAGATAGGATTTTCATGTAATTCTTCTTTTTTTTTTTTTTTTTTTTTTTTGAGACAGAAGGGGATTGAAGGAAAGTCACTCCAGTATGCCAGTATGGACAGCAGCGCTATATCCACTCTTCTCTATTATTAAGAGACCGTGCACAGCTGGCTGATGCCTTCTGCTGTGCAATCAGATTGCAGAAAGGAACCACTGAACTGGTGCTTCAGCAGCTGGGGATTGACAGCACATGAGTGCTGCTGGGAGGAGGAGAAGATGGATGACAATCAGGGGAAGGCTGGAGGCTGCAGAACCATTGCAGCACACTGTGCACTGCACAGCAACTTGGAGAGTGGAGCTGAGAGTTGGCTATTTCTCACCATGGCCAAAGGGGATGAGATATAAAGACTCAGAGATTTGCAAAATTGCAGCAGTACCCAGCCAGAAACTGACAGGAATGTTTATGTTTTACCTTTGAAGACAGGGAATAATTTTTCTTGTCCACAGAATTTTTCAGTTTCTCGTACTTTTTCATTATGTGAAGTACTGTTCTTCCATTGCCTTCAAGAAAATTTTTAAGAAGGAAGATTTTTTAACTCAATTTATGCAGCAATTTTCTGCAGTTGTAGGTTACCAGGTTGTGTTTTCATTAGGTACATTTTACAACCATCTGTGTTTAGTATCATCACTGAGCTGAAAGGAATCAAGGGAGGTCATCTAGTCCAGCCCCAGAACCTGAGGGCAGAGTCAAATCTCATAACTGAAGGATGTATGTCTAACCTTTTCTTTACATTTTACAGTGACAGCTTCAGCACCATCCCTAAACTAGTCCATCTTAATTAAGCTCTGAGATAATTTTTTTAAGCTGTTCATAACAAAAAATGCCAGTGTTGTACAGAACCATTCTACATTGTTCTCAAAGTGCAAACACGGAACTGGAATCTAAGGAACTGAACAAATAACTTGAAAACAAAGTAGGTGGAGAGGGGAAGAAAAAGAATGCTGCAGACAATAGAATAAAAATACACAGCCTGAGATTAGCACTTCATTCAACTATCAGCCTAAAAGTATTTAACTATATGCAGCTCAGCTGTGTCTTTTCATATTAGGCAGTTTTCAAGAATCTGCAGGACAGGCATGGAAAGGCATGGTAGCAAGCCCATGTTTAGATAGCAGGGAAAAATATCTACCATTCCAGTTGATAAAAAGGAAGTATAACTGGGAACAGTAAGAGTTAATTCCATCAAAAAGAAGCATTCTTCAGTCTCAGAGAACTGAACCAAAA
Organism: Tetrao urogallus; assembly: GCF_951394365.1. Lineage (NCBI taxonomy): Eukaryota > Metazoa > Chordata > Aves > Galliformes > Phasianidae > Tetrao > Tetrao urogallus. The sequence continues at coordinate 71,836,971 of NC_136814.1, read as the reverse complement.
GAAGCTTGGGGCACCTGGAGATAAGAAATTACACTCACGCTATCCTAAGGCATTAAGTTTTCATTTTATACTGCAGGTGAAAAATTCCAGCTATCTGGAAGTGTGATCTAAGAGGACACTGCTCCTTGCATAAATGTAGATATGCAGTGGCTGGGACTGGTACAATATGCCAGAGGACAGGTACAGCAATTTCAAAGGAGTGTTATTTCCAACAATGTTTGCCTGTGTGTGATCCTTATCAGTTCACACTGCATTCAATGTCCTTTTAATATTTCCAGAGTATCTCCATAGATACTATCTCCTGCTAGAAGGGCCTCTGTCACCTCTGTTTGCCCCAGTGTCCTTCTGCTTCTCACTTTCAATAAATCTCCTGTGCCAGAGATGCCCAGTCTGATCCCCAGAGTGATCCTCTGAGGATACCTTGAGATTTTAAAGTATTTAATCTTGAGCTCTCCCGAGACAGGGTGCTGATAAGAATTAGCCCTGAATATTTCAGAATTCTAAGTAAGGCAAGAGAAGTAACAAGTTATCTTTATTCATTAATCAGTGCCCATGATTTCAGAAATAACACTGTCCCTTTGTTCCAGCTTAATTTTAAAATACTGTCCTTAGTATCTCTTTGCACTCTTGGAAATAATTCATTCCTGCACACCTCCAAATCCTCCAGAATGTCATTTTAGCTCATCTAGGAGATTTGCAGTGGCTGCCTGTGCTGACAGTCAGTGTTTTTTTCATGGACACAGTGGTCAGCTGTTTTGGATTGAAAAATCATAGGACTGTGCCTCTAATCCTTTGGAATATCTCAGCATTAGACTAGTAATGACAGTTACACCTCTGCAAGTAGTCACATATTTTGGGCTACTGGCAAAACTTTGAGGGTATACCAGTGAGGGTGATGTAAAGGTATGCCAGGAAAACAGGCACTGGCATAACTGACCAGAAATGCTACCTTTCTTCTCTCTGCTTTAGTTAGCATAACTGGAAATAAAACATTATGTCTATCCTTTCCTGGAATAATTAAGAAGTCATCATTGTAAAGGACCCATGAAATAGGTTTTATAAAATTGCATTTTATTTCTTTGTAAACATTATGCATTCATACAATATTTTGTAAGCCTTGCCTGGTGTACTCAGGGTTAATGCTCCTAGTACCCTGCCCATTATCCCTGTGGTTTTGTTGCTACTACATGGAGTTGCTTGGTGATGGAATGCCAAAGTCTGCACTTAAAAGGAAGCCTTGCTAAGTTTTCTGCTGAGGAAAATAGTCTTGCACTACTATGCTTTCAAGTAGGAAAAAGGCACCTAGAAAATTCTTGCTATACCACAACACTTGGAAATGTAGTTTATAATGAAACTATCAAAGATACTGCATTCTTTCATTTGGCAATAGTCTCAGTAAACACATTTCTTTGACGAGTTTTCTTTTCAGAGGCTGCCATGACAGAAATTGATGGGGGAGGGGATCTGGAAAAAGGAAGTGTGTGCTTCTGTGGTGGAAAGAAAGCCATAAAAGAGGAAGGGTGAGATAAGGTTACTTGGCTGGATGTATCGCAATGAATGTCTCCACATATTGTCTGTCACCTTTATAGAGAGAAAGAAGCACAGCAAGAGATCAGCAGCTACCTTGAGCACAAAAAGGAAGAAGAAAATGTTAAATTGAAAGACGCATTTTGAAGAACATTGTGAAAAAAAATATCTTCCACAAATTTTAGTGGGCAAATTAAACAGAATCAGCCTATGTATCCTAGCATTACAGACAAACTACTTCTCAAGAAAATGCAATTTGTTAACAAGTGTTTGCCACATGCCTTCACTGTGCTGCTGTTTAGGACAAAGAGTCTCAAAAGCCATGAAGGCAGTCTGTTTTTTCCTCATCTGCTTTACAGAGGACAAAGGTCAGAACTTCACTCTGAAAAGTGACTGCTACTCCATGTTTACATTTCAAAAGTCATTGCTGCAGTCACAACAAAATCTTGTCAGCTCTTTTAGGTTTAGGCAAATAATACTGCTAGAAGTATTCTCTCTTCTGCTTCCTTGCCAGCCTCTCATTTCAGGTTGTAATGTGTCTTACTTTTGCAAAACTTTTGCAGCATCCCATTAGAAGTAGCTTCAAAGTGAAGCATGCCAACAGCACCTATGTATCTCGTAATGGATGTGTGAGTCTGCATCATAATAGTTTTCTGAACCCAAAAGATGAAAAATTAACAGAAGTATCCTGGCCATGAGCTACTCTTTTGGTGAAAGGTAAAAACTAAGAACCATGAACTCAGATCAGTAGGGGATATTTGAGTACAGGGGGCACCAATGCAACGTGAGGAAACATTTAGAGAAGACAGGATAAGTAAACTTGTTTAATGTTGCGAGATGCTAATATCAGCCTTGTGGATACAGAAGTAGTTTATCCTCACATTGTCGCTACAATTCAAAGACACAAATACCACACAGTGTACGCCTAATTTCATGCAGAGAACAGAATAAATAATATTTGACTATTTCCTACAAAGCAGGAACTGTCATGTGTTTATGCAGGGTTTTTCATTACTTAGGAGATGAGTTTAGTTTAAAATAACCCCTGCCAGAGAGCATCAAAGAGCTTTTAATTGGGGGGTGACTACAGAACAAGACAGAAGATTAAGGTACTTTTCTGATTTCCCAGTAATTTTAGTATTCAGAAAATCATCAGTTTCTGTGAATAGACACCTTCCTCAACCTATTCTTCAACTCAACTCACAGAACTTAAGTCAACTCTTAAGTGAAAAGATAAACCTATTCCGCATGTTAGTTTCAATAGAAGAGAAAGAATGGCCTTATGAAGATTAGTTCAGCCCCTTGTTTTTATCTCAAGTTTCATCTCTTTGAGCCGTTTGACCCAAATCCCTTACTCCTTAGAGAACATGCTCCAATTTTGTTCATAGAAAAGCAGGAAAACAATCTTCTGTTCTCATGGGTCAGGTCAAAAACTTCTCTGTAGATGTATTTCCAGCAAAAATCAGCATAAGCTGAAGAAAAGCCTATGTGATGTATCTGCAGAACCACAAACTGAACTTGAACTGATGAGACTAAATGGAAAAGTCAAGGACACAACAGTACTTCCCCTCTTCTCCTTTCAATATGGCTTTGCTAAAAGCATAGAGGTCTTGCTAAACTCTATCCATAAGAAGGGGATTGAGATGACAGGCATACTCAACTCCAATATTTTAAATGACTGTACTGGGTGCGTATGTCCAGTTGATGGCAGGTGGCTGCCCAGTTCCACTGTGCAGAAAAGTCAAGGCTGCTGCATGCCACATACAGCTGGTTCCAGCCAGCTCCCACAGCCCCACTGCAGGGCATGGCTGGGCCCAGCAGTGGAGATGGCATATGCTGGAATAAGCAGAAAGTGTGAGGAGGAAGGAGTGACACAAGAGCTGTTATGAACTGAACACAACCCTCTGTTACCCAGCTCTCCTGCACTGCTTAGAGGGAAGGCAGAAGTGGGAATGAAAGAGTGAAAATGAGCCTCAGAGAAGGGGCTGAGGAGTACAAGTGTTTGAATTTTTGTTGTTTCTTATTATCCACATCTATTTTAATTGGCAATAAATTACATTCATTTTCCCCTAAGTGAGTCTGCCCATGACAGTAATTGGTAAGTGATCTTCCTGCCCTTACCTCAATGAGTCTTTCCATCTTAATTCCTGTCACCCCCTCCCCTGGCCCTGTCCTGCTGAGGAGAGAGAGTGAGAGAGCACCTGGGGGCCAAGAGCAAGTGGCAGTCAGCCAAGGTTAACCCACCACAATACGTACAACCAGAATTAAGACTGACTTTCCAAAATAAGGAAGAAAGCGTGGCACATTATTTTTTCCTCAAGATATGATGCTAGTGTAGAACTCCCCTTTCTGTCCCTTTCCTCAATAATGAATGTGAAAATGCATTTTGTTGTACTGTGTTGCTACACTGACACATCAGCTCTTACACTCACAAAGCAGTACATGTACTTGCATTAATGGACCTCTGAATCACATTCTATTGTGTCTTTGTGCTGAATGTAATTATTTATCTCACATGTTAAATGAGATTAACTGACTTAAGAGAAATTCTGCTTTGTCAGTGATTTTTTTTTTTTTTAGATCTTTTTTTATTTAGAGTATATATTTTATATATATATATTAGGAGTGGAAGTTTTATATATATATATATATGCATATATACATATATATAATTTATTTATTTACTTATTTATTTTTGGTGCAGCTAACTAGGAAAGATAACAAAACTTGAAAGCACTGAGAAATATGCAGGAAAAGAAAGCCAGACAAATTGAAATGCACAATTCAATCTTTTACAGTATGCCAACAAATACAGTACACTTCTTCTTGGTAACTAACTTCTATTCCTTTTTCCTTTTTAAGTCACAGCACTTTTCACATGGGTAACTGTTTTATTTTTAGAACACTTTTGTGTTCTAGGGCTACATTCAGGAGTAGAGGTTAGCCATAAGCAATCTCTAACTCTGCCAGGTTTCACAAGAACCATACGGAAGACAAGTGTTGTAAAGAGATTTATCAGTTCTCTCAGGAAGAAACAATCAGAGAAAGGACAAAGGAATCTGTATGAACTTCTCACTCTACTCTTTTTTCCCTATAGAGAAAGAAAAGGCGCCTCACAAAGAAGCAGCGTATCTGTACTTTTCTTAAAGTTTAACAAAGGACTGTGGCATAAAAACATAGTTAAATGATTAGGATACTTTATTGTTCATGTTTCTTTATAAGGCTGATTACGAGAACAGGAGAGCTGAGAATCTGTATTACTGCTTTCCTTCCCTATCTGTTTTAGGACTCACAAGGAAAAAGTAAGAATGTTCATCTCCATATACTCATCAGTCACAAGCTAGTTTTTTAACAGTCTTATTAATCCCAGAAATGAAGTTCCAGTACCAACTTATTCCTCTAAAGCTATATCCTCTATATGCACACAAATATATACAGACCAAAACTGCAGTATATTAGCCTTTACCCATACACAAGGAAAGAATCAAAGTATAATTTTGTGCATCTGAAACTCTTGGCCTAAGTTCTACGTAAAAACACTTAAGATGTGTGATTTATATCAAGCATGACATATCTTAAAACTCTACTTTCAATTTATATGTTAGCTTCTTATGGGAAGAAGATAAATATGAATATGGCATTATCTAAAACTTTTCCATGAATGCTGCGCAAGAACTCGTACACTTATAGAATAATAAATTCAGAGAATCATAGAATGATTTCAGTTGGAACCTTTAAAAATCATCTTCCAAGCCCTCTGCTATGAACAGGGACACCTTCCACTAGACTAGATCACGTTGTTCAAAGCACTATCTAGCATGAGTATGAGCACTTACAGGGATAGGGCATCCCTTTTTTACTTTAAAGTTTCTGAAGTTACAGATCAGAAATATTGATGTTTATCCATTTTGATGTCTGATGTCTGGGTTGTTAGGGTAGTTTGACTAGGTTGTGGTTGGACTTGATGATCTTTAAGGTCTTTTCCAATCTGAGCGATTCTATGATTCTATGATTCTATGTCTGATTGCTTTAAGAGGAGATAGATATATATGTATTTGAAAAACCTGATGTTATTTTCTCTCTTTGTCTTCCTCTCTTCTTCCTCAGAACAAATTATGACATCAACATCTAAAGGAATTTTCCGGCCATTTTTGATCGTCTTCATTATTCTTGGTTGTTTCATGGCATTTATACTAATTTATATTAAACCGACAAGCAGCTGGATCTCTACTCCTGTGGAATCAGCCAGCTCAGTTTTGAAAATGAAGAGTTTCTTTTCTTCCAAAACTGATAATTTTAATGAAACTATTATTTTGGTTTGGCTTTGGCCGTTTGGCCAGACATTCGATCTAACATCTTGCCAAATGATGTTCAATATCCACGGGTGCCATCTGACTATTGACCGCTCATTATATAACAAGTCCCACGCAGTTCTCATTCATCACAGGGACATTAACTGGGATCTGACTAATTTACCTCAGCAAGCCAGGCCACCATTCCAGAAATGGATTTGGATGAACTTGGAATCTCCAACTCATACTCCACAAAAGAGTGGCATTGAACACCTCTTTAACCTAACCCTGACTTACCGGCGTGATTCAGATATTCAGGTGCCTTATGGCTCCATGATGGTCGGTACAGGCTCCTTTACATATGAAGTGCCAAGTAAAGAAAACTTGGTTTGTTGGGTTGTAAGTAATTGGAACCCTGAGCATGCTCGAGTCAAGTATTACAATGAGCTTAGCAAATACATTGAAATCCATACCTACGGCCAAGCCTTTGGAGACTACGTCAACGATAAAAACTTAATTCCAACTATCTCCAGTTGCAAATTCTATCTTTCGTTTGAAAATTCAATCCACAAAGATTACATTACTGAGAAACTTTACAATGCTCTTCTGGCTGGATCAGTGCCAGTCGTATTGGGCCCTTCCAGAGAAAACTACGAGAATTACATTCCAGCAGACTCTTTTATCCATGTGGAAGATTTTCTATCCCCAAGAGATCTGGCAGAATATCTTCTGATGCTTGACAAAAATAACAAGATGTACCTTAGTTACTTCAACTGGAAGAAGGATTTCTCAGTGCATCTTCCTAAATTCTGGGAATCGCATGCATGTCTTGCTTGTGATCATGTGAAAAGACACCAGGAATACAAGTCGATTGGAAATTTAGAAAAATGGTTTTGGAACTAATTTGTGTGTGTGTGTGTATGTATGCACTTTTTTGAAGAAGATAATGGATCTTTAGTCTAAGTGGAGAGTAAAGGAATAAGGAAAGAAGAAGGATGAACCTCACAGAACCTTACGTCAAGGTTTATCAGCCATCCTCTCTTGGCTATCCTATTTATATTTTGTAAGAGATTTTAAGAATTATGAGCAGCAGTCATCAATACTCAGTTTTAAATTATAATGTTCATACTAATCATGTGCACTGAAGAACATATGATTGTTTACTATAACTTTTAAACAAGATTTTTCACATTTTCTGTGGAGTATGTCTCAGTCTTACACATAAATTGACATTTTAAACAATTTTTTTCTTTTTTCTTTTTTCTTTTTTCTTTTTTCTTTTTTCTTTTTTCTTTTTTCTTTTTTCTTTTTTCTTTTTTCTTTTTTCTTTTTTCTTTTTTCTTTTTCTTTTTTAACACTTCATTTGCTGTTTAATCTATTTGCAAAATGAGAACACAACTCTTAAATGCCAGAGAATTTTAAAAGGATAATTTGCTCTAGTGTTCTGAAATATGTGTATTTAATTAAAAAAAAAAAAAAGAAACAGAAACAGTATCTATAATTATTTCAGTGTGATAAACTGCACCCCTTTTTAAGGGTGCAGAATCTAGAAATACAGTTTTTAAAAAAGAATCACAGTAGCAGACAGTCTTTGTTTAAAAAAAAAAAAACGGTTTCCCAATAAACAACTTCTAGAGTTACTTTAGCAATACGTCAGTTCTTACCTTATGAAGAATGGAGAAGTAAGATATTGAGAAAATAAACAATCTTAGTGACCAAATCCCCATTCATCCAACTTTTCAGTGAATTTAAATGTAGAGCATTCTTGTGTCTCAAGTACAGTTTATGTGAACCAGGGCTGTAATTGGTATTATACTGATGCAGAAGTAAACAGATTTTAATTTAGGTATTTGACTGAATCAGCCTCATGCACTGAATTCAGCTGGTAATAGCGATCGTTTAGAAATAGCTTGTTGTGAAATTCTAGAAATGTCTCTCATAATCCTTTTTATAATTGTGGTGTTTCTCTCCACTTCTATAAAGGTCTGTTGAACTTGATCGGTAGATGGCTGACTTGCTGAGTGGCAAGTTTCTTTTCTGAAAGATATATGCTGAAAATCAGTAAATAAGTTATCATGCTGAAGTATTCAACCATTCAACTCATTAAGCTAATGAGTTTTGGTTTTTGAAACTATTTTATGTGACAGGTATAAACAAAAGCAATCTCAAGAACAGTAGATGCTTTCAAAGGGAAATTCTTACGTATTGAATTGCTCTGACAGCAAATACAAAAATGTGATGATTGTCATGATTGTTTAAAATATGTCTGTCTAAATGTCTGTTATTTGATCTTATCACTTTTTTTTTTTTTCATCAGCTCATACTTAAATACCGGATTGCTATGTATTGTCATATGTACAAGGTTTGTTTAATGACATGGACATACAGATATATTTTGGTAGCAACTGAAAGCCAATCAGGTTTTTTTCATGCCAAAATATTACACATTGCTCTTACTAATGAGTTGCAGTCAGCTGCAGAATCATATGTCTGTTTTTTTGATATGTTTAAAACTACACTAGATATGTTCACTCTTTTCTTTAAGCTAGAGAAAGGGTTGTAAAAGAAATTGAAATAAATGTTAAAAGTTATGAATTCACTGGTAAACATCACACAGTAGACTAGTACATTATTCCAATAGTTAACAGGTGAATATTGACTTTAAACTTTTAAGACTATCCATAAGTAAAATGAAATGAGGTGTAAAAATGTTGAAGGATGAAGGTGCATTTTCATTTACTGTGAACAAATATATATTCTGCTACTAAAGTAAGGCATGGTAAAAGAAACTATTAAAAAAAATCAAAAGATGAAAAGATTATAAAAGTTAGTGAAAAACTCCAGCTTATGTGATGTAGAAGACTTTATTCAAGCAACATAATTGATCTAACATGTAACATTAAACCTGAAGACAACAACTCTGATGAAGAGATTAAGGGATATGCAATGATAAAATTTAGCCAAAAAAATGTGATCTGTGAGATACTTCTTTTAACTCAGACTGGAATACAAACATGGAAGGCTGTGAGGGAAATATAGTTAAACTTATAAACTGAGAAACTCCTTTGGAAATGGTACAGAAAAACTTGTGTTCCTCCCTATGGCTTCAAAAGCTGTTTATTTATTTTGTTTATTGCTGCCTTTAAAAGCTTATTTACAAGATATGTGAGCCTTCCAGATTCACCAGCATTCCAGAAGGAAACAAGATGATTTTACCTTACAAATTAATGCAATAGAAGGAAACACAGTCTTCAGCAAATAAAGTGTATTACATATATGTAATGTGAATTGCATTCATGTCATTTTGAAGGCAAGTGGCTACACGAACAAAACCTTTCTATTTCTTCATACCTTTAGTTTTCAGGAGGATTGTGAAGTTCTCAGCTGCTGAAAATGCCATTGATGTGGCTAGGTAACCTGATCTCCTTGATGATGGAATTCAGATTTTTTTTTTTTTTTTTTTTGCACTAACCTCACTAGAAGTATATTCACCCTTTTGTGAACATCCACAGTCCCTTACTTCATTCCTCACACCAGACAGCAGGAGTTGTACTGGGTGTTACAAGGCCTTATTCAGATGAGACCGATTCCTTAGCTTGAAGATTCAGCATCTCAGCTCTTACTTAATTAAATAGTGAGCACAGTAAAGAAATGACTAAAAATGTTACTTGTTACTATGAAAATCTACTGGTATTGTGGTTTAACCTAGCAGACAGATCACCACCACACAGTTGTTCCCTCATTCCCCTCTAAGTGAGATGGGAGAGACAATCAGAATAAAAGCTGAAACTCATGGGTTGAGATACATACAGTTTAACATGACAGAAAAGGAAGATAAAATAAAAACAATAAAAGAATATACAAAACAAGTGATGCACAAAGTGATTGCTCACCACATGCCAACCAACACCCAAGCAGTCCCTAAGCCCAGTGCCACCCTCAGCCAACTCCCCCAGTTTTATTGTTCATCACAGTGTCATACGGTATGGAATACTCCTTTGTACAGTTTGGATAAGCTGTTCTGATTCTGTCCCATCTCAGCTTCTTGTGACACCTGCCTATTTGCTCTCAGGACACCACAAGCAGTTGAAGAGTGCTTGACTTATTATAAGAACTACTCATCATCAACTAAAGAATCAGAATTTCAGAATCATCAGAATTCATTCTTCATTAGTTTGGGTGATTCTTATTGTAACACCATTAATATGGCATATAGCAACCAGAAGCATGAGAAGTTGAAATGTCTTGGATTCAGTGCAAGAAATGCTCAGCTACAACTAAGACATTATTCTCATCTTAGATCCAAACCACAGCACTGTACTGTTAGAAAGAAAATTATCCCTGCTGAAACCAGGGCAGATGTATACACTGGAAAGTTTTGAAATATATGCAAAGTGTTAATATTGTAAATAATGTTGACCTTTGTGAGCAGTGGATCCATTCAGTCTGGCAATTCTTGAGCTGAGTTCTAGGGTATGTGAAAGCTTTTTGCTGGAAATGGAAACAGAGTACTTCATAGAAACTCCACTCAAGTTTGTATATGTTGCCTTCAGGATGCACTGATCAAATTGTTTCGAAGATTAATAAGACAAGAGAGAAATCTATTTTATATTGAAGTGACAGAATCATGATTAAATCCTAAGCTATAGACAAGGCTCTAATACTACAGTGACATTCCTGAAGCATGTTGACTGTATGTAAACGATCCAGCCATTTTATGAAGATTTTAGGGGGATCTACAGGTATCACCAAGATTTAAGCAGTCCTGAATGCAATAAGACACACTGAGAGAAGTTGTAGCATCATGTACAGCCTAGGTGGTAAATGGTGTGAGGCGATGAATGTAAATCATACGGACTTCATGCATGCAGAAAGACAGTCTGCCTAGATACGTATTCCTAAGTTTCTAGTTCATGGAAGATTTATTCCAGTCTCTATAACATTAGACATTGGTCTTAGTCTGTGCTTCTTCAGTGAGAAATCCTACCTGAATAATTAGCATTATACATTCAAATTGTAAGTCACTATGAAGTAGAATGGGGAAAAAAAAGTGATTAGGGAAGGGAAAATTATATTGAATTAGTTAAAATAGTCCACATGGAGTACCGCATCCAGTTCTGGTGCCCCCAGTACAATAAGGACACTGAGCTGTTGGAGCAGGTCCAGAAGAGGGCCACAAAGATGATGATCAGAAGTCTAAAGCACCTCCCCTCAAGGGACAGGCTAAGAGAGCTGGGGTTCTTCAGCCTTGAGAAGAGATGCTCCAAGGAGATCTTACAGTGGCCTTCCAGTACCTGAAGAGGGCCTGCAGGAAAGCTGGGGAGGGATTTTTTTATAAGGACATGTAGCAACAGGATGAAGGGAAATGGCTCTAAACTGGAAGAGCGTAGATTTAGGCTAGATATTAGGAAGAAATTCTTTACTGTGAGGATGGTGAGACACTGGAACAGGTTGCCCAGTGAGGCTGTGAATGCCCCTTCCCTGGAAGCATTCAAGGCCAGGCTGTGAGCAACCTGATCTAGTTGGAGGTGTCTCTGTCTATAGCAGAGGGTTGGAACTAGATGATGACCTTAAAGATTCTGTCTGTTCTATGAAAAGAAGGTATTATTTATGCCTTGATACTGCTGGCAAAAGAAGATAATTATACAACTAAAGAGAAATGAAAGATGAGAAATTGAACCAGTTCTTAGTGTTTTCTCAACAATTTTACTTCAGTTAGTGCATTTATTTGCCAGCCCACAGTAATCCAGTGGCACAATTACTTGTTTACTTGTCACAAGTTACTTCATTAAAGACAGAGAGTATTTTACAATGCTTTCTTTTGGATGTTTTTAGGTGCTCTGTCATACAATGAGCTATGAACATTACTGTCCTTGTCAGTGTGGAAAATAAGACATAAAACAGAAAAAATACTAATAGCAAATACATTCCTATCCCACTGAATGTGAACAGGCATCAGATGAACTGCCAGCAGATCTTCCTAAAATAGACATTTGTTTTAATTTTACCGACACTCAATGACCATAGAAGCTCCTGCTCAACAGGAGATCTTCCTTCCTTAGAAAATCCTGGTTGTGAATTTCTTTGAATGCCTTTTGATATCCAAGTTTGCCCACAGATTGTCCAAGAAATAACCATCAACATATTTGTCTTTTAGGAAACATATCAAATAAAATGAAAGATGGACAAAGAGAGCAGCAAAATACAGAGTTGCAAAGTTCATACAGACTGAAAGCTGCCTGTGAGCACTGCTGAGCATGAAAAACATCCAGTTACTGGTTCTAGCTGCTCATGCTTGTTTCTCAACCTGAATATAGAAAACATGCCATATAATTTTCTCCCATTTCTAATCAGACAAGCATCAGTTAAATAACCAATAACTGTTGCTGATTATTCAAGAATGTCACTCCTGTTGGTATTGTATTCTGTCTCATATTATATAAAAGATAACATTTGGGGTGGAAGGATGAAGTCTGTCAGTAAGCTAGTCATATTTCTAGTCCAACATGAAGAATTTCATTCTTACCATCTTTTTTTTTTTTTTTTTTTTCAATTTTGAAATGAATCCTTTTTTTATGCGACAATGCTTTTTTTGACCTAGTTCAGGAAGGACTTTAAGCACATGCATATGGACTGGAGACTTGAGCACATGCTTAAATTTAAGAGCATCTTAACTGGCTTAATGCACCGGAGCTTTTAACATTATATTGTTACTGGCTTTGGGAGTTGTGCAAAAAATCACAGTGTATAGCAGAGGCCAACTTCTATGCTCCTTATTGAATCCATGTGTCTACCCCATGATTAGTCTTGCTACTCCAAGCTGAATACTCTTTGGACTAATTTTGGCTTAGTGTTAATTCATTCAACTTAGTCCCCACTCTTGTGATTCAGAACACAGCATGTGCCACCACTGCCTCATGCCATCTACTCAGCAGAGCACCCCTCCTTCTGCTGTGAGTGCACTTGGGTGTGAGAAACAGAGCTGAGAGGAGATGAGATAGCATTTAGACAATTTCCCTAGGAAGAAAGCAAAAAATCTGATCATGTCTGCATCCAGTTAACTCAGACTGAGTGTCCTAGAAGGATCAGTATAAGCCATACAGGATTTTCCTCTTGGAGGAAAACATTTTGTTCAGACTAGATGGGACTCTGTGAGTGAACAGCCATGTGTGCAAACTGGTAACAAGGTATCCACTGTTTAGGAGAGACAGAGGGCATCAGTGTGTCTGTGGAGGCTGAGAGGGAAGATTCTGATCTATTTAAATCAAACAGTTAATTTTCAGTTAGTCAAAGTCAGTTAGTCAAATATTCAGGTGCTTCCTTAGTGAAAACCAGTATGCTACAAAAAAGAGAATCTAGGTGATTATCTGACAGTTGATGGGCTTTCTAATTAATACTGGCTAACAATTCCATTGTGGTTTCAGGTTTTTTTGTGTTTTTTTTTTTCCTAACATACACAATTTGTAAGCGTTAGACTTCAGTTGCTATAATTCATACAGAATAGATGTTTCAGCTTTAACTTTCACTCCTCGCTTAAGGAAACCTCCCTCTGGAGTTAGCAGCTGCTTTGGAAGATTCCCATATGGTAATACAGGATTGAGTGTAGAGTGGAATGACTGGAATAAAAACTTCTTATTCATGAATGGTTCCCTTTTAATATTTGAATAATTACTTCCAGTGCTGTAGACTACCTTCAGAGCAACAATCATACTGGTTAGATATGTTCATTAATATTACAGAAGTGCCAATAAGTTGATGTAATAAAACATGCAATAGTAATTTTAATTCATGCCACAAATACTGTAAGTGATACAGATAATAAAACCATAAACTCATAAGAAATAATGAAGTCTAGAGACATCATCCTGTGGTTTCAATACTGGAAAAAGTCCATTAATTACTCTATCAGAAAGGTAATTAATTGAGAATCTTTTATGTCATTATATTCTCCATGCAATTAACTGAAACCAAGAGTTTCTGTGCGGTGAATAGTTCAGAGATTTGGTCGTGTAGCAAACAGTCTTTCACCTCCAGGTTAATAGCCTAAATTATGAGAAGGTTGATGCAGGCAGTTATTTGGAAAACTCTAGCAGATGATACTGTTATCTCAGCAGGGTTTCTCATTCCTACTTTCAGTCAAGGAGCCAAAGAACTAAAATGATACTCATTTGACATCTTTGTGCATTTCTCAGCATGCAGACAGGATGGCCCAGGATGCTCTTAGTCCTGCAGCCAGCACCATGCGTGCTTATGATTGCACAGAAGTCTCTGCTGTCCTCAAGAACATTGGCTTTTTTTGAAGCACTGTGCCTGCCTGTCTGGACAAATGAAGTATTCATACCTGGAAGAACTCTTCATTAACATTCCTAAGTAAATACTTAATAAGAAAATAATCTAATCATTGCAAATTGGCAGAAAAAGCAATTGTTGCTTAGTCTTTATATGAATTACTCCAATGGAAAATAGGCTTTGAAGAAATCTTATCCCCTTGACTTAATACCAGTTTGGATTGATATATAGGGACATGCATGATTGCAAAATTTGAAAGATATACCATAAATCAATGCTCACATATATGAAATTGGGATAAATTTGCTATATGTAACTAACAACTTCAGTAGTCACCAGATAAAAATACTCCAATCAATTCTTTTGTTTATAGTGTGGTATAAAAAGCCAGTCTCATAAATGCTGTTTAGCAAATAATTTAACCCTAAACTCTAAATTTTCCTTTTCTATTTTCTTTTGTAATGCATATGTTAGACAAGAGTTAAAAGTATGGAAAGTTAACTTCCTTGCTGCAAGTTAATGTTTTAAAGATACAAAGAAGAAATTGAAGACAGTAAAGTGAGAAGATTTTCCATCTACACAAAATCCTAATGTGCCAACCGTTTCCACTGAATGAAAAAAGCAGTTAAATATAATGACTTTTTATTAGGATTTGCAAATCTTCTACTACCGCACTGTAATTTTGCACTATTTTGTAAGAAAAGAAAAAAGAAAAAAAGAAAAAAGGAACTGAAAAAGAAACAGAGAAAAAAAAATCTAAAAATAGATGCCAAATGTATAGTTTGTAAAATACTATTTTTCTTATATAAGGTGTCATCACATAGTGAATCCAACTGTATTATTGTAAACTGTGAAAAATGTGATGTACTGTTGTGACACAGCCTACCAAGGGTCATTTCTAATACACAGATTAGTCATCTGGACTTGTTTATATATGATACATATTCATAAATCTGGTATCACTTTTATACTTATTTTTTGTAGAATATTTTTCCACATTTACAAAACAACTGTTATTTTTATCAAACATTAATTTTGCTTTAAAATATTATTTAAATAGGTGAGTGGGTGTCTAAAATGTGCCAGAGGTTCAAAACCGTAACAAGATTAATTCAGAAACTTTTTATTTGCCAAATTGTAATGCTGCTGAAATCTAAAATGTTTTATTGAAGAAGCAAGCACACTGTCAATAAACAATGGTCGCAATAATGTTGATAATGTTACATTCACTGAGATAAATGCCTGAGAGTTATGAGCTGTATTTCCATTCTGTCTTTCTGTACACTGGCGAAATGGTACAGGGTGCCATAGTCGAACACTTTGATAATATGGCATGAATTTGAACACCAAAATATATGGATAAGAATTAGGAGAAAACCCTTCAAGCTGCCTGTCCTGATTCAAATCCACTTTGGGAATCAGTCATCTTAACACGGGATCATTGATTGTTGTACTCAGGACTGTGTCTCAAGAAAGTAAGTTCTGTATGTAGAAACATGGGACCACGTTTGTTGTTTTAGTGCAAGATCAAGACAAGATCAAGTACCTTTCTTGTATATTGGAGAGTACACATGTAGCATTGTATGGGATGTGATATCAATCCTTTCTTCATGTTTTCAACTAATGATGTTCCTTGTACAGAAAACTTAATATTTTATGTGTTTTATATACTATATATAATGCATAAATTCATGTGTAAGAAATGATAACCATGGAAAACTGGATTTTAATAAAATTATGAAAACCATTCTTACCTTCAGGCACATTTTAAGATGCCATGTTAAAGGAAATCTTGTAAAAAACTGTATTTTTTATTTATTAGTGATTGTATATTTTGGCCCATGACATTTATAACAGAGATTCTACCAAACTATTTCTTTGTTCCCTTTGAATAATCTCATCACCCTGAGGTGCATCTGAAAAATGTAGAGGTTTAACCACTGATGCTTTTCAGTATATTTTTAATTTGATGTTGTTGTTAAGCTTTCTTCTGATTACCTATAACTACGCTCAGAATCTTAAACACAGCTTAACAGCAGTCAGGAAACACTTACTGTATGAAGCTTCAGGTAACTGTAACCACTTCAAGGACATCCATCATTTATGTGAAGTTAATCTCTCTGAACTCTGACATGGTAAACAAGCAGCTCACTGACTCTTATCTATTGAGCACTGGAATTCTCCCCAAAGCATAAACACTGAATTATGTAAATAATAGTGCTCTAAATAAGCCTAATAAATTACTGTATTCGGTATATTTAAAATAAAAGAAAATCTTCTAAGTGTACTACAGTCTTTGATCATTATTTTGTAGGTCTAATACCATTCCTTTTCCTTGTTGTGGATCTCATCAAGGGCTGGATCTACAGATTGTTGTTTGTCATTCTTATTACTTCTGTTTCACAAACAGAATTTTGCTTTTTTTAAGTTGTTACACTAGAAATCCTTGCAAGTGCACAGAGTCAGACTGAATTCATATGGACTACAGCATGATTTTGCTGAATACAGCAAGCAACAACGCTGAATCAGTATGGTGCTACTACTAAGGTTATTTTGTCTTGCTATTGCAACAGTTGAGCATGCTATTAGAGCAATCCTTTGATTTTCCTGAAAGTAGAAGTTTTCTACTTGAATATGGGCTTTATGATGTCTATTTAATCTTACAAAACAAACTATCTTTAGAAGTTCTTAGAGTATGATCAGTAATCATTAGTGTGTTCATATTTCATTGCTTCACTGTAAAAATATCCTATATTTGCAGAGCTTAACTGTATCTCTACAATAGCAAGTGTTTAACACAATGGTGTCAGTTTTATTTTCAAGCGTGTATGCAAAAAAAAAAAAAAAAAAAAAAAAAAAAAAAAGTTTTTTTCTAAATAGCTACCACTGAAATAAATATCATAATTAATAAGGTTTTCCCAGTAAAACAGAGCATTTGGTCCCACTGATCACAAAGCAAATCAGAATATTATGTTAGGCTACAGAGCAGCTTGTAGTTAAGGTCTTAGAAAATCCTTCTCCCTCCCATTAGAGAGGTAACTTGCTTTCCACCTAAGCAAGTGGATCTGCTAATCTGGATACATTCTTTAAAAAATTCTTTCACTTATGTAATTTGCTTATATCAAACTTATTGTTATCTTGAACTTGCCCATGACAAGTGCAGGGATAAACCAGTTTTTAACAGTACATAGGAAACAAGCCTCCACCATATTTCATTTATTCTCTCCCCCTAATTTCCCTTTCTTGCATTCAAATGCCACATCAGAAAGTCAAGCTAGGACAGCAAATACAGCTTTCTATTTTTAAAACAGAAATATATTTCCCTTTAACTTACAAACTCCCTGGATAGACTGCCTTATTGGACATAAAGAATTGTGTATTTACGAAGCCAGATCTCTATCCCTGAATGTCAGAGGCAGCTGACTTAATGATCGGCTTCTGGAAGCACAGCACTGAAATGAAAGCTAAAAGAAACAGCCATGCACAGGAGATGCAGTAGGGGTTGTTCAGAAGTCGAATCCATATCTGTGACCATAAGGCTGTGGGCATCACTTTCTCATGCAGTGACACAAGCAATAACCCCGTGCTAGCTTTACACAGGCTCATACTTTGGCACGAAACAATGCACTGAACTGAAGATGAAGCTAGTGTGAGTCTAAGAACAGGCTAGCACTTCCCAGCAAGGCTGATACAGAAGGTAAAGACAAATAGTTACACCACTTATGGGTCCATCAGCTGGTTGCATTCCGACTGCATGTTGTAAAATACCCCACGTCAATTCTCACACTCATTAGATTGCAGCTTCTTTTCAGATGTAATATTGTCTCAATACATATTTTAATTCCAATAAAATCTTTAGATAGAACAACAAGCCTTTAGGCAGAATACCTGGCTGTAGCTTAAGATATCTCAGAGCAGATGGCTGCATGTAGGTGTGTAGAGGTGCAATGAATAAGTTCCCACTACATGAGAAGGAGTCACAAGTTAAAAAAAGTAGTCTGAGAAGCAGCTCAGTGCACCTAGTCTGTCTTTCTCTTCAGTCCTAAGATCACACTAAAAAGAACATTAACTTGCAGTTCAATAACAATTTTAATTGCAATTTATTCTGATGTACAGTGAATCAGAAAACAGAAAGAATACAGAGCTGCTTGTGTTGAAAGACAAAAATTAGGTCTAATTTTTTCAGTAAAAAAATAGTTCTTGATGATGTTCCAGCTGACAGATTTATGAAAGATCAATATTATTCCCAAAATTTTTGCCCTTATCAAAAACTTAAAATAACGTCAATATTTCAGTAATAGCTAAAATAATATTAAGATAAATTTGAGAAACTCTATGTTAATTTCAATATTCTCTCCCAGTAGAGGCTATTTTTCAATGACAGGATTCTTGAATGAGGAAAATGTCATCAACTGCATTTTCAGTCTTCACTTGGCCACTGTCATCTAAATTCTGTCATGTGTGACAGTGGGATATGGTTAATCAAAATGGAAGAGTTGTTGAAAACAAGTCAAAATTATTTCTAGATAATCACAGCCTCCCTGATATATCATAATTATGTTATTCCTGCAGTAGAAGCAATCATTTAATAGATCATTGTCATATTTGTGGCTCATTCCTTCAAGTTACAGAGTTCACTTTGAACTCAGTCTTGTTTTTCAGCAGCATCGCAGTTTCTGGCATTTGCTGACATCTTCTCCTCCTTATGTCAGTTTGGCATCCTCACCCATATCATATCCTCTCCTTGTAAACTGAATTTATATTTTCACATTCTGTTTATTTTGACAGAAGAAATATACCCAGATAGAAAGATTCAAGCCCCTGTGCTCTTGAGCTAGTGAGCCCTATACTCCAACACCTCCTCCCTCTCAATGTCATTTAACTAGATTTAATTCACTGGTAAGCACAGATACTAAATGTAAGGTACATGGACTATCAGGTGCTTTTTAATTGGTTCTGTTCGTCAAGCAAATACATTGTAATGCAATCAATTGCATGTATCAGTCTCATCCAGAATTGCAGTTTTACCTTGGAAACCTTTTATTCCAGTATTGCTCCAAGCTGCTATATGGTTGTACTGTACTAAACTCAGCCTTGAGCTCAAAACAGACCAATATCACAGGATAACCATGCAGTAAGCTGTTATCCAAGATTTCATGATTAACAGAAAAACAAAGCAGTTGGACATGCCATAAAATTTACTGCAGCGATGTCCACCTGCACAGCTCATGTCCTGCATCATTATCAGTTAAGCGTGTCCTGGAACTACCAGGACCACAGAACTCTCCAGCTTACTGGAAAAGCTGCCATTCTATTACACCATACTGACTCTCAGAGCTCTCCAGCACCCTGGACAACCTGCCCAGCAATAAAAAAGCATAGATGTATTTCCCAGCAGTTCTGAGAACAAGACAACGCTGCCTATAAGCTGGACTGTGCCTGAAGACCACTCATCAGCCACACAATATCTGGGTCAACAAGAGAGCATGTTCAAAAGTGCAGCTTCCTTTGTCTCCGTCTTTTTTTTCTGTCTTTCATGCTGGATGTCTGAAAAATTCTTTCATCTTCCATTTGTTCGATATTAAAAGGTATCCTCTTTCTCACTAGCTCTGAAAGCAGTGGCACTTAATATTATCAAAAACTCTCACAAAAAAATAAAAAATTACAGAACCAAAACCTTTATCTTTTTAGTGATTTTACATGTCTCTGATGCATTACATTTTAGTTTGTATTTGAGATGAATGCTTTTCATTGTGAGATACATATATTGTAGAGCAAGATAGATTCTTTTACCTTTTTTTATAAGGCTCAAATTCATATTTACAAATGAAAACAGAGCTCACAATCCCTTTCTTATCAGAAAAAATATGCAGGAATGTGCACTACAAAGATAATAATTCTCACTTCTTCCATTCAACCAAAGAGACCAAAGAGTTAACAAAATAGATCTGATTTTCAGCATTTTAAAAGCTGTTTTTCCTCAGTCATGCTAACTATTGACCTAAAACGCTATAATACTCCTTCCTTAATTAAGAAAATAATCTGCACAAATGTTTGCTAAATTTGGGTCTTTAATTTCCAGACAAATTGGTATGTCACGTAAAAAAGCATGTTTTCAACCCCCTACACTAAGGAAAGGAGGCACAGTTTATGAATGGCATAGCCCACTTCAGGTACTCAGAGTGTCTGCACAGCACAGTACAGTCACAAGCAGAATGAACTAGCTCAGCCATTGCACAGCATGGCTGTACATCAATGTAACCATCCACCCGTACCTGTGCTAGCTCACCTCCAGCCATTGCACTTTTGCAAGGGATCTGCTAGACCCATTATTTTTCTACCTTGTAGCTTCCAGTCTTTTTTCTACATCACAGTCAACTTGATAGCTAGGACTTAATACAGGACAAGAAAGAACATGTTGTGGAACAGAAATCTTAGAAGTAGCCATTCTCAATAACCCTGACCATACTTTTTTTCATACTTTAGCTTAAAATTACTTAGGAAGCAGTTTTGCTGCTTAGAATCATATTGCTTCGATAGGTAATGTATTCCTATTCACTGAAGCCCACATCATCTTGTGACCTGAGAGCCCTGCTCTTCAGCTTAAAAGGGAAGAAACTGTTTTCTCTCTCCCTTAAGTTTAGCTTCATTATGTGCTTTCACATTGTTGCATACATTTTTAGTTTGCTTTCTCTTTTGCTTTTCCCATCACAGTTTTGCCACGCCCTGATATTTTCCGTTGTCAGAAGCAATTTACCCTTCAGAATCTGAGTGACCAGACTTCTACACGGTATTTGAAATGCATGGTAGTACCAGCCTCAGAGACTTTTAAAGATGCTTTTAGAGAAAGCTTCTCTAAAGTGATTGATTCCTTTACCATCTGCCTTCCAGCCCCCACCCCAAAGAGCTCTTTATTGGTGATGTCTTTGTCCTTATTTTTTTATTGTTCTTCCAATAGCTGATTGCTTCAGCTTGAGTATATCTCCCAGTTCTCCTCCTTTAACTGTTTCTCAGTTGTTTTTCTTCCCCACTACAGGAGAATTCCCTTAATTCATTTACTAGCTCACCACCCTAATGTTATCTAAAAGCCTTATATAACTCTTGTTTTCCCAATCTAACATATTAGCATAATATAATTGAAATTGCTTGTGAAGTCCAGAAACATTAATTTCAAGGCATTGTTGATTGCATTGTTCTAATACTTGTGGTAATATCCGTATTCTATGATATGACACTCCCCAAGATAGAAAATGTGCTTAATAAGCTTTCTCCTCTCCTCCAAGCTAATTACTTCTGTGGCTTTTGCTTCATGATGTATTCCAGTTTTAAAAAAAATCTTGAAGCATCCCTCTGCACCACTGGTTTTTACCTAGACAACATGCAGCTCATTCTCACTCTTTCCTAAACACAACAGTGCCTCTCCAAAACACTCATTCAGTGAAGTTCAAAACCAGCCCCATCCTCTTAACACATTTAATTCTTTTAAGATTCTTCAGCAGAGGGAGGAATTAAGCTCACTTTTATGAATTCAGGTCCTGTAGCTGGGTTCTCTGGCATATAATTTGGTATGATATCTGATTAAAGTTTTTCTCATAACTGGGACATTCATAATAGCTCTCTCTTGTGATTCCCTGGAGTCTCTGGAAGGCTGCATTCAGATGTCAGATTTTCCTTCAGAAGGGAGAATTTACAGGACACTTTGAACTATCCTGTTGCCCATTTCCGTGAGCCTTATGTGAATGTATCATATTCGCATCAGCACATAAGCTGATAAATTATTGAGTGTGAAAGATACAGCCAAACAGTGAAACACAAGGTAGAGACGTATCCTTAGCAAAAGTCTAAAATATGTCATTCTGATACATAGCTACTTCCACCATGCAGCAATATAAATATCTGCTAGTTACACACCCTAAGAGAACACAAGCACAACCTTTCATCTTTCATGAAGAAACAAGAAAGACGAAGCCAGCTTCTGTGCTAAAATAGCTACTGCTTTGCTTTCAGTACCATTTCAAACTTTCTTCTTCCTCAGACTCCTTATTTTGTAAGAATCAAAGGAAGTTCCTTTCCTGCAAAGTTTCTCTTCTTGCCTCACCTACAAAGACAATATTTCCCAAGTGTTCACATAACATTTTTTAAACATGAGAATGACTGGTAAGAGTTTTTACCTCAAGAACATTTACTCACCATCTGTTCATTATAATACAAGCTGTTGACAAATAAGCATGCAGCAAAATCATCATCAAATAAAACAATTTTAGGCAGCCTACTGCACTCTGCATGTGGGCATCTGCTTATGTCTGCTCTTGGAGAAAGATCACTGGGCTAGATGGAGTCCAGGTCTAACTCATTTTGATCCTTATGTCCTGATACAGAAGTATCATGGGTAACTTTCCTTCTTAGCATCTGAAATCTGACCTACACCTTTTCATTCCTGGAGACCAATGCCAGCATTGTGTTCACTGGCCAACTTTTAAAATCCCTTTCTTAGGTATTTACCAGTCTACATGCATTCTTCAGGCAATCTCAATGGCATGCAAGTTGGATATAGCAGCAGGTGGCAGACTGTCTGATGGCATCATTTCTCTCAAAGGAAATCTGCTGTGAGAGTTAACTGAAAGCTTATCTAGCTATACCTGCATTAGCTCACAGAAGTGTTAAACAGCATGCCCAGCTACACTGAAGTCAGCTACACACCTCAGAGGCAGCAACATGTGGATAAAGCTAATTCACTGTGCTAATGTTGGCATCATGACATTATGCATGGAAGCACAAGCAGATGTTTTAATACCATATTTCTCTATAAAAAAACAGACACGTTTCAGTTCTCTTTAGTGAATGCCTGGAGACCCGATATTGGTGGGTTTATGCACTCTCACCTTCAGCCCCACTGAACTGCCCTCCTTGCCTGTCCTTAAAGGGGGGAATATTCAAATCTCTCTGAGATCAGGCTCTAGTGAGACTATGAGCCAAGTCTGCAAATGTAGATGCCAGCATATGGGAAATGGATATATAAGACTACATCTTACCAACATGCACCAACATGGTAATCTGATCTACATTATTAAATGGTTAGAGTGATCCCTGGTACCATTTACGTTTCAGGCCAACTACTGTACTCCCAGTATCTCTCCTGCACATTTCAGAAGTCATCTAATGCCAAAAGGCACTTAATATGAGACTACTCAGATCTGGAGAATAGACTTGACTAGACCAGTGTGGATACTGGCTGGTACATATGGCCATACATATTTCACTAGTATAAATGCGGTTACAGATTACTGCATATTTAAACATTCAGTATTACATAGTTAAATTCTTGATCCATGCCCTTCTCATGAACCAGAACATTATCACATATCACCATCTAAAAGTGATACTGTCATATTCACTAGGGATAGCAACCATTATACCTTGAAAGAGCCATGAATTCATTTAGGAAATATCTTTTGCTGTTTTAATTCAGTTAATTACATGATCAATGGACAACATGGTGATAATCCCATATGTACTGTGAATCCACCCTTTTTAGTGGCGACTTCTTCATAATGAAAACAAAATTCTTCAACTGATCTTACATAAAGTGTGAACCACATTCAAAACCAAATTTTGTCCTGCCTTCCCTTGATTACTGTGAAAGTCCTCCAGAGTTCAGCAGTGTAAGAGTGATTTCAACCTTTCAGATATTTACAGAATAGGTAGCTCTCAATTAAAAAGTTTGTTCATTGTATCCCATCATACAGAATCTATTCAGAGACAGTTTTCCTTTTCAGAAAGGATACTCTTCATATAATTGAAAATAGAAGGTGAGAAGTTGTTCATATAGAATTGGAATAAATAATGAAAGAAAGCAGGATTTGCTCTTTTCATAAACATCTGTTGACATTCCTTAAATCTAAGAATGCATTCTTTTAATGAATCAAGTGAGGACTGGATATGTTTATATCATGTCAGCTCATATCCTTCATGAAAGGAATGAAATGGGCATTTGCACATTTGCAAGGAAAACTGAATGAAAGCTCAACTAAATTCACCTATTATTTCACATATCACACTTCACGCTTAAAGAGGAAGTTAGAAAATTAATTAAGCAGAAGATGTTTCAAAAATGTATACTTCTTAGACAAAATTTATGAAAACTGTAGTTTACAACAGTATTGCAACATTACAACAGCACTGTAATATTGTAGCATGCATTGTTTTGTTCTGTTTCTTAGTAGCTTTGAGAGAAGAAAGTGAAACCTGGAAGAAGTTAAGACATCCTTGCAAGACACTGCAATACCAAGGTGTTTATGACCACACTATCTTTTTTTTTATGTTCTATTTTTCACAAACAAACAGATACATAAAGATCGTCTACTCAAAACTCTTCACTGGCTCAATATTCTTTTATAAATTCATAACAGATTATGAAAGAAACCTGTATCACAACACATCTTCCACATAAATATGCTGAGAGTTGGGTAGAGCTTGCTAAAAGAGCAATGGACCTTACCAAAAAATAAAAAAAAAAAAAAAAAAAAAAGGCCAGGTGACACTGGGTTGGGTTATTTTCAATATCTCAAGTTGTTCTGAATCAGTCTCACAGCAGCTAGACAACAACATCTCATATTTAACATGGTGTGAATTAAAAGTACATATTTTTTATTTTCATTTAAGCTACTCTCTGTCCTAGATCACACCCTTCTTCCTTTCTTTTCTGGCAGAAACATGATATATTAGCAAGGCCCTTCTATGGCAACATTCAATTTACACTGCTCGTAAACACTGAAGTGATTCTGAGGGCAGAAATACATTTGCTTGATTTTATTTTTTTTTTTTCCCCAAATAGATCTTATGTTACTGCAACAGAATTGTGTCTCAGCATAATATGAAATTCATGAATTCGTAAGTAAGGCTGGGGGGATAGTTGATTGTTGCAGCTCGCCTTGTTTACTTTTTAATGTCTTTAGAATTTATCTACTCTTTTTTTATTACTATTTAGTCAAGTTCAGTTTCCGGGACCTCTGAACTCAGTGGAAATACCTTTATCCAGAGGCCTTTATCCAAGATAATGCAGTCAAGCAGGGTTTATTTGGTCTATTTTATGTTGAGTAACATCACTAGTAGAACCTACTACTACCACATGCTAGATCATTGTGCAAACAGTACAGTGCTACTCGACATGGCTTAAAAACAAGTATAATTTGGTAGCGGTGGGCTGCAGGGCTGGGCTCAGTGAGCAGCGCTGCCCATGTGAGAGCAGAGCCAGCTCCAGCTGCTCCAGAGGGACCGCCGCTGCCAGAGCTGAGCCGTGAGCGACGCCGGGTGCGCTCTGCGAGAGCGGACGGAAGGAAGGGACGAACCGCCGTGCGACAGCAGCCGGGAGAGGGGAGCCGACATGGGAGAGAACGGCCCCGCGGGCGCCGAGTTCGGCGCGGGAGGAGCTCCGGGCACTCGGCAGCGGCTCCCTGCGGCCCGGGAGAGGCCCACGGAGGAGCGGGCCGTTCCCCCCGCAGCGCATGCGGTGGGGCAGGAGGGCCGGGGGAGCTGTGGTCACGGGGACCCGAGTGGAGCGGTGCCCGAAGGGTGGACCCGGCGCTACGGAGCCGTGTTGGGGCGGTGCTGGGAGAGCTGCAGCGTGTGGGAAGGGCATGTGGGGTCAGTTGGGGATGATGTTGTGAGAGGGACCCGCGTGGAGCAGGGGCAGAGTGACTGCGTAGAAGCTGCAGGGGCGAAGTCAGTTACGGACTGAACGCAGTCACTATTCCGTGTTTCCTTGTAGGAGAGGGTGGGTGTTCTTTGTTTTTCGTTCTTACTAATCTAGTGGGTTGTTAGCAATAAATTGCATTAATCTCCCTTATGCTGGGTGTGTTTTGCCTATGATGGTGATCAGTGAGTGATCTCCCTGTCCTTATCTCAACCCATGAGCTTTTTTCATCGTGTTTACTTCCTTTTAGCCTTCTGAGGAGGAACAGTGAGAGTGGCCTGGTGGACATCAGCTATCTACTGGCGTGAAACCACCACACTAATTTCATTCTGTTTTGCTTTAAAATTGTCAGCATGTCTTTTGGTCTTAGTTTTCGCTTCCTAAATTTTTTATTGATTTTGAATTGATGATGCATCTACTTATCAAGCCTACAAAAATCTCTAGTAAGGGTTGCACTGTGAGTAGAACTGAATCTGTACACATACGTGTCCCTTTTTTGACAGAACAGTGTGGTAGGTTTATATTATAAGTGCATAGATGTATAGCACCATGAAGTCCTTTCCCATCTGTTTCATTCTTCAAGTATTTCGAAAAGAAGTGAGTCACCTTGGCAAAATCCCACAGTAAATAATGAGTAGAACAAATAAATTTATTTGTTTGTACTTGCATCATCTGTCCTGTTAAGAGGATCTATGTTCATCACTTTAACAACAACAAAAAAAATCACATTAAATAAGAGATAAAATGGCCACTGTTTAAGAACACTGACATTTCTCATTATCCATTATTCTAGAATCTCCCTTGCTGCAAAATAACCATCTTCTTACTCCAGGTATCTATAGATAATACCCTTACACTAATATTTTAGTGTCCATGTTATGTTCCCACCTCTTCTCTTTTCTGGATTAACTAGGACCAAATTCTTCAGAATTGCATTTTGTTTCTTTTCGCTGGTCTGTCTCTAATCTTATGCTCCTTTAAATGTATTGCCTGATTTCCAGTTTTTCAGGAGTATTTAACAGAAGTAATTGTTTCCTTTGTGTTCTATTCCTGCTAATATACCACAGAGTGAGATATTCTTTTTTTTTGTTATAACATCCCAGCAGGGATTTGTGTTTCATTTGTGATCTGCTGCACTCCTCACTGCAGTATCTTTGACAACTCAGTTACAACTCATTTTGTACTTCCACCTTTGATTTTGCTTTCCTAAATGATGAACTATACGCTTGTCTTTAGTGAATTTCGTCTCTCTGAATTCATATTATTCCTTCAGTTTATCAAGAGCCTTTGAATTGCAATCTTTCTTATTCTTCCAAAGTGCTTTCAAATTGTTCAGCTCAGCATCATCTACAGATTTTATAAGCTTATTCTTTATTCTTGATTCGAATCATTAATGAGGCTATTTTAACAGTGTCAAAAAAAAAAAAAAAAAAAAGACTGAGGAACCAAACCTGAACTGTCCTCCCTAACTAAAAATCCCATTTCTTATGTTGTGTTCATACCATTTGATGTGGTGAATTAACTGGCTCTTCGAGAAAGCTAAGCAGCTAGGACAGACAAAAATAATGCAATCTGGTTCCTCTCTTGGGTTAGATTAATATTTACTGCTATATTGTTAAATACAGCAGTTTTTCAAAGATAAAACTCAAAAGCATCTAAGACTGAAAAAATAAAACAATTTGTCTTGCAGATTGTTTGTCAAATAATGTGGTGAACTGAAATGGATGCTGTATTCATTGTAGATGTGCATCAAAGGGCCTGTCTTGTGAGGTGATGAATATTCTGGCCCTTTTTCAGCCAAGGGTATGAACATATGAAGCTGGTAATTCTGAGTGATGGGAGGGATGCAACAGAGTTGTAATCACCTTTATCACCTATCATTTATTTTTTTCCAGACAGGGAAACATTCCTGCTGAGAAAGAGCATATGGATAGATCCAAAGTCTGTGTAGTTTTCAAAAGTGTGTTTGTAGCAGAAACGTGAGTAAGGTTGAATGGCTTCAACTACCTAATGTAAGATGATCTTTGCTAATGTCCCATTATATAGCAAGAAAACAGTTCTATCTATCACATTGTCTCTCAGCCTTGAGTTTACAATGCACAGTTGTAGGTGGAGAGAAATCTTTTTCATAGCACCACAGCTCAGCACCAGCTCCCTGCACTTGCACTTGAAGAGAGGCAAGGGTTCAGTATGGGAACACACAAATTGCAGTGTCATAGCAGCGAAGCAGGAAACTGAACGATCTGTGGGCTTTTAATTGGTAGTTTGGTTTAGAAAAACTGTAAGCAGAATGAAGCAGCACTAGGGATTTGGTATTTACTGTGTAAAAGTTTCTTAGAACCTGAGCAGGTTCAAACAGAGGCATATAATAGAGAAGCATAAAGCAGTTTAGACCTTTTTTAGATATGTGTGAAACAATGTTCAGATTGTCAGTTCAGCTAGAAAAAATATACATTAAGAAATGAATTAAAAGAAATAAATGTTTCAAGAAAATAAGAAATGCTTTTGTGTTCCTAGTTGTGTTTCTATTGAAGAAATAAATAATACTTATATGAATACTTACTATTCTATGCATTTGTTCTGTGCACAAAATTTCTAAGAGTATTTAAACATCAACTGTTACTGAAATCAAAGACATATATATATGTATTAAACAAACAAAAAAACAGATCAAAAGCAATGTAAACACTTTACAGCTGAGTAGATCATGAGTGACCCTAAAGAGATCACTTTTTCCTGTTATTAGACAGGAAAAACCTTACTATTATAATACATCCTCAGTTGTGCTATCTGATGTGATTTTCACTGCCTGTGTTCTCAATATACTGGAACAAAATTGGCTGAAAATATCATTACAAAAACTGATTTGGCTTAGAAGATAAAATAGAAGGTGATAATTTGGAAATTTACTGGAAACAGTGGCCTCCCAAATTGAATGGGTAGTTAAGGAACAAATAGGTTTTTGGTAACGTTCCTTCATCACACATAATTTTAGATGTCATAAAGCTGGAATTGTAGCTTTACATGAAGGGCATTTCACCCAGGCTTTCCCTTTTCAAACACCCCTGAGGAATGATTAAAAAGGTATGTATTTTACATAGATAGAATTCTTGAAGATACCTGTTTCTCTCCACTGACTGCAAATTAAGTTTAAATGAATGGCTCAAAGTCTAAATATACAATTTCTAGGCAATTAAGTTAGAGGAAGAAAATCCTACCTGGAAGTCCAGAATGACATATCATCATTTCAACTTGCACAGACTTTTCAGAGGTGAATGATCAAAGCAGTGTTGTAGTGTGCAGTGAAGATTAATGAGTAGAAAAGTAGAGAAAGGGATTATGATGTGAGTAAAGCATGAAATAAATATGAGAGAAAGACTGATGTGGCTTCACCTTGAGTGCTCTGCTGTTTGGGATGCAGCACTATAAGAGGACATAAAACTTGGAGGGCTGCAAAGATGGTGAGGGGTCTAGAGCATGAGATGTATGAGAGGCATCTGAGGTCTCTTGGTTTGTTCAGCTCAAAGTAAAGAAGGCTGAGGGGAGGCCTCATGGTTGCCTGCAGCTCCTCATGAGGGGAGCACTGATCTCCCTGGACAGTGTCAGGACTCGAGCTCTGCCAGGAGAGGGTCAGGTTGAAGCTTAGCAAAGGACAGTGGGCTATCCAGAGCAGTGGTCGTGACCCTGCTGCTGGAGTTTGAGAAGCGTTTGGACAATGCTCTCAAACATAAGGTTTGAATTTTACATGGTGCCGTGTGAAGGTAGGAATTGGACTCAATGTTTCTTGTGAGTCCCCTCCAACTCAGGATGTACTATGATTCTATGAAGATCTGCTTCAGGGATATTAATGTTCTGATGCATGGGGAAGAATTAAGGTGCAAACAAGTTTTTACTATTTCGTTTTGATAGCCGAAGTGAAAGGACTTCCACCTGAGGGCAATGCGGAAACTAAGAGAATTCACATTTACTTCGGTGGTGGTAAAATAAGGCTGTACTATGAGAAGATACTGCACAATGAGGCGTTTCATGTGTATTTTTCCTTGATATTGAGTCATGTCACAAACAGAATGTGGTTTGGAGTTCGCTTAGGATCTCAGACTGAAAAATGCAGCATGAAATTTGAAAGTCAAAGTGTACTGTTACTAGATACAGTATTATAATTGCAGGAGGGCATTGTGCTAGCTCATGTACACTGCTCTGATGCTTGGAACTAGAAAATACTTCTTTGAGAATTTGCTCTGAGTTTTGGAGTATTCACTTCTCCCTCTGCTGTATCATGAGTGATAAAAGCCAACCTAATATCCAAACTTTCAAGTTCATTTTCTTATCAGTACCCAGTCAATTTTCAAAACTTAAATTCAGACAAATTAGTGGTGATGAAAAAGATACCTAGCTATCTTGCTGTGCAATTTCTGTGAGGCAAAATCAAGTCTGTCCAAGAATGTTTTTTCTTGCTGAGTTGTTCTTATATTGGCCGTATCTCTAAAAAATGTTTGGGATACGACTGTTTACATGGATTGATAGGACAAGGGGGGATGGTTTTAAACTAAGACAGGGGAGGTTTAGGTTACATATTAGGTGGAAGTTTTTCACACAGAGGGTGGTGACGCACTGGAACAGGTTGCCCAAGGAGGTTGTGGATGCCCCATCCCTGGAGGCATTCAAGGCCAGGCTGGATGTGGCTCTGGGCAGCCTGGTCTGGTGGTCAGCGACCCTGCACATAGCAGGGGGGTTGAAACTCGATGATCATTGTGGTCCTTTTCAACCCATACCATTCTATGATTCTATGATACAAAGTTGAATGGGTACAAATCCATCCACAATTTGTAAATTTCTCCTAGACTTATAAAAATGCAAACATATGCAAGCCATACAGAAAATGTTCATTTTGAAGTATTAGTATAAAGTATCAGTAATAATGTCCTTCATATAGCATATGAGGCAGTAAACACATGGTAGCTGATTTTTTCTGTACTTCACTTTTAAATTATGGAGAACTCTTCCTGCAGAGATGATTTCCATGCCATTCCCAGTGCTCTGAATTTAGTGTAAAACTATACTCTCTCATGTGCACTCGAATTTCATTTTTTGTTCTCGTTGGGTTCCTTGAATTAAAGTAAATGTATTGAGAAAAGATAATTTCAACCAGGTTAAAATAAATAACATTATAATCCCTAATTATTCTGTTTGAAAAAAAAATCTACAGTTACAGCTGCTTCTAATTTAAATATTTCTTGCTTTAACAGATTTTTTTTTATTTATTTATTTTTTTGTTGTTCTAAAGGTTGGCTTATGTGAATAAAACATGACATCTGAAACCTGCTTGACTTTACATCATTGTGAGTCATAAGCAAAAATATCAAATTAATCAGTATATTAGAGTGTCACCTTCTTATGGGCAGAAGAATTACAGAGGGTTTAACGTCTAAATCAACTTACCTGTAGAGGTAGCCTTGAGAACAGCAACAGTTCTGAATAACTCCTAGCTTTCAGGTTAAAGCAGAATGACTTTTCCTGTCCTGTTTCATTTCAAAAATGTGAATTGTTACTAGGAATTGTTAAAAATAGATTCTTAAAAGGACAAGTATTATACGCCTATATCTCTTTTTGAAGTTAGTCAAAGCTGAGGGCACTCAGGCTCCTCCAAGATCAAATAACAGAAACCACAATGTCGTCCTGCCCAGGAAAGGAAAAGAAACTACATAGTAGTGTTAATGTTGCTCTGTCTCTAGAGTTAGTAATTTATTTTATTTTATTTTATTTTATTTTATTTTATTTTATTTTAATTTTAAATCACTGGTGCTGTTTTTGCAGTTCCTGGTTTGCAGTAGCTAATACTGTACACTTGTCCTCTTAAGGACACAGCTCACAAAATGAAATCCTTGCTTGCATGTGGAAATAAGTCATTCCATCTCTCTGCTGGCATGCCTGTGGGGGTGCAGAAAGGTGCATGCTGAAATAAGCAGTACTGAAGGCTCCATAGCTAAGTCCAAACAATGAAAAGGAGAGGGTAATTCAGACAGAAAGCTCAAGACCTCATTTTATATTGTTTTCTGATTCTGCATGAAATTCCATCATTACCAGTTGCTCCTTTCAGTTTCATTTTCATTACCCACAGACATACACCACACCTGGCTGCTTCTTGCTTGCAGTTACAAATCCTGCAGTTAATCCTCTCTATCCTAAGTACTGAACATTATTGAATTTAATAATGCATATATTACAAGAAAAGGATGCATGGTCTAAACAACACCTCAGAACACAATTACCCAGTTTAAATAGTCTCCAATGTTATACACATTGTTGGTGAGTAAAAACAGAACTCTCATCTACACAGGATTTCACTTAACACCTTAATCCATGCACACTGGCATATATGATGAAAAGTAAAGCCACAGAAAGCATTTGGATTTTCTTCAAAAGTGCTCCTTTAAACACTGGCAGGAAATTGCAGGGAGACATGGGGTAAATTAACTCCCACTACTGAAAAACAGCCCCAGAGCTAGTTGAAAAGTTGTGTATAAGAGCAATCCAGGGACTGCCCAGCAGATGAAAATGTCTAATGCTGTAGTTTTCTTTTTGGGTAAAGTCATAACAGAGGCATACACACTTAACAAAGTTTTGGCAAGGCACCTCTTGTCTGCCACCAGCTATGTTAAATGGCACAGTCAGCAGGACAGTTACTGAGCAGACCTTGCTCTGCTTTGGAGCCACCGCAGCATTTCAATTCCCAGCTTCCAGTGAGAGACCCAAGTGTACTGCCACCCAAAGCTGAGGTAGTTCCTGGAGAGGTGAGCCAGTATCCTTTCCCTGAAGTGCACGTTCTTATATAACCTTTCTTCTTATCAAGGAGCAAGTCATTCTCAAGCTCCCTTCATCCACTTCTCCCTACAAGCAGTATCTTCATTCCCTAACAAAAATTTGCCCTTTTGCGTTCTCTGAGTTGTCCACTTAAATATGAGATCTTCCTTTTGCCCCTTTCCAATCCCCATCCCTTTTCACCACAGAGATGCGATCAAGCATGAGAACAGTAAGAACAGAAGATGACTGTGTTAAGTGAAAAGAATGCCTCCACACCGAATACAGCTTTTATGTGGTGCTGAAATTCTCAAATCTACACTACTGCAGTAGGAAACAGCGTTTATTTCCACAAAGGCACCATGACAACAAAGACAACTAAAGTATGCACATGATATTTAGTTCTTGCGACAGCTTTATTGAGTGCTTTGTTTGTTGATTATTAGTATTAAACAGCTAAATAGGGAAATAAATAGGGAACCCCTAGCTACTTTCCTTCATCATTCTCTGTGGTGCTTTAACAAGGGAGCATCTCTGAAGAGGTTTCTCAGCTGGACATCTGCTTCTTGAGGATCTAATGGTATAAGGGCTTTTCAAAAATTAAATGTGTTATGCACATATACTGCAGAAAGATGCCATATTCTCCACATTTATTTATGTAGATGCAAATGGGACAGTTGCTTCAAGGTATGATGCCACATCCAGGAATACAAATGAGTACGAAGAATTTCACTTAATAATATAAGATAAAGTCAAAAATAAAAGCAGCTGTTTGTATTCACCAATGCGGTGCTGGTGTTGCAAACTTTTTATGCCCAAACTTAATGTTGTGTATGCAAGCACATTTAATTTGGGACCATTTAACATAAGTATTTAGTTTGAGTCCATTTAATGTTTTAAATTTGAGCAGATGTTTAATTTCAGTATTCGTAGGCAGAGCAGTAACAATGCCTGAATTTAATGATCCCTAGCAGTTTTTATTATAGTCCTTACTTTATATAAGATTTTCTTCCCCATACTTGATTTATAGCTGGTCGTTCTCATAAAGTCATGAACTTATAAAGCTAAATTATATCATCCTATTTCATCAAGTAATGAGTGGATTAGGTCAAGCAAGTGTTAGGTACATATGGCAAAGAACTGAATTGGACTTATCAAAGGGTTCTTTTCCTCTGAGGCTACCAGGCTCACAGTGCAGGTATGATATGTAGCCCCTTTCTCAGTCCTGGTTCCTCATTGTTCAAACAAGGGTATGTGGGAAAATGCACCAGAGGTCTCTTTCTGCTCAGTAGCACAAATATTCCTTTCTTGGAAACCAGCATCAGCCAGTAGTATGTGGCTGTTTTATGCTCATCTCCTTTTCCAACACTGAGTGAGGTTGTGATTTGGCTGTGGTATCTGTTCTCCGAAGCTGTGAACCTGTCTCAGATCCTACATTACTGACATAATAAAGTGTCAATTATTTTGCTAAGTGAGAGCAGTGGAGATTCTCTGATACAACCTGTCTCTTATTCCCCAACCACACTTTATGCCATCTTGCTTTTTAACAGGCTCTATGAAACCTCAATATGTTGCATCGTTGTATTGACAGTGCAAAAATTAAACCACACCAATTCTGCATTCAGGATCTAAGCAGCCTAGTACTTAATGGCTTATAAGATTTGACATTTCATAGCTCTTCTGGGACACTTACGAAATACCCATCTTCATTTGTAAAACTCAGCTGAATATTTTACTGCTATGCTGCATTAACGTTTTGTACTATTTGAAGGTTTCCTCAAAGGATTTGAAAGGGGAAGCATTCATTTCTGTTAGGTTGTACATATAATTCTTCCTCCCCCATCCTTGTGTTTTATAGCTCTAGTATGGATAGCCTGCTTAAAACCAATGAAAGATTTACACTAAAGGACATAGTCATCATAAAAAGTAATGAACTAAAATTCAGAATTCCTTACTGGGTAGAATCAAGTGCTATTGTCACTGAGTAATTACTTCAACGCAAGACTTAAAGCCAAGACTTCTAAAAGCTCTTTCTTGTAGCAGCTGCTACATGATTAATATCACATTGGTAAATTTCACAGGAGAATCTCCTAAATAAAAGAATGCTCAGTGTATGTGTAAAGTTTAAATTCCACACAATTTGTTTTTGAATCAACACAATATATTACATATTTCACGGTTCCAAGAGGAGTGCAGCATTCATTAGGAAATACAGATGGTCTTCAGATAGCTAACAAGATTTCACACTCATTTCTCCCTGCTGTGAAACCTAAGAGAAAATAACAGCAACAATGAACTCACTATGGCTGATCCTCAAGGCTCATTCCTGACAGAATATTATCAAAATTGTGAACTGGTGATAGCAGTCAAATTCCACTGAGTTTAACAGAGCTGAGCTATTTACAGCACTTCCAAATGTTACTCTGTTATCAACAGTATTTCTCTCACTTTACGAAAAGCTGCTGTTTTTAAGGGCAAAGCTGATTTCTGACAAGCCATGGTCAGCCAGCAGCATGCCCCAAGAGCTAAATGGTCTGAATCTTGAGACTCAGAGAATCAGTCCTTGGTGATTGACATGCTATGGGAAAATACAACCAATCCAGCACGTCAATCACAGAGACTCTTCTTACATTGCTCCATCAGCTGCCCTGTGCTCACGTAGTGTAGTGAGCAGAGAGGCATGCATACATGAGGCCTTGTCATCAAAAGTCTAATCCCCCTCTGCTGTACTTCTTTGCACAGCAAGACTTAAACGTGCCTGAAATTTGCATTCAGCATATTAATATCCTACAGCATTTGTGGAAAACAACAGATAACAAGCACGTTTTGTAGGTCTGAATCCTCTTAGGAGTAATTGATCTCTCTGACAGTTTTGCTTGGCTAAAGAATAAGAATTTCAGAATTTCTTGTCACATGATTTCTGCCTGAAGTAAGAGAATATCTAATGGATTATAGAAGTATGAAAACTGAAATGCAAACCACGAGCTGTTCATCAAAATTTATGTCAGGAAACTAGACTTACTTTCACTTGACACTCTTAAAAGCATGCTGCCTTCTGCCTCCAGTATCTATGTCAACTTCTTCTCTGTTATTTCTAATGCACTCATTATTTTTCTGCTAGAGCACCTATGAATAAAAACAAATGTATGCACACACAAACATAATTGCATGCATGCATATCACATGTGCACAAAGACAAATATATTCATTCAGCACTGGTACACAAGTATACCTTCCACATTAAAACAACTGGGGAGTCTAAGCACTTTAAAGATCATTCAAAAGTGTCATTTGTCAAAGCAAAGTCTCATCATCGCTTTATGCTGAATTGATACAATAGGATGCAGCACTGGACTTAAACACAAGCACTCCACAACTTGGTTTCACAACTGGCTTTGGCTTACTTTCCTCAATCACAGTTTGGTCTTACTCTTGCTCTCAAAATTGAGGAAGTAGCTATTCAGGTTTTCACTGAAGAGCTCATAATTTGCCTCATTTCAGGACCTGCCTGATCCTTTGAGCCTGTGCTTGCACTCTGAACTGTCTGGATGCAATCAAGGTCTCATCTACACACAGCACAGCTTCATTAGGCAACACTATGCTCTAAGCAAGGCTTACTCAAAGCATGGTGCCTTCAGTTTAAAGCTGGCTGGTATCTTTTGGCTTAAAGAACAGGCAGAATGAGTAAAAATATGTAAAAGAATATATAGACACATTTATAGCCTAACAAGGTAAGTCAGGATGTCAGGCTGCAGGCTTTCACTGATATTTTAAAACCTCCCTTGGGCTCAAGATCAATGCTAAAGCTGTCATGCAGAGTTTTACGTGTGCAAATGTAGACTTGCATTGCAGTCAAGTTTCCTAAGAAAAAAAAAAAAAAATTGTATCTGCTTAGTATGAATCCTAGTCAAATACAGCAGTTGTCTCTACAGTAGTGGGTAAGAAGTATTCTAAGGCCAGGCTGATGTCCACATTTGCTTTCATCTGTCTTCCTTACCCACAGAACCATTCTTGCATAACATTTCTCAGGAGCCAGCAGAATTTGTGAAATGTGATACAGATTTATTTAGCACATGGATGGAACTTGTGACTCTTGACTCCACCTTTGATTTATTTTGTCTGCTCTTCCTGTTATATAACATTACTGACATGCTTGTCAGGGAGATAAGCTGGCCCTTCCTACAAGAGCTTCATCTTTACCTGATACAAAACTGAACCATATTCAAGCAGGAAAATTGTGGGAAAATGGAGTATCATTGTATCATAGTACTCCTGAAACCATCAGCTGAAGCATAACGTAAATGTATCTAAGCTATTCTGAGGAATTTTCTGTGCTGGCTTCAAGTTGAGGCTAAAAGATTAGAAAATAAATGGGATTAGGCATGCAGACATGAAATGTTATACAGTCCTGAAAAGTTATACATGAAGCCACACATTTATACTTAAACATCCATTAAATACAAAATTCCACATTAAAGTTCAGCAAGTAAAGGTATATATTTTGAAGAGGATTAAAAAGCATGGATGGGAAGTAAAGGAAGGTTTTTTTTGAGGCATTTTTTTCCCCTTTGACTATTTTCATGTCTCACTGAAGTCCCCAGTGTAAGTAAGCCAATGGACTAAGTAGTCAATTTACTGATCTGGTCAAGTATGTTAACTTCTATGCTCTACCATGTAAATCCTGTGTTCATATCAGATATTTATATTACAGCATGATACATCTTGGCTGAAAGAAGAAAGAGCAACTGCAGGCTTTCTTATATTTTGCTATGCATTAATTTCTATTATGGAATTTTTTGTGGAACTTCTTTATAAATACAAACATCTGCATTGAAAACAATCTGCTGCCATATTAATGGAATAGTTACGCACAACATACGCATAAATTTGTGATATGGGTCAAAGTTTTAGTGGATCTTTTTAATATCTATTTGTATATACTCAAAAGCAACTGTATTTTACTAGAAAGAAGACAGAAAAAACAATTGTACCACAACTTTTAGGTCTTTGTAATCATAAAATTCCTCACTGTTGTACTGAATCACATTATTTTAAAATATATCAGAACCTCACTGATGAAATATATGAAGTTACTGCATATCTAAGGGTGTAAATACTGCTTTTGATCATTTTCTCCCTTTTTTCACTTATTTTTTAATAACTGGTTTGGCTGGATTGAATATGAAGATGGTTATGTAAATGACACCCATAAATCATCTTAAAGCCTTAAAAATCTTTGAAGCTTACTTTCTTTTTCTTGGTATATCAGAACACATCATGACCTGAGTGACTGACTTTTAGTCTGATTACTTCTATGGGCTTCCAACACTAATGTCACTAAAACTTTAGGCCTTACCATGCCAAACTGTAATCTCTTTACGCATTGCACTCTGATCTAGACACAAGAAAAAAAAGCCTTCAAAGAATAAAAAGTCCCATCACTTACAGTCATGTCAAACAGTCATGTTTTTAAATCTTTTCCTTTTCTCATCAGGCCATGACAAGTATTGTGTCTTTGCTAAAAGAGAATAAAGACACAGACAGAAGACTGAACTGCCTTTGGAGACATGATGCTTTCAAGTGAACCTGCCATGACTTCTAATTGTGCCTTAATGAAATCAACCTCAGCCTTTCCTGCTTATGAAGCTCTCCACTTAGCTAACAAAATATTTAAACATGCTCATCATGTTACAGGTTTTTTTAGCCATTTGTGTTTTCACTCAAAACACACAGCTTGTTATTGCAGTAAAGTTTCTTCTGGAATCAACCACAGTTCTACAAAGAAAGTTCTTTCATCTTAGTATCTCCACTTCTAAAACAACCTTAACTCAGCTTTCGGAATTTACCCATGTATGTGGCCTGGAATAAGGCAATAAAGTCAGCAGATTATTCAAGAGGAACTCCATGCTACTGTAATTTTCACTGATTGGAATTCATAAATAAATAACAGATACTATGTTACATCAAAATTCTCAATCTAGCTGTTATGTATTTGGCTAGTTAAAAAAGTTCATCTAAGATTTAATAATATTAATTATTCAACTAATAATCATTGCATGACTCATTATTAGAAAAGGTGACACAATTATAACATGAAGTGATTGCATCAAGATGTTCTTGCTTTTTCCAGCTTTTTAACCTAAGTGTATTGCAGTGTGAGATACACTGGCCACATTCTGAAGAGACAACAAGGTTAGAGATCGTGCCCGTATATGTAAATAAATTATAAATACAGCTATTAATCTGTTCTTTAGGGGTCAATTTCTCTGTTGTGATACTATGTGTTTTTACCAGTGCAGTAATGTTGTTAGCACTAGATTAAAAATGATATGTGTCTCACACTTCTAATTATTCTAATTGCAACTGACTAAATAAATGTGAAGTTAAATATTACTGTTTGTATAAAGGTATCTGTATGAAATTTAAACTTCTGATAAGGAGCTCATAATTTGCACATGTAATTCTTTCTCCCTCGGTTCTGTATGTGCATGAATATCACATATTACATGTCCTATCTCATGTTCTCAGTTTTTTGTAACTCACATCATCCAATAAAAGTAGATTGTATCTTGAAACAATTGTTTGAGAGAATGGCATATTAGTCTGTTTGATATTTTTGTCAAGAGCACAGAAACAGAAACTGAGCAGTCCTGAAATTTCTCAGAATGATTCACAGCAATGTCAAAGTAATTATATTCTCCTCATTTATAGAAATGGGGGTAGTGATATTTACAGTGCCTGTTATCGTTTGTGAAGAGTTTTGGAGATGAAAAATGCTGTCTTATGCTGACTCTTTCTGTGATGCCATAGAAGTATTCTACATTTTCTCTCTGTGACATATCATGTCCCCTACAGATGAGGTTTTGAGTGTCAGTGCTGTTCATACAGTCAATGTAGCTGTTAATGTTATTATTAGGTTAATAAATGTGCAATGCTTCTATTTCAAATTAGAAAACATGCTTTGGCAACAATATTATCCTGAGTGCCACTACATACGTATTTTTTCCTAGTATTAATATTGTCTTCCTCTGTGATTTAATTCTGCGATTGTGACTTTGTTTAAATTTTTGAGCATCAAAGAAAGGGTACAAAAAATCTGCATCAAGAACATATAATGAATACAATTCTGATTTTCAGTTCCCAAAACAGAAGTCTTCAAAACCACTGTAAGTGCAAAACTTTCTGTAATTGTATGTAAAAGCTATCTCTTATCCTATCTGTGGAAAAGCCACCAGAAGGCAATACAGCATTTTCAAGTGCATACTCTTAATTGCAAAACATTATACAGCATAAGACACAGTTGCTGTACTGGCACTAGCTGTGCTGTCTTCTCAGAAATTATGTAGGCTGTCTCTTCATCCCAGCAGATGGTATTTTTATGACCTGCGGTTCCTGCATTCAGGAAGCCTGGAAGACAAAATAGAAACCAAGCAAAATTAGGAGTACAATACTTGAACTAAAGTTTCCAAAAGACTGCAACAATAGTTTTATTTTAATATTAGATTTAACATTAGGAATTATTAGGAACTAAGTGTCCTGGTTTTCAGAGATACTCATTTATGGTAGTTGTCCTCCCTCAAGGTTGAACTCCACCTAGTAATCCTGCCAGTCATGTAGATGCTTTAGTGAGTATTAGAGAACTCAGGCAAAGCAGTGTGAAGTTAGTGTTACTGCACAAGAGCTTGTATACGAGCCTGAAAAAGCACATCACTTTCTGCTGCTCACTTACGATATGGCTGGGTTCCAGGAAGTGTTTTCGGCATTACATGTCAACTCCAAATAGGTTTCAGGGCTTTTCAGTGTTTGAAAGCCAGATCATATAGGATTATTTCACCATCGCAGGTATGGATTTAATTGACCAAGAATACCAAAACACGACACCTACCCTCATTGTTTTGCTTGTCTCAACCTATATGCTTAATCACATTTCATTTTTAAGTGATAGTTTGAAAATATGATATAGCAAAAAAAATCTTTTTTTCCAGTACTCAGAGATGAGAAACCAAACTGTGCTGCGAGCTGAGCTGTGATAAACAGTAAAAGACCTAAAAGTAGTAAGAGCTCCACATCTGTTAGTTCATTCTATGCTGGTTGATAGTATAATCCATATGACAAATGCATTAACATAAATGTACAATTACAGATGCATCCTACCCCTCAGCTCTCTTTGTACTCTCTTTGTACTGCTGTAAATCTACAGCAGCTCCTCAGACTGCAGTCTCTTCAGATTTGTATAACTAAAGGATAAATGTAGCACCCTAAATTAACCTTTGATATAGTCCTCCAAAAATTCATTCAGAAGATTGTGGACAGCCTCTCCCTTTTAATCAGCTTGTGATAAATGGAATTAGGTGAACAAATAATCCCCGAATGCAAGGACTCCTATAGAAACCATCATTCTGAATAATCCCAAACTACTTTTTGAGTAAACAAGTGTTTATATTTAAAAGTCACAAAGTTATTTCAAAGAATTCTTATCATTGATGGTTAGGTGCAATTAGAACACATTCTCACTCTAATGATGATTAAGAAGTGGCATTACTTTTTCAACATAACATTATTTTGTGCAACATGTAAAGGC
Source organism: Tetrao urogallus (assembly GCF_951394365.1). NCBI lineage: Eukaryota > Metazoa > Chordata > Aves > Galliformes > Phasianidae > Tetrao > Tetrao urogallus. The sequence goes on along the minus strand of NC_136814.1, from coordinate 71,795,792 downwards.
AGCATGTAAATCAGTGGCTTTAGAAGCTTAGAATTTCAGAATATAGAATAATTAAAATGGTTAAAAGCAAAGGAGGGGGCACACAACGTGCTTATCTAAACAGTAAGAGCTGAGAGCTAGGAGAGTTTGGGACCACAACAGTAAGTAAAATCAATTAATTATTGGTCTAATCTAAGTAAAGTTATTGACTTTCTATGAAGATTTGGTCTACCATACTTGTTAGTTGCCAACATAAAAAAATGAAACTTTTTTGACAGGAAAGCATTGAATGTGGAGTGGAGACTGCACAACACAGAGTTGAAAAAGAGAATTTCACTTTAAATTTTTATATCCTTAATTCTATAGCCAGACACTTTGTATTCATACATTCAGAATTGTTTAGGGGTTGTTATTTCATTCTTTCGTTTTTTTTTAACTTGAAACCAAGAATATCTATACAAAGTTTAGCTTTCTTGCCCAGCACTGTACCTCCTTTCATGCTGTCAGCACAAAAATGATGACCTTCTTATGAATTTGAATAGATGTCTTCATGAGCTATTCAAAGGATAATGAATAATACCATTCACATAGCTACTTCCATATACTGCAACCAAACAGAGGAAAAAAAATGCTCCAAAGATATGTCCAAGGAAAAGATACAATAGAGAAAAATGCAAGTTTTGAATAGAAAAAATGTGAAGACAACTGTATTATGGTAGAACTTCAAGGATAATGTATTATTTCTAGCTACGTCTAGAAAATAACAGTCCTCTCTGGACTTGGATTTCACAGTTATAGAAAGTAGAACAATTTCATATCCAAATCTGGAATTTCAGTTTCCAGTATCAAGAGAGTTTAAGAGTACTAAGCTGTATCCCATAGATTTGAGTTTGAATTTTCTGTGTATCTTATTCACCCTTCTGTATATCTTGTTCAGGTTCATGTAGATGTCAAAGGAAGGTGAGAGTAACAACATGTTGCCTCAGAGGGACAATCAGTGATGTACATCTTTACTTTTCTGCTTCAGGGTTTTGGAAAAGTGTATATCCAAGAAAACGGCCATGAATTACCTCTGTGTAACAGAGTGGTGAGTTGTGCCCTAACCGTAAGGCATATTCTAAACCTCCTGTCTTCCAGCAGATGAGCTGGGTTTGAGCATATATTTAATTGCTCTCTTTGATTGAGCTAGATCAAACCTCTATCTCTATCAAAAAAGAATTTTTTTAACAAGAATATGAAAAAAAAGAATCATAAAGAGAGACAGACTGTGAAATTCTGTCTTGTGTATATAGAAAGTGAACTAGGTCATTCAGCATTCAGTGGCTTTTTTCTTACACGCTTTACCACACACAGAGATTACTACTCTAGATTTAGATCACAGTCACAGGAGGTTTAGTAATTTAATATTTTAAAATTAAAGTGGCAATTCAAATTAAAAAGGCACAAATACTACTTAAATACAGTAAATACTGATCGTATAATTACATGGTAATTAATTTCCATGTGGTATCCATGTGATAATGAGATGAATATATGACTTTTCTTTCTTCAAAGCAGATCTGCAGCTTACTAGTTAATTACTTCTAGATCTCCTTATTTTAATTACACTATAATCCACAAAAGTCTTTACATATTCTGCCATTACTTCATGTTTACTTCCAAACGGCCTTCAGTCAGATCTAGTCCATTCCTTGTTAGCATCCTGACATCTTAGTGTACATACATTTATTTTACAGAGGAAAAGGAATGCAGGAGTTTATGAGGATTTCTTGTGGCTCTACATCTTATCTGCAATGTACAGTGTACTCTATTTCTACTGGGATTTCTTTCTCTGCAAAGTAATGAGATCTCCAAGCTCATTGTCATAATTTGAATTTTCTAATTTTGTATATAGGACAAAAAGAGGGGCTGAAAGGTTTTGCATTCATCCAAAAATATTTTTTGTCTGACTTGCTTATGTTTAAATAGAACAATATTTAATATCCTTTGTGCTTCCTCTAGGCTTTACACAACACCAGCTCATGCAAGTATTCCAGTGACTCAGACAAAGCAGTTGAAAAAAAAAAAACGTTCCAAATCTCACCAAGCAACATCTTTGTATCCAACAGAAAGGTCCTCCCACCTGCAGCTGAAAAAGCAGTGAGGGAAGGGCAAGAATGTACATTTCGTTGTTCTCTGATCCTGCTGGCGTTCAAAATTAGCAGGCTGGTGTTTCAGTGTGAGGGATGACAATGATATGCATTATCCCACATACAATATAAAAGGAGAAAAGACATTACATATCCATAGTATGTAACACTTGTGCCCTGTGGTTTCAACAGTTGCCTAGGGCTCAGTCAGTGTGCATTGTTCTAATTGCATAAATGCAGTATTTTCCAAGGTGGAGAAAATGCTGCAAGACACTGCAAGACATTTACATTTCTAGTTGTTTATCAGATATTCTACTACACAGACAAGTTCAGATGTGCAACATAAGGTCCTCCCAGTTAGCTACAGCTTATCTAGACTAGTATGACAATATTTTCAAAATATTGCTTAAACATGGTATGAGAAATACGGGCTAAAAGAATGCATAGATGCTGGTATGTACATATATATCTATATATATATGTATATACATATATATAAATTAAATCAATGGAAGAGAATTTAGGAGGTTTTAGGTCAAAATTTTGGGGCCACTGAGAAACCTTTCTGAGGAAAGCAAATGCCAAGGAGTCTGGCTTCCAGCAAGCTGCGTGAGAGAAATATTTTCTTCAAGTCATGATTCATAAATCATCTTCAAGGCAAATCATGACTTGTCTGTGATGGCAGCTTCAGCATCATAAGCCATACATCATTTTAAAACAAATGGCAGCTTGCTATGTCCTTGTTAATGGCACATTAATGCTATATTTTTCCTCAGATAATGAATTTTCAACATATCCAAATTTACCGTATCCGATTTCTGTAAATCCTTGTTATTATGTTTCACTTGTTAAAGTCAACAGTGTTTTTAAAAAGTCTTTAAAAATGTTAATTTATGCACTGGAAGTAAGACATGATTCACCATCTGTCACAGAAGGTCATTGGCTATATTTGGATACATTAATAAATTCATAGGTTGCGAACAAGTAGAGTTGAGCCACCCCCTGCAGAAGAAACTGGCCCAAATCTTTTTTCTTATCACTGGACCAAACTAATAAAATTCATTTTGACTCAGATAAACTAGATTTGGAAATAGATTAGGTTTGGAAAAGAGAAGCTAGTTACTGCCTGCAATACAACCCGCTAGTATGGAGTGTTGTCTGATGCCAGGTCTGGAAGAGACATGCCAAGTAAAGATCATTGACACCTGACCTCTGTCTGTGAAGTTTAGCATGAACTTCAGAATATCGACAGAACACAAAACCACCTCAGCACCTTAGAGTACATCTCTTCGCTTTTTAAATTTTAAGCATGTGCTTACAATGTTTGAAGGTAGTAGCAGTTGAATCTATATCAAGGTACAGACAGCACTTACATCTCTCACTGTCCTTACCGTATTGCAGAGCTGCTACGTAGTTTTGCTTCCTTCTGTGATTACTGACTGCTTTTCAGTCTAGCATTGCCGGGCAAGTGCAAGATGCCTCAGAATTTACACTGTTATCTTTTAAGCAACAGTTTTTAAGGTGCTCATTGTGAACTTTCTGATTTTTAAAAGATAGAAGTAAGCTGGAAGCTACAGAATAGAGCTAACAGAAGGTACAGAATCTGCTAAAAGCCTTATCAGTTCTCCTCCATGAGGAAATTGCCAGAAAGAAAACTAGCTGGGGAAAGATAAGGATGGTCTATGTTAGCATTATAGCTTAGATTAAGAGAATATTTTTGGAGCACCTCTCCAGATTGTCCCCTACTTACCATACTTTGGTTCAAAGAGCACTCAAAATAAAGGAACTAGACTGATGATTCTAAATTGGGACATGAGCTCCATGAGTGTAGGGCATGTGCTTCTGCTTACAGGATGGTTAATCCATTTAAAGCTAGTCTTGTAAAATCCCTTGTTACAAAAATAGCTCAAACACCAGTTTCTGAGCAGCAGCTCTTCAGATGTGGTCCTAATAAGATGAACAGTCCTCCAGAGTAAATACACAGGAAGTGTATGAGTGTATGTATCATTGCCAGAAGCAACTCTGTAGCCTCTATCGTAAACAGTGTGATTGAGAAGCTTAAGACTCTCCCCTCACTAGAACAATGCTTAAGAAGCAAAACGAATGAATACATTTTTAGGTCAAGAAGGCAGTGAAAGAGATTTCATTTTCCTTTCAGAAGAGTCATAATTCTGTACAAGATTTCTAAGAACTCAGGGCCTGCAGTAAGCTAACAGCATACTAAAGGCACAGATGGCCTTTTTGTCTATGATCAGCCTCACTTGACACCTCTCCCCACTCATAGGCCCAGTATCCTCATTTTTGCTCCACCTAGAACCATCACCCTTGGCCATAGCAAAGTCATGCAAGTATCAGACTCCAGGCTTGTGTCTGGCCCTGCACTCTGGATAATCACAGGCCAGATGGTGTAGGTAAATTGCTTCTAGAATGGATCCTTCAGCCATACAGTGTACCTCTGTCACCAGTCCTATCTATTGCCTCATCTCCTGTTCCCATTTGGACTTCCTCAGTGCACCTTGGAGCTTCTTCTTTGCTTGTTATGTTGAGAGCTCTCAACAGACTCTGTTTGCAGCATCCAACCCTGACACACCTTGCTCAGACACTGTAGGACAGTGTTCCATCAGTGAGAGTGACATCCGTGCTGAGTTCATTCCTGGCTCCCTACCCTCTACCATCTCTAACTGTGCCTTGACACCAGTAAGATAAAATGGAAGTTTATGCATTTATTCCTTTCTATGTTAGCATGTTTTTTGCTTGTTTGCTTGTTTGTTTGTTTTTTTCACTGTATGTCAGTAGGGAAATAAAATAGGGATTTCTAAATTGTTAGAGTTGTAAATAGATAAGCCTTCATCAGTCAGAGAAGAACTCAGTATAGTTGAGGAAAAAAAAAAAAAAAAGCACAAATGAAGATTTACGTATATTTCAAATAGCTTTTTTTTTTTTTCTCTTATTGGAAAGAAAGTCATAATTTGTTGCAAAAAAAGTAATAGATAGCTTCAGAGAAATCCATTTTTCCAGAGAAATCCATTTTTTGGAGTAGTCCATTTTCCTTGAACTAGAATCTACCTCATTGTGCCATGTAAGTAACTTAGCAACAACTTGCAAATTTCCAGGTGAAAGCCATTTGTCAGGAATGACTCTTTAAACCTATACCACAGTTTCCTCTGAACTTCAGTTGAAAGAATAATTCAAAAAACATTTAGGCTTTACTGCATGAGTGAGTGTTAAAAAAAAAAAAAAAAAAAAAAAAAAAAAAAAAGAATGAAAAAAAGAAAGAAAAAAAGGTTTGTATCTGATTCTTGTGTTCTTGTGTTGAACTAGCTCTTTTTTCTGACTGTTTAGTACAAACTTAAGAAGCTGACATCTCACTAAACCCATAATCCAGCAGTAAAGCATAATTTCCAGGTCAGAAGTGGTAAGAGGAGATTCTGAATTGAACACCAAGGGGGAATGACCTTACTGCCTGACAGAATAAGAAAGAAAAAACAGACAGAAGAGAGAACCTCCTAGAAGGAATAACACTTCTGTGTGAAGAATAACATGTGCTAAGATTGTATATAATATGTTAAATGTTAAATTCTAGTTTCAATTGAATCATCACATTGTGAAGCTTAAAAATTTACACTTTTCTGACCCTTGAGTTACAGATATTCATCTGTCTAAATGCCTTGAAAGCTGTTTTCAACAAAACATAAACAGAATCCAGATGAAAGCATATAACTTGAGAATTTATTAGGGATAAGGATACATCTAATTGCTCATAATTCTGCTTCCTCTGATCATGAATGGCAAATCAAATTTTGTTCCTTGCTCCTAATTTCACATGATTGAAAATCAGAATTTTTAAATCAAACTTTGCCTGGAACTACAATGAGAGGATCACTAGTGTATGTTCTTAAGCACTTCAATATTAAATGCAGAGCTATTAGGAATGTTAAATTCAACAGAAAGACAAATCATAAATTTTCAAAACATCAAATATTAGACTAAAAGAGAATAAGACCATATGTTGTTTGCTGCTCTTAATCGTAAGTTCATACATGGCACAGAAAAACATGCCGTGTTTGTACATAAGTCTGTGCACGTGCATATTTCAGCATGCATATGCCAATAGCTCTTCCCCCAAATACGCACAGTATTCTATATCTGCTTATGGATGCACATAGACACTAGTAACCTGAGGTGTTTTGATAAGGCTCTAGATAGTATCTTCATTTTCTTTCCAAGAAAGAAAGAGTGGAAGACATCCAACCTCAAAAGTTTTTTTTACTATGTTTCAGCTTTCCGTGTAGGTCTGGTGAAGAATGAATTAAATTATACTTCACTTCTCATATGCCTTTTTCTTGCTGCATGCTTTGACACCAGGCCTAACCCAACCTCAAATCTCTCCTCTTTAGGCAGGTACTGTGAGTTCCTGTCATACTTCTCTGTTAATCATTACATTGCTTTTAGGATTTTTTCACTCCTAACAACCAGACTCTGAGTTGAGGTTCTTCCTTTGCATGAAGATTCAACCAGTCTTCAGTTTCTTCTTCAAAGGAAAAGAGGCTTATGTTGTATTGTCAGTTTGTATTAAACTATTCATCTATACGTGAAAATATTTGAACTCAGAGGCAAGTTTGTGCCCAACTTCTTGGAGGGTAAAAGCTCAGATACATCACATCTCACATGTTCGGAGGAGGTCCTGGCCAAGTAGAGGAGACGCTTCCCATTTGTGACTCCACTGCATTGAACATCACCATTTATTAGATGTCAAAACAAAGAATTACATCCATTACATCCAAGCATGAGTGCTTTCATGAGGGATTCTTCTATTACCAGCAAAGAAAACTAATGTTACTCACTGTGGAGCCATGATTGGAGTAATTTAGCACAAAAGAGATAGAAGAGACTGTATCCTTTCACTGTGCAACAGTAAAAACTTTGTTTATACTTGCCACTCTCTGCAACAGTAATCTTAATGCATGTATTCTGTACTAACCACGGACTCCACAGTAAAATTCAAGTCCAGCTTGCTTTAGAGTAGGAAGGATTCTGCATTGTGGAGATACAGAAGATGAAAAATAAAGAAGTATCTGGGAAATGCATATATGAGTTCACTGCTTATTCCTTCAGTACTACCCTTCCTGGGTAGTATTAATAAATGCCCACCCCACAACCCCCTTCACCCTCCTCCCCCTTTGTCGTTGTCTCCCTCCCCCTACTCCCCCCCACAAAAAAAAAAAAAAAAAGCTACTTATCTCATGAAATAGGAATAAAACTTTGTTTGCATTGCATTAAAGTTTATTTCAAAATGCATATAAGCAATGGCTTAGATATCAAGTGCAGTATAGGCTTTGCAAGAGGACTATGGAATACGGTTGGCTGGTAAAGCAGAAAGGCAAGGAAGGGCAAGGCATGAAAAGAAAAGGTCAGAGCTGGAGAGAAACAAGACCTGCTTCATTCTTATATCAGCAGACAGTGACAGTTTGTAAGAACCACTGTGATTGTCTTTATATCATAAGTCAATCTCCCTGTCTGCTCAGTCTTTTCTGATGTCAAATGCTTATTGTTTCATGACATATAGCTGAACGTGACTTTAAAGGATATGTGAGTGCAATTCCTGCTGATTTCAATCAGCAAGCTGCAGCACCTGTTTTCTTGTCTTGTCTTCCTGGCCCTTACACTGGCATTTATGAAACCAAGGAGCCAGTTCAGTGCACTGATCTTACTTAGACTATGTTTATGTAAGATGTTATCATGGGGAAAGCCAGCTACATAATGTTGTTTTACATGCAGCTTCCAAGCACCAGTGGCACCACATGGGAATGAGGGAGCTACACGATTGGATCAAAAAATGGGGCTCTGGCATCCTCTCTATGGCCAGTTTAAATACTGATATAAACAGTTCCTGAAAGCATGCTCAAGCACAGCTAAGTGCAGCAGAGGAAAAGAATATACAACATGCAAAGACACTATTCAGGTACACAAGCAGTTACACTAAAAAGTGTTCATGTCCACTGACCATGCTTGCAGAATAATTGTTCTCCATCATAGGTTTTTTATTGAAGAGTGTTTTGTTCTTTTTCTGTAATTATCATAGCCTTGTTCCTGGTCATACAACTGAAGTCTTCCCCTAAGAAATCCCTGAAATAGCAATGCTTGTTCCTTTGTGCTTTATCTGCACAGTTAAAAGGTCCACTGAAAAAAGTGGCACACTTTGATTGCCAGTCACATTTACAGTTACAGTGAAAAAGATTTTTCTTACATTTAAATTGAATTTCCTATATTTCAGGTTGTGCCCATTGCCTCTTGCTTTGCCCATGGGCATCATAATAAGAACAGTCTGTCTATCTGCTTCCATCAGTGATTTATACACCTTGATCAGATCTCTCCTGAGTCTCCTCCAGGATGAACAGTTTTTCCTCTCTCAGCTTTTCCTCCCAGGCAATATTCTCCAATCTTTTAATCCTCTTTCTGGCCCTTTGCTGGATTCTCTCTTGTTGTTCACTTATACTGGGACGTCAAGACCAGTTGGATCAGCACCTCACAGGTATTTCAGCAGTGCTGAGTAGATGAGAAGGGTCACCTACTTCTACCTTCTGGCAGTGCAGAAGCTGTTGGGTCTCTATGCTTTGTTCAACTTGTTGTTCAGAAGGATCCCTAAGATCTTGACAGGGATTTCTTGGAAAGAGTCCAGCGAAGGACCATGAAGATGGTGAAGGACCTGGAGCATCTCTCCTATGAGGAAAGGCTGAGTGAACTGGGTCTGTTCAGCCTTGAGAAAAGAAGACTGAGGGGGACCTGATCCAGGTCTATAAAAATCTAAGGTGTGGGGGGCAGAATGGCGAGGCCGGACTCTTTTCAGTGGTGAGTGGAGACAGGACAAGGGGAAACGGCTGGAAACTGCAGCATAGGAAGTTCCGCACAAACGTGCGCAAGAACTTCTTTACAGTGAGGTGACGGAGCACTGGAACAGGCTGCCCAGGGAGGAGGTGGAGTCTCCTTCTCTGGAGATGTTCAAGACCTGCCTGGATGCCTACCTGTGCGACCTGCTGTAGGGAACCTGCTTTGGCAGGGGGTTGGACTCGATGATCTGTGGAGGTCCCTTCCAACCCCTACAATTCTGTGATCCTGTGATCTTCTCTGGAGAGCAGCTTTCCAGCAGGTCAGACCCAGAGTGCCTTGGAGTGTGTAGCTTTTTCACCCTAGATGCAGAACCTTGCATTTCCCATCAAAGCATTAACATTTAAAAAAAAAACCAACAAACAAACAAGCAAAAAACCAAAACAAAACACAAGGCTGCTTTATATAACTTAGACTATTAAGTACTTAGGAGTGCATCCACCATCTCACTATGTGTAGAGAATTTTCACACTCTTTTATGTGTGTGGACTTAGCCAGCAAGAGGAAAAAGAAAAAAAAAAAAAAAAAAAAAAAAATTGGCTAACTCTGCAAATACCTTCTCTCTTCTTACTGAAAATGCCAAAAAGGACAGGAAATTAGAAAAATGAGCTAAAACATTTACTATCCAGACTATAAAGAAAGTCTGAGCTCTATTACTTCCTTAATGTGAGCCTGAAGTGGGAAAAAAGTAACAATAACAACAACAACAAAAATAATTTGCCAAAAATCTAGGTCAGCTACACAGGTAAAAAATGTGAAAATAAGTGCAATTCTATTTAAAAACAATAACAACATACCGCATTTATTGATATTTCAAAGGCTTCCCTTCTAATGGAAGCAAATAAAAAGATTCAATTATGTTCTTGTTGCCCTTTGCCAGGGTAAAAGGCAAAAGCAGAATCAAGGATCTGATTTACTGAGTGCTATTAACCCAAACTAAAATGAGTTTTTTACTAGATGGAGTCCTGGTTGCTTTACATGTAATAACAGAGAGGGAAACAGAATATGTCTTGATTTCCATACAGGAAGGCACAAACAGGAGAGTGGAAGAAATTGACATAGAGGATTTTGTGCATTTCTCTCATTCCTTGTGGATAGGATCTGCAGATGGCTGTTTCTTTAGAAAAGGGACTCTAATTTTGATCCTATTCCCATCTGTGGTGCTTGATACAGGAATGATATACCTGTAGCTCACTGTTATAGAGATGTGTTGTCCGTGAAGACAAGGGAATAAAGCACCTCAGAGGGTTTTTCTTTTACATTGATGCTTTTACAATGAGCCTCAGAAATGCTTTAACCCCAAGATCCGGAGACCATAGCAGATAAGCAGCTGCCATCCTCTTGGGCAGCTGGTGTGAAACGAGAGCCAGTGCCAAGCAGTGATTTACCTCCTTCTTTACAGTAAAATTAACATGAAAATCATTAGCTAGATGAGGTTAAAAGTTATCGAGTTTAATCAGCCTTTTTGACACTCATGAGAAAACTGTGAGACCTTGCAGTGGAGTGCACTTGCTGTCACAACCTGCTTCCCTCTCTCCTTCCCCAGGTTATGCCCTGCCACTGACCAAGACATGCAGCGCAACACTTCCTGCCCCACTCCTTGGCTTTGGAGAACCGTGCAAAGCAAACTAAGATAACTTCATATGACAAGCTTCTAAGTGCTGTCTCAGAAACCAGAGTCCATCTTTACATCTCTTTATAGGACCAGCATGAGGCCTGATCTCAGTATATATGCACACAGTAGTATTTCATGGCTCTGTACCCAGTTCTTAGATAAGACAACATGTAATGAAAGTGTGAATTTTAAAAAAAGCTTTATGTGGTTAATTCCTTCCTCATGCATATCCTTTGGTGTCTTTGACAAATATCCTTCATCATCTTTTTTTCAGTGAAGAACTACTTTGGTGCACATTCTACTTGTTTCTCTGCATGACATTGGTAGTTAATTACTATATTTCAGACTTGAAATTGTTTGTTGAATTTAATTACAGTTATCTACGGAGGGATGAAAGGGGTGGCCAAGAGACGCTGACAAATAACATTTTTTTGAACAGAATCTGGATAAAAACATTTAAAATTACAGGCATTAAATGACGGAATCAACAGATTTCTAATTATTTACTGGGATTAAAGGTAAATTTTCTCCTAAATTCCATACAAAGTTTCTTTTATGTGATACCTAAAACTTTTGAGTGAAACCACAATAGTTATGATTTTAGAGATTTTTTCCACCTTTCTTAAACCAAAACATAGAAAGCTACATAGAAAGGTCAGGAACCTTAATCCCGTTAAGATCTGGCCTGACAGTCAAAACTTCAAATTGCAGTCCAGTTGGAAAAACAGAACTATACACTGTACAAGTGCAAGTGTTGAGCATTTTTATCTCTGCAGAGTAGCACTCTTTTTCATGTTACCATTCATTAAACAGGAGCTGTTAGTGTTATTTGCTGACAGCAATAGTTATCATTATTTGACAGTGATTATCCTACAGCAGACCTTTTTGGGCCCTTTCTCTGTGATTATGCTGTTCTAATTTATTTATTTATTTATTTATTTGCAGTAGCTCATTTATCATTTTGATTAGGAGTTACTGCAGAAGTTCAGTATCCCACTAAGAGTTATTGGTTAGCAAGCAAAAGAAAAATAGAAGCTTTTAATTGTTTGGTCCTTCATATCTTTCAAATAGGAAAAAATACATATTCTCCATCCATACTGGTAATTTCCTGTAATAGTGTTTCGAATGTGGCTGTTGCTTTCAGAGTATACAGACCAAATTTTTGTTTGTTGAAGGGGTACAGGGAAATGATAAAGGCATAACTATTGACACCTGCAAAATTCTGCACTTAAATATTAGCAGGAAGATAAAGAATGCTGAGTTAATGGAGGAGGAAATAAGATGATCTAAAGGATTCTGTGAGCCAGGTTGCCCTTTCACGATTGTTTTATAATCCTTGGAGAATCATGTTACACTGCCAGAATACTATAAGCAAAAATTTGAATTTCTAATCCCTTAGAAAAGCATATTTTCATTCCAAAGCAATGCCAAAATACTGAGGTTTTTGCTCATCAAAAGTTCAGAAAAACTGATTCAGAAATAGCTAAATATTTTGTTACGAGTTAGTTGGACATCAAATTGGATTATTTGCCATCCCACACGGTCTCACAGGAGCTGTATCATAATCTACTTCTTCATAAGCAGTGCTCAGTGTCAGAATTTCAGCTTTCACAATGTACAGATGCCAGTGGATCTTCACATGTTTCAATCAAAAGACTACTACACGACATCATGAGAGTTATAATCCATCTGGTCAACATAGATTACAGCAGAATTCTAAGCAACTAATCTGCAGATGTTATAAAACTCTTCAGTGACAGAAAGAGATTCAGGTTAATACTGAACTGAAGATAACACTTCAAGATTGACTAACAGGGGTGTTTAAGTATTCCTAAAGGAGAAGAAGTAGTAGAAGTATAAAAACATGTTTTTATATAAGATGTTGGTGTCTCTGAATAAAATAAACAAAATAAAAATTGCCTGGCCAGCTGTGAGTCAGGGCACTGCAACAGACTGCCCAGGGAGGTATTTGAGTCACTGTACCTAAAGGTGCTCAAGAAATGTTTAGATATTGTACTAAGGGACATGGTTTAGTGGGGAAATATTAGTGGTAGATTAACAGTTGGACTGGATGATCTTCAAGATGTTTTCTAACCTTGGTGATTCTATGATTCTATGATTCTATCACTAGAAAATAGCTATGAAAAATGAAAGAACTTGTTTCCTTCTGTTCTTAGAGGAAATAATTGTGTAGAGTCTCTGCTTGAGGCACTGCCTCTGAAAGGCAAAGGAAGAAAAAACAGAAGTCATTAGCTGGAAAGTTAAATAAAGTCAGACGGCACAGAGTAGAGCAACAGAGATGGAGTATTCTGATGCTTGATAACCGAAACTGCAATGATCTATTTCAGGGTAGGTTATTGACTGATTTAAAGTAGATAATTTATCTGAGCAGTCAGTTCATTTGAGCCATGCTGAATCACATCAGCAAAGAACCATTATGTATCAAAACATAGTAAAATTGAGTGTATGTCATCAAGGGTCACTGAGGTATTCCTTTATGTTTTTCCCTGGCTAAGAAAAAAAGACAAGAAAGCGGATTGTCTTATCAGTGCAATATGAATATTAGAGATGAGAAGGCTTTTTATGCTATTTCATACATCTATTATATATTTGTATTTTCAACATCAGAGATCCATCTAAAAAATGAGATGATCCCTGGAAAAAGAATATTAGCTATCTCTTTATATTATAAAATAGCATATTTTCTTTTTTATGGTTTTTGCTTGTTTTTTTGTTTTTGTCTCTTTTTTTTTTTTTTTCCTTTGCTTTCATATTGGAAAACATGCAGGAGAACATAAAAAAAGTCATGTCTCTCATTACATTTTCTGTTTGTAGGAACTTTATCCTCCACTGCATCATGATCTGTGTATGACATCATAAAATAACTCATTTTAATCACCTCTTCTGTTCTTAGGAAAAGGTTGAAACAAGATGCATCTAAGAAAGTGTAAGCATACAATTGGTGTCACTTGGTGTAGCTAGAAAAATAGGTCAAGATTAAATTTTGGTTGATATTACAAGCTTGGTTGAGAAAGACAACTACAAAGTATAATAGAATAGTTAAGAATTGAGTGCTAAAATTCTGATTCAAAAATCAGCAGTCTGTATTATCAGTGAATTAAGATTCATCCAACTGACCGTCCCCAGAAAGTCTTCATCAGTGGAGATCATCATCAAGTAGAAGAGTAGAAAAAAGCTTTCTCTAAAATAGCCGTCTCTGAAAATAGCAATTTAAAAAGCACAATCATAGAAATTGTTACAAAATGAGAACTTCCCACCAGAGAAATATTCCTCCCTCTTACCCAGTGAATATTTGACTGGATATATAAAGCAAAGAGTGGGTACTGAGACCTGTTTAAGAATGAATATAGTATAGTAAGAAATTTCATTTGGAAGATAAGTAATCTGGGTTCAAATCCAGTTCGTCTTTCATTCAGGTGAGGTAGAATTACTTTTCTTCATAGGGGCTTGCATGGTAGTATGCTTTGGATTTGATGAAAACTCTTGATAAGATAGCAATGTTTCAACTGTTGAAGGGTAGCTCTGTTCTGCTTGCACATCAAGGGCTTTCTGTTTCTCAGACAGCCCTGCCAGCAAGGAGCTTGGGGGCACAAGAAATAGGAAAGGGACAAAGCCAAGACAGCTGACTCAGACTGATCAAAAGGATATCCCATAAATTATGGTGTCATGCTCAGCAATAAAAGCTGGGTAAAGAATGGTGAGAGGGGAACATTCAGAGAGATGGCATTTATCTTCCAAAGAAGCAGTTACATGTGATGAACCCTTTACTGGACGTGGCTGAACATCTGCCTGCAATGGGAAGTAGCAAATGAATTTTTTGTTTTGTTTTGCTTGCTAGCAAAGCTTTTTCTTTCTCTAGTATACTGTCTTTATCTCAGCACAAAATTTCCTGCACTTCTACCTTTCCAGTTCTCTCCTGCATCTCACTGTGAGAGGAATGAATGAGAAATTTCAATATAAGCTGAGGTAGCTGGCACACACATTTCAAAGAATTTTTTGTTTTGAGATATCAGAATTTTCAATTCTGAAGAAATCTGAGTAAAAAGTTTTCCTAAACTCCAGCAGTTTGTTGTTTTTTTTTTTAATTATAGAATTTCTTATTTGTATCTTTCTTTGCCCATAGAACAGTGCTTTATAAAAAGCAACACCACTTCATTACATTTTTCTAAGTACACATCACAACTTATTGTTGTGGCTGAGATGATGCTCCAGCTGGCTGAACAATCCAGCCAGAGTCTAACTGATCACTGGGCTGGCCTTAAATATATCAGTGGAATTGCTGGCAGCAAAGCCTGTGTGCTAAGAACCTGAAGATCTGCTAGACATAGATATATTTCTCAGTATTGTAAAGCTCTGCTTTTTCAGTTGGTGTACTGGGGCTACCTGCAAGTGAGGAGTTGACTTAGATTTGTTTACCTCTCCCCCAATGATAGCCAAAAGGCCAGTCCTTCTTCCTGAGGTTTTGCTGCTTTTTCCAACACATTAATATATGAGGGTTATTTTCTCTGTTATTCCTTCTTTGTCTTATTTCTTTTTCTAGCTTGATGCACTTGTTCCACACTGATGGTTATTTTACTTCAGTGCACTCCATGAAATTCAATATGAGACATCTTTATAGAGATAAAGCTTCTCCTCTCATAAATCTCCTCAGTAAGCTGGATTCACACACTGCACAAAATATTTGGCCTTTAATTATAGATTCCTTACTCCAAAGTCATGTGGGAAAGGAAAAATTCTTTTTGAACACCTTTTGATTTAAAGTCTTTGTTTTGAGTCACAGAACTCATCAAATTGCTCTTTCCTGTATTCAGCCCAAACTTCTCACAACGGTGTCGTATTTATTTCTTTTCTTTTTTGTTTTTCCTCTCAAGAAATTTTAAAGATACTATCTCGACTTTTTACAAATCTTAGTCACGAGGAATTCTGTATACAAACTCAGTTCTTGCATCCATTGCATTTTTTGTATAAATATTTTGTAGTTCAATCTGAAGCTGTGATTTCTTTCTTAGGACTGTGGTGTTCTGTTGTTAATCACAGTCTTTTCCTCAGCACGGATCTCACAAAACTGGCTATTGCTACCATTTTTCTTATATCACATGTTAAACAACTTTTTTTTTTTTTTCCTGATGGAATACCATTTATTAAGACTTGGGGAGAGTTGCTATTGTAACTAGCAATCTAGCTACATGCTGACTTCTCAGTTTCCCTTTCAACAGTTTTCTTCTGCAGTTGGATGGTTTCTTTCTGTAAGACTTTACCACATTTCTTAATTCATGTAAAGTTCTCTAATTTTTTTTTCATTGATTAAGAGAAAATGTTCAAGATTTCTTCATTGAGCATCAGTGTTGCCAGTGTTCTATCAGCTTGGTTCTCCTTATGGAGCATTAATTTAATAATTTCATGTATTTTGTATGACTCTGCAGCAGCAGCTGAATAGAGGCTGATAGGGGGAAAATCTCTTTAGCTTTCCTGGAAATGCCATGAAATAATTTGGAACAGTGAATCTCTGAGGTGGATTTTGGTGGTATGGCTGTAGAGGTTGAACCTTCCTGCCAATATTCCATTACATTACATTTTGTTGCCATGTGACAGATGGTAGCAGAGGGGCAATCTGACACAATGGTGTCTGATATGGAAGTGTGTATGAAGCAAAGTTGTGGAATTGAATTCCTCCAAGTAGAAAAAAAATGTACCCATTGACATTAATCAACATTTGCTGAATGTTTATGGAGACCAAACAGTAGATACGAGCACAGTGAGTTGGTGGTTGTTGTGTTTTAGCAGTGGTGACAACAACGTTGGGTCACCTATGCTGGTGCAGATGTCTATGAGCACAGCATGCAGGCTCTTGTTTATCACTGGTGAAAATGCATAGCTAATGCTGGTGTCTATACTGAAAAACTATGCTTTGCAGCTGAAAATTTGCTCATCAGTGTTACTGTGCTCATTGTAACTGTTGTTTCCATGGAAATAAACAGAAGGCATTACTTTTGGAGCAACCCACACATGTAAGACCCAACACAATTCATCTCCACTCAGTGTAGCCCAGACCAGCCAAAAGGTTGAACATCAATGATTTAGAAGACTTATAACTTCTCTTGTTGTCTCTGCATTTGAGATACTCATATTATATATTGATTCATAAAACTCTAAATTGCAAAACTAGCAGAAGACATGAAAACGTAATTATTTATGATTAGAGCAAAAACTGTAAGGTTGTTATGTATGAGGTAATTAATTATTATGAGTTTTTGAAACTTGCATGATTGTTTGAAACTGCCAACGATTTGAACTTGTATTATTTGTAATGTTAACTAATAACTGCAGTATACATCAGAGCTCTATAAATAAGTGCACAGCATCTTCGCTATTTTCTCAATCTCTATCTCAACCCAACAAAACAAAATATAACTCAGATACGTGAAGAAAATAAACAGTAAGCATAAATGATTAGTATTTTAAAAACACAGTAGTACAGCAAGGAAGTGACAAGAGTCAAAGTACTGAGTAGCCAAGAATTGCCCAGGAACAGGATTGCTTTTTTTTCCAACAGCAGAATCTAATTTGAGATCAGAAAATAATTGTACTCACAGTTAGGAGGAATGTGAAGTTTCCACTGGCAAACTATTTTTCACTGAATGCAACAAGCAATCATACACGTAAATCCCTGTTTCAGCCTGTCTGTATCTTTTCTCAAACTGATGCTGCTCATTTGGGAATACATCTGTGAGACAGTAACATCCATCTTTAAATTGTTCACCAGACTTTGAAAACAGTGATGCAGCAAGTCATCTCCTCTGTTGGGATGAGCCACTGATGCCCCTTCTCTGAGGAACTGAGATCCTATTTTCAAGCTAATGGCTCACAGCCCTGGAAACCTGTCGTGTTCAAAAGCTAAAAAATGTTGTGTTTCCTTTCAATACTTATAATGTCAGTCACTTCCTTGTTTGAGGATGTGCAGAGCAGAGGGAATGATAAAGCCTTCCCCAGTCTCTTTTCTCCATTCTCCTTAGATTTGCTTGACAATGATATTGTTTGTTCTGTAAGTGAAATCACAGTAATAATCTTTGTTCAACAATGACCACCAAATGTACTAGCAGTGATGGCAGAAACAGATCGTGACATATACATTTTAGAAAAAAGATAAATATGTATTTTTCGTTCTGTTCCTCTTCACCTCATTTTTTATCATAAAATTGTCACGTCATATGTCATTTCTTAAAAAAACTGCTTTTTGCCTCTGGCAGTCCACAGATCATGTGCACTGCTAATGATATTTCTTTCTTCTTTTCCTTCTTTCAGAAGTAAACTTTCTGTCTGATATCTTCTCCCAGGAGAAACGATCTTTTGACAAGTGCAGTATGTATTTAATCTCATAACTGAGATCATTTTCTCCTATCATTCACCTCTCCCATGTCTGACTTTCCACTTTGTTCACTTGGTTTTTATGTTGTTTAGGAGTTCTGATAGTTTACAGTAGTTATTAGGACTTGCATAAATTACATTCAAACCTTCCTGCCTATCATTTTCTGTTTCTGACAGGTTTTCAGAGGCAAACACCTAACAGAAAACTCTGTACTATGAGACAGAAGTGTAATTCAAGTTTTCAGAACCTGCATCTTTACCCTTATAAATTTGCAGTCTCAAGGAGACTCTTTCTTCCATCTGAACTGGGATAGCTTTGTGCTGACACATGATAGCCAAGACCCTTCAGATCTAGAATTAGCTCTAAATGAATTACCAACCTTGATTGAACTGCAGGCTTTTCCAAGTTTTTCAGGACAGATAAAGAAAAGTAGTAGACATCAGCAACTTTAGTCCTCACTGCCATGTACATCTGTGTGGAGTACACTGAACACTAAGCAGACATTTGGCATGCATTCTTTTAGCAATGGGAAATATAAAGGTAGTGCAAGTGAGGCAGGAGTGAACATTTTCTTTTATTGGTCTTGTGCTCCTGATTAGAATTAACCTAAGGCATGCAAAGACATGAATCCAGCCATATCTTTTAGCTATCAAATCATCCCTCATAGCTGAACAAGTCATTTTCTGCAAGGGATCCCAGCAAAAGAGTTTCTTTTACAGCATACCAGAACTAAAGAATATGTGAATGGAATTTGCAGCTCAGGAAGCTTCCAGCACAAAAAAATGTACAAAGAAGGAGCAGTCTCCAATAATTTTGTCCTTACACTCCTAGATAGTGGAACCAGGACTCCCGTTTTGTCCTTTGTTTAGCCACCATGTGCATTCCTGTTGTCAGCTGCACCTTTCAGATCCTCAAAATTTTTAACATATGAGCAGTGATACAGATATTCTGGCATAAAATGATTTAGTCGGGTAACTATTGTACGAACAGCCTGGCCAGGATTCAGGAAAGAAGTGAAACAAGCCTTGATAGAGAAAGTAGGTGTTAGGATATTTACTTTTATTTCCTTGATTGATGAAACTAAAGAAAGTAAACAGAAGAATTTTGAGTTAAGAGAGTAACTGTGGTAAAATTCATGGAATTATGGGAATCTGCAAGAATTTTTCAACATACAAGAAAGCTCTCTTTTCTTGCAAATATTTAACATTCAAAGGCACACTCAGTATTTTATTCTTTGAAGTGACCTTTTTTAATTTACATATAGATGTAGTAGAAATAGTAATTTTTAATATTTAACAAGCTGTGTTCAAACTGATTGCATTTTTGAATACCAGGAAAGCAGCTTTTCCTCATTATCAGTTTAAAATATCAGAGGAGCAGGAGCCACACACAAGGTCTGGCAGAGGAATTTCAGTGTTTACATTTATCATTTCGAAATAGAAACATACTCTAACTCTTCCCAAGCCCCATCCTCACCAGTACTACTCCAGCTCAATGTCCATGTTGAATAATATAATTAGGAAATAAAATCCCTGTGTTTTCTCCAGGGAATATAAAGTGTTAGGTACTTAAAACTGCCTATAAAAAATGAAGCACTAAGGAAAAACAACTCATCAGTTGTCGTTACAAGTGAATTAATCTTCTTTATTACCATCTATAAATACTGTTAACGCATTAGTGTTTCACACATTGAGCTCAGAAATGAGAGAATATAAATCACAAAAATAACCAGCACTTTCCAGCTACTTCATAACACAAAAGCTTCATGTGTCTGAACAACACCTTATAAAAAATGTAAGCCCTTTCATATCCTACAGGGTTGAGACCTATATTTGGTGCAGGCAGCTGACTGTAGGAGGACTTCTTAGAAAATTTAGTTTAGAAAGGACAGATTCCTTAGTGTTCATAAACCAATTGGCATCAAAACCAGACCTGTTTGCTCCTCTACTCATGGTATGAACCTGAAAAGAATTGTTGGGTTGGTATTATGCAAGTGCAAAGAACACATCTCTTTTATGCAGAGGGACACATCTTAGTCTTTCAGAAATGCCACATTGCTATGTAGTTATACATTCATCCAGGGCTTTGCCCTCCTGCCCACTTCACTTTGAGTTTCGCCCTGTTCCCACACATACTTATAGAGAATTCCCCTCTCCCTGGAAACTCTCAGCTGCTCCTTCCTGGTGGCCTGTTATTGGGTTTGTGCAGCTGATGAATAAGACAGATGAAGCAGTTATGGCTCTCCACTTCTGCTATAAGCAATATGCCAAAATAAAAAGCTTGGTAAACTAACAGACTAATTAAAATTGGAATTTGTAGGACATATCTTTTATTATTCAAATCTCACCTGATCTTATTCACTTCTTTCTATGTATCCAATTAAATAATATGAGCAATTAATATTAATCAGATAAAAGATTTAAATAATTCAATCAAATATATCTTCCACACTTTTCTTTCTCCTAATAAGTTCATTGTATCAGAAGTGTCCTAGCCGAAGAGCACAAGAATCATTTTGCATTCTACCTTTGTCTCACTTAAATGCCAAGAAAAAAAGCCTTTTAATAATAAATTAAAAAACATTACCATTCACAGATGTGCAAGAAACAGCAATCAGTCATTCATGTTATTATGCAAATCATATTATTTCACCTCTATTTATATTTTAATCATCGAAAAATAACTGTAAGCACGTAGCATACTGGACACTTTCATGTTTCAAAAAAAAAAAGGAATTTCATCACCACTTGTGGTTATAAAGCAACAATGAAGATAATAAATTCCTGATTGCTAACTTCCACTGTTGGCTTCTATTATTTCATTCATTTTAGTATCATTCCAATACATAATTGTAAAGCAGCTATGGAACCCAGAGCATGCATTTTTAAAAAAACCCATACTGGAAGACTGTTCTAGAGGCACGCTGCTGATTTCAGCAAGAAGAATAGTTTTATTCACACTTGAAATGAGAAAGAATACGAGGAAAAAAAAAATATAACTGAAATGGCTTTGAGAAATCATTCAAACTGGGTAGCATATAAATGGCTATCATGTAGGTTAACAGATCCTAAACAGATGTAGGAGGAAAAGCCTGATCGGCTTTGGAGATCAGTTAGTGCTGGTTTCAGTTAGCTCTTCAGGGATGATCAGGTAGATAAAGTGAACAGGATGGTAATTTGAAAACGGTCTTGAATGGAGCTGTGAAAACCTGAGTTAGATGATATGACACAAAGAGACCCAGAGAAATTAGAAATCTGAGCCATGAAGAGTGAAAATGAGTTTTCTCTTCAGAAAAAAGATGCAATGTAATATACCTGGGGAAATCCAATTAAAAACAGATACAAAAATTCTCATTCTGGTGTATAAGTCTGTGTTAGATAAATGATATGGAAATCTCATGAGTGAAAGTTGACAGTGATGGAGGCAGAGGTTGGCAATGTGATACGGCTGCAAAACAGACAGCATAGGGTTGCATCCACAAATGTAACACATCATGGAACAAGACAGCATGGGATTTTCTGTCTGCACGTGGTATACCTCATGGTTGTCTCCCAGGATATTAATCAAAGAGATGCTAAGAAACTTGAAGGAGTTTGTAAAATGTAAGATTATTTGCAGTTAAAGATTTAAAAAACAGAAAATTGTAAAGATCTTTGGTAGGTTTAAGTTTAAATGGCCATGTGCAGTCTTTCTTTCATATTTAGTGCAGTAACTTAAACCAGTATAGTTATGTGCAGAACCTAACATCACTAGCTGACAATGCTCCTGCTTGTCAGGCTTATGCAAGGTCTTGTTTATGATTCTACAGTTAATTTCAGTAACAGATGTAATTCATAAATTTTTTTTCTGCAAAACTCTGTAAATAGTAAAAAAAAAATTATCATTACACAAATGTATGTATGCTCATATGCATAACAGAAACATGCAGTACATACTTCTTGAGTAGAAGAAAATAGGAATTTACTGCACAGCGTTGAGACAAAAAATCTTCTACACATGTTCTCTGCAAACTTAAACCCTGGGGACTCTAATTCTACAAATAAGATCTAGTTAATACTTCAGTGAGAAATTAATATGAGTACATATTCTATATGGACATAGTTCATGCTATAATTGTTTGCATATTATGTTAGAAATGATGCAGTTACATCAATTTTGATTACTAACGCTTTTATATTCACTGAAGTGACAGAATAAAGGTAATCCGAATCTATAAGTGTGTACTGATCTTTTGGAAAAGCTGAGGATCAAAATGGGATCTAGAGTAGGCTGAATTCCATGTTTGCCACTATAATTAAAATTATAATAGTAATCTATGCTAAAAAGCATATCAAAAATATTCTCCAACAAATTAAAATAAAGAAGCTTTCTTGAGTGCAGCCATTGCTAATCAAAAGCAGCTTAAGTTTTTGTCTCTGGGCACTGCATGGAATTCATACTTTGATACTGAGTAAATGAATGTGCCACAGAGATATGGAATTTTCATTAAAATGTTGAAATGTTTTATAGGATGAGACAATATGCAGTTGTAGCTTACTTCTTTGAACAGTGTTTCAACACTAACAGGTATTCATCATGATATATCTATTCTGTGATGATATCACAACTAATATTTAAAGTATCACAGCAAATGATCTCTTGCTGAAAACTTCTGATTCTCCTAATTGTTTCTCGACTGCTTAGACCATTTAACAGATAAAAGACATTGAGACTCATGGATTCATATAGGTACTTCTGATCAGGTTATATTTGATTTTCATTTGGGAATCCTTACACAAGATGATTTGGAAATTTAATGCAGAGGAAAGATATACAGCATTCCTAGTTTCCAATTACAAAAACTCAGGCTTTTTTTCTCAACTTGAGATAGATTTCAGGTATATGTTGAAATATTTTACTGCATTTTCCTGGAATTCCAAAAAAGGAAAATCAACTCTGTCATATAGTAGCTGAGAAATTACACGCAATGTGTAGTATCTGCAAAAACCTCTGCAATTCAGAAGACCTACCTGCTTGCTCAAAGTAATAACCTCTGGCAGGAATTTACCACCACGTGGGAGGAATAGAACACAAGAAAACATGCAGGCATCTGAACAAGTCATACAAGAGATGGGTGAAATGACAATTAATTTATCATTTGAGACTAACCTCACTTGCTGAAATGATGACTTTCTTGAGATTATGGGAGCGGACTACTTCCCTTCCAGGCAGAAAAACTGTATTTTGAAGGAACCTGAAGGTATAAGGAAAAAAGGGGAAGTGAGGGAGGAAAAAAGGAAAATATTCCTAGTTTTAATTGCCATATTCTTGCAAGAGTTTTGAACAAAACTTCCACTGATGTTACTGAAGATTCAAACACAAACAAATCTATACCCTCCCTTCAGTAAATTGTTTTATCAGAGTTTTATTCCTGACACAGATTTTATCTAATGATTGAAAGAGAAATTTTCTTCAAATACGCTATCCAACAGTGCCAACAACCACAGTCCAACACATTATTCTCTCATAAACTTAAAAATACTAAACCTATTTAAACAAAATATGACTTTCTAGCTAGCTATGTAGCAAAAGAATAAAAATGAAATGTGACTATTTTTTTTTAATCACAAATGTTCTTATTCAGAGCGAACTAACTCACATAATATCATTTCTACGCTATTCGGAAGGAAATTTAATGTTTCCTTTATTCTTTACTCCATCAAAACTCATCCCCTCAAGTCAAATTGAAAATACAGATTCAGATCTAGGAATACTTAATTTGGTTCTGTATCAACAGCCCTACAGGTCCAACCTTTCTTAGAGAATGTAACTACCTGTGAGTTATATGAAAGGAGCTACTAACCAATAATTTATCAGCAGAAAACTACTCATAAGCAAACAGTAAAAGGAAGAAAAAGCAAAGAACAGGTGTCTTATTATGAGAAAAAAAGTACTTTGCATACTTTTGTACTCATACATCAAGGTAGCACGTAGCACTGCTACTATATCAGAAGCATGGCTTTCCACAACCCAAACATAGTCTTTACAGCTGAGTGCTGCACCATGCTAGTCTCACAATGGATCAGTCCAAGAATCTGGCTAGAACTGTTCAGGGCTTATAGAAAACTTAGACCCCCCATGCACAACTTTCTTACCGTCTGAGGCCCATAGTGTGGAAAAGATGCCACCTCAAATAGAAATCTATTGTCTTCTTTAAAATGTTTCTTTACCATTCCATTTTATCAGTGTCACACAATGGTGTCATAATGCAAGAGAGAAAAAAAAAAAAACCCGCAAAAAAACCCCTCACACATGAAAATGAAAGTATTGTGTTAAAGGAAAGTTCAAAGACCTACAGACATGCCTGTAGGTCTGTCTGTGATGGTCTGTAGAAAGAAACAGAACACACAATTCACACCTGGAAGAGCTGCATAGTAGGACTCAACACATGCTGCCTAGGTAGTGAGCAAGTTAACAGATGGGTACATAGAGTTTTTCCAGATGACCCATCTCCTACACCACTGTAGTTGTAGTTCTAGGCTCTTTCTCTCAATCATTAGATATCTGTTAAAGGAACTGAGTGATGTAGTAAGTCTTTCCTCAGGAACTTTTCACTTCATTGCACATTTTTCTCTTAAGTTCATTTTAGGGACTGATTTAGGGATAAAGAGAAGGTCCTGAGTTAAATATGGCTGCATCTGGACAGCAGCTGACAAATACGTAAGAATTGATGCTACAGCTAGAGAATTTCATCTCATTTATTGAAGCAAGAGGGCCTCCTCTCCTATGGCCCAGTCCAGGCTTGGGGTGCATGGTTGAGCTTAGGTCATTTGAGGAAAAGAAGTCCAGAGTTTCAGGGGGATTGGATCTGGAAAAAGGCTGCCAAAGAGAACTGGGAGTTGTAGAAGAAAAAGTATCTTTCAGCTACTTTTCAGTATGGATTAAGTCCATTGGACTTTTTGTGACACTCAGTCAGAGTGTAAGATTTAGTGTTAGGACTGTGGTCAGTGTTGTGAGAAAGACAAATCCCAGAATGACACTTTGGAAGCATCTTAAAAATAAAGATTAATGTTAAAATATTTTTCTTTCTCCTTCCGCATAGATAATCAAGACCCACCTGAAAGCCGACCTGTGTGACCTACTGTAGAGTACCTGCTTTAGCAGGGGGGTTGAACTTCATGATCTCCTGAGGTCTGTTCCAACCCCCTCAATTCTGGGACTCTGTAATTCCATGAAATATTTGAAGTGTTGCCCTGCTCCTACAGTTTAAACTAGAGTTATGCATTAGAAATACTTATGATGGCTAAAAGTAATTGAAAGTTATCGGTTTTCAAGGAAACACAAATAAATTCTATAGAATAATAATTAGACATAGTTAATTCATTGCACAATGTCACTCTTTCCTGTTATCACAGTTTCTGTGTTTTTGTGTGCACTATGTGCTACATCAGAGTATCAAACTAACAGCTTCAGGTTTACAAATCTAGCACATACAACACAGCTTATAGTTGAGAGAACATAAATATAATTTTGTGTTGCTTCTGGCTGCATGGATGATCTTTCATAAACAATCTGAGGATGACTGAACAGTAGTAGCCTACGTGTCTGTTTAAGAGATCTTTTGTATAAAAATCTCTTTCCTTAGGAAAGGAGTAGCTATGTCTTAAGCTTTCCTCAAAAGGGCAAAAATTGAATTTTCATAGCTTGAGGGAATTCAGATTTTATTTTTCACTTTAGTTCATTCAGAGCACCAGAGATCCGTATACAAATATTACCAAAGAGGTTAGTGTACCCTTATTAGGACTTGATTGAAACCTATCTCACCTTCTTCTTCACGCATTATCAGACCAGTACAAGCAAAATAAGGAGCCTCTGTAAGGCTCTGATATAAATAATGATGATTATGGGAATTACACTTAAATAGTATTGCACTGACAGTTTACATTTAATCTGCTTCTTAGGAGTAGGTTCTCTCCATGAAGCTGACCCAGTTTATGCCTATGTTGCTTACTGCTTCCTTGAGCATCCATTTATTAAATCAGAATTCACTCTACATTTTGCATTGTACTGATCAGGCCTCAGATGAAATCTTCTACTTTGTGCTTTCTAACATTTAGAGCTTAAAGTAATGCTTAAATATAACACATGATCCCATTACTTCCCAAGAAATGACTGTTAACCTCCCCATTTAAACTTTTTTTATTAACATTCAAATATATATATACATATGTGAAATATCTAACACCTTCATATTCAATATTTTATGTGTTTAAGTAAAAGTATAATATATAGCAACTGTGCTCCATATAGAAAATAAATTCTAAAAGTTCCACATATTCTATACCAACTGGGCATCTCGCTAATGACAACAATAAAAACACTACAGAACAAGAAAACACAGTTCTGCAGCATTCAGCTAGATTATACCGAAAAATTTCTCAGATTGCTTGCATATTGCCCAGAGTGAAAGACTGAAGTAAATGCAGGTATATGCTGGTTTTTTTTTCTGCGTAGGAACACTGAAAACTTGAGTCTGTACATCTGAAGGTACCAAGTCATGGACTAGTCACTAAAGCAGTATTATCACACTGGAATCTCTAAACAGATGTTAACAGCTGGAAAAAAAAATCAGCACCGATTTTCAAGACTTTGTCTAGTTGGTATTAATGAGAAGTAGAGGTATCTCCCGAGGCTAATGAAATTTTTAAGGAAAAATGTGAATTTTAGCATAGGTTGTATTTCATACTTTATAGATTACAGAGAATAACTTTCTATTTACACAGATTTGGAGATAGGTGAGGAGGAGTGTTAGCTAAGGATAATCAAAGTCTGACAGGCTTTGTTCACATATCAAGCTTACTCCCTTCTCACAGCCCTTTCTGGAACATAAAATGAGTAAATTTAATCTCTATTTTATTTTATGTGGCTATATACGTGTGCATACCTGTGTAGATAGAGGTATGAATGGGTGTCTTTTGTACACATTTTTTCCTTTTCTTTCCTAAGTGCCAGCAGCATAATATTACTGCTGTGTAGTATAACACCAGATTGTACCCAGAGATCCAATCCTCCAGACCTAAGGCAATATCACTACAAATGTTCTGAGGAAGCAATTTAATCACTACACTGTATCAGAAGAAACAACAGCCCAAAAGAGACTCAGGTAGGCAGTGAGAGTGGCCATGTTTATACTGCATCAGAGCATAGGCTTGCGCGTGTATTTGCCTGATGGTAACAGGGCTGTAATCAGAGCTGTAGCTGCCAGATTAAAAGAGATGACCCAAACTCATCATGGGAAAAAGGGAACATGCACATAAATGAAGTTAAGACTGTACTGTTATTCCAATTATAGTTTTAGTACTCTAATTGTATGAATTATCTAATTAATTTCCAGAGCCCTCAATGCACCAATATGTTTCAATTGCTTTGACCTACTTCTACCCATACATCATCTTCCCAATGGTCATAGAATCATAAAATCACAGAATGGCTTGAGTTGGGTTGTCTATTTCCATTGCCTATGCTGTGGACACAGTTTCTACTCAGTAGATCAGGCTTCCCATGGCCCCATTCCAACCTGTCTTTGAATGCCTTCAGGGATGGAGAACCCACAACTTCTCTGAGCAATCTGTGTGAGTGCCTCAACACTCTCTTAGTAAAGAATTTCCTCCAAAAAGTCTAACCTAAATCAACCCTTTTAGTTTACAGCCATTCCCCCTTATCCTATCACTATCGTAAAAAGTTGGTCTCCTTCCTGTTTATAAGCTCCACTCAAATACTGGAAGGCCTCAATGAGGTCTCCCCAGAGACATCTCTTTTCCAGGCTGAACAATCCAGGATACTGTTTGCCTTCCAGGCTGCCAGCACAGAGTGCCAGCTCATGTCAAACTTTTCATCCACCAGAACTCTCAAGTCCTTCTCCACAGGGCTGCTCTCAAGTTGTTCATCTGATTGTGGATACATGTTGAGAAATGAAAAGAAATGAAGACTTTCTTCCCATTACAGAGAAATCTTTGCAGCTGGGGGTAAAGAATAAGCATGGAATGAGATCCCTGTGTTCCCCTTTGCCAAACAGCTTAATAGTAAGACTATCCACTAAGACTCTTTCATAAAGGAGATTCAGGTCTACCTGACTGACTTGACATAAGGATGTGGCTGATGTTATGCAAAAAATAGTCCTCAGTCAATTCTTTCCACTTTGAACACATTTAAACAGGGCTAGATATAAAAGCCCTTGATTACCAGTTTTTGTGGTTGAAACGATAGATATACCCCCAGTCTTTTATAGCCCAGACAAGGGATAATCCATTGTAGCATAAGCAGCTATACAGGAGCCAAGACACAAGTTGCTTTCTGTGACAGCAGTAAAAATGCACATTTTCTATCCAACCATTGTCTATTCTATTCCAGACAAGGATGGCTCAGAGCCCTCTAGTTCTTCCTCATCTGTGCTCCAAGTTATAGTATAGAACAGTGAATACCCTGAATCATATGAAAAGAGCTGTTAACATTGGAAACCTGAATTCTTTCAATATTTATACATTAAGCATATTGCTCAGTCCTGTAGAATGAAAATAAGGAGTAAGAAGTAGAAAAATAAAGAACTGCTACTAGGGAAGACTACTAGGGAAGACATGACTATCAGTTGAGTAATGTGAAATCAACAGTATATCAGAAACATCTAATATTCATTCACATATGCTGCCACCTAGAGTTCAACATCAGGACATTATGGAAACGTGGATACTAGACTATTAAGAAACAGTATCTTATTTGTGTGCTTATTTTAAGAAGGAAGATGAAGGTGCTGGTACTTAAGGGATCACGTGTCAGGAAAAGTTGAAAGACCAAACAAGCAAGCAATAGTTAAAGCCAAATTTTTAAGTGTCTTCTTTAAGAAATCTGTAATGGAAAAAGTCAGATATTACACTGAAGAATTGAACTTGGCATAGGAAAGAAAGAGTCGCTGTTCTGTACATTTATCAGAATACTTTAAAAATATACTTATTTCCAGTTCAATTTTCAGGTCTGCAAAATAATGGTCAGCAAACTAAGAGATGTTCTACTTGAGCAGCCTTGCCTTCAGTTTTGATGAAAAAACCTGCCAGTTCTCAAGAAAGTTTTAAGGAAAGTATATTTAAGCTTCTCTACACCAACTGAATATTGCAGAAACAAAATATCCCCATGAGGTAATCTAACTGGAAATCCAAGGCAGCCTGGAAAATGAGCTATCCTGCTATGCTTTAGAAATTGCAAACAGCAGCAGCACAGTTTCTCGGCTAACCTGAAGGGGCTTGGCAGCATTTGCTACAAGATACCAAATTCAGTGCCTGGACTCTCACACTGTGTGTAATTTGCTTATAAATGAGCTATGAACTTGGATCTCAATTTACACAACAGGATATGGTTTGATTAAATGTGTCTGGATGCATTTGTAATGGGATTATAGATTTCAATTAGGAATAAGAAAGTCTCATTACAAGGTAATACTTTTTCGACATGTTTTAGCAAGCTGAACTGGGACAACGGACAGGAGTACTGTTGAAAAGTCTTGTTTCTTTCTCCCCTTCACTACCACATTTCTGCTTCTCCACACTGTTTTCAATAAGGGTATTTAAGCTTCACTTATATCTATTCTGTCCAGAGTGCATCTAAAGGAGTCTTTTTACAGAACCATGCATATGCAGAAAATCTTTTTTCTACGAAGATTCACAGCTTGAATTGCTTTGACCCCTTTGTGTAAAATTGAGGGTTTACTGCATGGACTGTAGTCAATTTTCTTCTAATATGTGGATTCAAACCTCTGTTGCCTATACTAGAGACAGAAAACTGCCCTAGAGGCATTTGCCTCAGCACAACTTGCAACTGTGCAGCTAAATTTTCTTTCCAACAGGATGTACTAATTCAAAATGCTTAAGGAAAACAGTACTTTGCCTTTACTGCTCTCCAGACCATGACCAGGAAGTCTTAGAATCTGGCACCTGACAAAATGATGATAGAAAATGTATTAGCAGTACTGCTTTGCTTGGATTTGTGCCCTGGTCTTGAGTAGTTTTGTGTCCTCAGAAAGCACTAACTTAAGACGGGGTGAAAGTAGGAATAGAACTCTTTCTGAATATGATGCTGGTCCTATGGGTAAGAAATACCGTTTGTTAAATGTAATTTAATGCCCTGATATCTCCCACAAAACAATGTGAATGTTGAATGGAGATGGTGAGAACAAGTCAAAGCAGACTATTCTATCTGTTTCCTACTAGAAGCTTTGTAAATAATTGTAACTTAAACCAATAATGAAGTTGCGATGGGCGAGAGAGTAAGATTCTAACATCCATACTGTCATGAAACCCACTCAATCCCATTCAATATCTTCGAAGAGCAGTAGAATGGGAGACAAGGAGAGTAAGTGTTTATGTTAGCAAGCTATTAGCAATATGTTTAGTACATTCCTTGTGGGAATCAGATGAAGATGCGATGTCACAGCCATTCCTTTATCATTATTCCTCCCACTCTCTTGAAAAATGAGACTCCTAAGGATTACTGAATATAATAAATCATACTGGCTGATATATGTAAGTATATGTATACTCATGCTCCTGAAAAAAGGGTATGGCCACTGTTATTTCAGGCAGTCACATCTCACTTTGTGCAAGAGAAGTATCTACGCAGCGATATCACTTAACTGAATCTCTCTTCTCATTACTACCTGATGGTGAGCAGCTAACTGTATGATTTTCTTCCTTACCAAGTGTATAAATGCACACTAGGAACTTTACAGAACATGGCAACGAGTTATATTGTAGCAGTTTTGCACATTATAAATGGTATCAGAGAATGGAGAGGAGATAAAGTGACTAGAAATAAATTTAAGTTTGCAGCGGTTAAAGAATATACTTTCTTTCTTTTCTCATGTATTATTGTGGTGCTTGGAGATGCTAATTAGTATATAGACATCTAGCCTAGTCATGGTTAAATCAGTCAATGGATTGCACATTTTCCAACTCTATTCCAAGTCACAGAATCAGTATGCATCAGTTTGTATTGCACAGGAAAATTCACTTTGTGAACACTGCTGATGCACTGGTGCAAACAGTATGAAAATGATTCACAGGCAATGTGCTGAAATTTTGCCAAATGGGGCAGTGGATTAACAATTTTTTTTTTTTTTTTTTTTTTTTTTTTAATCTGCCATAATATTCAGGCCAGCTTTTCCTTCTGCAAAGGAAAGCAGTCTTCTAGACCAAATGAATTTTAAAGGAAATATGATAAATACTGCCCCATCTCTTCCAATCACATGTTTCTGTTCACTTGCTACAGTATATGCATCACTATTTTATTTACATCCTGTAGAGCAAGGGGATATCTGGTGCATCTTTTTATCAGTTCTCTGTATAGTTATTATGAACCCATGGAACTGAGAAGAATACTGAGATCAAACTCCTTTTCTACAAGAACAGCATCAAAATATGCAGTCACAAAGCATGGGCTGACCATATAGCTTCTTACACATCCTTTGTTTGATGTAGTCCTAGTTCAAGTGGACATTTCACTCTCTGAAATATCCCGAAAGGTGTGGGGAAAAAAAACACACTAGTAACACTTCCCAAGCCTCCTGGCAGAATCAGGTGAGGAATTATTAACTGAGATAGGAAGGAGTTACCAATATCCTAGGGACACCTCTAACTACTTCAGCAAATGGGTGAATGCGAAGACAAAAGGCTCATGAATTGTACAGATAAAAGGAATTGATGAGATTAATTTATCCTGAAAGCAATCTATAGGGAAAACCAATTTTAGGAGATACATGTGTTTCTGAAAAGCATCCACATATATCCTATTTTCCAGGATCACAAAGCATGTAATTTTAGAAGTACTGTAGAAATAATTGTCAGAGGACATAAGCAAAATCATTTTATTTAAATAGAAAGGCTGTTAGATGATACCACAGAAAGTACTTCCTTCAGAAGTTATTTCCCTTACATCTGAAACCTAAAGATCGTTCATTCTGCCCATCTTCTTAACCCTCTCTCTAGCTCTCTCAGCATCCCGTTGGCTACACAGAAACTCTCCAGAAGGA
This sequence comes from Tetrao urogallus, assembly GCF_951394365.1. NCBI lineage: Eukaryota > Metazoa > Chordata > Aves > Galliformes > Phasianidae > Tetrao > Tetrao urogallus. Next base: position 71,763,744 of record NC_136814.1, on the reverse strand, counting down.
TGTCAAAGACTCACAGACCAGCAGCAAGCTTGAGTGTCCGATATGTAGTGTGGTCACTAAGTTCAGAGTAGCACACCTTAAATGGCCTGTGTAATTCATCCATGTAATTTACACTAAGCTGTTTGATTTAGCACTGACACAAAATCAGGGAAACATGAAAGACAATGGAGCTAATGGAACAGTTTTGAAAGCGACACTCTAAACTCATTCTCCTGTTCTTCCTCTTACCAGTCCCCTAGACTGATATTTCCTATTTAGCATTTTCCCAAGATTTCCATTTATGTTACAATACTGCTTGTAACAGATGCTCGAGTGTTGTTTAAAACAGATGCTCTGTATTCAATCCTTTACTCCAAACTTAAAACTAAAACCAGGGAAGTACAAATATGATGAGATTTATCCAGTGATAGGATTTACACATAAAATCCAAAAGGTTGCTGCCACTGAGAATCAAATGTCAGCTGTCATAAGCAGTGGTAAATCCTTTTCACAACATGCAGACCATATTTTTATGTTTTTAATTGGAATGCATTCAAGTTTTACAAGTTTTTTAGCTTAGAGAAAACAGAAGAAACTTTTAAGATCACTTACTAAAAGACTGTACATTCATTTTCTTTCAGAACCAGAGAAGAGAGTATTTATATATATTTATATATATATATATTTATATAATATATATATATTACATATATATATATATATTTATATATATTCCCACTTAACCCTTGCCTTCGTCTAGCAATTTCAACACCACTGTATTTCACATGACAATATAGTGTTGTTCTTCAGAAAATCAGACTCCCTGTAATTATTGAAATTCATTATTTCCCAGGCTAATGGTTTAAATGTATAATTCCCTGAATGAATAAAAGCACTTGCTGTTCTTGTATTTTACAGCAGCAGGTGAAACCAGCTAAACCAACAGCTACTCAGGTGTGCTTGTCTGGATGCATGGCCAGGCATTTTCAGCCTGGCCTTTGGAACTTACCATTGATTCAATGAGGTTGGAAGACATCTCGTCCTCATTTAGTAGGGTGAGGCAGAGAACATTTTTCATGGGACTAGAAAGCAATTTTAGTGGAATTGCAGACATACAAGAGAAAGCATTGACGTATTCCCTTTGGAAAGATAATTAACACATTGTGTGAGTGAAGAACCCTCAGCATCCCAAGGAAAGGCATATATAGCTAGAAAAGCAGAGGCAAATTCTGGTCTGAGTTTACAAATCCCCAGGGACCCTAAATACAAAAAGTGTGCTTAATGTGGGTATGCATGTGCAAATTTAAATTGTCTACAAAAAGAGTTTTTTCTAAGCATGGCTTTAATAAATTATTTGAAAACTCTTTGAGTCAGACACCAGCTATGTCCAAAGGGCACAATATTTTAGCACACTTATTCTTTCTTTGTATACACCTTTATTTTGATTCCTTTCTCAGCAGAGAATTGAATAACAGCAGAACACTGTCTATGCCTTTTGGGTTTGCTGTAAAGGAAACTGAGATGATCAGGATAATATTTCTGATGAGCACGCTGTCAAGAACTGAAATATATAAAAAAGGATGACCAACTTTCTGCTGTAGGCCAGCTGTGCCTGTTCAACACACACGGCTTTACTCCTGCTGACAGTGCAGCAATAACAGGGACACAGTGTGTTTACATGAAGAGCGTCTCTCATGCATCTGGGTAACTGCAGAGACTGCACAGTCCAAATCAATTCACACACACTGGGAAGCAGAGGCAAAATACACCATTGCAGGAATTAGGAATTCTCATTTCTGAGGCAAAGGAACTTGGTTTACTATCTGACAGGTCTCAAGTATTAAAGATTTAAGAAAATACATGTTCTCTGCAGATGTAAATCTTTCCATTATCTTAATGTCTGACATTGCCCATTTGTCTCAGATTTCCTTTCTGATTCCTCTTATACAATGACAGAGCAGAGATATCCACCTCTGAAGTCACTCAGCTAAGGCAGCTGATTGGTCCTGGAAAGCATAAGACAAATGAAGTAAAGAAAAAAGAGGAAGAGGAAGGAGGGGAGGGGAGGGGAGAGGAGTGGAGAAGAGGGAAGGGGAGGGCAGGGAGAAAGAGAAAAGGAAGGGAATATATTCCTTTCCTCAGGGATCTTCCATTCTAAATAAATAAGCAATGTAATTTAGGTTCAAGATGTTACTTCATCCGAAAAAGTGAACACATGTTTATGTGTTAGTCTTTTAATTTCAAAATTAACTGCAAATGCAACTTAGAAATTTACAAATGATGGCACTTTTCCTCTCAGACTTCTATGCTGTGAGTTTATTTTGTACATTATGTAACACATTTATATATACATATATATGAGTTTCTCAAAGGTTTGTGAAAGAAAAGCTCTATTATCAGCACTGAGCTGCACCCAGCAAAATTCCTTGACATTTAACTTAAAGCTTTCTTCTTTACAAGATCTAGGGGTAAAATAGTGGGACTCTGCCATTGGCTAGATGGTTATAAACCATGCCTTTCATTTCTGCGCATTATGATCTCCAGTCTATTAAAAAGTGATTGTTTCAGCTGCCTTCAAGCTGCCTGCACATATACATAACCTGCACATCTCACAGCCCATTGCAGAATAATCAGAGTTTTATGAGAGCATATTTAATGCATTCATGCACTTACACTTAGGGCGTTTCATACTTCATGCCGTGAGGCATTTCAACTATATGAAGCCAGGGTGCTGGTCATCTTAAAAAACACCTGGGTCTCCATATTCATTAAATAAACTGTCATATAATGAAAAGAAAACAGATTTAAAGAAGTCACAGCTGAGATCTAGGTGATGGGACAGAGTGCACCCTCAGCAAGCTTGCAGATGACACAAAACTGCAAGGACTGATACCCTCTGGATGGCAACCTCAGCGGGCTAGAAACTGGTAGAACTGGTAGATTCATGAAGCTCAGAAAGTGAAAATGCAGTGTCCTGCTTCTGGTGAGGAGTAATCCCAGCAGCTCTGCCAGAGAAGGGTTTCAAAGTCCTGGTAAACAATGGATTGCAGAATCCTGCAACACTCCTTCGCAGCAAAAAAAAAAACAAACATCAAGACAATCATGGGCTGCACTGAGGAAGAATTACTGGAAGCAGGGGAATGAAGGTTCTCTCTTCTCAGCCCTGGTCAGGCCATGCTTGGAATGCTGTGTCCAGTTTTAAGCTCCCCAGTAAAAGAGAGCCATAGACATGCTGGATCAACTGACATACCACAGCGGTGTAGAACAGTCTGAAGTGTCTGCAGAGGTGGGAGAGCCTGGAGAATAAAAAGACTCAGGAAGGATCTAATCAATGTTTATAAATACCTGAAGGGAAAGAATGAAGAAAAGGGAGCCAGATTCTTCTCAGTGACATAAAATAAAACGTGATGGCATGTCACGGCTTTGTGGTTTTTGTTATCATGAGATTTTAACTTTTCTTACTGCTCGTCTCTGCAGTGTGTGCTCCCCAGCCCTCTCACCTTCAGCTTTAGAGTAAAGGCTTCAGTTTTGGACACACTCTCATTTTATTTGATTAATTAGCTTCAATTCCAATTATATTGTATTATATTGTGTTATCCTGCATTCCGCTACCATATTCAGTAAATGATTTTTTGCCCTTAGCTCACTGATGTTTTGTTTTTAGGTCCATCTCTACCTTTTCCCTTTTTCCCCCCTTTCCCTGGGCCCATGGGTCCCTCTGCCCCATTACTCACAAAACTGGGCCAAAGCAGTCTAAAACCATTGATGCGGTCACAAGTTCAAATACAAGGAATCCTATTTAAACTTCTACTCTAGGAAGAACATCAACCTGCAATGATGAAAAAAAAATTACGTTTCGTAAGAAAACATAAGGAGTGAACCAGTGAGACTGTAAACTTAGAAGGCAAATGAAGATCTCCAAAAATATTCTTTTAATTAAAAGTAGGAAAACACAGCCACTAAGTTAAAACTCTTAATTTCAGAGCATAAACTCAGATTTGGCAGAACATTTATGGACACTATCACCTGCCTACTTGTCAAGGAAGTTAACTGAAACTCCTTTTGCAGCACCTGTACACAGCTCTCCAGGTTGCTGCCCTCCTGTGGTGCCAGTGAAACAGCAAACAGAAACCAGGCAAAAACATCTCATACTGTTGTCTAAGACTTCCCCTGTAAAAAAATAAAAAATCTCTCACATCTCTCACTGGCTCTAGCTCTCTTAATGGGAAACCATTACCACCATATACTCTTTCTGTCCATGCTAACCTCACAGCAACCTCAATTAAAATTATAAGGAATTTCAAAAGAACAGAGATACAAGTCACAAATTAAACCAACATTTCTCAATTTTAACTGATAAGATAATCTTGGTGAGCACCTGATAATATTCCAACATAAGACAATTTTTTATTTTTTATTTTTTTTTCCGGAAGACATTGTAGGTGTTCTAAGCGGCCTTGAAATAGAATTTCACAGCTGAGGAATGTTGAAACTTGAATCATCTCTTGTGATATTGTTTTGGAGACAATACCAAAAGATCAGCAGAAACATCTACCCTTGATAAGTTAAACCTAAGCATTCAGTGTTAGCGCAGCTTTGATGGAAAGCCTGAGAGCTTGTTAGCACGTTCTCAGCTGTGAAGTTTCCAATTATGAAAGGGAAGATTAATATTGTCAACTCCAGCCACCTGGAAGTTGACTACTTCAAAATGAGTAACCTTAAGCTCTCTATATATCACAGGAATGAATGAAGCATCTCTAGAGAGTAATTCATCTCATCCAAAAACTACTGTTTTAGACAAAATGAATCCTTCTCTGCAGATGTTTGATTCATTTCACTGACTACAAAACTCAGCATTTAAACTTAGACAACTTCCAAGATTATTTGTCAGATAGGATAACATTTTATAAAATGTCTATCGGAAAGCTGTTATATCAGATGTCTGTGTATGCATTTTATTTGGGAATATATGTCCAGAAATGCCTGGAAAAACAAATTCCATAATGACACATATGTTCTGGGCGAAAATCTTACAGAAAGCAGCATAGTTATTACATAGCTAGTAGTTACTGATATCTGAAGACATTATAGACTGCTATATAATACATATGAGCCTTCTGTAAAAAAAAAGCACAATATTGAAGAATTATACTAATGGACTTTTCAAATATTTTGTTTGAATTTACTTTTACTATCTTTCATATTCTGTTTCTAACAGAAGGATGTATTGATATTCATAAAGACATATCTGAAAAACAGTGGAGTTTTTTTTTATTATCCAAGCACATCTGTATTGTTTTCAGTGTGAACAGCATGAAGTCACCCTTTAGAAAAACGATACAGAATTAAATGGATTTATATGTCAAGCCAAAATAGAATAAAATTACTCTGTTTGAGCATGCCTAAACTTCAGAGGCTGTAGGCTGTCATAGCACTGAGTTGAAGCAAAAATACTCATACAAAAATCACATTAACTCCTTAAGTTTTTTTCCCACAAATTCTTTTACTTCTTTGTGTCCATTTAACTATTTTTCTAGAAAGCTGTTAAAATGAAATTTTAAAAATAATTCTATTATTCTGTTTATAATATTCTAACATTCTGTTTATAAATAAAAGCAATCCTATCTTATTTAACTTACTAATGTAAAAGAAATTTTACTAATAGCAGTGAGAAAATGGATTAGTAAATAGCTTGGAAAAATGCAGCCAGAATCATTTGGGCTAATGCAACTTTTCAAATTACCACACATTAGTTGCAATGTGATAACTGATCACTGCAAGCTCCTAGCCAGTTCCGCTAGCAACACAAGATACAGTTGTTCCAGCTCTGAGTTTACTTTCTTTCACAGTTGGAAATTTTTGAAACACATTCATTCATAGGTATTAGAACGCTTTTTGATTGTGTCTCCATGCACAGAATTTAATTTAAATATAAAAAGTTATGTAACCTATTTATATCATTAGAATGATTTACTATGGAAAATAGAGTTACCAAATGTCTCAAATAATCATAAAATCATTGAATCGCTCAGGTTGGAAGGGACCTTAAAGATAATCCAGTTCCAAACCCTGCTGTAGGCAGTGTTGACAGACACTTGATCAAGCTGCCCAGAACTCCACTCAACCTGTCCTTGAGTGCCTCCAAAGGTCGGACATCCTCTTGAGTAAAAAATTTCTTCCTAACATCTAATCTTATTTCCCCTTTTAGTTTACATTCATTCCCCCTTGTCCTATCACTATTAGACTGCGCTAAAAAGTTGCTCTCCCTCTTGCTTGTAGGCTCCCCTCAAGTCCCAGAAGACCATACTAAGGTCTCCCCAGAGACTTCTCCAAGCGAAAAAATCACAGAACCACAGAACCATAGAATCGCGGGGGTTGGAAGGGACCTCTAGAGACCACTGCATCTAAATCCTGCTACAGCAGGCTCCCTTACACTAGGTCACACAACCATGTGGCCAGATGGGTCTTGAACATCTCCAAAGGAGACTTCACAGACTCTTTGGGCAGCCTGCTGCAGTGCTCTGTCATCTTCACTATAAAGTTCTTTGGCATATTTGAGTGGATCTTCTTATAATCCAGATTTTCAGCATTGCTTCTTGTTCCATCACTGCACACCACTGAAGAGTATGGCTTCATCCAATTGCCTCCCAACCTTTTAGATATTTATAAATACTGATCAGATCCCCTCTCAATCTTCTCCAGGCTTAACAGTCCAAACTTTCAGACTTCCTCATAAAGGAGATGCCCCAAGTGCTTTATGACCTTCACATTTCTCTGCTGGACTCTTTCTAGGAGATCCCTATCTTTTTTGAACTGCGGAGCCCAGAAATGGACACAGTTTTCCATATGTGACCTCACCAGGGCAAAGTAGAACACTAAAACATATGTAATTTATTTTTGCTAGGGGAAAAACAAACAAACAAACAAATAAAAAAAAAACACACACAAACAAACAAAAAAAAACCCCACAACAAAACAACACTTAACTGTAAATAAGAGAAAGATCTCCTACAAGTGATCCAGACACTGAATACAAGCAAATACCAAATTCTCTCCTTCAGTTAAAAAAACATCCTCAGTTATTTTCCTCATAAAATGAATCTTGAGGTAGTTCTGGAACATCACTGTTATTGGGTTTCATGCCAATTTTGTATATAATTTAATTAAAGGTTTTCCATATGCATCAATTTTGTATTCTTCTATTAAAGGACCAATCATATTTCAGCTCTTTTTAAAATGAAGAAGATAGACCCTTCTTATAAAACAGACCTCCTACTCCCCTGCCTTCATAAGTTGTCCCTACAAATCTTCCAATTTCTTTATTTTTAATCTGATCACACAGAATTAACTGTAAGTGATTCTGATAAAATCTAACCAGTGCCTTTCTGTGTCATTAATACTTCCATCATTGCCAGAGATATCTTTCCCTATGCACCCTTATATCACATTGATCATTTTCACAAATAATACGCATTTTTATTCCACACTGATTCTCCTATTGATTAATAAACCTGTTTATGTATGGTAAAATAATTCAGCCAAAGTGCTATGGTGACATAAACACTAATGTTTTTGAATTAATTCAGTATGGGAATTAGAAAATTTCTTATTATCTACATAGACTGAAACTAAAACAAATTTCCAGAGGGAAGAGAACATGCAGTAACAGCCCAATGACTATTTTAACTTCGAACTGAAAAATGTAATATGGTCATCTCTGATATGAGAGAAAGAAAACCAATGATCCAAAGTCCTCTTTTTCATTCAGGGATCAAAAGCAACCACAAGAGGTTGGGAAAGAAAATGTGAGTCAAGAGCCTGCTCCCTTGTAAAGTGACGGAAACCACATGGGTCAAAGGGGTAATTTTGAAAGTGAAGAAGTGACAGAAAGGCAGGCAGGCTTGAAACCTGTCTCTTTTCCTCCCATTAAAATTCTCTCACTTGTGAAAAAGAGAGTACTCTGTGGTATAATACACTCTTCCATTTAATGGTGACTTCAGGCACCTTTAATACCTAAACCTACAATATGCCCTGAGCTTGCACCTCTGTTGATAATTCAGTGCCTATTAAAAATTATCCAAACCTCAGTTCATGGCTGCTTTCACATAGGATCGATGACATCTCAGCTGTAACTTAAGCTTCAAACAGAAGAAGCATCATGAAATACTGTAAAAATATCTAGCTGTGGAAGAAGATTCTTTGTTGCCTTTGACAGCATGAATACTTGTATATTTATGCAACAACATGTATTTTATGTTGTTTGCAATATTTTACAAGTGCTTTACTATGAATAAAAATTTTATATACTACTTCAGTGCTCTGTTCTATGACAGCTCAGTATATCAGAGTAAGATATACTTGATGTTTGCAGTAGTTTACTATATGTAGTAGTTCACTATATATGCTATAAATGACAGATTGGTCTTCTATTTCGCATTAATCGAAATACTTAGTTGAGTGGTAGAATACAGGTATTTACAGCAGCATTCATTCAAATACAACAGTACATTTGCAACAGTACATTTGATTTCTAATTGGACATGTTGCTGAAAACCTGTGAACATCTCTTCCCCTAAGTATTCCCAAATATCAGTTGAAACAAATGGTTACTATGAATCCTGAGTGTTATGTTCAACCATTCCTCAAAAAAGCACCAGAGGCTTTTGTCTAACACAAGTAATGTTAGTACTTATAGTAGTACTTATTACTACTTATTACTAAGTAGTACTTATTAGTAATAATAGTAATGGAATTTGGTCACTCAAACACTTCAGTATATTTATATAGAAAACAACCTTGACAAACAGCAATATAAACTTTATAATTTGAAGTACAGATAATTTCATTAGCTCTATACATAGAGCAGCAGCACAAAAAAGTTATTTAAAACAATAAAAATGGTATCTACATGACTCTGATTTTCTGAGTATGTCCAAACCACTTAAATAAAGTGTATGAACAAGACAGCCACTTGTGAATTTAATATTCCTTTTCAGTAGTGAAATGATCCACATGTATGCGCTGTTTCATGCTCTGTACATTTATAAATATTTTACTCAAAGATGGCTTTTTTATTGTTACGAATATTCAGTGCAAAGAAAGAATCAAGGGAATACCAAATTTATTCTATTTACAATTAGGAAGATGATCGCACTAATTAACTGACAGTATGGAGTTTCACAACTAAAGTAATTATATAGGAAAAGCTGCCTGAGGTTGGACTAAGCACTCTCCAATTAGTGTGCAGCACAACCACTGTACCAGACAAAAGAGCACAGTGAAAAACAAAACAATGTTCCTTAAAATTCTTCATTAAAGGGGGACTGTGAGCATGAAGCTGTTCTCCACAGTCTGTTGGACAAGTAGCTATTAATTCCCACTTGCATCATTTCAACTTTTTTTTTTTTCTTTTAATCACTGTGGTGGTTACATTATCTCTCACCGTTGCAGGTTACCTCAGCAAAATACCCCATACAAAAAAACTTACTCTACACACAGACCAGCCAACCAAATAATCACAACTTTATGCTATATTTCTCTGTTAAGATCGGATCAATTGCATTCCCAGATTAACAAATTGTTACGCTACTCTTTCTAAGTGAAAAGAAAATATACTATTCACATTGCAGTTCCCCTGATTCATTTTTATACTAAGTAAAAAGGTTTCTAATGAACCACCCTTCTTAGGAACTTTGTTCTTTTCTACTTTGCACTACTCATTCTTTCTACATATTTTCTTTATAGTGATAAAAATTCATTATGGAGCAAAAAGCACCTTGCTATATTATCAGTATTTTTTGCAAATGGCATCATAATCCATGCACAGTAATTTAACATTATAGCGTTGTCCTCCTGTCCTGTGGATTTTCCTTTATCAATAGATTAATTTGCTAATTTATCTTCAGCAGCCACATCAAATGACATACAAGTCATTTATTCCTATTATTCTATAGCTATTATTCCTAGCTATCCAGATTTCAATGGCATTAATAACAATACTTTTTCATGACAGCCTTACTATGACAGGCCTAACTACATTGACTACATTTTTACACTCTCCTTTCCTGAAAAATTACTAAAAAATCCAGAAAACGCTGGCCTTGTAGACTGAAATTGGTGGGCCAACAAGACTGTATGATTTAGCTGTTGTGTATCACTGTTTCCAATTCCTTCATAGAAAATATATTCTGCAAAGCACAAGAAACACATTTGTGGTTGCTTATCCAAATTTCAGAATCTTTAATATTTGAAGAGTCTGCTCTTCAACAAAGGAGATTACACCAAGGGCATTTTTAGAGATCACTAATTACTCCAAATAAGCCTTACATGAACGCTTTCTTTCAAATATTTTGTATTAATTAATGTATATTCCAGTACAACGCTACAAATCAATAGATGAACAATAAAGTACACGTGAACACAGAGATCTGAATGGGAAGTTACAGATTTTTCAGATTTCCTGCCTTTGTAAAAGAAAGCTTCTAGTGTTGAAAGCTGATTAAAAAAAAAAAAATTAAAAAAAAATTAAAGGACATTCCCATTTGATCTTAGGAGCCAGGGTTTGGAATGGAAAAACATGTACCTGGACTTTTCAGAAGCAATTCCAAAGCAGCAGAACTAGGCAAGTCTAGAACTAGGCAAAGACAGGATTTTGTGCATTTGAGCGCTATGTTTGTCTTCTGCTCTAAATGTTGTAATGAATGCACAAATCTTTTCTGGTCTTTTAGCTAGGAGATGATATCTCCAGCTGACTAGAACGAAAAACCATTATAACTTTCTGTAACACTTGGCAGCCTGGAGTGACCCCATCCAGTTCTTAACATTTTGGTCTTTTGAAGGGTAACGTGTTGCATTGGCAAGCAGGAAAAAACTCAGAACTGAAAATCTCATTCTTTAATTCACGCTCCTTTGGTGGACTGGTAGTAATTTCAAGCTCCCTGGAAAGAAAGTTCTGAACAGTGCATATGAACATGTGTGTGTATGTTAGAAAATCCATTTTTGTAATGCATTTTATGTATGATGTACAGCATTGACTCATTTTAACACCATTAACAACACTGTTTTCTTTTATTGCCCACATTTGAGACAGAGTGAATCAATGCAATATTGCACATGGCCATCATAAGACATTATTTGCTTTGCTTTTTATCAGTGAAATGTGGCAAACAGTCATACTATGATAGTTATGTAAAGTTTTATTTAATACTTCATTAACATTAAAGCTATAAAAATCTTCAGATTTAATTTATATACCTTAAGCAATGAAACAAAAACATTTCTGTTACCATCACAGCTCTGGAATCAGTCAAATTTAGAACACAGTACTAAAATTAATTGCACCAACTTTATTTTCAATGGACTTACCTATCGCATGAATTTCAGGTCTCTGGTATAAGTAGCATTAGAGTTTAGTTAGCTGCAAGAGGTTTGTGGATACGTAACAAATTTAACCATTTACTCTGTTTTTAACATCAGAAAATTTAATATACAAGCTGACTAAATAAAACACTGATTTATGAGGTAAAGAGCAATCTGTATGTTACTTGAGCAATAGTTGAGCACAGAAAAACTTAAGGCACACACTGTGCAAATGTACACACATCTGGAAAGAAAAGGGTTGTTTATGAAATCTCTTTGAGGACTCAGAACCTGCAATTTAGAATTACTGATACATTTGTAACTGCTCCGCGTTTACAATCCACATGCCCCTTCTTTGCTCGCTGCTAAAATAATATGGCTCTTGAAAATGACAACAACAACAAATCTACACACACTCACAGTCTCTATTTACAGATGATTTTTTTTCCCCAGGTTTTGCAGCTGTTGCTTGAATTCAAGTTGCACCAGGCACAACATGAATGCTTAATCTATTATACCTGACCTGGGGTTTTATCTGCAATGTTCAATGCGGCCAGCTCAAAGAAAGCGTCAGACTGGGGGGGTGGGGGGTGGGGGGGGGGGGGGGGAGATTTTCCAAAGGCTGTGGACTATCCTTAAAATCAAAGCACTCTGCATACATCTATGGTTAGGAAGAAGGAACCCAGCTAAGTTCCCTGTTCCTTTTCCCGACAGGAACAGCTACGAGGATTCTATTTCCTTGCTCCTTCAACAGCGAGTTGAAAGGGACCCGCGAGAATCATCGTCTCGTGGCTCCACGCAGGACTTTTCAGCTTACTCAGGCTTGTAGTTTGGACGGGGTTTCTAAGAGCAGCCCGCCAACCTCGGATCCGCTCCTCGAAAGCAGCTGAGCTGACCCGCGGGCCGGAGACAGCCGGGCCGGCAGGGGGCGCTGTGTGCGACGGGCGCGCCGCGGAGGTGTGTTCGCTCTGGCTACCCGTAGCCGCCCGGCGGGGCTGACGTGGAACGGGAGGGCGGCCATGGCGGCCGACTGGGAGGAAATCAGGCGTCTGGCGGCCGATTTCCAGCGTGCTCAGTTTGCCGAGGCGGCCCACAGGTGAGCAGGGTGCGCCGGAATCGCGTCGGGCTTTGGAGCCCACCGTTGCGCCGGCAGCCGTCCCTGCCCGCCTCTTGAGTGGAGCCGAGCACAGAGCGATGTGTGTGTGGTGTGTGGGGGTGTTCGGCAGGCCCTGCCCCCGAGATGCTGTGCTAGCGCCTGTGAGCCCAGAACGGCACCTCTGGATGGCTTACGTCTGAGCTGGCAGACAGCCTCGCAGCTCTTCTTCCCCTGCACTGTTGAGTATTCAGGGTTGTTGCAAGAGCCTGTGCGCGTTATGAAATAAAGTATATTAAAAAATAAGGTGTTGAGGTAGCTTGTTAAGTGTCTGACCCGAATTCTGTAAGCACAGCTGTGCCTCCCTGCACAGGAAGGTGCATCCTTACTGCAGGAGGAGCTGGCAGCTGATCGGGACGGGAATGGAAATCACATCTCAGCGATGACTCTCCTGAGAGAAGCTGAGTGCCTCGTTTGTGGGGGATGAGAAAAGTATGCTCTTGACGTAATTTTTCTGATCAGAAATGTATGTAATACACAGAAACGCAAAACAGTCGTTTTCTTCCCTGTGTGTAGAATTGTCAAAACATGAGTTGAAGTTAGCAGGTGCTTAGAATTAACTGGTTGTTCTTTGTGTTGTTCTCAGATTGTCGGAGCGGAACTGTATAGAAATTGTCACTAAACTAATTGCGGAAAAGCAGCTGGAAGTGGTGCATACGTTGGATGGGAAAGAATATGTCACTCCAGCACAGATCAGTAAGGAGATCTGGGATGAGCTCAGCGTTTGTGGTGGTAAGTGTCATGTGTGCTTTCTTCCTCTGGATCTGAAGATTAATTCTGAAGATCAGAGATAGATCTGAAAGTTTTGTTCAGTACCCATCGTGTTCCCAAAAAGGTGGGCACGCTCCTTGATGCTTCATCTATCCAGGAATTTGAGTGTTTATTTTTTCACTTCAAGTCTGTATTAGGCTTTTACTTAATTATTCTCTTAAGCCGTTGTGGAATTTCTGAGGTGGAAGTGGTCTAATTTTAAATCCATTTTAAGTGTATTTAAATACTCAGCTGGGTGTTTGGCATGGACTCAGAATTTCAAAACCATTCTCTCTTCACATTGTTATTAATATTAATAATAATGACATTTTAAAATTATCATTGGTAGGTCTTATTTTACCTATATGTGAAGCCATCTGCTTTGTCTGACCTGACATACATGTGCAAGGAGTTCAGTAGTGCTTCAAACTTCTTTTTGTCACTGATTGTAATGAGGAGACTGTATTGTACTTCAGTTATGTATGTGGGTGAATTTCACAGTATTGTATGTTTTAAAAGATAAAGTTTGCAATGTTCTTATAGAATATCCATTGTTTTGTTACTATTACAAGTGAGTTTCAGTTTGTGACACCACTGTGTATCTTATCATTATGATAGTTTGATTTTAAAGTTCCTGAGGGAGAGTTGTTTATTGTTTTTGGAGTTTCTCTACCAGTTTTCTAGCAAAGCTATAGTGTAGAATAAGATCATGGAATCATAGACCCATGGAATCATGGTTTGGGTTGGAAAGGACCTTTAAGAACATCTAGTTCCAACCTCCTCCTATAGGCAGGAACACCTTCCTGTAGAACAGGTTGCTTACAGCCCCATACAACCTGGCCTTCAGTGCCTCTAGGGAGGGGGCATCCACAGCTTCTCTGGGCAGCCTGCTCCAGTGTCTCACCACCATCCCAGTGAAGAATTTCTTCCTAATATCTAGTCTAAATTTACCCTTATTCAGTTAAAAGCCATTTCCCCTCATTCTGTCACTACATTCCCTTATAAAATGCCCCTCCCCAGCTTTCCTGTATAATCTCTCCAGGCACTGGAAGGCCACTATAAGGTTTTCTCAGAGCCTTCTCTTCTCCAGGCTGAAGAGCCTCAACTCTCTTAGCCTGTCCTCTAAGGGGGAGGTGCTCCAGCCCTCTTCCTCCTCTGGATCTGCTCCAACAGCTTCATGTCCTTCTTGTGTTGGAGGCCCCAGAACTGGACAGAGTACTCCAGGTGGAGTCCCATGAGAGCAGAGTAGAGGGGCAGAAGCACCTCTCTCCACTTGTGATTTCTTTCATTTGTCCATAAGTAAAGCTGAAATTGGTCGAGTTGGTCTATGTAGAAGTAGTGAAGTATTTTGTATATAATGAACTACGCTGTGTTCTAATCCTTTTCGAGCATGGTTTATGCACTAAAAGTATGTTTGTACTTTTCTTTTTTTGAAGGTCGAATAAACATTGTTGACTTACAACAGGTAACTTGTAACTTTTTAATAATAAAAAGTATATTCTTCTTCCTTTTCTTTACCATATATATTATAAATGTGGATTTTGTCCATTATTTTGTGCATCCGTTTGCTGCATTATTTAGAGTTCCTATGTGCTTAATAATATTCCATGATCTATGAAATCAACCCTAAACATGCAGATTTCCTTGATGGATTCTTCCTTTTTAAACTGAGGACACAAACAGAAAAGATATGTTTCCCATTTAACTCTAAAGCAGCAGGAGCATGCATAATTAACTTTGCACGCCTCTTTGGATCTTCCCTCTTCCTTCATTAATCTCTTGTCTCCACTAACCTTTATCCTCCAGTAGTCTTCCTCTGTGACTAATTTTCCCTTCTGGCTAGAGCAGAATTACTTAGAATCAGAAAACCTTTCTGAAACACAGCTTAGTATTATCTATCCATAGTTTTGTGCCCTTTTATTTACTATGCAGCTTTCTTTTAACATTGTCACAGTTGCAAAGTTTATTATTTTTTTCTCACTTTTGTTCCAAATTACAAATTTACTGTAGATGTGTGCATTATTAGGGAAAAAAAAATCTTTTTTTCATTTAGTAGCTCGATGTTTGAGAATTAATTTCAGTTTTTACTTTTTATTTTTAGATAATAAATGTGGACCTTCTGCACATTGAAAATAGAGCTAATGATATCGTTAAATCAGACAAAGCTGTTCAGCTTGTGTTAGGACAGCTTATAAATGAGTGAGTACTTTCAGGAGCAACGTGCATAACTCACTTCTCTTCTGTTTTTGAAAATGCAAGCTAACAGTGATGATCAGTCTTTGGTGCTTTTGAAGTGAAATACATTTTTCTTGATTGCTACTACAGCTGCTTGGTGACCACTGTTACTTTTCCAAGTGGCTAGTGAGGCATGTCTGAAATCATCACTGAAGCCATGAAGCAAAGGCATTTTGAATGTCTGTCTTGAGGGCTTTACTTCATAGTTCCTCATGTCTTTGTATACAGGAGCCAGATTGCATTTTCTCTGTGGCTTCACTGTTGGCCTCAGCTGTTGACAAGCCCCCTCATTTTCACCTACTTCTTTGTTTACCTCAGAAGTCTAAGATGTGTGAGCAAGTTGTTTCATGGCTTTCAGCTCACCAGCAAACACTGCAGTAATGCTGTTTCGGGGATGTCTCTTTTATTGATTGTATTGCAGGATTTATTCGTGGCAAGGAATGCATAGCTCCTGGCTCCCTTGAAGTACTGACACCTACTTTGCTCACTGAAGTGCTTTTCTAAGACTCCTTCTAATAAGATATTTTCCTGTTCCTGCTTTCCTGATGGATTCATACAAGCAGATAAATAACAAATTTAAATACTAGCTGCAAGGTTACCAGGTTTTTAAAACACACTTTCACTGGCATTGTTCTCCTTTATTCAATTACAATAACTTAGTTTATTGTGGAAAATTCATAGCAGAAAGAGTTACATATAGTGTCAGGTCAATTCATAATTCAGTAGAGGATGTCTGTAACATGTTGTCTTTTGTTTTCTTCCCCTTGTTTTCAAATAAGGAATTACCTAGATCAATTAGCAGAAGAAATAAATGATAAACTACAGGAAACTGGCCAGGTGACAATATCAGAACTCTGCAAGGCATATGACCTTCCAGGAGACTTCCTGACACAGGTGATGTAACCTGCCAACCTGGTTAGTGTAGAATCAGTTGTGTTCACCTTCTTTTGTCATCTTTGCAATAGCCATGGCTTTAATTGTAATGGGCTGGTTGTAATTCCAGGCAGAAAATAATTAATATATAAAGGTTGCAGTGTGACAGTTGTTGACAGATTTCTGTTTGATTTATTTGAGAGAAGATAGAAAGGTAACTTCATCAGTTTCGTTAACTGTCTGAGAAGCAGAAATACAACGATAGAAACTTTTAAGGTTATTCAAGAATGGTAAATAAATGTTTTTTAAAGCTGAAGTCAAGATTCATGATAGAAATACAGAACTAACTTCTGTTAGTGACTGTTCGAGTGCTTAAAAGTATTGGGGTGAATTGTCTTAAAATTCATGACTTTCGATTGAGATGGGATTTTTTTTTTTTTTTTGGAAGATATTTTTTCCAAGGGTAATTCTGAGACGTGATGGGTGAGCAGTCTTATGAGGTAAAATCATGTTGACTCTCTTAATTTATAAACAGAATCTGTGTTCCATTATCAGCTTCTACAGAAATATTTCTAAAATATGGGAATTAACATATTGCTTTTCCTTATCTCTTGGAGGATTCATTCACTTTTCACATATATGACCATCTCTTTCTTTTGTGTTTGTTGTTGCTAATTTAATTCTTAACTATCAGAGAAAATGGATAATGAATTGCTTTGTTCAGGTTTGTACAAAAAAAAATAATAATAATCATACCCAATTTTAGTAGTCTTCCCCACTTCTGTTTACAGGCTTTATCCAAGCGTTTGGGTAGAATTATTCATGGAAGGCTGGACCAGGAAAACCGTGGGGTGATTTTTACAGAGGCCTTTGTTTCCCGGCATCGGGCACGCATTCGTGGTCTCTTCAGTGCGATTACTCGGTAAATGGCAGCACCTGCAACCATGTATTAAAATATCTTGTTCCTGGTTCTTTACGGACCACGTTCACTTGTGGCGTAAAAAGAAAAGAGAGATGGGTGGCTACATTTATTTTAAATGCAGTTTGGTTCCCCGAGTGACACGTTCAGTTATGTTAGATTTTGTTTTTTCTTTAAATGGGGGCCAGGAGAGCAAGGCAGGTGTGACTGAAATGTTTTTACGTTTTGGCTGAAGTTGTTGATGAGTAGCTTTTTAATAATGTGTTCAGAGAATATCTATCCTTGCTGTCATTGTGCTCCTCCCCAGTCAATTACGTACTGACATATATCCAGTACAAATGCTTTAAAAGTGGGTTTTTTTCTGATTATATTAATAATCTTCAACTTGCACAAACAAAAAACGCTTCCATATAATTCTCATAGCTCTGTTATATTTTATAATTCCATCATAATTTAAAATAGAAGGCTTTTAAGGAAGGCTTACACTGTTAAATTCCAGTGTAGTGGATTGATACTGTATAGTTTCGGCCATTTGGAACATCTTGCTTCTAGATTCTCCAGGTCAGTTTCAGTAAATGCATTGTTTTCTTTTTGTCTTTTTACAAGGCCTACACCTGTAAGTAACTTGATCACACGGTATGGATTTCAAGAACATTTACTTTACTGTGAGTTTTCATTCAGACTTTTGTTTCTGTTCATTTATAGATTCCTTATTAATAGAAATACACTTTCAAGGGAACATTTTAGTATATGCTACCAATTCTAGAATAAAGCAATATGTTTCTCTGTAGTATAAAAAGTGATAAACGTTTTGTGCTATCCATAACTAAAGGGATGTTCTCTGTATCTAAGGCAATGAGAGCATATAGTATTGAAATGCCCTTGGGTGTAGGGTGATGCAAGAAGTGCATTTTGTCATCTGTTATGTTATTTGCCTTTAGGTACTGGCAGTTTTATCAGTGAAGCACACAAAAGGGGACAGATTTTATGTAGCCAAACAGCATTAACTGCTCTGGATTTTATTTATTGACTTTGCTCTGTGATATTAGAGGCAGAGCTTTTGTTATGGTCACAGTTCAATGTCTTCATATGCTGAGAGATAAAGCATACTGTTAAACTGTTTACTTTTATTTTCTGCAACTCTTTAAATGGAAATTCGTGAAGATTTCCTATCCAACTGCTAATATTTCAACTTTTTCTAACATCGCTTCTGATATTTCAGCTTTTCTTTGACTACCAGGATTTCCTTCTCATCTGTTCAAAATTCTACTTAAAGCATCATTAGTCTTGTATGCTGGCTGACCACATATTGCTGCTGTTGAGTTTCTTTTAATGGTTTTTCTTCTCCTCTCATGGAAGTTAATATCTCTCTTCTGTTTGGTTGGGTTCCTTTTCCTTCAGGCCACTGCATACTCAAGCTCCATTAATCTCTCTGCTTACTTTCTTGTTTTGTGACAAGCATATTCATTATAAATTAAAATCTTAGCATTTGAATCAAATTGTATAAATACTCTGCTTTCATATAATCAGTTTAAGGTTTTCCTAGGAAAAACTAGTACTTTGTTATCCAACTCTTTGTAGGTTAAGAGGAAAATTACTAAAACATAGATTTATAGGTTTATTCATAATAATGCTGCAAAATAACAAATTTCATTATGCAATTAGTCTTTTTTAAACCGGTCCTGCCTGCAATTACATGATCATATACTCCTCATGTATAATGTTAATATGAAGTTCTAGTGCTTTCTGATCACCAACAGTCAGCGCAATGGCTAAGTGCATTTCTAGCACTGCTTTTTCTTATTTTTGTTGCTGCTGCTAATAAGTTAGTTCAACATTATCTTTAGTTCTTCTTACTGTATTTCATTCCATCTGCTGTTTCATAAGTTTTAAAAACCTTATTACTGCCAGAACTCATTTGATGCATTTTTCAGTGATGCTGTTTCAATTCCATAAATATTGAAGATATCTTTTTAATGATGTTACTTACACTTTTGTGCCTCTTCCAGAGAAAAAAAACTGCTGCAGAGCTTGACAGTTGAGGTATATTTTTCAGTATACCTAGTGACTTAACGAAAAAGCAGAAGCAGAGCGTAAGAGGCAAATCAGACATTCGTACCTACCTTTAACGAACTGAAAATACCTTAGCTAGAATCAAGAGAGGCTTAGGTCTTTGGTTCTAACAGTTACCAGTGCATTTGTTGTCGGCAGTGTTTGTGCTTTTTAAGTGGTTTTGTTCCTGGCAACAGTATGAGCATTGCAAACTCTGAAGATGGCGACCAGTAGGCAAGGTGCTAGCATTTGTGCAGGTTAGGTAACAGTTTCTTGTATCGTTTTAGTGTGTTCAGACCTCTCTTTATTTCCTTCTTGGGTTACATGCAAATGGTGAATGCAAAAAGAACACTTTTAATAAAATATATTGTATTGTCTGCTCAGAGCAAGCGCCTTTTATGACTGCATTTTCTAGATTAAAAACTGAAACTGTCCAGATGTGTTGTATAAAAAGGGTTTTGATCCTTCCATAGTGGCTCGCTCTTTGAGAACTTTGTACGATTTCCTGAGCTTTTGTCAAGAACGTTCTCAGAAGCGTTAAAAATAATTGATACGATTCAGAAATGTTTCAGCAGAACAAGCGCTTGTAGCTTGATCTTTGGTTTCTTTCAAGTAATGCTAGAAAGAAAAACAACTAATGAAGGGGAAAATAGAATGGAAAAAATAATTGCTATTTTCTAATAAATGGGTACATCAAGATGAGAAATACTGTTTCGTTTTTTCCTTCTTTCAGCTGTGCTAGAAGAACTTGTTAACACCGGCCGTCTAAAAGGCACTGTGGTTGGTGGGAGGCAAGATAAAGCTGTGTTTGTTCCTGACATCTATGCCAGAACACAGAGCAACTGGGTGGATTCCTTTTTCAAACAAAATGGTTACTTAGGTAATTAACATTTTTTTCTCTTAGATAACATGTCTTTCTTAAAAGCTAGTTTAGGTAAATAATCTTATGCTAGACAGAACCTGTATTAGAGTAAAGCCTCGCAAGAATAAGTAGAAATAAATAAAGTAGTTGATTCTCCTCTTTAGAGACTGTCTTACCATTGTTACTTCAGCACAACCATATTTCAGCATACAAAACCATGTTGTGAAACAGTAACAGTATTTCTTACAAAGCATGTTAAAAATGCTGCTTTTATTACTGTTCTGAAAACTTTTCCTAGACTGCTCATTTTGGACTTTCCACATGGTTGTATTTGACCCACACAGTTGGGAATTTTGGGTCAGGTGTCCAGACTGCAACCAAGCTTTGACTGTTAACTGTTCAGATAGCCAAGAGTGTAGTGCACAAAAAGGAAGAACCTTTTCCACAAGATTTGCAAAACTAGAGTGGATAACAATTAGTGTCCTAATTAGAGTCCTAATATGTATATCTAAGTTGAAGCTGAGTGATGACTAATGATGATTTAAAACAGGAGATGTGGAGCTAAATAAACAGAGAATGTACCCTTATGGTCCCAAAAGGCAAGTCCCTAAATAGCAGTTAGTCTTGCATTTTGAGTCTTGTCAAAGCTTACTGTAGTACTATGAGGCATTTCTGTAATACTGCTTGACTAATACAGTGCTTGAATGTTTTCAGAATATCTTAAGTTTAAACTACTGAATGCTTTGAATGCCTTGCTTGTGAGGCATTGAATGATTCTACAACTGTATTGGAGAAAACAAAAATTTGCCATTTTATGTATTGTAAATATTCTGTTATGTTAGAGTACTTTGGGAAGATGTCATTGCAAAGATAGATTTTATAATGTAGGAATCTGAATAAAGCATTTTTTCCAAAACTTCACGTGGCAACGTCCGTGACTTAATCTTCATATATATATATATATAGATTGTATTTACCTGTAACTTGTGCTGAAGTAAGTTTTAGGTGAGCATTGGCTTGAAGTTGCACCTAGGAGTTTCTGTGTAGGAACGTAATTCTTCTTTTCCAGCTTTTCAAGCAGATTACTTCTTAGGATCCAATGAGTATGTAACAGTACTTAATTTTAATGGGCTTCTAACTGTTTTTTAGAATTTGATGCATTGTACAGACTTGGCATCCCTGACCCAGCAGGCTACATCAAAAAAAGATACAAGTCCACAAAACTCTTATTTCTGAGAGCAGCTTGTGTTGGTCAAGAGATTGTGGACCGAGTTGAAGCTTCTGTAGATGAAGTTATCAGCTCTGGAAGCTGGATAGATGTAGCAGTAAGTGATTCTTTCTGTTGTTGGATTTATTTATTTTGACAGATATGTGTGTCAGATGTTATATTATTGAAACTGTACGTGTGTGATGTACATCTCATGTTACAGGAGAAGAATATGCAGACTAAGATATAACAAGTGAAGTAACTTTGTTGGCCTTTAAGTTGATCTGAACAAGAACAACGATAGACATGTCAGTATTCAGTTAGAGAGCAGTATGTTTTCTTAGTATGTAAGTAACAGAAAGTGCTTACTTTCTGTAAGTAGAGAGTTATTAGCCATTTTCTTCTAGTAAGTTCTTAGACCTTAGAGCATTACTGCATCTCTCATGAGGAGGTCAGGTGTTGTTTTGGATCTGATGTTGTTCAATATCTGCTGAGACGTGTTTTGAAGTTGTGCTGGTTCCCAGATGTAGCACTGATGCTCTTGTGCAGTGTTCACTGGGGAAGAAGATCTAAAATAGTGTTTACTCTTAAATTACTACTTTTATTGTATAAGTGCAATATATTCTAAGTAGTTAACAGCTATGAAATGGGGTATCTGTGGATCCTATTTATCCGCATGCAAATATGTCCATTCTATAATACATTATTGTCTATAAACTTCTTTACCTTAGACTCTTCTGCCAAGTTCATTGTCAGTAGAAGATGTTGGGATTTTGCTTCAGCAAGTGATGAGATCTTTGAACAAAAATTCTTCAAGTTTAGTCTTCAGCGACACCATCGTGGTCAGTGAGAAATTTCTAAGCAGCTGTAGTGATCTGTTCTCTGATATGATGAAACAGAAAGCCGAAAAGGTATGGTTATTCAAGTGGTCAAAATGGTACATTGAGTTTTGGATTGTAGTTTATTTGGCTTTCTAGTTGCTGTTACCATCTCTTTGCTTCTTGCCTCAAATGCAGTTTATGAAAACAAGCAAAAATGAGGAAAGAGATTGTATTAGTGTAATGCAGTGTATATTCAGTTTTGCACACTAACAATGTGATCTGATCCTGAACTTTTAAAAGAAGAATAAGTGCATCCTTGTGTGTTGCTCATGGAAAACGTTGTCTTAGATTAGTATACTTCGAAGTGGCTAAATGGCTTAAATGTTCTCCTATCCATCTTCGTCCTTCTCTTTACCTTTTTTCTATTAATTGCATGTTCTTTGTTATAGGAAATGAAAAACAGCCCTGTTCATTTAATTACTGAAGAAGATTTAAAGCAGTCATACGTTTTAGAAAATTCATATGCTAATAAAAAGGACAAAAAAGATGAAAGAAGAAAGAAAGCAACAGGTAAGGCATAAAAAAAAAACTTAGCTTCAGAAATATTTAAAATTATTCTATTTTGTAGTCCAGTAATTTCCTATAGTCCACTGCTGAAGATACTTAGGAAACGATCCAGCTACTTCTTATGATTATACTATAGGTGTAGAGCTATGTATGTGAGAATGTATTTGAGATTTCAAAGTACAGATGAAGTCCCATAAAGATATCCTGAGTTCATCCAGCACAAGGCATCTGACTGTAGAAACAAGGAATCCATGTAGATTTTAATTTGAGACAGATTAGAGATAGTCATTTTAAGCCTTTGAAATCTTTCTATGTTTAAAACATTTTTAGAACACTCTATTTTCAGTTCCAAAAACTATGTTGCTACAGCACGGCTCAGCAGTCTGTGTTGAACGCACATGCACAGTTTTATGTGCTACTGAAGGTAACAGTATTAGAGCACTGATGCATCTCTTTTAATTATATATATATATATCATCTGAAAATTAAAACATAAGATTCGGCTCTTAAAAAGGCCATAACTGAGTTGGCATGGAAACTAAACTTATTTTTGCCACAAGAGACAGCAGATTTTTCTAGGCCAGTAGCTGAAGCAGAAAAGCTTGAACTTTATTTGAACTGTGGTAAGCAGAATGTCTTCAGTTTCCAGTCTTCTAAGGATTAAAGACTCTACTCAGCATGTACACTGGATCTGTAGGTGCATTCACGTGTACAGATTGAACATATGCTGCACTGTCAGTAAGCACTAAGTAAAAAGTGGGGTTTTTTTTGTAGTGACTTAGCTATTTTACAATCAAAATCATGGTTTAAGTTCATTTAAGTTTTATTTCATAATGGCAAAACGTGACAAATGCCACATTGCCTATCTGGAAGCCTGTGTGTGACCTGCCAACTGCATAAGGGTAACCTGACCTGGCATATTGTTAATTCCATTTACACAATGCAGATCCTGCTGTGTATTGAAATTTTCATTGTGTAATGAAAATTTGGGGGTTGCAAAATAAATTGTCAGTTGTCTTTTATAACAGTCTTTTACAAACAAGAGACTGCAGAAATGATCCTTCCCGTGGACTGAAGTCATACACCATACCCTCTTTTCTAGCTGAAGTCTTGCTTGTTTGCTTTCTGGATAAGATCTTGACTGCAGAGTGTTGCTTTTTCTGTAGTGCTATTAAAGTGAAATACAAGACAAAAGGAGCTTTTTTGGCAAAGTAGCTAATATATTGCATACTTGACAGTTTGTATCTGCTCGCAGTGTAGTCACATTTTCAAATAGACTTGTGAAAAATATCCATTCTTTTTTATGTTTTGAGAGATCAAAACTCAGAAGATTTCACTGCGTTTTGTTATCTGCAGCTGAACAAGTTTGTTGTTCCAGCAAAATAATTGTGTCCACACGGGTTTCTAAGCAGTATCATCTTGCCTTTGTTTTTCCTTTTCTTAAATGATAGTACTGTTGGGACCTTATATGTATATGCAAAAATAATTAGTTTCTTGAGACTTAGGGACTAAGTATAGAACTAATTTTTAGTCTCTCAAGACTTAAGGAATGTATAGAACTGATTTTTCTGGAGTTTAGATTTCTTCTAACTCCAAAAAAAAAAAAAAAAAAAAAAAAAAAAAAGGAAAAGAAAAGGAGACCAAACAGATAAGCAGCTTACATTATGCAGAAGGACTGTATTGCACACTGAGATGCTGTCTGCAGTGCAAATACATGGATTGTGGTACCTATGAGGTAAGTAGTTTGTTATATTTGTCAGGACAGAATCATCTCATTGCTTTACTGTCATTGAGGAATAGCAGAACAAGAGTTAGCTCTCTAGTTAATTGAATGCACACTTGCAAGAATATTTTGGATAAATGTTTACCATGGAGGATTATTTCTCTGACAGTTAACAAAGTCACATTAACTGGAATGTTTTAGAGTAGCTTTGTTATTTGGCATCACTGAACAAAATGCTAAATGCTTACTAAAATACTGTCTTCAGCCAAAAGAAAATCTCCTATTCCATAATGGAAATTATTATTGCATTTGCTTTCATTTGCAAAAAGATATTGCAGCTTTGGTTATTTTAGAGGTAATTTTAATTTGACATGGCTGGCATTTGTGATTGTTTATGACTGTAGTTTAAATGAGGATTTCAGTTGGTATGCTTTTTTTTTAAATCTTAAGAATGGAACTGTTATGACACTAGTGTACTGGTTGATATATATTTTTTAATTAAAAAGTACTGCAGATAAATTACCATAATATTGCTAACTTTTAAGTGCTGTAACTTCATTATGAAATAAGCAAGTAATTCTCCACCAGAGGGCAGTGGAAGCACGAGAGGAGGAGGAGGTGGTAATGCTAGAGAAATCAAGATTAAGAAAACCAAGAAGAAAGGAAGGAAGGATGCTGACAGTGATGAAGAGTCACAAACCACCAGCACAGGTATGTTTGGGTATTTTCTATTCATGGCTACATGTTTATTATCATCAATTGCTTTTCAACACCTCTGATTTCTCTATTGTATTGGTAAGTTCCAGTTAAAAAGGAATACGAGAGTACTGTTCCATTAGAATTGTACCAATGGATGTAATACTGTTATTTAAATGAAATGCTCGTATCATAATCATGGAATTATATAAAGTAGCCTTTAAGAAAGTAGCCTAAGTCAAGGAATTTAGAGCAGATACTTTAAAACTCTGGTTTTATGAAAGAAACGCACTGGATTTTAGGATGAAATCAATGTATGCAAGTATATGAAAGGAGGTTGCAATGGGTTTGGTGCTAGGCTTTTCTCAGTGGCACTTGGTGCCAGACAAGAGGCAAAGAGCACAAACTAGAACACAAGATGTACCCTCTGAATATCAGGAATTGCTTCTTTCTGTGTGGGTGATGAAGCATTGGCACAAATTGCCCAGAGAGATGGTGAAGCCTCTGTCCTTGGAGATGCTTAGAAGCTGCCTGGACAAGTTACTAGGAAAGCAGCTCTAGGTGTCCTTGCTTGAGCAGGGAGGTTGAACTAGATGACCCTCTAGAAGTCCCTTCCAACCTCAACTGATGTGGTTATTTTAGTTGGTTTCTTAACTTTCGTTGAATAACGTATGATAAATAGAGTAGTTTGTATCCAGCTCCATTAGTATTTTAAAATAAGATCCATCTTGTTTTTTACTGAGATCTTTGTGTTTGAGCTAGTCACCTTTGTAATTTCACATTTTAGTGTGAGAAAGAAGGTACTTTAAAAGCCCATCTTTCTGACTGGTTTTAGATGTGTTTTATTGGATGAGTCTGCATCACTCTCTATTCTTGACCATTTCTTCCAACTGACTTAGGAAGAGCATGGATGGCTTCCTCAGAAGTTGATGCATATGCTATTAGACTTATCTTTAGCAGTGGCTGAAAATGAAACAGTGATAATTTTTATTACATTTTTAATTCAAATACAGAACCGCGTGTTTCCATTTTATATGTAGTGTTTAGACATTGAATACTGAGTGCAAGATATTTCTAAACAGAATGTTTGAAGCTTTGATATAGAGCACCTTAATTTTGGGTCATACTCCTCTCACAGTTTTCTGTAATTTACACACAGATTAAGTTATTTTTCAAGATTGCTCAGGTACTGAGTAAACTGTGTTAAATTGCCCCTTTCTGGTGTAACTGCTCATGTTTAACAATTGTTTCTGCTAGTTTTGCAGAATTATAGTAAACGGATTGTGTTTGGTGGACTTCACTTTTGCATCAGTTCTTTGATGGGAAAAAAAAACCACTCAGTTGTCATATTCAAACTAAAATCCAGGATAAGTGCAGATGTAACCATTCAAATATAAGTAACATCCTTCAAATCCTGATTTAAGTTCCATCTCTTTCTCTAAGTATTGTATGATGATAATTACTGCTGCAGCATGACTGAGAAAGTTATGATTTTCATTCATTCAGTTTCCTTAGGTGCAAAATAACCCTTCTTTATGCTGCAGCTGGTACATGGAATGCCTGTCTCTTTCTGGTTCACTGTCACTGTCCTGATCTCATTTTCATATGTAAAAACTAACTTCTGCTGCTTGCTGATGATCTTAATATTTTGCCAAAACCAAAGTACAGATGTAGTATTTAATGTGCATTTACAAGCAGCTTATAAGGAGATCTTACTACTTCTTGTCTGGTTTAATTTTCTTACTTTAATCTGTCTAAAGTTTTATGTACTGTAATCTCTAGCTGAGGGTCCTGTTACTGATCATTTATGTTACTGAATGGGGTTAAGGAAAAAATAAACAACCTTGTGAAATTTCTCAAATAATAATGTTCTATTTAATTTTGATATTTAAAATTATCTTTTTGGCATTGGTATTGTCATCCTTCCAAACAAATACGGACCAGGCAGTTTTGAAATCTCTCACCAAAAGTCTATTTTAGTATATTTCTTCAGTTGCTTGTAACAGAAGATTTCACCAGTTTTTTGTACGTGCAGACTGTAACTGTTGTCTGTAGTCATGCTTTCTTTTGGTAATGACTCTGTGGATGTTTGAAGTTGGAAGGTGTGCAATCAATTAATATACAGATGTTATAATTAAGAAATATACAGGAAAGTTAAGCTAAACAAGTTATTATAATAAAGAAGAATGGATGGAAAGCTTACCCTTGTCCCGGACTTGCTGAGAAGACTCCAAGAGGAGCAATCTGCAAAAGAGATCTTGCCCATTGGTAGTCAGCACTTAAATGGGGTCTAGGAGAGGTGGAGCCAGGCTCCACGCCTTCAGGTAGCCCAGGAGAATTGTCTTCACCTGTGCTCCCAGGGCTGAATCATTGCTCGCCTCAGGTGGTCAATCAGAGGTTCGGGCTGTGATTCATCAGTTCTCATACAGAAGCATTTTTATGTCTCGTAGCACACGGTAGCTACAGCGATGTTAAGTATAAACTTTGGTCAGTGAGTGTTGTTTATGGCCACTGCAGGTAGGAATAAGCAGCTGGAGTTCCATTTCATGTCGCAAGAGGAAATGCAGGATGTTTTAAAGACCCATTTGCAGGACTGCCCTGAAGAGCTCATTACAGAACTTGCTGAACATCTAATGAGGTAATTTCCATCATTCAAATAGAGTTAGAAAGTCTGTGGTTCATTTCGGAAGAATCTCTCAATTCTGTTTTCTTGTTTAGGGAAAAATAATTTTACTGATGGAAGTGAATTACAATATCTTCTTTTTACACAGCTCCATCTTACATAATTCCTTCTTTATTAGAAAGCTGTACTGATACAGTAATGGGAAATAATGCCTCTGCCTAGCTGTAGTTGTCAGCAAGTGATTTTAGATTCAGAAGTGTATTTCTCCACCCTTACATTGATCTGTGTTGAGATTTCATCATTCCTGTCTTCTGTACATACCTACCTTGGTATATTCATGTCCCGTGTTCCTTGTGTTACCACTGGCGCCTGTGGTATATAGTTAGCTACTCAGGTCAGCAAACTGATGTAGTAAGAGATGAATAATTTCTTTTAAAAAGATACACCATGCAAGAGAGAGATATGAATATATGTGTTCTAGGCAAAAAGAACATGAGAGGACCATAACAGCTTTACCTTGGTTAAACTTGGAGTGCAGCAGTAACTGTGCCTTAAGAAGGGTATATGCTATCTTAATGCATCTTAAGCTTGCAATCTTATGGCTCTCATGGATCTATAATCTTGTGTACTGACTCTTTAAAGAATTTGAGAATAGCATTGCTGCAGTTAATCTTCTCCTGTCTTACATCTCTTCCCCGTTTAAGAGCTGTTATGACATTAAAGCTTTGTTAAGCACTTACATACCACGCATACTGTAACTGGTAGTACTTCTGTAATTACAGAAATATATTTGAATTTCCTAATGCTTTTTTTTCTCTCTCTTTTCAGTTAGTTGCTTTTTATTTATTTTGTAACTCTTTGGCTTTCACGTCCCACTCATTTACTGGTTTAGGAGATAGATTTCTCTGCTGGTATGTTTGGAAAACCTTCAATGTTTTTATGCTTAATTTTTTTTCTCTCCTGTTCTAAGACCTCTAACAAAGAGTTACCAGGAAGTTGTGCGTTCCGTTTTCACATCTTCAACATCTTCCTCCGGAGCAAGCAGAAGACAGACTATGAAGGACTTGCAGGAGGAGTTCTCAAACATGTACAACAACATTCGATTATTTGAAAAGGGAACCAAGTATTTCACAGGTATAATAAATACATACTTTATAAATACTTACTGAAGAGTCCGGAATTTATTTCAGAATCTACATGCAGAGTCAGAGGAGAACAACAGTTTCAAGAAGATGAGAAAACTTTAGGATGTATTTACAGTGTTTAAAACTGACCTTGCGCTGATGTGCACTTTGTACACTTTCTGAAATACATTCTCTTCATATCCACAGTCTTCATTCTGTCCAAATTATTGTGTGTTCTTGTCCTTCTTGTCCTTTCTTCTGAAATGTTTCTTTTGAAATGTCACTCCCTTCACAGTTCTTATTATTTCTTTAAAATGTATAGTAAACTTAGTTCATTCTGTCACCCGTGTAATTAATGAAAGCATTGAATACTTCCTGATTCTGAAAACCCCCACGCTTCTCTTGGTTTGGTATTGAAAGAAACTGCTCCTTGAAGATGGTTTTTCAAAAAGGTGTAGATTGATTTTTCAGTAGGTTACTTTGTAATCTCATTTTTAGCTACCTGTATTTTGTTACAGGGAAGTAATATTGGGAAAATACTATAGACATTTCCAAGATTCTGTGCTATATTCAGTTTTCTTTGAGAACTTTCTCTGTAGCAAGTTTACAGCAAAAGGAAATGCCAACACACAAAATCTAGATACATTCCTGTGGTTTGAAATAAATGGAATTATTTCCCATTAACTTCTGTTCTTGTATGCTGGTTCTTTTTTGAAAAATTCTATTTCAGTCTTACCTCCTGTGCCTGCTTAGTTTAACTGCTTTTCCCATTGCCTTTATGTACTTCTTACCAGTTGATGGGTAGAATCAATGCTGTATTAGTAGTTCAAGAGGATTGCATAGGGACTCATATACCTTTGAAGCACAGTGCATTAAAATGCACTTACAGATTTGAAAGCTCACATTTATGCTGAATAATATTCCATAAGAAACTGCAAATGAGAGCTGTTTGCTTCATGCATTCAAATGAATTTCTAGTGCTAATGTTTGTAGTTGGTAGAGTCCATGTTTTGGAAAGTGTTGTGATAACTGTTCATATGAAGCAAATAGCTGTAGTAAGGTATTTTCCTGTCTTTTTATTTTTATTCTATTTTTTTTTAACAGATGAGACTCAGACTAACCTTGCTAAGCACCTGTTGAAGACTGTCTGTACCGACATTACAAATCTTATTTTCAACTTCCTAGCATCTGATTCAATGATGACGACAGAAAATTATTCTTCCATTACAAGCGAGGTACAGAGCTATCAGTTCCTTTTCAGCAGTTTCAAGTAGTTGAGTGATTTATTTAATTATCTTGATCTCTTGATACGTCCACAGCTAAAATAGTAATCAGTATTACTAATTATTTCCATTCCTCTCTCATACAGGTGAGGACCAAGATTTTAGGTAAATTACCAGAAGATACCAAAGGTCCTTTAACTAAACTGCATGCTTCTCTGAATGGCAAGGTAAAGCTTTCCAGAATGTTTGAGTCCAGGTTCTGGTGATGTGCTAATAAACAGCTGTAATGCATGGTATGGTATTGCCCTGCATGTGGCGGGGGGTTGGAGATTCATGATCCTTGAGGTCCCTTCCAACCCTGGTGATTCTGTGATTCTGTACAGTACATAACTGCTGCTGCAGTGAGAACTGGAGACATCTTTTGAATTTGTCTAAGCCAAAGTACTTCTTTATATTTGAATTTTAACAGGTGATATTTGATCTCACATTAAAACTGGTAGTTAGCTAGCTGTTTGCTTCCAGATGGAATCTAGTGTATCTTTTATTTGTAAATGAGAAAAACAAAATCTGAAAGATAATCTGCGGTATAGTGGTTGTTGCTTCTTGTAATTGAAAGATTGTTTTCTCCTGTATTCTTTAACAAGTATTCTTTAGTATTTAAAAAAAAAAAAAATACACAACAGATAATGGCAGTGAAGTATAAATGAATGTGATTTATTACTTCTTATATGCAAGATGCCTTACTGTGTGTTTCTTCAGAAGAAAAATCTGTAAGGAGTTGCAAAATTTGTTTCTTTTTAGTATTTCACTTTCAGACCTGATGTCTTATACTATAGTTTGCATGTTTAAATATATGAACTGTTGGAAGATGAAAAAAACGTTCGTTAAAATCGTTGGGTTTTTTTCTGTAGTTCACTCCAGTTGTATTTGGGATGATTAGCTGTGAACAGTAATTACCTCATTTTGTAGCCTGTTAACACAGATTCTTACGTCTGTTATTTTTTAATAGAGTTTAGAAGATTTCCTCTCATACCTTGATACTGCAGCAGATATTTGTGATATTATGGTGAAAAAAGGAGACAAAAAGAAGGAAAGGTACCTTAATTGTGTTTATTCTGTGTACACTATGTGAAAATTAGCTCTGTTGCTGCACAAATGTCAGTTGATTCATTTGCTAGCAGTCACATCGATTGTGCAAGTACGAGTCAGTTGTTCTTTCCAAACTGTTTATCTGAAAAATACAAAGGTGGGCAGTCCTAATTTTGTGGGAGAAGGCAGACAGAAGGGTTTGTATTTAGCTAATTTGACTGACTGATTACATTTAAGTTTGCTAGGGTGGTTTGCAGTATCTGAGCTCCACCAGTGCTTCCATTTTTGGTTTTTGTGTTTTTTTTTTTGTTTTCCCTTTTAATAAGGAATATCACAAATATCACATCAAGAATCGGTCAGTCAGAGAAGAAAATAGCATTCTTAATGTCAGATATGTTTTACAGTCTATTATGAATTATGACAGAATGGGAAACAGATTTTACTGTAATCTATTCTTGTTCCTTAGGCAAGTCCTGTTTCAACATAGACAAGCTCTGATTGAACAGCTAAAAGTAACAGAAGATCCAGCTCTTGTTCTGCACCTGACATCAGTACTGTTATTTCAGTTTTCAACCCACTGTATGCTTCATGCACCGGGAAGATCTGTACCACAGATCATTAATTTCTTAAGCAGCAAGATCCCAGAGGTATTCCTTTCTGGCCTTATTGCATGAAAGCACTTTTTTTCCTATGACCAAATGGCATTATAGTAATGCTGCTATATGAGACGGGCATCCTGGTGTTTCATGTCTAATCACTACCGTATGTGCAGAATGTCATTTGCCTGATCTATAATGTATTTTAAGTCTATTTTCAATATTTTTAATGAAGTCCATCTGTCATTAGTACATCAGTACTGAAGCTTTTGCCTTTATCTGTAGCTAGCTGCATACTGTGGGGTGTTAAAAATCACTGACAATTCTTGCAACTCTCTCTTTTCTCCTAGTTAGAGCGTGATTGCTTTGAACTTTTCTAATTCAGTTTGAGAAAAGAGGTACCTCTCCAAAAATTGAAATGTTCAAATTCTGTATCCAATCTGCCAAAACTGATTATTTTTACTGACTACATTGCTTTATTGTTTCAGTTAATTGTCCTGTTCCTGCTGCATGGGTGCACTTTTCATTTTTCCCCCTCTCTGACTGTTTCTCAGAATTTAGGTTGCAAAACACTTCGATGGAAATATATTTGCCTATCACTTTCCTCTTCAGACAAGAATGGGAAGATGTTTTTTTTTTTTTTAACATTTACTCTTCAGTCAATTAAAGGTCTGTGTTATCTTTTCCATTACATTGACTTTTTGTTCTGTTTTGTTTTTTCCCCTCAGGATCAGCATTCTCTGTTAATCAAATACCAGGGGTTAGTAGTGAAACAGTTGATCAGTCAGTCTAAGAAGGCAGAACAGGAGGATGACAATAAAACAGAGGAAGAAGGAGCAGATACCATTCGGAAGGAGCTCCAGGAAATCACTACCTCTGTCAAAGATCTTGTTCTCAGACCTAGAAAATCTTCTGTAACAGAGGAATAAAATGAGTACTGAGTGTGTCCATCATACAGCTTGAAAATGCTTGAAAAGCTTTAATTAATATTTGGCTTCTATTAAATGACAGCCAAGGAGTACATCATCATGTAATGGTGACAAATGGAGTTTTGTTTATCTACTACTCCATCATACACGTAAGATGTATATGCATATAAGATATTAATACATTGGATGAGGAGGATGCTTTGGGTATAAAATTGGTGGTTTTGTTTTAATTTGCAACTTCACTTGCAGACTCAAGAAATGCTTTCTCTTGTGATAACACTGTATTCTGTTACATGCACTTGTTTATAGATTTGCTCTTCTGATTTGGATTTGTCATG
Source organism: Tetrao urogallus (assembly GCF_951394365.1). NCBI lineage: Eukaryota > Metazoa > Chordata > Aves > Galliformes > Phasianidae > Tetrao > Tetrao urogallus. Next base: position 71,730,627 of record NC_136814.1, on the reverse strand, counting down.
GTGTAAGGGTTGCATTTAAGCGTGCATAAGAATATATCTTAATTTTGAAGACTAGGTTTGAAATAATAATTCTTATAAGTAGTATACAAACAAAAGCCCATTTTTACATTTTGATAGAATTAGTGGATGTTTTCTACTAAAGAGTGAAACCATCAGGTACAGGGTCATATTCCTAAACTTGAAAGAAGTGATCCAGTATTTATGTGAGCCTCTAAATATACTGAAATCTTTTGAAAATCAGCACACCCATGCTATTTATGTGTATTCTATTAATGGCAGTAATGGCAGCTCATTTAAAACTAATTTAATTGGGACAGAGGAGGTGTAATCCTTTTGCATGGGTAATTTGAGGATGGGTAAATACTATTTCACTTGCCATAGTTAACATTCTGTGTGTTCATTCAGCAGTCTTGTTGAATGCTCTGTCCAGTTCCCTTAGCTGTACCAAGTACCTGCTTGCATTCTGTCAGCTGCTTTGAGGGAACTTCTGATGTTCTGTTTACCCCAAGTTTTTAGAAAAGAATTTAAATATTAACATTTAAGATCTTTCTACATAAATTTTATAGGCTGTTTGTCTAATCTGAAATAACTAAATGTTGAATGTTTCTCTCAAGTTTTTTACTTGCCTTGTTTCCACAAGGACTTTGTCTTGAGGAAGGTAAAAAATATGTAAAATAAGTCTTTCAAGTTCTGCCACTATTATTGACATAATTATTGTATGTCAAATGCACTTCTGACTTGTGTTTAGGAGAAGGTAGTTTTCAAACCAGAAATGTTTTAGTTGTATCAGGTCCTTCTTGACCTTGCATTATTTCAGTAATGCCCATTGATTTCATGCAAGACAAGAAATCTGAAAATGCCATTCACCCATTTTTGCCAAAATTCTTTGATGTTGAAAGGAAGCAAATAGGTTCTATGCAAGTTCTGCTTTGTTTAAATATATTTTTTATTGTTATTATTTTTTAAAATATTTGTTTCCCAGCATTTAGTCTGTTCTGTGTGGTTGATCAAAAGTATCTGCTAGCTTGGAAAAAAAAAAAAAAGTTGGTGAGGCCCAGTATGAAAACTCAGTAATGGATTAACTGTGATGGATTTTAACCATACATAGAAGTACCTAATGTTTAACAATATTCCCTTCATAATTCTGGTCTTTTACACATTGTAAGGCAAAAACTGTGCCAGAAAGAATAGAGCTAAGGCAGAATGAAAGATAGTTTTTCTCTTTGACTGGAGGATACCTTTGCGAACACTGAAGAGTAAGATGAAAAATACTGTATTTACCTATGTTTAAGAAAGAATTTGCATATGGAGAATAGGCTTGGTTTGCTGTTATTTGGCCAGAATAATCACTGTGCTCTACAGTGAACATAAACAATTTTGTAAGACATGAATCTATTTTGTAAATAATATGCTATGTGATATTCTGTATGCAAATGTGAAATTATTTTAATAAAATTAAATGATGAGGTATTTAAAATGCAATATTGACTTAAGCAGTGATTGTTAGACTTGCAATGTACAGCTTCCAAAAGGTTTTATGCGCTTTTTGATTTAACGTATTGTTTTGAGTGTTCCTATATTTTTGATTGATTTACATTTACACTTTGATTTTTTTTGATTTACATATTATAAGAATAACTTACACAATCTACTATATCATGCATCACAGTTGCTATATGGTAGCCATTATTATAAGAATGATAAAAATATATGTATCATTCTAATTAGATAAGAAAGATACACTAGAATTCAGAGATATCTTCTGGCTACTAAGAATTCTAGTAGATAAAGGTAGGAAAATCTTCGCAGATTTTTTTTTCACTCTCAAATGTGAAAAATCAGTCTTCAGTTCATCAGATGGGAGTATCTTGAGAGAGAAAGAAAAGGAATATTCACAATTTTCTGATTATTACCCATGAGAAATGTTTTGGAGAGTAAGAGTACTCTCGTCTTAGAAATCAGAGGTTCCATTCACAAAACAGAATCAATTATTGGCATAGCTAGGAAAATGAAAGGTAACATGCAGTATGTAAATCAGTGCTGTTAATTTGGCTTTCAGTAGTAAGCGTGATCTTGTGTCCTACACCTACAGTCTTTAAGCAGCACATTATAAAGCTTCTAAAAGCTGATGTGAATATATATAAACAGGCTTCTCAATCTCATTTACCTCTACAGTCAGCAAATTAGAATTGATTTTTTTAACTGTAAGTAGTAAAAAATTTCAGCATCCTTTTTTTTTCCCCCCAGTTTTAAGTGGCAAAATCTGACTTTTGTAGCTGTTTGTTTCCAGGCCTGCTGGAAATAAGCAAACTGTTGCTCTACTGGATCTTACAGCCTTCTTTCCAATTCTGTTCTGCAACTTCTTAAATAACAAAAACAGACAAACAGAAGTCCTCAAGTTTTCGAGTGGTAGCATTGGGATTTGATGTCTGAAAGAATCTTTCTTAACAGCTTGCTTAGATGAAGCTACAGGCTCTGTAGGTTCTTGAGTAGGCTCCTTAAGAAATGGTTGCTCTTTGATTTTATTTTTTTTGGGGGGGGAATGGGAAGTTTAGTACTCATACAGAAAACACAAAAGGCAGATCGAATGTGTACCCCAGGATCACTTCTCCAGCAGTGGCCAAAAGTGAGTGCCTAGGGAGGAACAGAAGAATAGAGGCACTTCTTGATTTTTCCCGAGTGCTTTTGGAGCCCCCAGATACGTGCTACTCAAACATTCTGAATCATGACAAAAAAATAGCAGATAGTAATGGTCTGAAGCTTTTGGGTAAACAGGATACTGGTGCACAGGATTCTTTCTCTGCTGACCCAGGTAACAACATGTTCAGTAAATGGCAAAGATGTTTTCTGAGGAAAGCAACAAATTGGTCATGTTTTTAATAGGAATGTTAAATATTTAAGCAAGGAAGGACACCTTATTTAAAATAAATAAATAAATAGAAAATTTAAAAAAAAAAAAAAAAAGTGAAGTGAGATGGGAAGAGAATTTGAGAAGTTTAAAGAGAAACACCATTTGTTTTGTGAACTTCCAAATCAGTGCGAAAAGGAAGCTAGGTCAAGACAGGTCACATCTGGGCTCAGACTAAAAAGCTGTTTTCTATTTCTGGAAGTTCAGGAGGAGATGAGAGACATCATCTAATTATGAAATGAAGCAGCAGAATTTGTGTTGTATTCAGTGTGCATCTTTTGGCAAAAATACTTTAAAACACTTCCCCTGGCATGTGTTCTATTAACATACTGTTTTCTGCAGCTAGAAAAGTATGGAAAGGATCATCTTTGAAGTTAAAGGCAGGTAATGGCTAAAGGATGTTCCTGTGCTTTTCATCCTTTTTGGAAAGAACATACTGTGTTGGAGCTATTTCTGAGTGTCATTAATTTTTTTGACAGATCAGTTTGGATAATATTTGCTTGCTCTGACTGTGGGCTTCACAAGGTATTCGATCAAGAATTGTGCTTTCAGCTTTTTTTTTCTTTCTGGAAGTAAAGGCAAAACGATGATTCACTTTCTGGACTCATGTTTGGACCTAACTTGTCTTCTCCTTTCCCAATCCATGAAAATAGCAAGCTTGAAAAATCAGCATTAAAAGCATTTGGCATAAACAAAGCTTATAGTTTGTACAGAGATATGAGAAAAGAGTTCAATCTAGTTTGGGTAGAAAACAAAGTGTGTGCAGAGGTTTAATAAACCAGTCAGCTGCTGGAATAGAGATGATGAATTCTTGGCAACAGCAATCAAATGATCAGTCTTAATTGCAAGATACTGCCCAGACACAGGTAACCACCAGAACACATTGTCCAGATTTGCCAAAATCTTCGTATGTTTGAAATGTTTCCTGTCTTCTGCCTGTGGTACAAAGCAGTTCCCACCCACTTGACGTTGTAGACTAAATGATTTACATGCATTGGCTGTTGGTGGTGGAACAATCTGCCTGGACATTAAAGCAGTTCATAGGATGAGAGGCCATCCTTGTTTGTTTTTTTTTTTTCACTGCTTAATTTCAGCCTACTCCTTTAAATGGGTGCAATATTCTTTCTCCTAGCTAAAATTGGTTAGAGAGTCTTTTGCAAAATATATGCTCTATGTACTTCATGTATGTGGTGGAATGCCTGCAAAAGCTATCTGGTCCCTCTGTCTGAACAGCAAGAGATGACTCTGATTTGAAGTAGGCCAGAACTGAGGGATGTTGAGGCAGAACCTGGATGGGGCTGTTAACGCTACAGATGGTAATGCCTTACAAGCCACTTCCTGTGTAGTGGAAGGGAGGCAAGTTGTTCCAGCCCAGAAATTGCTTTAGTAGTGTCAGAGGAATTCAGCCCAGTCCCCAGAAGTCTTTCCTTTAATTGGAGAAGTCTTACTCCTGCCCACCCACCCCCATTTCCTGTGCGCAACAGTCATAGGTTAGTAATCACGACTTTTTCCCTTCTCTGAATTACAAGCCCAAGTGAAGTCCTTTGGATGCCTTCTTTGTGGGCCACAGTGTAGCTGGGGACGAATGGTGATCCATCATTTTATTTTTTCTATCTACAGAACGGTTTAAGGGTTTTGATTCTTGAGTTTTTAGCAGACATACCTTTTTCTTCTTGACAACTGGCTGAAGTACGTTCCTTTAAGATCCTCCTACACGGTATGTGTTTGCGATTTGTAAATGCACTATGTCAAAAAATGATTCAGTGGTGAGGCAGCGAGCTATTTGCATGTCATGAGGTCTCAGGGAAACAAACTGACCCTCAGCCTTCTTCTATCCAGCCAAATTCTGATGGGACCCTCAAATAGCTCTGGCAAAGTGTTCTGTTTCTTTTGGATTTGATGAATGCTTGTTTCTGTGAAGCCGTGTAATTATTTCTTCCTCTATTTCGCTGCAGAAGTTACCAGGAGAAGCAGAATAAAACCAAATGTGAGTATTGAAGCTTAATTTCCTTACTCCCTTTATGTGATAGAACTGCAAATTTGAATGGCTACTGCTTCTTTAAATTATATGCAGAGCTATGCATATATAAGAAATGTTTGACTTTATGACTCAGAAGAGAAAGCACGCTTTTTCAGATGAAATCGTTTTTGTTTTATGAACTGGCTCGCTCATTAATGTGGGAGATGTTGTTTGTTGTTTCCTTTGTCGTGAGATGGGAGTTAATTCTGTTTACTCCAAAGAACAAGCCAAGAAAATTGAATATACTGTTTCCTGTGGCATTTGAATCATTTTTATCTTTTAGCAAACGTTCATAGCTATTTGCTATCACAAGAGAAGTTGCAAAGTAGTACCTTTTAAAATCAAATTGCAAATGTTTAAAGTAGTGCCTGGTAAGTCACAAATAACATCATTGCCTAACATGGAGCGTTCTTGGTATTTCTTTGAAGTAAAACCAGTTTCCAAGCTGGTGTTTCTATCAATATTTAATCTTGTTGTGGAAATCATGTAGCATCTCAAAATTCTGTAAATTCTGTATCAGTAAGACATTTTCTTTTTTGTGTCACATTTTTATGATATAATCTTGGTTTGGAACTTAAAGAGGAAGAGAATTGAAAGGCTATATTGCTGCCTACTGAAATTTTGCTGGAAATGTGTGCATGTATTATAGAATTAAAAAAGGAATATGGGTAATAAGGATTATTTAAAGACTACATGTATTAATTGTACACATACTTGATTTCACAATAGCAATCTTTTTAATAAAGATTAAATTTGGAGGAAACTATCAGATATTATTTCCATTTTGGTAGTGGAATGTTGAAAATATTTTTGTCAGAAGATCTGTTTTTACACTTAGAGCTGGACACAAACTCTCTCATATTTAGAAAATAAGTCTCAGATGCTTTTGTTGTGTTTAATATTTTTCTTCCATAAACAGCTGACATTTCTAAAGTGTTTTAACAGAACAGGACAGATTTGATGTATTGATGTTACAACAGATTGTTGATGGACTTGCTATGCATTTGATTGCAGTATCACAAAAGTCACTTTGATTCACACTTGTGTACTTGGTAGAAACTTGAGGTGACATACTAACCTTCTTGCAACATTAGAGCCGAATGAAAGCAAAAGCTGCTTGAAAAAGATTCTGATCTATTGTGACCAGTGGTATCTCCAGGTTATTTGCAGGCAATCACATTTTGCTAAGCGTGTTTTGTTGACTTGGAAAGAAGTAAGTTCTGCCATAAGCCAATAAGCCCAGCTTTCTACATATCTTTTTTACCATGCCTGAGTTTTACTTCTCAAAAATGTTTAAAACTTTCCATACTGCCTTACCATGAACAGACAGAAGCGTGAAAATCTTCACCAGCACGCTTCCTAATGTCTGGGCTAGAATCAGAAGGTAAAACCCTGACCCTGCTCAGATGAGCAGTACTCCTCTCAGCTAAACAATCTCTGGACTCTGTCAGACTTTTACATTGCCTAAGGAGTAAAACTGACCTAAGTTTTTCTTCATGTTTTCCTGCCAGCTAAGAGTAAGATGATGCCTTATGTCTAATTCTAGGATGTTTATGATGTTTATGATTTCCAGCTCAGCTCTTCTATTAAAATCTCTAGAGACAAAGTTGGGGAATTGGAATAAGGAAATGCTGCTAGTATTCCATTTGTGGTCCTGCAGTGGGGATCTTCTGGGAATCTCCTAGTTTTAGTTAAGAGGCTGTGAGCTTCTCATTTTATACATTTGTATTTTCCAGTAAAATGTAAAAGGAATGAAGTAAGGATAGATTTGTAGAAATACGTAGACATTACTCCAAAAACAATGAACTGATATCTAAAAATAATTTCATAAAATCCCATGACATAAAAAATCCCATGACATAAAATTGTGTAACAGAGATGCAGTGAGGAACAAATTACTACAAAGACTAACTTACCTCCCTTGGTTGCCTCCATGATAATGACTAAATTAAGTTTCTGCTCGGAATCACCCTGGAGAGGAATTTTTCTCACTCCCTTAACTATAAAAAGTGACTTGTGAGTTAGCCTCTATGGACTTAGGTTAGGTTTTGTAATATCCCTGTTCTCCTGATACTGAACCATGTATATATCAGCTGTTATCCCCTCCAGTTTCCCTTTCTCATATTAAGAGGGTTTATTTTTTTTATTTTACTTCACTTCTTCCATAACATCAGGTTACTTTCCCTCTCAGCCATGTTTGCCTTCAAGTTTGAATTTGTTCTAAGTACGTATATTAGGACTGGTAAATCCTTGCAACATATTCCAGATAAGGCAGCCTTTTCAGATCCCTTAAGTCATAGCTGGCATGGGAGGCTGACCACCTGGCAACTTTCATGTAGTGTTTTCAGCATCCCAGGCCAGTGCCATGACTACACCCTGACAACCAGATTTGCTTTGTGGCAAAGCCATGAAGACTGGCTGCACGCCTTCCCATACCTGCAGGTCTGCTCTCTGACCTTGAGCAAGTCTCACAGCTGTGTTTTAGGGCTACTTTTTTATCATTAGAAAAGCATTCTGAAGTCTTTGAAAAGATTGAAAAATGTCAGAGAATTAAGTTATTGTTCTATTGGTCAGAAGCCCACAGCAGTGTTAGGTTATACATGCATATATGAGGAGATGAATCTTTCACAAGTGACCTCTGCAATTTCTAATTCAGCCACACCATAATTCAGTTATGTGTTATAACACATGAAATTGTTGCACAATTAGAGCTGTGTAAATGTCTGGATTGAGGATGCCATTTGCATGCAGAAAAAGGGAGAAGATTAGAGGAAAACTGTCTTTGTTTGATTTTGTGTTTGGAAATGAAGAGCATTAAGAAACATTTCAAATTAAAAGCTAAAGCTGTTCTTTTTAAATGCAGCAACAGAATTTTTTGATGCATCTATTCACTGGCTTTCACTTTTTACTGAAAACATTTGCTAAGTTTACTGTAAGTTAAAGAAAAGCAATTGAATTTATATTTGTTCCTTAAAGATTTCTGCTGCTTTTCACCACTGTGCTGTCTTAGAGCTGTCTTATTCCCCATTGCTGGTTGGTTACAGATTCTGAGCATCGTACCCTATTGAAACTGGTGATTTCTGTTCCTACTTTGCTAGGATAGTTGCTTTGCCACTGCTGAGTATCAGGCTTCATGCTGTCACATAAATATCTTCTGTGGACTCATTGTTCCACAGCATCCTTGAGTTAAATTGCATGTTCTTAAAATGTTCCGAAATGTTAGAGAGGAATTTCTTCATTTTTAACAAATTTCCTCCAGCATTCAGAGAATTAAGTGAGCTTTTATTCCTAATGATTTGAGTCAAATGCTGACTGTCTGAGGTGTTCTGATAATTTTTAGCTTTAATTTTCCTGCAGTCAATATAGGGCAATCCCTTAGTGGATTCAGAATTTGGATAGAATGTATTTATAACCATAGAAAAAAAATATGAAAGTCATAGTGCCAAATAAATGAAATAAAAAATCTTTTCACATGCCAGAACATTACAAAAATCCCAGCAGAGCAGTAACTGAAAGGTCAATAACCTCACTTCATAATAAAGAAAGACAGAATACCAAGATCTATTCATTTCAGGGTCTAATTTTAAATCATTGCCACTTTTAGGAAGATAGACTACGTTAAAATAGAAAGAAATATGTCTAACGTCTGGCACAGAGATCGGAGGCCTTAAGAGAAATGTTAGGATACCCAGCCACATAACTGCTCTGAAGACCTTATCTACTAAGAAAACAGAGCAGGTAAAGAAAGAGTCACAAATATTTCAAGTACCTGGGAAAGACCTCACGGTAGGTCATGGGCAGGGTGTGAACAAAACTCAGAGCTGAGAGAGGTCTGTTGCTGCTCCCAGGGAATGAGAGCTGAAGTTAAGACAGAGTCATGGCACCAACTCTATCTTGTTTGGCACAATGTTATCTACTCAACAGCTCAAATCTTCAGAAAGTCTTCAATTAACATTTTTATTCTGGTTAATGTCTAATGCACAAAAACGCCTATTTAAAACAACAGTAACAACAACAAAAGATAATCTCTACTCAGTCCTAGTAACACTCCTTTATTTTTCCTCTCTGTAAAGGAAGAACAAGAAACCAGAGATGCATGCTTCCTTGAAAGGCCATAGTGAGCTCTTTTCTGGAACTGAGCTTTTACCCACAGAGTCGTTTACCCTTTTGCTGTGTTGAAATTAAGTGTGCTGTCTTACTATCAACAGAGAATATGTCATAGAAGCAAATATTTTATTTTTTGTTTCTCGAGTCCAAATAGCTGCAGCCTGCACTTGATGCCCATGTGTAGATATAAACTGGTAAGGTTTTCCAGTTCTACAGTATGTTTAAAACAAATACTGGGCAGGGCAAAAATTAATCATGAGAAAAGGAACAAAGTACTGTGCCATAATTCCACATTGTTAGTGAAATGCACACACAGCCACAACGTAGTACTTTGTCTTGGCCACCTTGATGCAAATGTTGAAACCTTGTAAGTGAATTGTGCCTAGCACTCACCAGTAGATGTGAGAACACCAACCCTAGCATACAGAGTTAAAAATTTAATCTAGAAAAATACTAAACCAATTTGACATCTACGAATTGAGTGGAATTGTTCAGCTATGGTAATTTATATACATATACAGCTGTTCCTAGGGTCCTGTTTCAAGACAAAGCCCACTTCCATTTAACAACTTGGAGAAAGAGACTTAAGAACATCCACAGTGTTTTTCTGGCACTCTTTCTCACCCTCTGTCTGTTACATTCTATAACCAATTCACTGCTATAAAAGCAACAGAAGTGTACACATCTTCAGATGCTCCCCAGCAGAACAGACCTTTTATCACCTATCCACCTAGCAGGCAAAGTAATGTATGCATATGTATTTTAATCAGACTGCATTGTTATAACATTCTTTCATTCCAAAGAAATGGAAATGTAGAGAATTATTGCTGCTGGTGCTCATAGCAATGCTTCTGTGTTAGTTGTCAGTAGTGAAGAGTGCATAGGCACCCTTTGCTGTGAGATGAGGCTGTTGGTGGCTGCACTCAGCACACTGCTCTGCCTGATCCTTCCCCTTGGGACTGCACAGCTTTCCCTTGGGAAGGTCTGTGGAGGCACGCCATAGAGCTCTTCTCTGCAGAGAAGAGACTGCCTTAACAGTGGTCACTCTTAGCGCCACCTATGTAACATGAATGGAAGTTGCACATGCTATGCTTGCTGTTGTCACCATTTCTTAGACTGTGTACAACGGTGGCCTCACAAACTGACCTATGGTCAGCAGCCCCGAGCTTATCTGTAGAATCATGTCATCTCTGTCTTCAGGCTGTTCATTGGGCTTGGAAGTGTAAATACCCAGGAATAATGGTAACGGAGGTAGGAATCTACCAGTGCTCCTTACCTTAGTAGTAGTAGTCTTTGTTCTTCCTAAGCTGTAATGCCACCTAGCTAATGGCCTCTTCTAACACAGCTAAAATCAGAAACCTAGACTTGGTTCATTTTGATATCATAATGTTATTACAAAAGCCAAGAAGATCCATTTATTTTTTTTCTTAGAAAACTAGGTCAGGTACAACTGAGACAGAAAAATAGAAGGCTGTGCTGCTCCAGCAGCTGCTGTCTTACCATTTGGGGGTTCTATGTTTGGATTTGGAGGGATGAGGTCCTTTTTTTATTTTTTTTAAACCAAGTAATGAAAATATTTTCCAATTTTAGGTTGCTTTAAAGCTTATCTTGTGCTCGTCCTTTACTCATTGTATTTCTTAAAGCAGTTCTAAACTAGGTCACAGACTTTTAAGGAACCCAGTTAGTTAAAGTGTTAGTGAGTGGTGGGTTGTTGTTACTTTTTTATGAGGATTTTAATGCTTGTGATGTTTCCGTCCTCATAAATTACTCTCCATCCTCCTTCTGTCCCTGAACTAAACAAGAGGTAGAGGAGCTCCATTCCCTGCAGTTGATGTATCTGCAAAGGAAAGGTGCGACCGATCTATTTTTCAGATCTTGAAGGTTGCAGGCAGCATCAACGCTGCCTACCGAACCTCTGTTACCTCTTGTTAGTAACCAGGCTGTTTCATTTCATGGTCTGCAAGCACCTCACTGCTGGAGTAGGACAGGCATCGCTGTCTACAGTTATTGCTTTCCCCACGTAAGTCCCAAAGGCAAGACAACAATGCCTAAAAAACAATGTTGTTTAGAGGCTGCTGTTCTCTGGGCAGGCATTTGGCTTTACTGCATTGTATAAAGAGGAACTAACTTACAGATTCACTGAATATCCCAAGTCGAAGGGACTCACAAGGATCTTTGAGTCCAACCTCAGGTTGCACACAGTACCATTCAAAATTCAAACCCTATGTCTAACGGTGCTGTCCAAACACCCCTTGAACTCCAGCAGGTTTGGGCCATGACACCGCCACGAGCAGCCTGTTCCACGTCCACCGCCTTCTGATGCAGAACCATCATCTAACCCCCACTGCCCCTCTCCCACATCTCCATGCCGTTCCCTCAGGCCCTGTCCCTGCCACAGGGAGCAGAGCCCAGAGCTGCCCCTCCACTCCCTGTGAGCTGCAGCCTCCATCAGGCCTCCCGTCGGCTCCTCTGCTCTTGGCACGCACTTCCAACATTGGCAGTTTTAGCACGGAACAGTAAGAAGTGCTGCTCTCATTTGTACACTGCAGATGAACTAAGCGGCACAATCTCTGATCAGGACTTGAGCATGGCTCTTCATTTTTAACTTTCCTTTTTGCTCAAGTGCTTTTAAAGTCATTTCTACAATCAGGAGACAGTGGGTGAGAGGAAGGCAGGAAGGGGGGCTGGAGGAAGCCAGGAAGGGTGGGTGGAAGAATTTATATTTGCTGCTAGAGACTGGCTGTGACCCCAGTTCTTCCCCTGACCACTTCACCCGAATTATTAATCCTTCTTTTTCAAAAATACGTAGTATTTTCATTCATTGCTATTTCCATGTAAGTACAATATGTTTTTTTCTATGTTCCCACCATTTTAATTGAATATTACCCAGCACAAAGATCCTTCTTTTGCTACCAAATTTCTTACCTCAAACTGATCACACGTAGCTAGCTAGCTATAACATTTATTATCCCAATGAAACTTTCATTTTCAATCAAAAATAAAACACATGCTTTCGGTGAAAGATTTTCTGCTGAGAATTTGAGGTGTTTTTCACCAATATCTTTTACTCAAATTTCACTTTGTTGAGTCCTACTTTTCTAAAACAAACAGATATTTTCCATTATGTTTTGTTTATTCACAAAAATTTGCTGTTGAAATACATCAAAACTTGAAATAAAACTATTAGAGCATTTTCAGCAGAGCTGAATGCAAAAATACTTTTTTCCCCTCAAAAATACCCCAGTGCAATGACTTCTTAATTTATATTAGTTTTGGAAGCTTATAAATGCTCAAGTTTCAGAGCATGAATTTAATCCTCTAAAAGGGATTAGGATACATTCCTGATGAGCAGATTGTTGCCATCTTGCACAGGGTTTCTTGCATCTTTCTTAGGATGATTTTGCCTGCTGAACTGACAAAAGGTATGTGTGTGCTTATAGTGATTTCACATTGCAAAATTATTTTTAGATCTGCTTCCTTTTAGCTTAGAGAAGAGAAGGCTCCAGGGAAACCTCATTGTGGCCTCAAGTATTTGAAGGGAGTGTATAAACATGAGGGGGAATGGCTATTTACAACAAGGGGGAATGGTTTCAAACTAAGACAGGGGAGGTTTAGGTTAGATATTAGGAGGAAGTTTTTCATCCAGAGGGTGGTGACGCACTGGAACTGGTTGCCCAAGGAGGTTGTGGATGCCCCATCCCCAGAGGCATTCAAGGCCAGGCTGGATGTGGCTCTGGGCAGCCTGGTCTTGTGTTTGGCGACCCTGCACGTAGCGGGGGGGTTGAAACTAGATGATCATTGTGGGCCTTTTCAACCCAGGCCATTCTGTGATTCTATGATTGCCCTGCTAAATTCTGCTAAGAAGTAGTGTAGATTTCGGTACTCTGAACACCCCCTATTTTTCATTGTTCCATACGGGACAGGGGCTGAGCAATGCTTCTCTGCCTACATTTCCTTCTGAGCCAAGTTGTTGACACAGTCAGGATGACTGAAGACATCCAGACCTCTACATCTTTTCTGTAGCCAGGTCTGCATTAACAGCTGCAATTTAAAATAACCAGTGAAGAAAAGGAGTTTTGTCTTGCACCAGCCTGCAACACTCCAGTTAACAAAATCTTCGTTACTGCAAACAAGATACCACAGACAAGTCAGTAACTCCTTCTCAACAAAAAGGGCTAAGGATGTGGGCCATGCTTAGAGCTAAATATCATGCTTCTTGACAAAGGATGTGCTGATCATATTTTACAGTGACAGTACAAAGTAGTGTCAGTCTTTCCTAATTTCACACATGGCTGGGACTTGAGAATGCTGGAAGTGATATTTTCCAGCAGAAATGCTGAATCTACTAAAAATGCTTACTTTTTTTTGTTTGTTTGTTTGTTTGGACAGAAATTGTTTAAAATCACTAGTTTCCTTTGCCATTTCCTCTCTAACCAAATGTACGCAATTCCACTGAATGCATTTTAATTGGGATGGATTTAGAGACTCTGTTTATCAGATTTGAAATATTAAGAAACATTAACATTAATGGTAATTAAGAATATAGTTGCTTCTCTACTTTTTAAATCCTACTTGCCTATCTGTGAAATACCTTACAAAATCTGTGCTTCAAAGATATGGGCAGCAAAGCTTTAAACATACATTCAAATTCAAGCATTCCAGCTGAAAGCAATTGCATTTCTCTTGTGTTTAGACTACATGCATGTCTGGCTTATACATGTAATCACAACAAGTCATCTACAGGAGACCTTCATTCCTTTTATGGCAATGACCTTGCTCCTTCCCAAACATTTGGAAGGGAATACTGAAGTTTTGAGGACTGTTTTGCCTGCTGTTTTATCATTTATCTTTTATCATTTTGCCTGCTGCTTTGGCAGAGTGGTGGGACTTGATGATCTCTAGAGGTCTCTTCCAACCCCTACAATTCTGTGAAATTCTGTGAATTTAGCACTGATAAACCTGTTTTCCATCACAGAATGTTTGAGGTGGGAGGAGATCTGTGGAGTCCATCTTGTTCAGCCCCATCCTTAGAGCAGGGTCCTATAGAGCAGGTGGCCCAGGACCACGTCATGTTTCATGTTGACATTTCCAATGAGGGAGAATCCACAGCCTCCCTGGGCATCCTGTACCAGTGCTCTGTCACCTGCAGAGCTCTGAAGTGCTCCTGGTGTTCAGAGGGAACCTCTTGTGCTGTCACTGGGCATCCTGGAAAGATCCTGACTCTTTGCACCCTCCCTTCAGATATTAATAAGCGTTGATAAGATCCCTCCTGAGCTTCCTCTTCTCCAGTCTGAACAGTCGCAGCTCTCAGCCTGTCCTCATCACAGTTATGTCCCAGTTCTTCAGTTATCTTCTTGGCCTTTCACTGGACTCTTTCCAGTATGTCCATGTCTCTCTTGGTGTCCAGAACTGGAAGCTGTTTTCCAGATTTGGTCTTACCATTGCTGAGTAGACATTAAGGATCCCTTCCCGTGGCCCGTTGGCAATGCTATTCTTAATGTTGCACAAGAAACTGCTGTTGTTCTTACCTGCAAGGGCACATTGCCAGCTCAGGTTCAACCTGTTGTCAGCCAGGACCCCCAGATCTTTTTCTGCAGAGCAGCTTCCCAGCTGGGTGCCCCAGCACATCCTAGTGCATGGAGTTATACCTCCCCAGATGCAGGGGAGATATATGTTGAATTTCATGAGTTTCTTGTCACCCCATTTCTCCACCCTTGTCCAGGTTCCTCTCTAAGGCAGCAGAACCATTTAGTTTATCAGCTACTCCTCCCAGTTTCCTGTCATCTGTAAATTTGCTGCAGGTACACTCTGTCCCATCATCTAGGTTGTTAATATAGATGTTAAGCAGCATTTGTCCCAGTGTCAGCCCCTGGTGTATCCCACTTTATTTTAAACTTGCTCCTTTAATATTCTACGTAAGATTCACTAGTGATTTTTCATCTACATCTTAGGTTCATGACTGCTCTTGGAAGCTGTGAAACTCAAGTCAATTAATTCAAAACAGTATAAATGTCTATTAAGCATATCATTCACAAGGTAATTTGGGTATAATTCTTTTCAAATGCCCTTTTGTGCCATGCGCAGTCCTCAGACCTGTTTTGGTGGCTAAATATGTACAGTGTGCCTGAGAATTCTGCCAGGATTTTACACAAAAAGGCACACCAATACGTGACTGAAATATTTTGTGGTTTCATTTGGTTCTGTAAATCTGACAGTAGCCATAAAGGGCTGAGATTCACAGTGAACATAGGAGAGTGCTCTGGCTGTACCACACTCTAAATACCTGTAAAAAAGTGTGTGTTAGAATTATTTCAGAAAAATAAAAGCAGTTATCTAAGCCTTAGCATTAACCTTACTTCCTTACTTGAATATCTGCTGTTGATATTGACAGTGCCCAGGAATCTGGATTTATGTTCCTTAGTAACAGCCAGAGACTGGAAACAGTACTGAGCACTCCACAGATGGCTTGTCTCTCCTTAAACACAGAGCAGCATTACTGAACAGCAATAGTGAAAATCAGCTGAGCTTGCTGTGTTCAGAACAGTGCCATTCTGACTGGAATGACTGCATCTAATGTTGGTATTGTTGCACTTTCAGACTCTCATATGCTGATTCGTTAGATGTTAGGAATAAATTATTTACTCAAAGGGTGGTGAGGCCCTAGCATAGCTGCCCAGAGAAGCTGTGGTACCCCATCCCTGGAGGTGTTCAAGGCCAGGTTGGATGGGGCCCTGGGCAGCTGGTGGGGACAGCCCAGCCCATGCCCTGGGGCTGGGTGATCTTTAAGTCCTTTCCAACCTAAGCCATTCTATGATTAGTTAAAATAATAATAATAGCAATCCAGAAAATCATCTAAGTTTAATTCTGTGGCCAGCTGGCTATTTTTTTGTCTCTTTCAATGGGCAAGTTGAGTGCTGTTGCTGAAAGTTCTGTGGCTGAATTTGAGCAAAAATACCTTCCTTGTTGTGGAAGCGCAGGGGCAAGGCCATTTCATAGCCAGCAAGGAGAGCCTGAGAGACATAAGCCAGTCATGTGTCTTCTGCAACAAAATTTCTGTATGTCTATGCAACGGCACACCCATAGTCCAAGCATTTCCACTGCTCTAGTCTGCTTGTTTGAAGTTTGAGAAAGTTGTAAATTGTGTTACAGTGGGATAAAGGACAAATTTATATAACTAACACCAGTGTTTGAGTTTGTATGGTGTAAACAAAGCAGACAGTGATACCAATTAAGGAGAAAATTGGAGGATACTTGTGATGCTCAGTCCCTCTCTAAAGACAGAACTTTTGCCCTTATCACTCGTGGTCATAAGGCGCATAAACACGGTATAATGCAGTGTGGTGTTGCTACTAGATAGGCTCTCAATAGGCTGATTGGTTGAGATATTCCACCAAATCGGTGTCACTAGTGGCCCATGAAGCACTGTGCTCACACTGCTACAGCACAGCCCTGGTCAGCACGCCTGTCTTGGCCACTGGCAGCAGAACTTCATCAGTGATTGCTCTGCATTCACTTCAGTACTTCCAGGACCTGAGTTTGTGTTACTGTGCTGTGCCACAGCGACAAAACAGCATGCATAGCTAATGCCTGTGCCTCTGCTTTCTTGTACCTACATGTTTTGACATGATTTATGCTGTATGCCCCTGGTTTCTATTGCTTCTATACCCATTTTTAGAAGAGCAAATATTCTGGCATGCTAAACACTCCAGCATAACTTCTGGGACAAACTGTGAAAATTACAGATACTCTTGCGGAGGAGAGAAAGATAGGGTATTGCTGAACATTTGGACATACAGCATCCATTTATTTGTCCTTTAGAGAGTGTAGGTTGGTTATGGATTTTGGGGTATTTTTTCTTTATTGTTTTTTGAGGGATCGGAACTTTTAATAGGTCTGGGAGAACACTGTTAGAAACTCTCATTTATGAAATAATGGTCTTGTTAGAAACTTTTCCTTATAATGATGTTGTTGGCTTTATAATGTAGTTGTAGCCTTGAGTCACTAATATGTTTTGCAAATGTATGTGATGAATTATACAGCAGCTTTCAAAAAAAAAAAATGGGGAAAATGAAATCAGAAAATACATGCTAATAAGCAAAAACATGTTTCAAGATGAAAATATGTACTTAGCTGAAAATAAAACAGTGCCTGAGTTGACTTGCAACTCAGGGTGTAACCCTCATAAGGGATTGATTTGTTTTTCTTATCCTTCAGTGTTGTGACAGTGATTTATTTTGCCATCATTTTTCCTTCTTTATGACTGTCTCACAGCCCTTGTATTCTCTTAAGGAAAAAATTATGCAGCTGAACAGCAGGCTTATTTAGATCAGGAAATAGGATTTCCTCAAAAAATATCTTCATATGTATGAATAGATGTACAAAAGTGTATGATCAACATTTCTGTTCTTCTTTTTGTTTGTTTAGATAATCTAAAGTGTATTAATATATATTTATGGAGAATATTAAGATAAATTATTAAGACATATATTAGCATTATGGCTGTGGTTTTTAGCTTCAACGAGAAAACCATTATTCTTTTCATAATGATCCTACATTTAACTGGTTTTCATGGACTTGGAAACAATTTTAATATGGTTTTCTTTGCTAGAAGACTCACAGTATCCCTTATCTTGTAGAAAACAATCTGAGTCTACAGAAAGTTCCTCTCCTAATTTTCTGTAGCTAAATTCTGTCTTCATCTGTTGTAACAGTGAGCAGACAAGCCAGCTCTGTTGTTTTATTTTCATCTGCTCTATGATTTATACCATCAGACTGCTGCATTCTCAGATCTGACCCCAGGGACATCAGCTGCAAGATCTTTACATCATTGGCAACATCCTCTATGTCTCTAGGACTACCCTGATGCTACAAATCACAGAATCACAGAACAGTAGGGGTTGGAAGGGGCCTCTGGAAACCATCTAGTCCAACTCCCCTGCTACAGCAGGTTCCCAACAGTATGTTGCACTGATATCACATATCTGTGCCAACTGTCTATATAAGAATCAGCTGTACTTTAGCTTTGCTCCAATCTAGATAACAAAATCATCTTTTCCCAAGGAATGAAGAAATCACAGTCCTTCTCTGTGCCTGGGACACGAGAGGGCTGCTGGAATGCTGGAGTCAGCTTTTCATTCCATGAGAGTGAATAGCACCAGACCTCCAGAGATTTCTTAGCTGACCTTCAAAACAAGAAGTCTAGCTTCCAGCAAACTTAAAGTAAACATATTTCTCTAGAGATTAGGATCAAAGCACAAGAAAAACATTCTACTTAACTACGTGGTGCTTGTAACATTATTTATTTATTGGAGCAAGGATAAGAGAAGCTGGGGGAGATGAGATTTTTTTTTTCATTGTCCAAGGGTAAAAGTAGCGAGCAGAGATTACCCAGAACTTTGCCAAAGGATTTGCAAAAATAATCACTCTTTCTCATACCATCTCTGCTTCATATCCAAACATGGTCCTATTTCATCATGGTCAAACTCTGAAGAATTTTTCTGAAGAAATCTTTTCTGCACTTGAGTGCTTTACCAGAGGAGCAGCCCGATCATACCTCAGTTCTTGGTTATGGTCTTGGGGATACTCTTTTAACGTTCTCCGGTAACCACTATGATACATAAAGCAACATTATTAGGACTTTGTTCCCATATCCGTATAGGCTTTATGGAGGATAGCTACATTACAGATTCAGAAATGCTTAGGTATTAGAAAACCATATCTTGTACAAGCACATAATCTACGCTTCCTGGAATAGATTGGCCTGGGGAAAAAAAAAATCAAGAGAACAACTTTTTGAACAAAATTGTTCAGCTTGCATACTTTTTAATAATGTGAAATCCTATTGCCATTCATCAGAATGAAAAAACAGAGATGTATCTGTAAATATATGAAATTACTTGTTGATAAGGTTTGTGGGGAAAAAAAACAGAAGACTGTAAGCAACAGATAAGTTCTTCATGCATGCTCTGTTAGGATTTTGCTGTTATCACTTCTAGGCTGAGATGGAACTCTGTTTGGAAGCTGAGGTACTGATTCGGCAGAGAGGAAGGTGGAAAGGTAGCATAGTGAGGGTAATCCTCAGGGGCAGATCACAACATTAATTCCCATAAGAAAAAGGAGTGAAAGTTATTCTGAAATCCACTTTCAAGCCTGTCCTTCAACTTTCAACACAGAGCCCAGCTAGCCACAGGCATTTCTTCTCTACTGCCTCTGTAAACACCAATTTAGAAGAATTCTCCAATATAGAAATGAGCAAAACGTAACCATGATTCTAGTGACAGCTAAGTGATCATGCACTGAATTACTATATAGTGCCTGGTTTTTATAGTTGAGCTGATGCATGTTGTTTTCTCTTATAAGTTGGTTAATTCTTTGCACACTCAAAGCTCTGTTTGATCTTAAGGAAATGGGACTCCATATCCAAGTTCTCTTATACTATCATCCCAAGGATATCACAGAAAATATATCTGTAATATTTTTAAGCAAGCACATATCTAAGCAAGCACTGATTTGAGTTGCAAATAATTTGACTTCCTTACCATACCGTGTCTAGGTTAGCTCTAAGATTTAGGGCAGTCAAAAAAAACAATAAATCAATTCAGCTCCAAAGATTTTCAGCTTACAGGAACAACAAGTTTTTCATAGCTTGTGCCAAATGAACAAGTCATTACTTTTGCATTATAGCTTTCCTCCCTGACACTTTTTCATAGTTTTACTGCAGCCCCTCCAGAAATAGGTTAATAAATTCCTTGACTTGTGCATTAGTACCAGTAGAGACCTCCAGTAACTGAACGCCTCATGGTTCAAATTATCATTTTGGAAAACAGCTAAGTAGAAATGTAGAAGTTAAATGCTTTTTCAAAGCTGAACCATGGGTATAAAACATCCAGTGAATGTATAAAACCAATGAGCAACTTACCCTAAGTGGACTAGATATAAGCTCTGTGGTGCTAAGTGCTCCTGGTTTTAGTTAATATGCTTCTCTTCCTTTGCAGCTGGTTAAGATAAACTCGCACCATTATTCAGTGTGCAAAGACTTCCGCCGCCCGAAGTCACTGATGTGTTAGGAAACCTTCCCCGATTGTTCTCAGTTACTTGAAAATTTATGATTGCTGGCTGATTGCTCTGATTGCAGTGACACTTGCTGATGACTTTAATGAAAATTGTAATCCAGTGAGTCTGGCAGATGTTTCAGGGTTTGCTTCACTGAGAACTTTCTGGTTTCTTCTTCCTTCATTCCCAGGAATCTAGACCCAATTTTAGCAAAGTGCTGATGATCCAACCAGCAACAAAATAACTGAAATAAGTAAGCCTTCATCTCTACAATCCTCAAAACAGTCAACACTGCAGATCTATAAGCTGCTGAAGTTAGGATGCTTATCCAAGCCTCTTTAGCCTGGAAAAATGAAGGATGAGAAACTCATACAATTGGCTCTCAGTAGATTTGTGATATTTCCTTCACTTATCTGGCACAGAAATATTATCTATCTCACAGTATTTTGGCTCTTCCAACTGTGAACCTGGCAATACATAAGCATGTAAGAAAAAGTAATCTTTTCAAATAAAAACAAGAGGAATTTTCTTGAAGTTACAATTTTATTTGGATTTTAGTTTGTTTATTTATATTTTGCTCTTTGTTACCTGGGGGTGTTTACACTGCTCTACATACATTGCCAACAAATGTTAGCAGGACAGCTGGATCATGCAAAAAAAAAAAAAAAAAAAAAAAAAAGGGCTATAAAGCTTGGAGTTCACTGTCTTCCTTCTGCTTGCGGAGATGTGGCTGTTTTCAAAATAAAGGGATGAACAGAACGAAAAGAAAGGCAAAGAAGAGCCCAGAAAACACCACAACGAGCTTGCCTCTTCTATATGGCCTTTTAGCCCCAGAGTTGGATTAATTTTTGAACTTACTTAAAAATTATTTATCTTATTTGTCCTTCCATTCCCTAATTTCTGGATACACTGTACTTCACAATCCAGTACTTAGTGCTTATAAAGGCAGTAGTTGCATATACAGAACAACTGTGAAGGCACGTTCTTTTTCAGGTACCTGTCCTGTCAACGTAAATAACATTCAAGTAAGCCAAAGCAACTTTCTTGCTCTGCATTATTTAGGTGACACAATACATCATTACAAATCATTAAAGACCACTGTTTTATTATGGAACAACTCAGCACTAGAAATCCAGAGCAAAGGACTAAAAAACACCCATCCTAACTTTCATAGGTAATGCACAATTTATTATTATCTGGGCAAGAAAACTGTTATCCATTCAATTACATGATTTTTCCATCTTTCCAAACCACCTGGAGAACTCCACCAGAATGACCAGCAATCACTCAGAGTGCCATTACTGCCTGCAGTCTCTCCGTGGAAGGAAATACGCATTAAGGGAAGAAAATGCTTATTGTGTTAGATGCTACGACAGCCTATTTGCCAACCCCTGTGAGGAGTGCAAGCAACCTATTGAATGCGATTCCAAGGTAAGGATTTAACTTTCTTGTTTTTTGCTAAGTTATCCTCATTTCTTTAATGATTGATTCTATATCAGACTTCTGTGTAGTCCTGAGCTGGTGAAGGAACCTGAGCATAGTGGTTGTGCATCTGTGTACAGCAGAGCTATTTTTCCAGAACCGGGAAATCCAGATGAGAAAATCTGCTTGTACATGCACCTCAAGTATCTTCTGTGTGGCATATGCATGGACCACATCTGGATTCCATCCCTCACCTTCGCTAGTTCGTCAGCAGCAGAAGCTGACCAGTGCTTGAGGGAATTTGGGGTGCTGATATAGTTCAGTGTATTAGGATGAGGGAACTTTTGGAATTTCTGAGAGATAGCCATTGGAAAAATTGTCTTCAGCTATTCTGCAAATTACGTCGACAGCAAATGCTGACATAGAGACATCAAGATGATTTATAATTCATATTTTTTGTACTACTTTTGGAAATTAGGTATATTTTCATTTTAACTTTCATGCTCGCCTTGTTTGTCTCTCAGATGAAATGTGACCGGCAGTGTTTCTGGGCTTGGCTATCCATTTTCTTCTACTCTTTTTAAGAATAAGTAATAATAACATGAATTCCTCTGTGATCTTTGACAGGTTTTCCAGCACCCTTTAGCTCAATTTACAGCCCTTTACACTTACAATTTTAAAAGAAGATGAAAGCTGTCAAAAACCTCTTGTTTTTCTGAGTTCAGTTTGTACTGATCACCTTCTCCCATGCTCATTTTGCTTATGTTCTTTTGAAATAAAAGAACCTACTGAATCCCACCACTAGACCATGTCCCTTGGTGCCACAGTGAGTGCTAGATCATAAAGTTATTCAAGTAAATCTCTCAGGAGATCTCTCTCCAGCCAATATAATTTTGGTTTTCAAAGTATACCGTATGAGCACAGCTCAGTTCCATGAAGGAGTAGTCAAAGAAAAACACTGATATGGATGCTAACTGTTCTCAGATGCTCACCAGTGTTTTTCAGTTGCAAACTTGTATGCTCCAGTCACTATCACCTGGAGAACACGTACTCTGAGCTCACTAACCCCACTTCTACGATTTAAACTTTCTAAGTGGCAGGAATAACAATATAAAAGGTCACTAAAAAAATCTTATCTTCAGATGGAGTGGAAAGAAAAATAGAGACAGAAAAGCAGGGATAATAAGACAGGAGTGTCACAGCTAAAGAAGTGACCCACAGAGGTCTACAGCAGGTTGTCCAACCTCTGTGAAGCTGCTAGAGCTTGGCTCTCTTCCTCTCCTTCTTATCCATTTCTTGGCTTTTGTGTGAGAGACCATTTTCTAAAAGGTTCAGAGTGCTAACTAAAGGAAATGAAAGTTCTCAACACTCAGCAATGCCCAAATGAACCCTGGTATGTATTTCATTTCTCATGTTAGCATTTTAAGTGGTGGGGAACTGACAAAGTAGAAAAATGAGATTGGCTTTGTGCCTTTTGGTGCTTCTTACCTATAAAGAAGATCTGGAAAGGTTAATTTTTTAAGGATTATTATTTTTCTGGTGATACATTTTTCCCTTGTATTTTCTAACCTTGGAAAAAAAAAAATTGATGCTTTCTTTTTTTTATTGTTGTTTAATTACTAGTGGAGGCCTCATACGTATACTGCTAGCTGTTTCATCTCTTAAGCCTGCTGAGTCTTAAACAAATATATTTCTGCCAGTTCTTTTAGAGGGAGTTATATTAGGTGTAAACAAAAGCAATGATTTTTTTAATAACACGTCCCAAGAACCATTTTGTTCTCAATTAATGAGATTTTAATTGCTTGTTCTCTGCAATAATATGATCTTTTTTTACTGTTATGTAGAGTCAGCTGGAAGGAAAAGTAGTAATGTTAAAAAATACATGAAGTTCTACTTAAAAGTCCGTAGAGAATATGCTTCTTGTCAGGAGGCCTCTGCACATTTAAAATGTTAATTACCTGCTTCTCCTTGAAGGCCAACAGTAAAAATAGATGCTGGGTCTTCCAATATAAACATCTCTCTGATGTTGCATGCTGAGGGACAATTGCCTCAATTGCCTGTGCCAAAGCAATTCCTAATGGCCTAGCAAGAGTTGCAAAATACCCTGACACACTGCCTTTGAGCACACCTGCTGGATGCAACTCTTCAAGTTGCCATTGCAGTGCTCTGCATTTTTCTCTTCAGTTCTGGGAGGAGATGAGGGAAAAGAACACTTTTTGTAAACACTTGTTGTAAAGAAATGCCTTTATTAACATGCACTTACTTTCTCCAAGGATCTGGCTTACAAAGGCCGACACTGGCATGAGAGGTGCTTCAAGTGCACCAAATGCAGCTGCTCTCTGGTAGAGAAACCATTTGCTGCCAAGGATGAGCTCTTGCTCTGTACTGAATGCTACTCCAATGAGTATTCATCAAAGTGTTTCCACTGCCAGAAGACCATTATGCCTGGTAAGACAACAGGGATCCTCCTGTGGAATATGGAACTGCATTTTCAATTAAAATCACATCCTCAAATAGCCTAGCTACAACTGTGCAGCTTGCAGGACTGCCACTCCCTCCTGCAGTACCCTGCCAGCAGCAAAGATAGGCAAGGCAGGCCCTCTGGTCTAGCACTGGCAGGACTTATGAATCCTTATAAAGGATATTAGAGTTCAAAACAGAATAAAATGTACTCATGCTGTGCCCTTGATTCTGCCTGCAGCCCGTAGGAAGTGCATCCCACTGTGAGTATAGGTGGACAAACAGCTATCATCAGCAGGTGTGCTGAGCTAGACAAAAGATCTACGTTTTGTCTGTCACGTTGGCAAGGCCTTGAGAACCAGAACTATCTCACATTCTTTATAAACCACTTCTTTTACACAGAAACACTTTTTACTTCAGTTGTCAAAACATTAAGTTCTGTGTTCAAATAATTAGCAGTATTTTTACTACAGAACACATACAGATTTGTTTACAGCAGGTTTGGCACTGTAAGTGCCAAAATGCAGTAGCTTGCCAAGGAGAGTGGGTCCCAAACTATTGGAGCAGCGGACTACCCTAAATCCTTAAGCCTTTTTACAGATGATTCACTTAGCTCCAAATACAAGCAGCAAACTGTATGCTGTGGTCCTATGATTACTAGTTTGGGCCACGAAGAATTATTTTCTTTATATAAATACTAGGTTACTGATATCCTGGTTCAGCCTGTAGCATTGATACAACTATGTACTTTTACACTTGTATTTCTTTTTCTTCTTCATCACAGGTAAAACTTATATTAGTGGAAATAAATGTTGTAGTAATATAGTTGTGTTCAGTGTAGGGTGATGTACTGCTTAAATGTGGTATATTTTTAGAAGAATGTTGTCTAATAGAGACACACCTTGTTAGATGTGACCGGAATAACATCAGAGTATAGAGGGTTTTTGTTTGGTTTGTTGTTGTGTTTTTTTTTACATTATTGTCCTCTGGTGTATATCCTCCTTGCAGGTTTTGTTCCAGAGTCTAGGAGACTAAATCCTCTCAGCAAGTGTTCAGTACAAGAATCAGAGCAAACAAAGAGCTGAAGAGATGCTAACCAGTTTCTTCTTCCTTAGCCACTGACTCTTTGGCTTGCTAGGTCTGTGTTGAAAATACTCTGTAGGCAAAGACAGTACATTTAGCCTTCAGTTTGCTAGGAGGCAGCTGCAAACTCTTTATGCTGGAATTCAAACAGTAGGTTTTCTTTCCTTTAAACCTACATCTAGGAAACAAGTTATCCAGGAATAATCATTTATAGCATAATTCTTTTCTTCCTGTGGAAAGGATGGTAAAAGCACCTGGCATCCCTCTGCGCAGGCTGATGCCACTGGCAGGGGTGGAAGCCGCAGTGGAGAATCAGTCTCACACATATATGTTTATCTTAGGCTTAACAAATATGTTTTAAGGAATACAGTGCACCTGCACACAATTTAACAGCTTCTCTAGTAGACATTTAATGGAGAGACTTTCTTTTGGGATTGCATCTGTCCTTGCACTGAATCAAAGCAACTGGCTGAATATGATTTTTAAAAAAAGAGCCACTGAACTAGGATGAAAATGATGAGTTTTAAGAAGAGACACGGTAGTTTATCATAGAGATACTTTAAAAATTCCAGCTCAGGCTGGATAAGATAAATAGTGCAATTATAAGTGAAAGAAACTTAGTTTAAAAAAGATAAAATACATTAATATTTATACTAAAGATCCAAGCAAATTCACATTTAATTTACAGAAGTGCTGTGTACCTAAACATCATATCATCACTGAGTGGTCTGAGAGAAACTCTGATCAACTGGAGTGTATAACAGAGGAGTAACTCTAAAAGAGTCAAATAAATAGAGAATAAAAATCACATTTTAGGCCAGTGAGCATGTCCTTTGCCTCGTGATCACAGAGTACTGAATGTGTTCTTGAGATTAGCTACGTACTTGAAAACATGGGGGATAATAAAATACTATGACAGAAAATGAAAAATGAGACATTTGAAACCTTTTTGGCAAGACTGTACCTGGGAGCATAATTTGTGTTGATTTTTGCAGGTTCCCGTAAAATGGAATTTAAGGGCAGTTCCTGGCATGAATCCTGTTTTGTTTGTCAGTATTGCCAGCAACCACTGGGAACAAAACCACTGATCACCAAAGACAATGAGAATTACTGTGTACCCTGTTTTGAGAAACAATTTGCTCATCATTGCTACTCTTGCAAAAAGGTAACTGCAATAGAAAAATGAAAGCATTGCAGTGTGCTACCATGTTATTTTTCATCAAGACCAGATTGTCCAACAGCAGAAGTACACCAACAAAGACTCTTTCCACAATCTATAATGTGCAGGTTTAAAACAACCTCTGCAAATTCATAGTTTCATTCTCATCTGGAGGTCTGAAATCTAGACCAGCATCACACAATGGGTAAAAAAGAAAATATCATCAGAACGTGTAAATTCTTACATTAGCTCTTTTCAAATATTCTGTAAAAGGGCTGAAGATAAGAAAAATAAAAGGGGGCGGGGAGTTATCTGTGGGAGTTCTTGAATACAAGTTGCACAGCTAACTGAAAGTTCAGACTGCATGCTTAACAAGCTTTAACAGAGTAAGAACATAGCTTTCTACCCGTTTACTTACCGTTTTGTCAACACTGTATGTTTTTAGTGCTTTACACTGAGCCAAACAGAAAAAAGCAGGGAAAATGATCTTGAAATCAACAGAGCCTCTTATCAACTACAACTGCTTGTAATTGCTTTTAGTTCCTTTTCAGGAGCACCTGGAGGCTGTATTGTCTGTCTAGTGGGTATTCATACCACTTGTTTTAAAGTATTTAACGTTGATGCTCCAATTAGAAGCCTGTAGTCTTTTTCATCAATAGAGCTTTCAAGGCATTTAGGAGAGAATCTAGGAGAATATAATGAACTGAAGCTCCCCTGTCTGATTCCTGAGTTGTATGGATGAAGTATGAAAGCTTTAATAACCCCTTTTCTGTTTCAGTTCTTTAACAATAGAATGGAAATACCAGTTAGCTTTCCTTATTCATGGAAATGTTGGGTGTATTTATGGGGATAAATACATCAGAAATTGTGGTGTGTCTGCGTAGCTCTGTAAGACAAGTCCTTGCAATAGTTTAGGTAATCAACAGAAAAGAGATGTGCATTAGTAGCAAAAATTATATATCTGTAGTTAGTGACTTTTTGGTTCTGTGCTACTGTATTTCTAGGCAATGGCTGCCTCTGTAGAAGCCATTAACTCTTTTCCTGAGAGCAAACTTATATCAAGATACATAAATATTGATATATTAACACTGGAGAAACAGAATACGACAAGGGTGTCACACCATCTAACTTCAGATCTCAAAGAAAGATACCTATGCTCCTTAGTGAAGCAATATTGCTCATGGGGGACAGAGCAGCATCATGCAAAACGTTTGGTGAGCTGATAGGACAAGTCGAGTCCTCCTTCTGGCATTGATATTGGATGCTGAAAGCTGGCTGTGACAGTGTTTGCTGTCCCCTTGTGCATAATTGATAATAAACAGGTTGATATAAACTTGTTTAGATTTGCAATAAATTTATTCACCAAAACAAATATATTGGGATTATTTTGTTATTTTGTTAAAGGTTGTGATTTTTAACAAAGGTTGATGTTTTACAGAAAGTTGTGTAACACCTTTCTTACCCAATAATATCTGATCTTGCCTTAATGAACATGCCTCTCTTTATATTTGTCAGATATATTTGCATGCATAATGAGCCACCTAAGCTGAGACAAGCATTCAGTCCTACCTCTTTGTCTCTTGAAATGTATCAAGCAATAATCAGTTTAAGTACTATTTAGTTATGGTAACACAAGTCAAGTTTCCCAATATTTTAGAACGCGAAGTTTCTCTTTCTTCTTCCAAATATATCAATTCATCTCTCCTTCAATTTCTTGTGTTTTAAAATTGTCTCAAGTTGATGAAAACACCCACTAATCTGATTCTATTCTCTAGGGAATTGATTTAAGCTGCTTATTATGACAGAATTTTGTTTATTCTTTAGTGTCCATGGTCGGAAAAAAAAAAAAAAAAAAAGATTTATTTCTCTTCATCAAATTACTTATTTCCAAATTTTTATAATGTTAAGCTGTAAACATCTTCCTCTAACAAAAGTTTTTAATTTAAGCAAACTTGCTTAAATTTTTAACTTGCTGCCTCTTGTTTGTTTATTGTTTGCTTTTTGTTGTTTGTTTGTTGTTTTTTTCCCTTTGTTAGTTAAGCTTTATAAAGTGTGTCTAAATATTCCTATGCTACTGTATTTAGGCATTAATTTGCATTAAATGATCACATGACAAATATAGTAATTCTTATCCAAGTTTATTAGAGAAATTGAGGTTAGCAATATTTGCATGAAAGAAATCAGGATTTGCTTCTTAAAAAATCTAGGAATGCAAACAGACTACATGCATGCTAGCTAAAATAACTTTACTGTATGAAATTGCATCTGTCCCATAAACAAGAGCTGAGATCAAAGAGATTGAATTGCCAGACTGAAATCCTGAATTTTGTGCCAGAAAAAGATGATTTGAGATTTTGAGATTTTTACAGAAAGGCAAATATGAGTTAGAAGTAGCCCAATACTTGAATACTAATATTAATAACCATTTACATTTTTTATTGCCTGACATCACCCAGTATTATTCTTTGTTTTCTTGAAATTGTGCTTTTCCAGAGAGATGTCGTGATGCCTTTATTTTTATTTCATTGTTTACAACTCTTTCTCCTCCTGTTCCAACTATACTCATTCATTCACTCTCATACATGTGTCTTAGCAGTAGAAATACCACCTTACATCTCATTTTATTTCTAGAAAAATTCCTTTATACAATCTCTGACAACTTCAGTGAAACCTACTCTTGATCACACTTATAAAAGCCAGAGAGCAGCTGAAAATTTCCCCCTTCAGATATAACCAATAGAGAGCTTTGAGCGAGTTGCAAGGAATTATAAACTTGATGACACTGACAGATGCTAGTCTTTTTTCTTCTGACAGCGTAGACCTCCTTTTAGTCTCATTTCTGCTTCTTTACTGCCTCTTTCCTCCTGCATAAAATACTCTCTGAGTTTCAAGGCAGGAAAATGTCAATTCCAGTTGGAGATTAACCCTTGTCTCAATATCAGTTCTATCAGCTACTCTCCATCACTGAGAATTGTATGAGTAGGAAGAGTACGCCTGATGCTCAGACTTTACCCAGAGTTTCATCACTAGACAACCTGTTATATTATAAACTATAAGGTGTGTACACTGGTATGTTCAGATCAGCTGCAGTGAGTCAAATTGAGATGACCGCACTGTCTCTCTTATGCATATTGTAAGAGAAAAAACAAGTGGAAGGACTTATGAAATACTTGATAATCCTTCATGATCCTTTCTTTCATTACTTTGTTAGGTAATAACTTCTGGGGGAGTGGCCTACCACGACCAGCCTTGGCATAAAGAGTGTTTTGTGTGTGCTGGGTGTAAAATTCAGCTGTCTGGGCAAAGGTTTGTTTCCAGAGATGAGTATCCATACTGTGTAGACTGTTTCAGCAAGTTTTATGCTAAGAAGTGTGCTACTTGCAAGAAACCTATTACAGGTGAGTGCTATCTTTTAGATACTGTGGAGTCATAGTTTCCTCTGAAATCAGATGTTTAGTTTAAAGAACAGCATTAAAAAGTAGTACGTCATAATTAAAGACTGAGGGAGTTAGGTACTACAGAGGCCTCACCCCATGCAATGTAATGTCTTACTCAGAAATACTGATCATGTGTTCTCTGACTACTGAGTTCTTTCATATGCCAAACATTCTTCAATTTACCCTTTTCTGCACTCAAAATCATCCCCAATAATGCATTCTTTTGATTTCAAAAAAGATTCCTCCTGAGACAATGCATACACACAATTCCCTTATGGCTGTAATTGGTTTAGCTTTGTTTTTAAATATAAATGTAATAAAATTGAACGTGAATTAACTGCCAGCTGATAAGGCACAGCTGTTATGTTGGAGAGCTTGCCAAGCAACAAAGATTAATTGCATGCATCCCTGTGTCCCTAAATGATTTGTAATTAGACATACGGGTCAGTAGTCCATGGTAGCTGAAATTATCTGAGACCATTGGCTGCTGTTCTGCATTATGATTCCATTATGTGGGAAGTCAAATCTTGAAAAGTACTGCCTGACTGATACAGGTGCATGTTGCATATGCAAATGCATAAAGAAAATCATGAATGTCCAACCAAATGGAGATGATTTTGCTCTCCTCCTTCTGGGGGAAAAAAGAGAAGAAAAAAAGAAGCACAATTGTTTTATTTCATTTCAAATACTCGTCGTAGGAATTTAGTGATCTGATAATTTCTTAAAGATATTAAGATACTTAGTGGAAAAGGCTAAATTTCAGTGTTATATAGGAATGTGTATATCTTTGCATTGCAGATAATTTTCATGACAGTTTTTGGGAAGGTTTGTAAACTGAAGGGACATTCTGGTAAACCCATTCTGTTTAGAATGCATAACAGGGTATGAAACCAAGCAAGTAACATGTAGCTTTACATAAATTAATTGTCATTATCTTTTATGTTTTGTATAAAAAATATGTTTTGTATAAAACCTTACAGCGTTTTAGTTGGTTCTTTTTTTTTTTCCAGTTCAGCTAACAAACAGCACTTCAGACTATGGATTTTTGTTCATTTATATGAACAACAACATGATCACATTTCAGGAAACAATTAGTTACGTTTCTGAACTATGTCCAGAAATGCTGAATTTACTTCCTCTCATAATCTCTTTCAGCTCTTGGAGGTGCCAAATTTGTCTCATTTGAAGAGCGTCAGTGGCATGAAGAATGCTTTAAGTGTGCAAGATGCTCAGCCTCACTGGTGGGCCAAGGATTCCTCACCAAGCAGGATGTGGTCCTTTGCCATGAATGTGGTTCTTTGTAGTTCTGTGTAGAGCTATGAAGATGCATTATTCTCACTGTATAACCATGCATTTTGTTACTCTGCAGTAAGAAAATCATCTAAAAGGTGTATCGCTTATTTAGTAATTCAAGTGACTTTCCAACAGCAGTTTAATTCCATCACAGTTCTGAACTGCTTGTTATAAAAACAAATAAATAATCAGCCACACACTGCCTCAGAAAACAGTGCAGAAAAGATTAGTATATATTTTAAATGGAACTGCAGTATGTTTCTCTTTGTAACACACTGCACTCTGCTGTTAGAAACTTTACCTTTCATTTCCCATGAACCAAGGAGATGTATAGAAAGTCTATGTAACATATGTCTACTTATGAGGCATTAGCATTGCAAGTGAGGAGAAGGTATGTGTACACAAAGAGACACCAAGTCAGGGAAATCCGTTCCAGGGCCAGAGAAAGGGATAAAAGGTCTTTTTCCTCTCTTTATTGATATTGTTGAGAGTTCTCATCAGAAAAATAGAATTTCCAATAACTTTATTCATCCAAAAAACTAAACGATAGGTCCTTTCCCACAATTGCACTTTATTTTTCAGGCATAAATGTTTTAGAACACAAACCAACCCTTTTTTTATTTTTTTTTTAACCTACTGTAAGAGGTACCAATTGCCTGAGGTTGGATAGTGGTAATGTATAGTTTCCAGTATCACAAATGATTTAAAACTCTGTCTCCATTACCTTCTCTAGGTCTTCAAGTGCACTCTTAAAATATAGTTTCTCTTATTTGAGGCAAGAGCCAACGCATTGTTATACCTTTAAACTTACATTTTTCCTCCCTTCAACAGTCATTTGCCAGCAATTAAAATACTGATAATGGCTTTACCATTTCTGCATTGCAGTCTTTTATTCACAGTCTACTCCTTTTCTTGTAAATGTCTGCTGTCTGTAGCAGGCTATCAGCTGTTCAGAGCCAATACCCATTCATTCTGCCATGAGCCAACATGCATTTGCCAATATTATGTCAAGAATTTGTAACATTGCCATCTCAAGGTAGGCAGTGTTCACATGTAGTACAAAGCATTAGTTTCTCTTTCCTCAGCTCAAGCTATATGCACACTGTATGTTACAATGGCCTGACATGATGCAGTACCTCTCCCAGGCCGTGGTGTGTGGTACCATGGTTCTGAGCCTATTAGAAGTGCTTTATTCCTCATCTCATTATTCTCTGTCTAAAAATCATTCTCTCGACTCTGATGTTGAATGCTTACAGTTATTTGGCTGACTTGAGAGTGCTTTATTCATACTGAATTATGTAGATGCTGCTTCAGGTAGAAAAAGTAGAAAAAAAGTACTTGTAAGCATAGGTAGGGCAGAGTTGTATAGCAGTGGCAATAAAATAAAACAGGTCCATAGCAATCTGTTTCCCAATCAATAAAGTATTAATCTTCTGCTATATGTGGTATTCATTATTATTTTTTTTTCAGTTTCATCTTTCCTGACTGCTTTTATTGGAGTGTGGAATTGGTTTAGTTTCTGTCTTTTCACTTAAACGTAGCTGCTTCCTTCTGTGTTTCTACACTGCACATGGCTGATACAGGTTCTTGGTAATATTTGGATTCCCATAAATAGAAATAGGTTTCACTGCCTTAAATAAATATAAAGGAGGAGTGGAGGGGGACAGAGAGAGAACCACATGCGCGCACATATTTATGGAGGTCCACAGTTATTTACAATGCTCTAAAAATGTGCACTGAATTAATAGAAATTAGCCCATTAATAAATGTTGATGGCCTTAAATTTTTAAACGAAAATGATTAATCACCAAATGTAGTGTGTGGGGCTTATCTATTACTTTTGTTGTGTGAAATAACATTCAACAAACTGCAAGAATGTGGTTCAGGCCTTTTATTCAGTCTTGTCAAGTAACATTCTAGCTTAATCACAAAATGACACAAGAATTATCAGGCAGACCCTTAAGGCACAGTGTAGGCACAGATCAGACAAAGTGATCACGATAATCCCAATCTTCTATCCCTAACATTTAGGAAAATCAAATTCTGCTCTGACTCACCAACTAATTATATTTTTAGAAATACCAGATGAATTATTTATTTCTCCTGCAATAAATATACCACAGTCAATCCTGAAACTGAGCATTTTCACTTCGGAGCAGTAATAAGAAATTAATGTGATTACTATAAATAGTTGGAATAAAAGTTACATTAGATTGATATTTCCTAGTCATTCTGTCACCAGTTACTGAGATCTGAACATAAATGCAATAATATTCTGCACAATCTGGGTAACCTATGCTCATGATAAATGAAATCCAATTGGAATAAAGGCCAGAAAAGGCTACAAGAATAAACTGCATGTATCTGTGCAGATAATGCAGGAGATAAGAAAGCGGCTCAAAGACAAGAGACTACACTGATTCATGAAAACAGAATAAAGCACATATTTCATGACCAGAAAGTGGGAGTTACAAGGCTGATGCTTTGTAATGGCGACTCTTCCAGGACATCCAGGTACCAAAGTGGGGAAAAGCTATGCTTTTATCAGTATTTTAAAGAGCATGCATGATTGCCTGGGATACCAAAGCACTGGCAAAGTGAACCAGATGGTCAGCATGATTAATTGTAACTAACATTTGATTTATTGCAGCAAGAATGCAATAAGTGGAAGATAAGAATCTACAGATAATAGGAGGAGTGCAGGTCACCTGGGAGGAATATAAGACTGTTGTCAGAGGACGAAGGGAGGCAACTAGGAAAGCTAAGGCCTCCTTAGAGTTTAACCTGGCAAGAGCGGGCAAGGACAACAGAAAGGGCTTCTTCGAGTACACTGCAGACAAAACTAACAGCAGGGGCAGGGTAGGCCCACTGATGAATGAGGTGGGTGCCCTGGTAACAGAAGATACAGAGAAGGCGGAGTTACTAAATGCCTTCACTGTCTCTGTCTATAGTGCTGGAGGCTGTCCTGAGGAGCCCAGATCTGCATTGCTCAGACAAAAGCAATTACACCAGTGCCTGGAATGCTACCTTATGAGAATCCTGAAGTTGTGGGGGCACTGACCTTGACTGCCATGCCCCCGCCCCCCATCTGCTCTCTTGCTTACCCTGCTCACAGTGGTGGGGTGAACGATATGATGGAACAACTCAGATAAGGAGGGGGAGGTCACACACCAGGTACAACTCTGCACAAAGCAGTTTCAGTTTGAAGAGGATTCATTTAATTACCCATTAAAAAAGAACTGGGATGGTGAGAACTAAAAGCAAACTCAAACCGCTTTCCCATTCTAACTTGAGCCTAACTCAGGTGTTTGAAGCAAGGATGGCAGCAGCGCATCTCAAGGATGCTCCCCAAACTGGGACACGTGTTCCCTTGTTGTCAAAGCTCCAACTTTATGTATTTTTTATTATATTCAAGTTATGTCCATAACTCCCCCCATCCCCATGCTGGGGGCTACTCTACTTCCGTGTGGGCTGTGACCTCACAGAGTTATCCCCACCCGCTGGATTATGATCTTGTGGCTCTGCCCATGTGATCCAGCAGCCAGCACTTGGCTTCTGCCAGTGCGGTCGTGACCAGCTTTGAGCGATGGTTGTCGACAGCGTTCTCCTTATCCCCAGCCTCCTGCTCCTGGTGGCTGGGGTGTCTCTGCTCACCGTTTCCTGGTGCCGACAGGTAGGGATATTTGAGGATGGGAGTCACTTGAGGCTAGGTGACTGAGGGCTTTGGGGTGGGGGTGAGGGCTGCCCCTCAAGTCCTTTCACTGTGCCACGTTCATGTGCCCGTAGGGTTCTGACCGGCGCCAGCAATGGTGGACATGGTGTCTGCAAGTGGTGGCATCGAAGTCAGGTGAGTTCCCTGAGGGTCAGCCTGGCACATTCCCAGGCAGGGCCAGCCCCCCGGGAGAAGCCAAGCTTCGTACCAGCCTCTGTCACGTGGCAGCCAGGCCGGGTGGGCCTGGAAGATCCCTGGTGCCCCCCTACCCTACTGTGGCTCATGCCCGCTCCCTGTTTTACAGGTGCTGAGAGGCAGGCAGGCAGGCACAGGAGCCCCCTGTGCAGGCCACGTTGCTCCCAGCAGCAAGCATCGCCACGGCAGGGCAGTCCCATCCTGCCCCATCTCATCCAGCCAGGAAAGATCCGGCCTTTCTTGCTGCGCAGTCGCTGCCCCTCTCTGCACACGGACTCTGCCACTGGTACCACGAGCTCTGCGGGGAAACCCGGCAGGCTTCCCAGACAGGACCAGCGCCCGCAGATTCTGGTGGCACGCGGGACCCCCAGGACGCTCCGTCAGCGTCCTAGGCTAGGCGGTGGAGTTGAAGACCTGCCACCTGAGATCTCCAACTTCACAAAGCCACCAGTGAAAGGGAAGGTCTTCCAGGTGGGCCTCGTTCAAACAGAGGAGAGAAAACGCTGGTGGGACTACAAGACCAAGAGGCGTTTTTGGTGTATGCTCTCCCCAGCACTTCCCAAAGTGCACAAGAAAGCAGGAGCAGCAGCAAGACCATCCCAAGGACCAGCTCTGAGCCCAGAGAGAACAGCAGATGGCAAAACTGAAACCCACCAGCCCTTCAACTCTGGCTTCAGCGACAAGAGGAGCACAGAGAAATCGGACTTGCTCGCTATGGAAAGGCTGTAACGGCAGCTCCTGGTGTCCCTAAAACGATCCAAGACTAACAACAATTGCTACAAGTCAGGCAGCGGAACTGAAGAGCAACCACCTGACAGCTCTTCCTGCACGCTGCCACCAGTGAAAGGGACAAACGAGCATGAGGACATCCTTCAAACAGAGGAGGGGAAATGCTGGTGGAAGAGCAAGACCAAGTGGTCTTCTGAGTATTGTATTGCCTCCCCAGCACTTCCCAGAGTCTAGATGGAAGCTGGAGAAGCTGCAGGACCAACACCAGCACCAGCTTCAAGCCTGCAGAAAAGGAGACAGCAGTACTGAAACCTGCCAGCACCTAAACACTGCTGTCACTGTTATGGGTTTATTGTTAACATACCAAGAGAGAAAACTGAATCTCAGCCCTAAGATCACCGTTTGCATCATACCATTTCAGTTTGAGGGCTTTCAGATTTTTAAAAGATAATTTAATAAAAGTCTCTCTACCCTTCAGAGAATTGTTATCCTTATTTCTTTTAGCAATAAGAGCAAGCTCTTTCTGCAATGAACAGCTTCAGAGCATGTAAGACTGCACTGGGGAAGGGATCTGAAGCAAAAAGGGCCGATGAAATGCTCCTCTGGGGGCTTCTTGAAGCCAGCCAGCAAAAGTGCTTTGCCTGTGTCAGGAGGCTGCCAGCTTGTGGTCAGGCTGCCAAGCTCGCAAGGGCGCAGCTGGCACTGCCCACCGTGGAGCAGGCTACCTGGCCATAAGTAGCCTCCGGGAG
Source organism: Tetrao urogallus (assembly GCF_951394365.1). Taxonomy (NCBI): domain Eukaryota; kingdom Metazoa; phylum Chordata; class Aves; order Galliformes; family Phasianidae; genus Tetrao; species Tetrao urogallus. The sequence continues at coordinate 71,694,301 of NC_136814.1, read as the reverse complement.
GGCAGCAGCTAGCTGCCACCCACAGAGCGCACAGGGTGAGCAAACGGTGTTGGTGTGCGCGCCTTGCTGGCTGCAGTCTGTACAGCAGGTTGTTGAGCCTCTGCCAATACACATGGTGAGTCTGATCGCTGGATGTGGTTTACGTCAAGGGCACTCATCCTAACTCACCCTACCAGACATATGATTTGTACGGTGTCAGTAGCTTGTAGAGATCCTGCCATGGTTGTTACCTGTACAAAGACTGTTAGAAAAATTTTGTGTTCCCCGGGAGAGGCTTTGCACAAACACGCAGGTGTCCAGTTCACTGGTTGCAGAGTGACAGAGCCTTGCAACGTGGGGAAGTGGCGGCAACACCTTGCAGAACTGGTATGGGGTCCTTCAGGAGGAACTGGCTGTCAAAGAGAAGGATAGGCAAATCTTCTCCAGAGGTCTTACCTCAATCGGATAGGCCTTCCAGCAATATGACAATCTCTTCCCTCTAATCCAGTTACCAGTTACACGAGCAAAAAGGCCGACTGCCAGCTCAGTACAAGCCCTTCAGGTGGTTGTAGAGAGTGATAAGGTCTTTCCTGAGCCTCCTCTTCTGCAGACTAAACAATCTCAGCTCCCTCAGCCACTCCTCATAAGTCCTGTGCTCCAGACCCCTCACCAGCTTTGTTGCCCTTCACTGGACATGGTTCAGGGCCTCAATGTCTTTCTTGCAGTAAGAGGCCCAAAACTGAACACAGTAACTGAGGTGCAGCCTCAGCAGTGCTGAGTACAGAGGGTCGATTTCCTCCCTGCTCCTGCTAGCAATGCTATTTCTGATACAAGCCAGGATGAATGCAGTAAATATGTGACTATGCACATACTGCAGTGAATAGTTTGACTCAAAGGTTCCAGGAACTCAAAATGCCCACCAGCCTCTGCCCATCTGTGTCCCAGGTCCATTTTCCTCTTTGCTATGTTTAATTATTTTGTTAACACATTGTCTCCTACACTGTTTTGTGAATAGATGCTTTTCTTGCCCAGGTCATGTAAGTTTTTTCACCCAGGAATGCTTCTCTGCAGAATAACCTCTAGATGCTCTTAACCAACTTAGATGATGTCATGGAATTATCTCTAGATCTGTCTGTGTCTGTGACAGGAGGACAGCAGTCCCACAGGCCCACCATCCCAAAGAAAGGAAAAGGGGAGTGAGGACAGGGTTGGGGGAGGGGGTATGGAAAGGGAACAAAGGGAACAAAGAGGGAAAGGAATAACAATAATAATAATAAAACAGTGGCAGTGGCAATTATCTGAGGAGAAAAGTTAATTTACTAGTTATAATAGCAGTAATACAGTTAATTGTGATTGAAGCTAATAAACCAAATAAATGAGAGAGTGTTCAAAACTGATGGCCTTACTTTAATGCTGAAGGCGAGACAGCTAGGGAATACACACCACAGAGATGAGCAGTAAAAGAAAAAGGGGCAATCTCGTGACTTACAAGAAGTTTTATCTTTCCCTCTGAAAATAAAATGGAAACAGAATAGTGAAAGTCTTCCGGGAGATGTAGTTCTTCTCTTCTGAGAACTGAGTGTCTGAAAATATCAACAGTCCACGGAATTGGAGCATCAATTCTTTAACTCCTAGTGAACTACATGATGATATGGTGTGGAACACTGATTAAAAAAAAGCATCCTGTGACAAGAATCTAGTCAAAGGTTTTGTGAATGACACTTGATTTAACAGAATGAATCTTCAGCAGCATATTGTATTTTAGAAAGACAAGTAAAGGTAATAGTACATTTACACAATGACAGATATTAATAGCCGAAGGATAGTGATGATATCTGTCTGCCTAAGTGGAATCTGGGAGATCATTTCTGTAAACAAAAGTTTTGGACAGGATTCAAAACCATACCCAGAATAAACTTGCTTACAAATTAAGTAGGAATGCTGCAATAAATTCTCTACATTCTTGCTAATGATACATCATAGATATAATTTGTGTGTTTGCCTGCATGCTTTTTCACCCCAAATTGCCAAAGCTCAGAAAGACAGAGTAATGGGAAACCTGACAAATTAGCCACAGTACAGAGCACTTATCAAGGTTACAGTCTACTATTTCTAAACAGAAACTTCAGTTCTTTTTATATTTAGATGTACCAAATACAAGTACTTAGAGGTACAAGAGGACCTTTGCAGGACAGATCTGGGTGCAGTTATTGTACCACAGGAATGTTATCCAATTGGTAGCACATGGCTACAGTGGAAGGTCTAAGGATATTGGCTTTGCCTGAACTAGCAAGCTTTTTTTTTTTTTTTTTTTTGTTAGAGAGAACATTTGTCCTGTATTTTCCATTTCAGTATCTCTATAGATTTACATTTCTGCTCCTTTGGACCTACTGACAAATGTAACTGGCCTTCATTACCCCTAATATTCAATAGAGAAGGGGGTATCAGCCAACAAAGTTCTTGATTAAAGGGAATTTCAATTTGCAAGAGTCATACAAAACAAAGAAACCCACAAAACTAAGTAAACAAACAAACAAAGAACGTCTTAATGAACTGCTGGAACATCTGGAGTACCCTTGGTTCAGGGTAAGTCCCACTCCATGTTACATGTTCCTTCGCACAGCCTGCATTTTTCACCTGAGTGCTTATTGAAGCTTCTTGACAACAAGGCCAGCCAGGAAAATTTCTATGGCACTGCCATACAAATACCCACAATGACAAGAAAATATGTCACATAAGCTGACAGATTTGCTCAGTACAGCCCAATCCAGTGTCTGGATAACCACTGTAAGGGATTGCATCCAAGCTAATAAACCCTTCCTCTGTCCTGGATAACATGTACTCATTTTATCATCTTGTGCCTCTGCTGCAAGTCTTTTACTGTCCTCTCTAGTAAGATATTCAAGACTGTAAGTGCTCAACTTATTCACTGCAGATTTTTTTAGCACTACCTGTACTACTTTTTGCACGAGAGAGGCTGCATTATCATCACATTCCTGAAATAAGGGCAACGTGAAACCCTTTCATGCCATAGTCTATGTGAGGTTTTGAGGACCCATTGCACCGGAACAATAAAGAAACACTCAGTCCCTGCCTATAAACTATGCCCAGGTAGAGAGAGCTTACTGTTAAAGTAAGATCACTTGCCCTGCAAGCAAAGGAGTACAGTCTCAGATATTTAAGGAAGTGACTCAAGCATAAAGCTGCCTGGTAAAACCAAGAATCTGAGCAAGCTTTTTGAGGTTCAACCATGTCACTCAAGAACTTTGACTCCTGCTCAAGTCACTTGTTAATGCTCACTCAACCTTTCACATCCTGAGATTCCTCAGGTGCATTCCCATAATTTCTATGGATGACTTTTTAGATTTTTTTAGAACAAGCTCTTTATTTCTTTAAAAAAACAAAAAAAAACAAACAAAAAATCTATGGCTATAAAACAGTGCTTGATGAAATACACCTGCAAGTCTTTTAGGATGGGTACACATTTCAGTTCCTCAGCTGTAAAAAGGAAATAACTACCAATCTGACAAGGCCAGCTATAGATGAAGGCCCCCTTGTTCTGTCTCTGGAAAGGCTTTCAGCATAGAGCTACTGAGCAGGCAGTGTCGAGAAGCCCAAACACAGGACAGGGCTCAGTGCACAATCCACTCCACACAGGTAATGAGGTACAGCTTCCCTAGGAAAACTCCTCAGCTGCCATTTCATATAAAGGCTACATGTGTGCCAGCATACGCTGGATAGTGGCAGAAACAGATCTAGCTCTCTGGTATTTCCTCACTCGGATCAGAGATGAGCTATTAAAAACCCAAATGAAATTACCCAGGATTAGTCTCTTTTATTCTCGTTATACATATATATATATATAAAACAACCTAAACCCCCAAGGTTTATCTAAACAGGGATTTAGTAGGATTTCTGTCCAGCAAGGACAGGAGACCACGTGCCCCTCCAGCCAGCCCCCACTAGATGGCACTGCTCCTGTCCTGCAGCCATTCGTCTATTATCCGGCCACAGCAGCCGGCCTCGTTCACCCAACGCTGTCCAGCGCCTAAACGAGATTCCTTCATTCTTGAGGCCGGGTAGATGGAGGCTGCGAGCTGGCTGCGCTTTAAAACGCCTCACCCTGCAAATGCAGCGTTAACTGCTTTGCAGATTTGTTACGAGCTGTCGGAGACAAACTCGGGAGTTGCATGGCACCCAGCAGACTCACTCACTCTAAGTGACCCCCACCACTTTCTGCAGAGCTGGTTTAGGAACAGTTCTTTCCACTAGAATGCAAACTGCGGAGCTGCTTGCTGCTGAGAAGGTATCCTAGCAGAATTAAACTTCATGATTTTGATTTTTTACATGCATCTTATTGATTTTCATTACTTAACCTAAAGTTGCCTAGGATGACAGAAACTGTCAAGGACAGAAATTCAGCTGCAACACAGCCTACAACAGCAACATAACACTGCCAGAACTATTAAAGAGAAATTGAGGCTAAACGTGATTCCTGTTTCTCTTTCCTTTTGCTCAGATGCTGAAACATCCAGTTGCATTTCTGGTCCAGAAGCAGTTGCATTTCCTTGTGGCAGGGCAAGGAACAGTGAGCACAAATTGGAACACAGTTCCATCTGAACATGAAAAAGAACATATTTTGAGAGTAAGAGCACTGGAACAGACTGCCCAGAGAGTTGTGGATTCTCTTTCTCTGGAGTTATTCAAGACCCGCCTGTATGCTTTCCTACTGTAAAGAACCTGCTTTAGCAGGGGGTTGGGCTCTATGATCTCCAAAGGTCCCTTCCAAACCCCACAGTTCTGTGATTCTGTCACACTGGTAATTGTCTCCAGCCACCCATTTTATAAAGAAGCAGCCAAAATGATAAAGGGCCTCACTGTATGAGATATCAGGATATTGGAAGGCACGGAGAGGTTGCAGATCATGATTCAGAGAAGCCATTGGGCTGAGTAGGGAAGTGTGTAAATTATCCAAAAGAGAATATTGCTGGGAAAGGTTATAGGCTAAGTCACACCATTCACTTCCAGATAGTTGGAGGACAGGAAAGCCAGAGATGTCTCCCACTGAGATCCAAAGCTGTGAAAGCTCTTTCAAGTTACTGAAGCTCTTACAGAGTATGTAAAGTCTACGCAGTCTGGAGAGAAGGAAGTTTATGCATCACCACTCTTCTAGATGAGAGCTCAGCAGTGAGCACACTCACCAGGAATATCTAGAAGTAGCATCTGCTCTATCCAGGTTTGGTTATCAATTTAAATTTTCTCAAGTGAGTCTTCTGAGTGTTAGTAATTTGTACAGATCTGTCACTGATTTGTCCAAAGGGAATTCTGGTTTCCAAAGGAAATGCTTGTCGTGGTTTTGTTGTCCAATGCTGCTTCTGTATTCATTGATAGGACAGGAGCGTTGTTGGCCTCTCCTTGCTCAAGACTGCACTACAGACATCCTGTAACTTTACAACCACTTCCAACATGGTTGCACAAAGGCAGAGCTGTTAATCTATGTGTTGGCTGCAGTACCCTGAACAATTTGTTTTCACAGAAAAGTAAGAACAGAAAGCAAGACATGTAGTTTATGCGCTGATTTCATCAATAACACTATGATTTCTAAGGCTGTCCTTGATGGAAATCAGATCTCTCCTGAGGAGCAGCAGAAAAGTGAGTCTGCAGAGACCCTGCTGGACCCCCAGAGATCCAGGGGCTATGGAACTCCAAGGGGCAGTAGGTTCCTTAGTGGGAGTGGAATTGTCAAGGTCTACTTCTGGTCAAAATAACTAAGAGCGCTTTTTGTGCCTTGGGCACTCTGGAGGTGGTGATTCATACATGTAATCAGGTGACCGGAAAACCTTCATGCTTCTTGTTCTATGTGGCCAGAGGGGAATTTTAAAATTATATACAACAGAAACAGTCGCAAATAACTCTATCTTCCTATTTCAGGAGGAGCTGCTAGGATGAAAAGCATTACTTTTACTCTACTGTAAGATAGGATAAAATAGAAATAGAGCATCCTCAACAACATTCCTAGAGGGTACTAATGTGAATATAACCAATAACAGCTGGTGAAAACTTCTGAAAGGCAAGGATATGGTATAAGCAACTAAAGAAAGGCATAGTAATAGAAAAATAAATCCACTAAGAACTAACACAATGAGACAGGGAAAAAAAAAAAAAAAGGTCTGTTGTAGCTGGCTCCAGCTTTATTGATCAGAATAATCTTTATAAGTACTAAATCAAAAGTATATGTATAATTCCTCTGAATATTGAATATTAAACATGCGCACAGCATTCTAAGTGTGACAAGCATAATAAGAGAAAAGTGAAAGAGAGAAAACGAAATATGGGAAAATAACAGTAATGGATCAATTGGTACTAACAGCAAAACTTTCTTATATTAAAATTATGTTATATTTTAGTTATGGAAATACATAAAATCTAAATAATTTTCATGTGTCAGGTATCAAAGGGAGTAATCTCTGGCAAAAAGAATTAGAAAAAAATATCTAGAAAGAAAGTACTTTACCCTTTTAACTACCTTTGCTATTTCTATTTCATTTTATTGTCTGCTGTATTGTATATAGTAACTGAGTGGAAAGTCAATTAAGTGCAGTAACAATTTTCAATTCATTTTTTCCTTAAAAATCACTGATGTATTTTTAGCATGCCTAGCATTTACATCACTTAGACAACTTATAATAGAGTCTATGTAGAAGACTGTTATTATAATCCAGTCTAGCTTAAATTATTTTAATTTGATTAAACATTTGATAGAAGTATATGTGTTGCCACATATATTTCCTTATCTTGTTAACTGGAGAGAATAAGTGTGTGTATGCCTTTATTTCTTGTCTTATAAGCTCATTCATAAACAAAGGTACTTTCTTTCTTCCCTCTGTGAATCTAAGAAAAGCAAGTCCTTCTTTTTTTTTTTTTAAGTCCTGTACACAACAGAAATAGGATAAAATAGCACAAAATCTTAGAGGTGTTGGCTGCCTCATCTAATGGCTCACAGTTACAAACACAGTTCTCAGTAACCCTCGTATCATGAAAAGTCAGGAGAGATGGTTAGCACCCATACAGTTTAAGAGAACTGCCTTCTTTGTTCATGTACAGAAGATCTCAGTCAGATCTCACTACATGTAAGTAAGGATGAAGGTTGCTTGCACAGCTTTTCTGCAATTACACAGTACATACAGAAGCCCAAATGCTAACAAGACAACTAAACAAGGCTACTTCTAATCCATCAGGTTACAGTCACTCTTCTACTGCGTTCAAATGAATCCATGAATAAATACATGCTACAGAAGTCACAGAAGTTATAGAAGAGCCACTCATACAGTGTGCAGCAGCCACCTAGCAGCAATGCACACACCTGTCCTGACATGGTAACACTTAGCTCACAAAGCAGCTCCCAGCTGTCCTACGCATCAGGCTTGTGCCAAACAAGCCTTCAGAAGTTCATTCTCCAGTGAACTCAAAAACCTGTTTAGGCAGATCACGAAAGAGAGGTGGATGCTCTGATGGATTTAACAGAAAGCCAGAGCAAGTGAGTTTTACATTCTTTGCATCAGTCATTGGAAATGACCAGAAACTCACCTTTTAGCATGAAGAAGCAGAAACACAAGTCATTTGCCATCGTCCTTTATAAATTGAAAACTTGCTAAAGAAAGCTGTTGAAAGAATGGTCTATTAGAGTTGGTTTAGTTTTTTCAAACCCCAGGATTCTGTCGTTTACAGGCCACACTGGTTGGCCATGATACTCTCACAAAGGCCTCTTCATAGAGCCTGTTATTTATATCCATCCAACTCTGATTAATTTTAGCATTAAATTAATCATAAACACGTGCTACTTCCTTCTAAATTGTAAGTATTAAGTATGACACACTTTCGCTATCTCAACATTTCTGGAGCTGAAAGCAAGCTCTTCTTAAACAGAGTTGTTTAGTGTTCCTACGTATTGACAGACAGCTTGACAGAGAAGCATATCACCCCAACATCACTGAATTCCAGGACATTTACAGCTATTTAGGTTTACAACATGACATTGCATAAAGAGTAATATTAGCATGTTTCTCTTATTTCTCTATCAGATGCCCAGGAAAGGGATGCCATCCAAGAAGAGCCTTGACAGGCTGGAGAGATAGGCTCATACAAACCTCATGAAGTTCAACAAAGGCAACTGTAAGGTGTTGCACCTTGCTCAGGGCAATCCCAAGCACAGATACAGACTGGGCAGAGAAGAGATAGAGAGCAGCCTTGAGGAGGAGGCTTTTGTTGATGAGAAGCTCAACATACGAGACAGCTTATCTTTGTTAATGATCAAAGCTGTGGGAGACAATATACCCCCAACAAACTGTGGACAATACCAAATCAAAAGTGGAAATTAATATGAGTTATTGCTGAGTTACAGTTTAGACAGTCAGATGGTTCTAATAAAGCTGAAGAGTTTGAATCTTCTACTAAAAACTGAAGTGTGAACTTCATGTCTCCAGCATGAAAAAGAAAGGCATAAAATATGGTAGCAGATGAACCCTAACTCAAATAACTGAAAAGGTTCAAATTTCTTTTACCCAATGATAATGCTGTCATATTCTCCTTGATAATATTCATGACACCATTGTAATTAGCACTTATGTGTAACATCTTGACTCCAGTCATTTCAACAATTTTCAATTATAGTTATGAAACTTCCCAACTTAAACACAGTTGTTTCACATTATCTTCTAATAAACACATACTTCTTAGCCACCCACTGAGTTGTGTACAAAAAACTGCACTAGGACAAAGAGAACTCCACTGGAAGGCTTCTCCATGCACCACATGGAAGGCTTCTCCATTCACCACATGCTTGGAGCGTAAGTTACTTTTCACAAAGCCTAGCTAAAAAGAGTACAAAGGGTTAAATTAGTATATTTAGTATAAAGCTGTTGGCTAGAAGTTATATTATTGCACAAAACTTGTGAGGAATTTGAATTTAGTGGTTTACTCTTGGGTTTTACTCTTCAGTGCAGCACAAATATTTAGCTGATAATTTAGAAGTGTCAGTAAAGTTTGCAATTATATATTGGCTGTGTATCATCCCACAGATAAACCAACAAGCTTCATAAAAAAGATTTATTTTCCTTGGAAATTATGATATTGCTAACACATTCCAACTCGTTGCAAAAGGCTTTTTCTAATCCTCCTCCTCAGAGGAATGTTTCCTAGTATATCTCAAAAGCTTTTGGAGAAAAAAAAAATAGTATTCATCTTTTCTAAACAGAGTTTGTAAGCAGGATTTTAGGGGCGGATTTTATCACACTGAATGCACTTAACACATCTGAAATAAACAACTAAGTGAATCAGATGCATGCTGCAATTCGTCAGCTATGGATCAAGTCAGTAGCATACAGAGACAGCACTTGGTGCCACTGACTCGCACTTGCTGTGGCACTGAGTAGACCTTTGCACACTGAGAAGCACCAGTTGTGTGGTGGAACAAAAGATTTCTGCCAATTCAGAGGTCTGAACCTTGCTATGCTTGGCTGAGAGTAGAAAGGAAGCCCAAGATCTGGAAAGGGCTGCATCGTGCAGGAGCATAGTCATTGGAAAGGAGAATGCTGGAAACAGCTCCCTCCCCCCACATCAGGAGAAATATGGCATAATGGAATAAATAGGCTAAGGGAGAAAGGATGGACGAGAACATTTCAGAAATAGGAAGGAGACAGAGACTTGCAAACCAAGCTCAAGAAGTGAACTGGAAAAAATCATTAACACCATGAAACCATAATTTCATCTAATTTACACATTCTTTCATTAAAATATAAATATATGAAACTTATCCCTACTTTCTATCAAAACTCCCACAAATCCATCTCAAAGCAGAAAATACATTGAGAAAAAAGAGAGGAAGAAGGAAAGGGGAAGAAACCACACACAGCAGAAGCAGTTAGTGACCCTCAGCTACAGCTACATCCTCAAGTCTTCTCATGAAATGCCACTCAACAGGTGCCTCAACTCAGGTTTGCTTTTTCTTTCTCCTTTTTGAAAAGTGGCAATAGCCACCTAAGTAGCATAGCAGTTCAAGTATGAAATGACATTACAACAGGAGTGTCCAACCCAGCAGAAGATATGTCCAGAGTACTTGTGCAGTGCAATCAAATTCTGTAATTTTCAATATCTCAAAAAGCTCACAAAAAGTATAAAATAATTTGCAATCTGTTCTTAGTTTGTTTTTTAAAATCTCTGCTGTGCACTTTGAGAACTCACAAAGAATTGCAACCATTTCCATCAAACCAGACATCAGTGCATCAGTTTCACAAAAACAAGGTCATATATCCCACTAATTTTATGCTATTGTTGCCCTCTTTTTAAAAAATGTTTTAATGAATATATATTAGAAAAACAAAACAACTTTTGTTATTTGTATACATTCACTGTATATTAAGGCCCAAGGTAATTCCTCCTCACTCACCATGAAGCAGGCAAGGCAGAAAGTTGGACAACCATGATCTACGTGCCAGGTCTTAGATGGCTTCTTCAAGAGCTTATATAATTTTAATAGCTACTGAAATTTGGGGAAAAAAGAAGCTGTTAGGCTAGATTCCCATTTAAGCTCTTCTTTTCTACCCCATTTGTTGATTCGGGATTTACCAGAATAGTAGGTGAAAGGGAATGGAAGAATTTGTTATTTTGGTCAGCCAGACCAAACCAAACACCGTCACTGCACCGGTGGCACCAGTGTACCATTCTAACTCTTTAGTAATGTTAGAACTTGTTAGTAAATCTTTACTCTAAAGAATAAACAGTGGCTACTGTACATATTCCTAAAAAGAAAGCACAAGAACTAAGATTGTTTTCCTTAAAGAGCTCTCCCCCAGATTTCAACAAGAATTAAACAAATTAATTCTAATATCCTGGTAATATTTATTTTCACTTCAAAGTACATGGGTATGTTTAATTTGCTTCCTATGTATCCAGATTTTGTCTGGAAGGAGAGCTTTGATGGACAAGGTTTGTAGTTTGAAGACACTATTAGCACTCTCTCTGAACATCCACCTTTCTGCTTGTGGTTACTGCAGCTAAGCTGCAGGCATCACGGGCAGCACAGAGAGATTTATTCTTAGAGACAGCATTGTGGTCTGGGAGCACTGGTGATTTTGCTGGAGGAAATACCAGCGCTGATCATAGCCATCTTCCTCTCAAACAGCAGTATTCTCCAGAACCTGTGTCCCAAGCACAGGTTTAGACAGGAAAGCATTGACAAATCAAATCAGTCGATGTTTTACAACAGCCTGCTAAGGGGCAGGATTAATCATTTCCTCCTGTAGCTTGTTCTAAATACATCTCAGAGGTAGCAGTTTCCCACCATAGAATTAAGTAAGGTCAGTTTGAGGCTGATTCTCTCACAGGTAGCATTTAGAAAGGAAGGAAGGAGTACGTGACCCTCAACAATATATGCACAAAACACAGTTTTTGGGCAATAGCATCCTTGAGGTCAGCCCAACTGCCCTCTGCTTTCTGCCAGACAGCCTGACTCTGACCTGGATTAATCATCAGGCGTATGCTTTTGGTCATATACAGCAAGTGTGATCATGCTAGCAGCTGTCTCATAATTTTATTTGTTGATTTTTTAATAATTGGCATTAGACATTGCATGCTGATGCAGTACTTCCAATTTTATTTAACCTTTTTTTCTAGTATATACGTGCAAAGCTTGTAAGGTACCATTCAGTTCAGATGTATGTTTGTGCAGCAGTTTTAATCCCATTGTGCAGATCCCTAATTTCTAAATCAAGCCATAAAAACTGCTTCTGTGCTGAACTCCTCTCCAAAATGCTTACATGCATACATAGATGCAGATGTATAATGTACAGAGACTGCATTTCCAAGAGCTGCTGCAGCAAAGCTAACTTGGCCAACATCACTTAAAATGTTACTAATAAAAAATGGCTTAACATCAATAAAGCAGAAGCTATACCAAGTGTTGTAAGATAATATTGACACTTCTTTCTTCCATGCTGAAACTTCTGTAGTTTGTTTCTGCCTACCTACAAGGGTTAGCTTCTCTTTCATTTTCAAGTAACCCTGAACGGTACCTCGAGTGCGTTCAGTTGTTTGTATTCCAACATATTTAGTGTACCCTTTCTGACAATGATTCAGCAAGGCAATGTAACCTTTCAGATTTATTTGATCTGTATCTTTCAAGCAAATAGTTAAGCTGCCTGTCTCTGAAGGAAAATAAAGCACTTGAACTCTTGTCTTGGTCCTAATTTAGAGTTATGTTTGCATGTTTGTTTTAGCATCTTCTGGGAACATTCTGTCTCCTCAAGAGCTATTCTATCAACAACACAATTTGACTGAAATTTTTTTTCATAGGCTTTGTCAACTTAATTTTCTCTTAAATATGCAAAATGCAAGGATATAAATTATGTTTGGCATGGTAAATACATATGGCCAGAAATAGAACATCTCAGCAACTGCTTTGCTGCCATTACATGCAAGTACAACATTTGGCCACTAAATTAAATGACAGATTGAGGTTTTAAGAAAAGCTGAAAGAACTCTGCTTTGCACCTTCTTAATAATTTTCTCCAAACCACCGAATACCTGTGAGACATGATAACTAAGTGCAAGCTCACATTCTTATGAACTTATTGCTTTTATATTTTTGAGTGTTAATCATGCTTCATTGCAGTCAATGTTATTTAACCTCCTTAAATTACTGCTACGGGAAGACAAAGGAAGCAGTTATTTGGGTTTTGAAGGCTGATCAATGGGCAGAGACTCAACTCTAAGTTCTTCATTTGCTTTGTAGTCATACTGGACTACTTTGTGGCATACAAGAACGTTTTCCTTATTGATATTACGAACCCAGCAAATGTCTACTGGCCCAGGGAAGCGTTGTTCTGCACACCCTAATAAGTTTTTCACACTGAAGTATCACATAATACCTCACTGTAGGGCAATTCATTGTACAAACGTGGAAGAAAATAAGTATTACCAGGTTCAGGCAAGTAGCTGATTGTGACAAGCAAGCTGGGATAGAAGTGCGAGGGTGTTAACAGAAGGATGGGAAAAGTTACAGAATACATCTATTTTGGAACACAGTGGCATGCTCTTGGATGTCATCCTCAGGGTAATGTCAGCAATAGTCTGTCAATATCAGGTGCTTGCTTTGCTATGCCACCCTCAGAGACTGATTCATAGCAGCCCAGCACACAGGTAGTGTATTTACACTACTGCACAAACACTAGCATCATTTTAATCACTTTTTTTCTCACTGCTGAACAACAGATACTGCTCTCATCAATTTAATTCTGCAGTAATAAAAAATAAATAAATATAAAGAAGTTAAGCACCTCTACTGTGCTATAAGAATCAGCTTAAGCAAGCTCAGCACACAGTATCTTCCATTCAGCAACTGAATAAAGAATATTCATGTACGAGAGAATGGTAAATTGAGATACAACAGGAAGCTGGAGTATTGCCCAAGCAACACATTTCCTTTGTGACAAAGCCCAGCTGGCTGTCAACCAGTGATACTTTGGCTTATGACAAGTTCCAAAACATCACAAAACTGATAGAGTATCTCATACCGAGCACCAGATGACAGCGGAGAGCAGCAACAATGCTTACCCATAGGAGAAAAACAGCTAAAGCAGCAGCTGCTATTGAGGACAGGAAAAGAAGTTCTGCAACATACAAAGCTCTTTCAAAGATACCAAGACAAAAAATGCAGTAGAAACATGTAAAGTAGAAGGATTGAGGATTGACCACCCCCAGAATACGATGTACTTTATGACTGTATGAACAACAACAATGGCACAAAACAATTTTGTAAGTACATTTGTATTAAGAAGATTTTTAAAAGCATAGATGCCCTTGACATAAGAGAAATTCTGCAGTCAGAAGTTTGTTGACATATTGAAATTGCAAGTGATTTTGACCCAGCACATGTGTTTAAGGTTGATTTACTACAGAATAAGCTTATCTTCCCTTACTAGACAAAATAACCTGAGTGAAAGATCCACACTTGCTCACATATTTATTCTCTTGGTGGAAATAAGCTAGTCACACTTCTCTTATCTTTGTAGGTTTGCAAGCTGTAACAGCTGACAGAACCAGCTGTTCTCTATTCCTCCCTTCTCATAGTTTTTTCCTGGCAGAGCACCTAATTAAGGTTTGCTTGGATGCAGTTTATGTGGTATTGAGTAAACAACTCCATGCATTTACTAAAGTGAACGAAAAATCCCCTTGTTTGGTTGGATCATAGTGCTCAAATCACAGCTTGGAGCCTTCACTCCATCCCATATAAAATTGCACAGAAATAAACACCCAAGGCCTGATGGATGATACACTAACAAGTGTATAAACTTAGCCAAGATAAAGGAATTTACTGGAAATACGGGTTTTCTGAGCATTTGCTAAAGAAAAAGCTGGACATCAACAAAAAACTTTTAAAATCTCTTGAGATTACCGGGACAGTAAGACAGTGTCTCTCTCATTGAGCCAGCAGCCCAGATGTCTGGGAATAAAAGAAGAAAAGCTGCAAAGCAGACAATGGAAGATGTTTTTTACAGGAATCTACCTGTTTCTTGCTAATGTAGAGAAAAAACTTGGTTTAGAACCAATGGAACCAACTCATTTAGAGATCTAGCATTCTCCTCAGGAAGAAGAAAAATTAAGTGGAGAAAAAACAAAACATTCTGGAAATGCAGTAGTGTGTTTATCATAAAACCTGTGGTCTCTGTCCCATTCAAAGTCTGATATAACACAGGCTATTCTGGAATGCAGTGAAACAACATAAAGCAAAATAAAAAAGCAGGTAATGGTAACACTAGGAAAATAGCAACAGTTGAAAATGGTGCCTGAAAATTTTTAAAAAGCTTAAAATACCCAATGAGAAAACGTGCAAGACTGGCATGACCGAGTTTAAGAGCTACAGAGCCAACTGATGTTTATTTTATATTTGAACTAATGAAAACCATTTTGTAGCCACTTACTCAGGGAGCTGTACCTTTTAACCTACAATTACATTTCTCCTAATTTAAGCACAGAAGTTTTATAAAAAGGATTCTAAATAAAGAAGCAACAAAGTGCAATAGAAAAAAATGTATTTTAAACACAACTGAACTAAAATGAAAAATAATTCTTCATGTCTGTTTGCGTATGAGAACATTTGTTCCTGCCAGTAAGTGTTTTCCTGGTTTCTTAACTGGACTGAAACTGTAAAGTTGGATAATATAATTTCTGTACTTTTGTTTCCAAACTATCCACATGCTTTTATCTTGGGCAGTGAAATGAGGCTTTTGCTGTCACAGCCTTCCTACAAAAAAGCCTCAGTAGAATATAAAATCTCATTTCTGTCAAACAACTCATTTTGTACCTAATTTGGCTCCGCTGAACAAATGAACACTCTTTCAGATCTTATCAGCTTCCTCAAAAGTTCAGATAAATCAAAGGATAGTTCGGTTCAGTTATACCAAATGCAGTAGACTAGACTAAATGCATTCAACTAAATATGTTCAACCTCAATCCAGGACAACAGATCTTCCACAACAGATCTTTATCCCTGCCCCTACATCTTTTCTCACTCTCTACTTAATTGCTACCAGTTATTCGTAAGCTTCCTATAACCTCCCACAATTGACCATCTCTCATTTCTCCTGCAGCTTTTTGCAGTGCTCTCAAATCCATACACCATCCAATTTCTAAGCAAGTGTTAACAAACTTGAGAGCTAGCATATTTCAACTCACGTGAAACATTCAGTCCTTCACCAAACTGAATATGCTGCCAGCAGAAATCTTATCCATATGATAGCTTGCAAAATCTGTTTTCTGGTCCCTTGGTTTGAGAGTTCAATGCTGTGACTGGATGTTTAGCAGCTCAGTCTAATTTTGGAATTCCACCTCCCCACACTTTGGCTTTTTCTTTCCTTGGGAAGTGAAGACAAGTGATAAGTGCATGACCTCTGCCAGGTGTGTTTTACTGTTGTCGTATTATTTACAAGTTACTGTTTTGTGGAAGATAGGATTCAAAATCTAATTCTATCATAATTTCCAGTTACCTTTCCACTGGTACACAGATGGATCATAGCAAAGACTTGGAATGTCTCTTCAAATCACTCTAACCACAGAGCTCTTCTGTAGCAGATCTTTCACTTCTTGAGAGTATACCAAGCATTCTTCTTTTTTCCTCCTTTTCAGGTTAAGAGATCTACCTATAGCTAAAGATGTCAAACAAGTTGTGAATATTAAAATAAGTAGTTTATGTTACAGATCAGTTGCTACATACAGAGACCATCAGAGCCTATGTTTAAAGAGCATGAAAGATACACTGAGCAGTTTATGTCGACTTTCTCCTTCCTGCTTGGGCCTATTGTTCTTACTGCCTCCCTACTGCTGGCTCTGCAGTGAGCCACATCCTGATTGAGTTTTCAGAAAGGCTTATTTACAGCCAGATCATCAAAATAACTTGCCTCCGTCTATCATATAGCAGCACGAGGGAAGCAGTCAAGTAGGAAATCTGTTTTAATAAAATTAAAAAAAAAATTAATAAAATTGTTTCTAAAGCAGTGCGTTCTATTTACTGTCTTAGCATGTATGGCATATTTTCTGGAGACTAATTCAACAGACAAGTGTTCTATCTTGGGTTACATCTCACTCTGCTGACTGCTGGGATGAGAGCAGGTTTGGGTAACAGGCAATGTGGACTGCAGGTGTGCAGGTAATTCACAATTGTTTTTAAAAAAAGAAAGTTCTTATGAAAGAAAGAAGTTACCTGTGTTATTTCAAAGAGCAAATCACAAAGAAAAGCTTCAAAAAATGGTCAGATTAAAGATAAAATGAAGCTCAAGATTGTAAGTAGTGCCAGTTTTAAACAGTTGCTTGTTCAGGTGAAACCATGAAAAGCAGATATCTCTCTGTCTGTCCAGGGGAGGAAAGAAGTGCAGGTAGGGAATATACAACATTTTACATGTTTGTAATTAACTGAAAACCCCACAAATGTGTCTCAGCTTTAGATACTGGATGTTTATCTCAGCCCTACACCAGCTATATCACAGAACATAACAACCTGAAATCACTGCAAGAAAAAGAAATAAAATAAAAAGACCATTTACAGTAAATTTCATTACCTCTCACTTGCATTAGTCCTTTGAGGAAAAAAAGCTAGCACAACATAAAACAGATCCAGGACAGAAAGATCCAAGTGGACAGATCGATGTTAGAGTTACTTCTGTATTCCTATTATCCTAGGTGTTGCCATGGTTCCTGACAAAGTTTATAATCAGCTCGTTTTTAACTTACATTCTTAAAAATAGTTCCCTCTGCACAGAGCTACTGTTGACTGCAGACGGGAAGGAAGGTAAGGAAATATCTCTGATCTCAGTTGATTGCTCCCTAAACCTTTGGTTAGACCCTTCATGGAGAAAACCAAAGCAATCCAAGTTTTACCAAACTTGTTACTTTCCTACTCTCAAGAACAAAAAATATCTACTTATTTGCAACATATTATTTGTGAATTCACAAATTTGCATGTGCAGTGTTAAAGAGTAATTATTACAAGTGCAGAATGCCCAGGAGATTCATTGGACTTTGAGCAGGTCTGTCTACATCCACAAAAGATACCAAAAGAGAATGAAATTTCTGGAGGGGAAAGGCAAACTGCAGTTGACTCTGACAGGGGAGTTTCAATATCCCTTTTCTGATCCTCTTGTCCAAGGTATTTTAAATATACGTATATATATATTTAGGAAGTACAGCCAATGCCAGAGTCCAAAATTGTTAACACCTGTCATAAGATTAAAACAATAACGTCAAGAAAAATGCCTTAGCATCCTTTTGTTGCTACTGTAGCTCTTGTTAGTACTCATCTTTCAAAGTTTCCTGATATTTGGTTTAGGCTGGAGGTTGCTATTCTACAGCAGAGAAAAAAGTGGGAGATGCCTTATCTTATACGTAAATAAATTTCCACTGAGCCATCCAAAGACCTTGTTATTAAGAAAATATAGGCTTCACAAGCCAGGCAGAAAAATGAAGAGTAGTGGTAGTGTAGCAAAAGGCAGCCATTTGGTACTTACATAATTTTTTGTAGTTCTCTGAGTATCAGAACAACTCCTCTAAAACTGTACAAGTCTTTGAGCTGGTTTAGTCTATGCTTAAAGATGAACAACACTTATCAGGATGGCACTTTCTGTAGGGTCAGCCAGTTTCGTAGTGCTGAAGAGCAGCTCAATTCCCAGGTTGAGTGGCCTCACTGAACGTATTCTGGGAGCCCCCTGCTCAAAAGGCTCTGTACCCCTGTAGTGTGGTTATCCACGTGTGTGCTAGGCATTGCATCTAATCCTCACAGCTAAAGAGGTCTGTCTCCAGATCCAGGCAGGCTTATTGTTCTCAGTCTTCCTGAACTGACAAATCTCCCAGGGACATAGTAGGAGAGCTTGCTGGAATACCTAACAAAGGTGCCAAACATTACTATAGCAACTGGGGAAAAGGAGAAGAACACTACATATCCAAGCTATATTTTCTGTTTCTTTTATCGTTTGTACTCAATCTTTGTGCAACTATACTGCAGTCCTGTGGCATTATAAGCCTTTATATTTATTACAAATAAAGTAAAACAATATTACTCAACATAATTGCATTTCCTTCCCTGGAGATTCCCACTGCACATTCACTGACAGGCTAGCTCCCTTTCTGTGTCAACACAGAAAATTAAAGCTTTCTGGCCTAAAATGAACTGAAGAAGAGTAGGAAGCAGCATGACAGAATGTATAATGAAAACATTCTTTGAATGAAAATCATGGCACTTCTTCCTTTTTTCGTGAAGTGTTTCTTTTTTCTTTTTTTTTTTTAACTGTAACTTTCACTGCATTGTAAGGGGCATAAGGGAGTCATAAGCTCTGAATTTTCTTGTTTTCCAGCTTAGACACCTATTTCCTTGGAAGATGTTTCAAAGAGCATAGGATACAGACTACTGCTTCAAGTGGTTAAAATGGTTTTAAATTGGAAGACAGAAGATTTAGACTGGATATTAGGAAGAAAGTTTTTACTGTAAGGATGGTGAGACACTGGAACAGGTTGCCCAGTGAGGCTGTGGATGCCTCCTCCCTAGAAGCATTCAAGGCCAGGCTGGATGGGACTTTGAGCATCCTGGTCTAGAGGGAGGTGTCCTTGCCTATAGCAGGGAGTTGGAACTAGGTGATCTTAAAGGTCCCTTTCAACCCAAACCATTCTATGATTCTATGATTCTAAGTGCATAACAGTTTCCATATAATAAATTCCCAATGATATTTTTCTTTCTCTCTCTCTCTCTCTCTCTCTTTTTTTTTTTTTTTTTTTTTTCTGTACTATGTTTGATTAAGATAATTTAGCCAAGGAATACTCCAGTACCCCAAACTCCAAAATTGCACAGGTCTAGGGACAAACCCCCCAGGATTTCCTCTCTGTGTGACAGTTTTCTCCCGTATACATGTTAGCACTAGATTCTACTCAGTGTTCTGGAGATTCCCCCTAGATTCGTAATACTCTGCTGAACTGAGCCACGTAAACCAGAAATTAAGCCCAGCAACTTTCCAGTAATATGAGATCAGTGCTTCCTTTGTTCTGACGGACTTTGGAGCTCAGAAAATATTGTTTTAAGATCCACATGGATACCTTACCATGGCTCCTTCTTGTATACAAAACCTTCTGAGGCTTTTAACGCTTTTTTATAGAGAACATTATTGTGGAGGTAGATATATTTATCTCAAATTGGCTTTGATGAAATAATTGCCATCTGAGTTTTAAAAATTTTCAGGCAGTTCAGCCCATATATATATTTTAAATGGATTTGTAAAACTTAGAATGAATAATCCTATAATCTTTTTTTTTTTTTTTTTTGGAGTTATCAGCACTTCATCTACTGTGCAGAAAAGGTTTCTTTGTGTTTAAGTAGACTCTTTCAATATCAATCTTAATAGTGTTGTACTCTACCTAATAGGTCTCAGATTTTCTTGTCAAGAGGTTTGTTAGGCAGTCGAAAACAATAAAGACTTTGCTGTTCCTAGTTGTTCATTCTTCATTCTCTAATAAGAAAAAAATGGCAAGTTAAGATTAATATTTATTAAACATGGATACTTTTATAATTAGTATTAATTGGCTAAAGTACAAATCTGGAATATTCCGACTAGTTTCAAGAAAATTTGGCAGCTGTAAACGGGTCATAAGAATGGAGATACCTTGACTGTCTCAGAAAAACCGAGGAAGTTTTCTCATTTAAATGCATTTGTGCAGTATATATTATGACACAGATAAAGCATATAGCACTAAGAATAATAACTGCATTATTGCCCAAAAGAAACTAAGCCTGCTTTCAAAGTCAAACAGCTCCTGAGCGATCTGCATTTCTGTGACTAGGCTTACATTATAGAATCACGGAATTATAGAATCACCAAGGTTGGAAAATACCTCCAAGATCATCTAATCCAACAGTGCACCTACCTCCAATATTTCCTTACTAAACCATTTCCGTAAGTACCACATCTGAATGTTTATTGAACACCTTCACAGATGGTGATTCTACCACCCCCCAGGCAGCCTGTTCTAGCACCTGACCACTCTTTCAGAGAACAAATTTTTCCTAATACCTATCCTAAACCTCCTCTTGTGTAACATGAGGCCATTCCCTCTAGTGCTGTAGGAGAAAAGGCCAACCCCCACCTCGCCACAGCTTCCTGGCATGGAGTTGTAGAGAATGACAGAAGCCTACTCTGAGCCTCCTCTTCTCAGTTCCCAGTTCCCTCAGCAGCTGCTCATAAGACTTGTGCTCCAGACCCCTCACCAGCTTATAAAGCTTGGAAAATATCTATTAAGTAACGAGCAGGAGAGCAAATTTATAAGTAACCATGAGAGTAATTGGCTGAAACAATAACAAAATGCTTTATGAGCAGAGAAATAGGAGAGATCTGGAAACATGAATTTGTACTGTGGCTCTTCTCTCTGTCCTGCTTCTCAACCCAGCTAGTCCACATGTACTTAGAATACACCCACTGGGAGAGAGAAATCAGTGACTGTGACTCATCTGAAGCTGGGTCTGTGCAGACAGGCCAACCTGTTTTGTGCCTTATTAACGAGGAGGTTGCTATGAAAGAGAATTATAATGACTGAGTTGTGCCTACCTCAAAAGGGTCATAAATTTCTCCTTTATCCTGATATTTATTTCTGTTAGACTGGTAGGAACATAAATATCCTTGAGTACTCTGACCTTTTTTCAAATCTGGTTAAATTTAGTCAGCATCAAAAATAACTGGGAGAAAAGAATTAGCAAAAGGATCAACAGGAAAAATTATGTAACAATCTTAATAGAATCATAGAATCACAGAATGGCCTGGGTTTAAAAGGACAATGATCATCCAGTTTCAACCCCCCTGCCACTTGCAGGGTTGCCAACCACCAGACCAGGCTGCCCAGAGCCACATCCAGCCTGGCCTTGAATGCCTCCGGGGATGGGGCATCCACAACCTCCTTGGGCAACCAGTTCCAGTGCGTCACCACTCTCTGGGTGAAAAACTTCCTCCTAATATCTAACCTAAACCTCCCCTGTCTCAGCTTAAAACCATTCCCCCTTGTCCTATTACTATCCATCCTTGTAAACAGCTGTTCCACCTCCTGTTTATATGCTCCCTTCAAGTATTGGAAAGCCACAATGAGGTCTTCACAGTGCCTTCTCTTTTCTTGTTTTAGGAATGCAGGCCTAAACAAATTCAGGTTAAAAACATCTATGCTCATTTTTTTTATTACTAAATGCACTAACTGCTCCCAAAATCATCAATGTGATACGTTCACAAATTTCCAAAATGAACCAGTTTTTCACAGCTCACAACACAGGCCCTGATTGTACAGTGAATGCTGAGCCCACTGCAAGCCCAACAAGACTCAGTGGGGCTGAACTTTCCTGGACAGAGATGTGGGGCTGCCTGTCCACCTTGTTTTAGTGCCGGTAGCCACTCAACCAATATTGCCTCAGTAGCTCAGCACCTCAGGATATGCCAGTTGTGCATTCTTACCTTTGTGAACTATGGAGAACCCTAGTTTATGTAGGTGGTAACTCCCCTTCAGCAAGAGAGATGACTAAAAATGCATTTAGCAATTTCTGCAGTAAATTTTCAGATGCCAGGCTTCAAATTTTCTTTAGGTGCTTTTATTGTGAAATACATATTTTATATGTTTTTAATTAGTTTTGTGTTATGTGTTTGATTAATATTTCTCCTATTCTGAGCATGCAGAGGCAATATACAGGTAATAATTTTCTATACAGATACCTGTTGGTTTTCTAATTCA
Organism: Tetrao urogallus; assembly: GCF_951394365.1. Classification (NCBI taxonomy): domain Eukaryota; kingdom Metazoa; phylum Chordata; class Aves; order Galliformes; family Phasianidae; genus Tetrao; species Tetrao urogallus. Next base: position 71,672,029 of record NC_136814.1, on the reverse strand, counting down.
AGCACGCTAACGGGGTGTTTACAGAGGATGCAATTTATACCTACACTTATTCACTTTATTTCAGACTTGTAAACTCACTGAATTGTGTATTTAGTGGCCACTGTTCTTCATGTGAAAGTAATATAAGAAGGTCTTAGTGTTTTACAATAAAATCAAAATCAGATAAAAGTAAAGGAAATATATATATATGCATATATATATACATAAGCTAGAAATAATATGTGTATTTAAAAATTAGAAATAATTTCAAAACATTCTCATGTAAAACCAGCTTTGTACTTCTAAAACAGGTAGCAAATGTTAAATTGCTAAAAAATAACCGATCAGTAATACTTCTGAATGCAGACTTCTAGAGCAAATTGGCCTGCAAACCTAAAATATAACAACTGTAACTCAGTTCCAGTTTCTCTGATTGTTTATTTATGTATTTATTTTCTTACAGGTTCATCTTTCTCTTTCATATTTCCTGCCTGAGAAAGGACTCTCAGAGAAGTCCAGCACAAAAATAATGGGGAATGTATTAAGGAGGACAAGCAGGCTACAGACTTTCTGGGAAATGGAAGGTGAAGCCACTGGAAGATTGTAGGATGAATGGACTCTTTTATGCAATTAGATGGTACCCCTAAAGACTGGCCTTACTTCCTTTAGTTCTGGTACTGGGTTGAATATTAAATGCACTGGCACTGCAGGATGATTACCAAAAAAATTTGAAAAGCAAAATGAATGGCAGTTCTTCCTCTCTGTAATTAGAAAAGATAGTTACAGCAATTTATTGTCAGGATTAATGCAGCATCAACCAGGCAGATGTGATCTATTAAACAGCTCTGTTTTTGCCAAAAGAAATTCATTTAGCACAACTGGATTTTAGATTGCATCTAAACATCTGTGTCTATATTTAATATAAATATCTATAATTTTATGACATTTTTTCCATTCCCTTTTCTAGATGTTTTATTACAAGAGGGTATTATGGGCTTTAACTGATTTATAAATATGCATTCATTTATCTGTGTCCTCTACTCAGGACATAGATTTACTCAAGGCTTTGCAGCCATTGTCATGGCAATGATCCCAACCTCATCACTGATGTGAAGAATCCAGAATGCTACAGTTTTCATGGCACTGGACCTCCATCTAGTGAGAAGAAGAATAGTGCATCCTTCTGGGGCACAAAACTGCACAGCACTTGTTTCCATGTTAAAAAATGCTTTCATAAGGGTAAATTGTGTATAAGATAATTCATACCTTTCATAAGGTAATTGTGTTTGCCAGGAGATGTGGATATCTTTACGTAAAGTACATAGGACAGTGCCAATTTTTTTATTGTGAAAAACTTTAGCTCAGTTCCAATTAAATGCTAGTGATTGTTCACAGATCTTATTAAAGGAAACACCTTTAAACAGTCCTGCAGTCAGACATAAGTAACAGCTGACATTGTATTGCAGCAACATGCTCTGCTTTTTACCCAGCTCAGTCTTAAAAGAGTGGGTCTATGGGCTCTCCTCTGAGGTGGGGAGGTGTTATTATCCCCATCACACCTCATATGAAAGAAACACATGTATAAAGATCTGGTTTAGAGACTTCCAGTACCATAGAGATAGACACTTATGGAGCTTTTCTGTTGTTAAATGCCTGACTCCTCCTAGGCACAGGGCAGATGTCTGTCTTGTCCCTTTTGTCAATTCAGAGCTATCCAGCTCGTCCTATTGTGCCTGCTCTTCCACCTGGCAGGTCACAGAATGTCAGTGACAGCATCTGCTACACCGACATGCCAGCCCCCCAGCAAGGCTTGCATCAAGGAAATCCTCAGAGCAGGTTTTTCAAGATGGAAAAAAACGTCTTCACAGAGGTCTGACTCAGTGTTTGCAAGTCATGGAGTACCAGCATTATTTTTTAAGAGACGTAGGTATCGCCTATAAATATTATGACAGATAATGTCTTCAAACAATCAATTTGCTTTAAAAGTAGTTAATAAAACCATATGACGTTTTCAAAAAGGGTTTACAAGGGAATCTGAAGCATTTACATCAAAATAAATCCACTCCAACTTTTCAGAATCAAAATTTGCACTTCTGTGCAGATTCTGTTTTAATGGCATTAGGTGAATTTTTGATTGGATAAACAAGTAAGTAAACTCCAGAACACCGTATATGGCTTTGGTCACTTCATCCTGAAAGCAACTGGAGAAAGTGCAGGAGAGGAAGTCAGAGCTGGTGGAAGATAAGAAATGGTTGCCTAAGATCTTTGGAATAGATTCCTTGCCATATTTCCCTCCAATATTTTACTATGTTGAAGACTTTGATTAAAACAGACACAACAGAGAGAGTACAAATGAGTGTCCTTTAAAACAGAGTAGGTGAATCAGAAACATCCCATAACCCAGAATACAAATGATGTTCTATGAAACTGTTAAGCAGACCTTTCAGAGGCAATGCTTGTTCACACCGAAATGCCTGTTCACACAGTGTAGTTCAGTTGGATTCACCTGGTGCGACTGAAGACAGTGTTCCAGATGTAGCTCCAACATGGGTGGTTTTTAACTTGCTGGTACCGACAACTGGGAGCACAAAGCAGGAAGGATGCATGTTCTTTGTTTTACACTTTTCATGAAAAATGCCATTTTACCTTCTGGTATTCAGGTTCTCAGCAGTTCCCCAGAGCGGGGATGCAGGCAGCAGGAAGTCAGTGCATGCATGGGAGGAAAACTCTTCCAGAATGTGTGATCGAAAATGAGTATGTATGGAAGCAGTCACAACTTTAATTGTTGTTTCTGCAAGTTTGCAGGATTGTATTTAGTTCTTTGCAGTTTCAGAGATGTAATCCAAAGGTGAACTGAGATAGGTCTGGGAACTATGCTCCAGGTTCTTCCACCTACAGTAATTTAAAATACATCTCCCTGCAGATCATACACACACATTTTATACTGCTATGACTAAAAATAATACACTGAATGAAATTGCCAGAGTTGTATAACATCAATCAAAGCATTCTGCTTCATCTCTCATTTACCACGTGGCATAGCTTGTTTTCCTCTGGATTTGGCAATCCCAATGTTTTTCATTTTCAGATTAGTATCCAGGCCTCATTATGACATTTCTCTGTAAGAACATGGGCCTTACCATTTTCCAGTGTATCTCCCATCTCAAAAGCCTTAAGACAAATCAGCATATTGTCTTGTATTTCTGAAGGAAAATGTATAGCATGGTTACCAGGGATAGCAGAAAAATACCTGGAATAGGAGATGTTTTCCTGTACTGTTACTAATTTCTGTTCTAGCCAGCATGAAACAATTCTGCCTAAAAGCCATTATACTCACACCATACCCTCCATCCTTTATGTTCCTTCTAGCATCTGTGATGGCTTTCTGAACTTGACATTTGATCTTTACAGTGATAGCAAGATGGCAGCTCTTCTCCCCTTCATTTTCTACACTTGAGGAGTAGAAGTACTCTTTAGAATGCATCATTCAAAGTAAAAATGGATGAAATTTGTGGTCAGTATATCTTTATTCTTAAAGAGAGAGGTGTTGTATTAACAACTAGCAATCTCCTCAGCTTGAGATGAGGGAAGTTGTTCCCCATGGTGGTCAGCAGGCAAGGATTGCACAAGCTGGTTTCTGTGTGAGCACAAGAAAGCTCCAAGAAAGCTTTTGAGGTCAACACTATTAGATTTAGGTCTGGAACAGTGGAGGCAGGCGAAAGCCCAACAGAGTTTCAAAATGCCATTTGGGCATTGGACTGGCTCTGTACTGTGAGTCTTTCAGCAGGGCTTTAGAGAGGGTTGACCAACATTGCCACCTCCTTTAGGTACACATAGCTGGACTTCCCCCACTGCACCCTCAGCAGAATTCCTCTTGGCTTTAAGGTGGACTCATTTTATAACTTCCGAAAGTGCTTTTTCTGGAAGTGGTTTTTCAGAGGAATGGTATTCATTCTGTCTTACCCTCTTCTTTCTCATGTGGAAATAAAGTCCAATTGCAGTTCCTTAGCTCCTAGTTAGTATCTGTTTCCATTTTCATGACCAATATGGCAGGAAAATGCTGTAAAAGCTGAGTTTTGGGGAAAAGAAAGTTGACTTTTCTCTTCCCGACTCTCTAAGATACTCCCAGTTGTCCTGGAATTTAAAGACCTTTTGCAACCCCATTGCAGCTCAGGAGGAAAACACACAAACAGAACAGCTCCATCTAGGCATGTTCAATTCATTCAGGTATTATAATGGTAAATTATTTTAAAACATGTAAGAGACATTTACAGTATTTCAATAAGTAAAATAAAAGTGTATGATGTGCACATATATATCACTAAAATAGCTTATTTAAATACTGAAGACATGGATTTGGACATAAGAATGCATAATCAATGTCAAATGTGTCATTAAGAGCACGTTAAATGTTTCATCTTCTCTGTTAACTTCCTGGATGCTATGAAATCGACCCAAGATTTAAGAAGATTGCAATACTATTGTTAGACACAGACTTGACAATCTCACTGAAAATAAAAACACTGAAGTGGTGTACTTCTGTCAGGCAAAAATAGAAAAAAGGATTCTCTATATCAGTGGGGCATTGTAATTGTAATTTGCGCCTACCCTACTTCCTATCCTAATTTAAGATGTTACTTTTGAAAGCTGCATAGAGGTAATAGATTGACATCAGCTTTTTAATAGGCACAGTACAAAATAAATCCAAGGCTGGCAGCAGTGGAAATCAGATAGAAATGTTGAAAGAACACAGAAATGTCATACTTCAAACCACAGCATTCTACTGTTTCTTGAAGCTCCTTGCAATCATTGCTATGTTCTTTTATGTGCATGGCCTGTTTGCAATTGCCATTAGCAGTTCATAGAGATACTCGAGTATATTCAGTAGTTATGCTCAGTCTGAGTACCTTACTTAAAAAAATACATTTAAACCTTACCCTGAAGCTCAAAGGACTATGACCACAAAAAGCCACTTTTCAGGAAAATGGTACCTGAAATATGATGTTCTTCAGTACATACGTTCAATTATATTCTGCCTTCCTTTGGCTATGTTTTCCTATTTAAATTTATCTCAGAGCTTCATAATCCTGTGAGGGAGTAGTGAGAACTGCTTGTAAATTCAAATACATACATTCACCCCACACACTGATGACAGGTGTATGTATATCCTTGTTCTCCAGTGAATACTCATTTCATACTTCACTTTTTCTTGAATACAAGATAAATTATTGTTTCTTTCATCTGGTCTGTGTAAGTGGTTATTTATTTGCATTTACTTTATGTGAGTGTATCATTCTATATTATTATTTGCTGTTTTATAAAAAGTATGTAACTATTTTTTTACCTACTTTTTTACCCAAGGAGGAAAATTGTTATTTTTTGTTAACCATGCCATTGTCTTGTCACAAGAACATAAAGAACTTCCTTGTCATGTATTTGAAATTCCTCACTAAATTTCCTTTGTCCACTTAAGAAAAGCTGTTCTCACACCGCAGTCTCAGGTGTGGATTCCTCATAACTAATTTTAGGCTGTGTTTGCACTAAGATTTATGCCATTCATTCTCTGGAGGCGTCTGCCTTTCTTCACCAATTAAATTGGCAGGCTGTGTGACTAAGCTTCTAATTTTGGCATCTCAGTTTCGTTTTAGGCACAGGCAGAGCTGGCAGTTCTTTGTAGCGCTGGCCACATCACCTCGCATCTGGCATTGGTAAGAAAAGCAGTTCCATCACTACCAAAAATCTTCACTTCTACAGCAAAGTCAAAAAGTGACAGGTTATTTTGTCCTCGGTCAGGGAACAGCAAAACTCAGTGCTGCCTGTCCTTCATGAGGTGATATTTGTCACTTCGAGGAGACATCTCAAATCAGCTGCCTGTCATATTGCAGCTTTCAGATCACCACCTCCGCCCAAGAGTTTGGCCAATAAAACTTGGCATATGGGAAGTGTTTATGCGTACAAAGACCACCAAATAGCATAAGGTTCCCTTCAGACATCAGGAGTAAAGAAGGTGTGATGGCTAGCATAGTCAGGAGGCATTCTGTTTGCTCCATTTCTTTTATCCCAAATCTTAATAGAAGTGCAATACATCATTTTTCTTGGTCTATTCCTTAGAACTATGATATTAGTCATGGATTTTCACCGTGTCTTACTTAGATGATTGTTATATATTGCAGAGCTTTAGAATTCATATATGTTTGGTGAATTCTTAATATTTTTCTGTTGCAAAAGTGAAAAGAAAAACATTTCTAACCCCTTGCTTCTAATCCACCGACTTCTTTCACAATATACTACTGTATATTCAAAAAACAGACAAGTTGTCACTTTCAGAAGAAATGCCTGAAATATTTATATTTTTTTCAAACTGCTTTCTCCTCATATCACAGAAATAATATAGTCATCCAAAGCACTCATTTTAATACTTTAGCCATGAGGAAAACACAGAAGTATAAGAAACTTTGGTCCATAAGTTGTATTTTGTGCAAATCAAATATTTACACTGTGCATGCTGTTGTAATAGCTAAACATCTTTCAGGGCAACTATTCCCCCTTTCTTTTTACAGCTTGTTTGTCAGAGTCTCTGGATTCCAAGAGGAAGGATCTGCTGGCCTGAAAATCTTCCACTGCAGATATTTGCAAAATTCATTTCCTCAGCTTTCTCCCCTTTTGTATGTATTTATTTATTTATTTATTGTTAAATCTATTTATCAAATTTCTATTCTCCTCTTTACTCATCTTCAAAAGATCTATATTGTAACAACTGCCTTTTGTCATCCAGAATTGTCCTGGTGAGACATTGTCTTAACAACATGATCATCTGTTCAAAGCAATCCCATACACTGCAGAATCCGCAGATTGACTTCAGGTTCAGGTTATGGGAGGACAGGGAGAGGCAGGATCATGTAGGTGCTGTGGCTCCTACACATATGTTGAAAAGCCTTCAGAAAACAGTGAGGCTTAAAATTTTTGCATCAATCTGTATGTGGTGGTTCCCTAAGACATCCAGGACCTTCAGCATGAATTCTTTGGAAGTCAATATTTGTTTCTGTCATGATATATGCGGTGTGCTTATGCTGAACTTGAAAGAGTTTATGCTGAAATTGAAGAGTAAGAAATGATCAGAGTTAGCCCAAATTAACATCTGTTAGACAAAGCTGGTCTGCTTCAATTCATTATTAGAGGTCCACAGAAACAAGGGCCTCAGAAAAAGTAAACGTGGATTTCTCTGACACAAAGAGCATTTGCAAACAGTAGCAAATACAATAAGGGGAAAAAAAATGCCTCACATGGTGATTCTGAATTAATCACACACATTACATGGACAGCATGTTCACAGCCATGAGAGGCATTCTTCTCATTGTAGCCCCTTGTTGGCTCCTTTAAACACTGTTATTATTTCTGCAAATCCATGTTCCAAAAACGTAGCACAAAACTGAAAACTGCCAGACCCTTCCCCTTTAGTAGCAAAGCTTAACATTACCTTAACACTTGGATAATCTTTAGATTTGCACCATGCTAGATTACAGATAGATATTTTAATATATTTTGAAAACTAAAGCCTTAGGAGAAAGCCGATAGCTGTGAAAGCTAAAATACTCTGAAATAATAAGGCTGGTTTCTGCTGGAACACAGAGATTCAGCACTGCAACTGTGAGAAAGCAAATCAAATAATCACTTTGGATTGCCATTGGATCAGGACTCCCCAGTGACTGCCTTTTCAATTCCTCAATGGGGACTAACAGATGGAAAAAAGCTGAAGAGAGCAGGTTTGCTTTCTCTGCCCACTGAATAATTTCCTTCTTATGCCTTTTTGTCTATCTGTAGCTTATAGCTCTGTTTACCCAAAAATGATTAGAGCTTTCTATCAAGCAGGAGCTCAGAGGAATAACAGAAGGTCATGTATTTTCTGGCTGATAAAGCCACCTGTTGTCTTGCCACATACCCTGTTTATTTACTACTGACTCACTCAACCTTTCTCCCTAAGCCCAGTGAAGCCAAATGGGAGCTAGATTTCCTCTTTCTGTTTTTACTGTAGCAGGTTAACAGCATGCTAAAAGCTGGCTATCCTATTTCACAATCTTTCTGCAAACCCTACCTTAACCATCTTCACAAGTCATGTCATTCATCGCTCAGAGGAGAAAAGAATGTGGAGAAACCCCAAGTCAAATCTTTAGTCCCAACCTCTCCCATGCTGAACATTCTCTCCCCTGACACCCAGGTGAAGCCTACAGCCGAGGCAAAATTTATTCACAACATAAATCCACTGCTTAAGTAATTCTGAGAAGGCAGTACTTGGGTGGCATGGATGCAAAGAAGCAAAACAGAGAACCAGGCTTTATGGATCATCTTTACTTATCCTTCCATTAGTTATAAGAGGCTGATAGCTCCCCATCCATGACAGTTTGCACCGCAACACAAGTCTGCTTGCTCTGCTTGGTAAGAGCTTGCCAAACCTTGCCAAGCTGCATGTGGCACCAACAAAATTGCAGTCATACCCCACCAGGTGGCATGTGGTCAGCTTTGCTACACACTTCTGCCTGTGTGTTTACATCAGACCCCTGCAGCCATAGACACATGTCAGAGTTTTCTAGCTCAGTCCATTCGGTGTATTGCTTCTGTCTTCCTTCCTTTTGTGTATCTCTCAACTTACCCCACACACCTTGATTCAGCATAGTGTTCTTGATGGTGCCATTTTCCCAAGGAGAAGGAAGAAGCACTCAGGTTGACTAGATATTAGGAAACAAGAGGCTGTCCTGGCTTAGTCATTAAAGGTATGATGAAGCATTGAAGCAGAGCTAACAAAGAAAAATCTTCGTAGTTTTTACCTTCTGCCACCCACACACACCATGCAAGAGGCACGATGGAGCCTGGAGTTGGACTACACAACCTATGTGGGTACCTTTCAACATGGGACATTCTGAAATTCTATGATTCTACAGTGGAAAGGCTTTCCAGGCATTGGAAATAATTTTGGGTCAAGTGCACAGTCAGAGAGGCATGAGATAGGGAGCAAGGCAGGCTATTTGTAATTGCTGAAGATGCTTCACTATGGTAAAACATCTAAGCCACTGCTTTACTTTCTGAAGCAACTTGACTCTGCTAGAGATTAATTTTCCCCACACAACTTTTTGGCAAAGTTGTTAGAACCTGTTGAGACATTCTGGACTGCCAAAATCCACACTAGCAAGCATCTCCAGTGAACTGACATATCTAGGTTAAGCTGATTCTGAGATAAGATTTTTACAGAAGACATCACAAAGCATAAAAATAAATGGAAGACCTAGGTCTTTACAGCCCCTTGTCTGCAAATAGACATTGCCCAATTATATTGAAAATTTTCCAGAAATGTGTTCCTCTGGCTACAGTTCCATTCCACCTGCCAATTTTAGATGGAAAAGGCTTTAAAATAATAATCATACTTAAAAAGCAATCATTTGTTGATTGGACAGGGGTGAAGCAGCCAGAACTAGGCTTACAACAGAAAGTGATCCACATTTTATCCTTCAATTTCCCATACAGCATCTCTTATTTCACCCGCTCTCATTTTGAAGAAAGGGGAGGTGCAGAAAACAGTATGAAAGGCTGTGTTAGAGGTACATTGTAAGACGTAGGAGCACATGACTTTCAGGAGAGAACAGAGGGAGCATGAATAACTACATCTGTGGCCTTTTGCCACAGTCAGAATTTCTTACTTTTCAGAACAACCAGAAAAACAGAGACATATCTTCAAAAGTTTTTCAAAATTACTGTCAAACTCTTACTGACTAAGACTCAAGATGGTTCGTCTCTATGGTGGACTTCTGTGAAGAAACCATTTTTATTTTTATTTCCAATCACACAGGTATCTTCCTACTGTTTTTAAAGTTTGCGTCAGGAAATTGTCTTTAAATTGTCAATCTTTTGTTACTGTCTTGGTTTCTACATTGCTGTTTTACCTGAAAGTAATTGGGCAAGCACCATTTGCCTGCAGTAAACATTGTTAATAATACCAACACAGGAAGGATTAGGCTGGCTTTAGTCAGCGTCAGCAGTTTCTTTCAGAAAATTTGTGTTACGCATTTTGTCAGGTTATATTCACTATTTGAAAGCTTTTTAGGAAGCAGCACTCAAATTAGACTCATAAATGTTATAAAGCATTATGAATTATTAGAGGGAAATTCAGAAGAAAGGACCCCGCTGAAAAGAGGGCAGGGAAAACTCAGTTGGGCTGGCAGGAGGCAGCTACCAACCAGACCATGTGCAGCTCTGGATCAGCTGGAATATGTTCTGGTTGGCATTTAGACTCAACACTTCAAACAAAATGAGGGCTTCAGCACCCAAATGGCTCCAGTGAACTACATTTTCACATGGACTTGGTCCCAGCCCCATGCTATTTGAGGAGAGCTACAGAATAACACACATTTATTTTCCATTACTATACCAGTTACCTACAGGAAACCCATCAGGAACATGATTTTTCTGCTCATAAAATGTCTGGACAGCATGAGGTCATGTCTAGGATATATCCAGGTAGAACACACCAGGACAGAGCAACAAAATAGATGTAAATTGTAAAAAAATCAATACCTCCTATCTCAAGGGCTATGATTACATTTACCACTTTGAGTATGCACCTACTCTTTCAACAGAATTCCTACAAGAAGTCTCCGACAGAAAATCTACTTCTCTCAGCTACAAGATCCCTTTGAAACTCTTACTAGAGAGACAGGTTTCAGTCACTTGCAGCATCTATGGACACCTCCTTCTTCTCATCCAGACTTGAAATCTGTAAAAGTTGCCCAGCAAGGAGATGGCATACAGAAGCTTGCTTCCACTTGCCATCTCACACAGACTTCTGCTGAGGCCCAAACTGTAGATCCTGAAGGGGCATTTTTGTTCCCACATGTGGAAGACAGGGAGCGAAAAAGTTCTGCCTAGAGGTATGTCTATTTGTGATAACAGATAGACAGGAGACAGGAGACAGGACAGGAGATCTGCCTAGCCCCTCTATGATAAAGACATAGAGGTCACTGACAAAATACTGGCTCTACATAGTGTCCTATCCCAGAATGCTTGTTCCATGGTGTTTTCATGGTCCAGGGCAGTTCTGAGTTCCCTGTCCTCCAAATCCCAAGGCCTTGTTTGCATGATGAGGCACCTATTTGGTAAGGTTATGGCAGACTGATCTGTGAATTGTACTTGTGGCCCCTGCTCAACTACAGGAACTTTGTTCAACCATTACACTTTTGTTTACCCTGAGGTGATCAATGCCAAACTCAAGATGATTATATTGAGTTCCTGAAAGGTTTAATGAAAGCTCCAAGGTGGGACAGAGCCATTTTGCCTTGTAGCATGAATATCATCCCCCTGAACAGTGCACCAAAGATTTTGCAACCTATGCTTGCAATAGTAGGCAGAGTTAAATCAAGAGGTGTTAGAGAGGTGATACAGACAAGCTGTGAGAGATGTGCGGGTAGAACAACATACGTTGGTGAGACATGAAAAGCAACTGAAACAGAAAGATAGAATTTTCTTCCGCCAAGTTCTGCACCATACTGAAGCAAGATAAATAAACAAGTCTAAGGCAAGATCTGACCAGAGTGAGAGCCAGGCAACCTGTAGTGTCCTCTTCGAGGAAAGAATGGCTTTTTAAAGGTTTATATCGAATACCACTGCTAGAATAGCAAGGCATTCAAGCTTTCCAGAAGATAAAGGAAACTGAAGAATTTAAGCTCTGGTGTAATGAAATGCGCTTTCCACCCACTTAGATTTAAGATTGTGATTCAGTACTGCATGCATGCAGTTTCTGGGAGGGAAGGGCATTGTGATGAATCTAAATCAGATTTCTGAGCCAGTGGTAGCAGATGGACCTCAAGTGAAAAAACACACCATCAGATAGCTAAAATAAGCAGATATGTTTCACCGCCTCTATTTTGGTGATAGTGTCACCCTCTGTCATTGCCAATTCTAAAAGACCAGTAACCTCTTTAAAAATGCGATACACGGAAGATAAAAATATCAAGAGGTCAGCTAATTTTGCAGCTTCAAGGTTTTTGACCAGTTTGCATCATCCATATAATCTGTCTGACACTTTGACACACACCATACACAAAGACAGCACTGCCAATACAGGAAAGCAACCGTTGAAGGTTATCTCATGAACATAATCAGAAAAGATTACATAAATAGCATTTCTTTAAAAATAGATGTCATCCAGACTTAATGATTAACTCAATTTTAAGGAAAACTACAGCAGACTGAGAATTCATATATTTTAATCTGTTCGCTGATTTTTTCTATTAAAAGACAACTCCATAACAACGTAAGTAAATGAGGCCCTGGGAAATCTTTTATGCATAAAATCTTAGCAAAAGATAGTTCCATCCACTTTAAAAATTGCTTAATGTTTCTGTATCAATGAAGAATTTGCTTTTCTTATTCCTGCATTGGAAAGTGCTGCATTCACAAGTTCTATTAAAAAACAATAAATAAATAAATAAATAACCACATCTGATTTCCAGGACCTTGCAGCCACTTTTGATTCAATTAGGATGCAGAAAACAGTCCAGTCTTCACCCAAAGCTTAATCTGAAAGAGATACATTACTCTAGCACAATGCCCAACTCTGCCTGTGCTTTCAATGTGAGGAAAAACTAAACCTTTCCAAATATAGCTGAGGCAGTGGCATTAATAACAAGTACATTTAGAATTGCATGTAAAGCAGAAAATTTCAGTCATTAAGAGACAAATCAGAATAGCTTAGAAGTTAGGAAGAGGAATTCACTGATACAACATGTTCAGTTTCAGAGACTTCCAGTTACAGAAATTGTCACAGTCAAATATGTAATTACCATCTCATTCAATGCTTTAGATAAAGTATGGCAAAAAACATCCATCTGTTCATTTTTAGCTCCCACTCAGATAGAATCTATAGGCCCAATTTCTGCTCAGAAATGCACCAAGGTTAACCAGTAACAACTACTTTGACAGTAATGTATTCACTTCAGGTTTAATATAGAATCAAATTTGTTTCCCATGTAACAGTACTCAGAGAGATAAGAAAATCTCCCCAGAGCCCTACATAATACCTCTTCTGAAAAAACAGTGCCTGTTATCTGCAGTGGTGTTAAGTCACTGTTTGTCAGTGAAGTATAAACTCTAAGTCCACTGTTTAACTGCTGGGCAAAATAACTTAAGGTATCATTGAGAAGAGCATCATACAGTGCTATAGTCTACTGAACATGCAGAAGAAGTAACTAGGGATTTTCCTTAATATCTGGTTCTCTAATTAGATAACATATGTGGCATATTACAGGCAGTTTTGAACATTTTTTCTTCAAACACTCATTTTCACTCTATATGAAGAAAGGCTGTCTAGAGTAAAGGTTGCAGCACATACCAGTATCCTCATGCATAACTGACTGAATATTTTCTAAAATGTATTTAAAACATTGATAGATATTCTAAAACCCCTGCTTCACCTCAAAATATTACACCTTGTTTTTCAACTGGCTTCATAAGCACATGAAATCCCACATCAGAATGGCCCTGCATATCAGATTTTATGAAGAAAAAATGCTTAAGCAAACTTGTTTTCACCCATCTTCTGAAGATATCTGAATCGTTGTCCTACATTCCTCTATAATCGCAGCTTGTTCTTTGATTCATTAAGCTGCCAGTGAGTGTTCACAGTAGGATAAATTTGGCTGTGTGTTAGAGGCCCCCTGGGACATTTTGAAAGAACGGAAGCCTTTTCCTGTACAAAGCCTAAGGACTAAACTCTGCATGGCCGTCTCCACTCTCTTCTCAAAATTCTATAAAGTTCCTTTATTTGCATCTCGAGCATGGCCTAGCAAAGTCCTGGTACAATATGGCTCAGTTCTGTCCTCAGCTTGAACAGATGATGCTAACTAAAGGCAAGGAGTCATATTACAACATATCTAAATATTTTAGTACAGCCTTCCCATCGTCGTTCGTACTTTTCCACAAGGATTCAAAAGGTAAGCTGTAAAACGATGATGTACTGCTTAAGGAGAAGTGCTCAGAAAGCTCTGCACCTCTAACCCGCAAAGGGGGCAGCAAGCACAGCAACATAAGAGAGAGCTTAGAGTATGGCTAGAGGATCTGTGGTCCCTTGCATTCACTAGGAAAGATCTGTGATAACTATGTTATTTAGGAGAAACACACTGCAGTGTGCTGACAACTTGAGATGATTCTGTTAACCACACCATGTTCTAAGAAAAACCATAAGGAAACTCCTCCTTCTGGAGTTTTCTAAATATCACAGAATCACAGAATGGCCTTGTCACGGAGTTGACCAGATCAATCTATGTCCGTGACAGGGGCGACAGGCCTCTGCCCTCCCCCCCCCCACCCCAGTCCCACAAAAATGGGAAGGAAGGAAGGGAGGAAAAGAGCAGCGGCAACAATCTATGGAGGAAAACTTATTTTACTATAATATTGGAATACAAGATAATACAATATATACAATTTAATTGAAATTGAGATTAATAAATCAGACAAGATGAGAGAGAGAGAGAGAGAGAGAGAGAGAGAGACAGAGAGAGAGTTCCCGGAACCGAGTCAAACCTGAAAAGCTTGGAACGGCTAGGAAAGCACCCTCCAGCACCCACTGCAAGGCAGCAAGAGAGTGCCCCCCCCCACCCGGAAGGGCCAGATCCCGTGACTTCTGTAATGTACAGGGATAGGTACCTAGGGATTGGGCATTAACACTTTAATACCCCGTACACTACATGATGTTTTGATGTAGAATACTGAAACCCAAAGTAAAAACAAACAAACAAACAAACAAGAAACATAGAACCACGACATTCCACCCCTTATTCTACATCGTTACATCATGCTTAATATATATATATACATATATACAAACAAACAACAACAACAACAAAAATGATTACAATGCATTACACACACATGGCTATATATATATATACATATATATATACATAGAGTTAGTAACTGCACTCCCCCGGCATCAAGTTTCCCTGTGGTACACACTGGACATCCCCATTCTTTTGCATTACCCACCAAGTGCATCCTGGTCCCTGGGCAAAAACTGTACCACGGAGAGGTTTGCCCTTTCCAGAAGCTGGAAGAATCCAAACTGCCTTTCCTAACATGTTCTTTACATGTACAACGGGGACTTTATCTCCCTCTACGGTATGTAGGGAACTGGATTGGTTAGGACCATCACGATTAATAGATCCTCTGGTATTGACCAACCAGGTGGCTTCTGCCAAATGCTTCTCCCAGTGCTTAAATGTTCCGCCACCCAGTGCTTTTAGCATCGTTTTTAACAATCCATTGTATCGTTCTATTTTACCAGAGGCTGGTGCATGATAGGGAATATGGTAAA
This sequence comes from Tetrao urogallus, assembly GCF_951394365.1. NCBI lineage: Eukaryota > Metazoa > Chordata > Aves > Galliformes > Phasianidae > Tetrao > Tetrao urogallus. Next base: position 71,656,695 of record NC_136814.1, on the reverse strand, counting down.
TCCACTCAATGCCATGATCTTTGGCCCAAGTATTTACAAGAGAATTTTTGAAATGAGTCCCATTATCTGACTCAATCCTTTCTGGGGTGCCATGTCGCCACAGGACTTGTTTCTCGAGACCCAGTATGGTGTTTCGGGCAGTAGCATGGGGTACTGCATATGTTTCAAGCCACCCAGTGGTTGCCTCCACCATAGTAAGCACATAATGCTTGCCATTGCGAGATCGTGGCAAGGTGATATAATCAACCTGCCATGCCTCCCCATATTTGTACTTTTGCCATCGCCCTTCCTCCCAGAGAGGTTTCATCCTCTTGGCTTGTTTGATAATGGCACATGTTTCACAGTTATGAATAACCTGTGCAATGGCATCCATAGTTAAGTCCACCCCTCGGTCTCTAGCCCATTTGTATGTTGCATCTCTCCCTTGATGACCTGAGGTCTCATGGGCCCACCGAGCTAGAAATAATTCACCTTTGTTCTGCCAGTCCAGGTCTATTTGAGCCACCTCAATTCTGGCAGCTCGGTCTACCTGATGGTTATTTTGCTGTTCTTCAGTAGCCCGACTCTTGGGCACATGAGCATCTACATGACGCACCTTTACGACTATGGTCTTTGTTCGGGCAGCAATGTCTTTCCACAGTTCAGCAGCCCAAATAGGTTTACCCCTTCTTTGCCAGTTATTTTGCTCCCACTGCTGTAACCACCCCCATATGCAGCTAAGATCTCCTTTTCAGTTGGAGTGTAATGCTCTTCAGACCCTCTGTATGCCCGACTCCAGAATCCCAGGGGTCGGCCTCGGGTCTCTCCTGAGGCTCTTTGCCACAAACTCCAAGTGGGACCGTTCTCTCCAGCAGCGGTATAGAGGATGTTCTTTATACCCTGTCCTGTCCGTACTGGCCCTAGGGCCACGGCACGGGCTATCTCCTGTTTAATCTGTTCAAAAGCCTGCTGCTGCTCAGGGCCCCATGTAAACTCATTTCTCATTCGCGTCACATGATGAAGGGGGCTTACAATGAGGCTGTAGTTTGGAACGTGCATTCTCCAAAAGCCCACTGCACCCAAAAAAGATTGTGTCTCTCTTTTGCTAGTGGGTGGAGACATAGCAGTGATTTTGTCGATCACATCTGTCGGGATGTGACGACGGCCATCTTGCCACTTTATACCTAGGAACTGAATCTCCTGGGCAGGTCCTTTCACTTTGCTTCGCTTAATAGCAAAACCGGCACTCAGAAGAATTTGGATCATTCGCTCTCCTTTTGTGAAGACTTCTTCTGCTGTATCGCCCCACACAATGATGTCATCAATGTACTGCAGGTGCTCAGGAGCACTGCCCTGTTCCAGTACAGTTTGGATCAACCCATGGCAAATGGTTGGGCTGTGTTTCCACCCCTGGGGCAAACGGTTCCAGGTATACTGAATGCCCCTCCATGTGAAAGCAAATTGTGCCTTACATTCTTTGGCCAAAGGAATGGAAAAGAAGGCATTAGCAATGTCAATGGTGGCATACCATTTGGCCGCTTTTGACTCCAGTTCATACTGGAGTTCTAACATGTCCGGCACAGCAGCACTCAGTGGGGGTGTGACTTCATTCAGGCCACGGTAGTCCACCGTCAGCCTCCATTCTCCACTGGCTTTACGCACTGGCCATATGGGGCTGTTAAAAGGCGAGTGAGTTTTGCTGATCACTCCCTGGCTCTCTAGCTGACGAATTAACTTATGAATGGGGAGCAAAGAATCCCTGTTGGTGCGGTACTGACGCCTGTGCACCACCTTTGTAGCAATCGGTACGTGTTGCTCTTTTACTTGCAGCAGCCCCACAACAGATGGATCTTCTGACAGGCCAGGCAAAACAGACAGCTGCTTAATGTTGTCTGTGTCCACAGCAGCTATTCCAAAGGCCCATCGATACCCCTTAGGATCCTTGAAATGCCCCCTTCTGAGATAATCAATACCTAGTATACATGGAGCCCCTGGGCCCGTCACAATAGGATGTTTTTGCCAGTCCTTACCAGTGAGGCTTATCTCAGCCTCCAACACAGTCAATTCTTGAGAGCCACCGGTCACTCCAGAAATATGGATTGATTCTGTCCCTTGGTGACTCGAGGGCATCAGAGTGCACTGTGCACCAGTGTCCACCAGGGCCTTATATTTCAGTGGTTCTGATGTGCCAGGCCATCGAATCCACACAGTCCAATATACTCTATTATCCCTTTCCCCCCCCTGACTGAGGGCAGGGCCCCTCTATTCATTACCTGTGGTAACTGGAGCAACTGCACTGGTGGTTGATCTGCTTTGTAATTCTTTCACCCGGGCTCGTAGTACAGGAGTAGGTTGGCCGTGCCACTTCCCCATGTCTTCTCCATGGTCACGTAGGTAATACCATAAGGCAATTCGCGGTGTGTTACCCCTTACTTGAGCCGGAGAGCGTTTGCTTCTAACAGCTGAGATCTTTGATGGTGCACGTGAGAAGGAAGGTTCATCGTCTTTAATTAGGTGGGCTCGCATAAATTTCATCATCTCCTTCATCTCCTTCATATCCTTTGCTAGACTCTTTTGATTATCCTGATCTTCATCAAGCGTCTCTGATACTGCTACAGGTTTGTCACGGTTAATCAGTTGAGACACTTGCTCCGTCATCATTCTTGATATAGCAGCAACGGCAGTATGAATTGGGGACAGCAATTGTTCGTAATTTTGGAGCGTAACAATTAATTCATAAACTAAGGGCGTTCTCTGTTGTTCGTTGAATCTGTCACACGCTGACATTAGTGTAGAGGCATATTTGTCCGGTGCTGTTGTCACGATTTTCTGCCATATCTCAGGCGTTGTCCTCACTTTTTCAGGGTCGCGGTTTTGGTGTGGGTGGTTAGGAACGAAGTCAGGGTCATACAACATTTCCACCACGCCTATTTCCCTCAAATACTGGATACCCTTTTCAACTGTATCCCATTTTTTCATCGCAATCTTCAAGCCATTTTTGAAGGGATACTTTTCCTTCACGGCTGTTAACACTCGTTCCCAGAGGGAGGTAGCCTCATCCGAACATCGACTAATTCCTCTATCAATAGCTGGATCTCTGGCAATGGCACCTAGTTGGCGAGCTTCGTTACCATCCAGAGACAAGCTATGGGCCCCACTGTCCCAACAGCGAACCAACCAGGAAACAAGAGTTTCATTCGGGCGCCGTGTAAACTCCTTTCTTGAACCTTGGATTTCAGTCATCTTTAGAGGCCGGCGAGTAGTAATAGAGACTTCCTCTTCATCACTCTCTTCTGCACGTCTCTTAGTTTTCCCTTTTGCCTTTCGCGATGGTGGTGGTTCTGAGGAGGGCCCCTCACCTGGATCTTCCTCCTCCTCCTCCTCTTCTTCTCTTTTTCGTTCAAGACGCGAAGACACTCGTTTCCATTTCTTGCCCTCCACAGGAGCAACCGGTATTGTTACTGGTGTCTCCTGTGATTGATTAGATTTGACTTGGGGATTTTCCCCTTTGGCTTGAACCTCAGCTCGGAAACTCTCTCTCTCCAAAATGGTATTATATAGGGCACGGTAAGCACAAGCCAAACCCCAAATAAGTTGTACCTCCCTAGATTTATGTAAGCCGCATAGTCCCTAATTCAAATACTGGCTTAGTTTCTCAGGATCCCACAGGTGTTCAAGAGTAAAATCCCATGACACTGCGGGTCCCCATGCTTCTAAGACCTTTCCTAAACCTCTCCATATCCCCTGCCAGTCATCATTCTCTAGTTTTGGAGAAGACTTATTACAAATGAATTGGAATACATTCAGGAGAATTGATGACACGCACACCACCATGACTATTAATTCAGGATTCAAAAAACGTTTGACAAACCGAAAAGAAAACCCGGAGACTGGTCTGAACATCGTGTTGTTTGTAAAATTAGCTATTCCATTTGGGATGTAGCTGTTTGTGAAATTAGCCATTCCTTCTGGGATGTAGTTGTTTGTGAAATTAGCCATTCCTTCCGGGATGTAAATGTCAAAATTCAAATCATACCACATTGCAAGTAGGTAAAACATAGGTGTCTCCATCAGTGCCATTAGGTACCTATATACGGATGCAATTCCAACACACGTAAGTGCAAGATGGATTATTGGCCAGTAGGTTGTGAGTAACACCATTGCTTTAAATCCTTTACACAGCGCCCCCACGATAACGAGTGGGTTCATCAGAGGTGCCTGCTAAAAAAGGGGAATTGAAGCTAACAAGAGCAGGGAAAAAAAAGGCACTACCCAGACTAAGTAGTGCTCAAAGTTTACAAATATCCCAGAACACTGGCAGTACGCCTAATCTTTCAAGGTCAGGTTTTCCAGCACAGAAACTTGAACTACTGATAATGCTCCCTAACGAAGCTCTCTAAGAGCAGAGAGAAAAAAAGATCCGTTCTAACAGCTAAAAAGCAGCTCGTGCCCCACGTTGGGCGCCAAAAATCTGTCACGGAGTTGACCAGATCAATCTATGTCCGTGACAGGGGCGACAGGCCTCTGCCCTCCCCCCCCCCACCCCAGTCCCACAAAAATGGGAAGGAAGGAAGGGAGGAAAAGAGCAGCGGCAACAATCTATGGAGGAAAACTTATTTTACTATAATATTGGAATACAAGATAATACAATATATACAATTTAATTGAAATTGAGATTAATAAATCAGACAAGATGAGAGAGAGAGAGAGAGAGAGAGAGAGAGAGAGAGAGAGAGAGAGTTCCCGGAACCGAGTCAAACCTGAAAAGCTTGGAACGGCTAGGAAAGCACCCTCCAGCACCCACTGCAAGGCAGCAAGAGAGTGCCCCCCCCCACCCGGAAGGGCCAGATCCCGTGACTTCTGTAATGTACAGGGATAGGTACCTAGGGATTGGGCATTAACACTTTAATACCCCGTACACTACATGATGTTTTGATGTAGAATACTGAAACCCAAAGTAAAAACAAACAAACAAACAAACAAGAAACATAGAACCACGACAGGCCTGGATTGGAAGGGACCTCGGGGATCATGAATCTCCAACCTCCCTGCCACATGCAGGGCCACCAGCCTCCCCATTTAATACTAGACTAGGCTACCCGGGATCCCATCCAACCTGGCCTTGAACACCTCTAGGGATGGGGCATCCACAACCTCTCTAGGCAGCCTGTTCCACCACCTCACCACTCTCTCTGTAAAGAACTTCCCCCTGACATCCAACCTAAATCTTCTCTCCCTCAACTTCAAACCATTCCCCTTGTCCTGCTGTTATCTCCCTTTCAAAGAGTTTATTCCCCTCCTATTTGTACCTTTAAGTACTGAAAGGCTGCAATGAAGTCACCCCACAGCCTTCTTTTCTCCAGGCTGAACAAGCCCAGCTCCCTCAGCCTGTCTTCATAGAGGAGGTGCTCCAGCCCCCTGATCATCTTTGCAGCTCTCCTCTGGACCCTCTCCAACAGCTCTTTGTCTTTCTTGTACTGGGGGCTCCAGACCCAGACACAGTACTCCAGATGGGGCCTCACAAGAGCAGAGTAGAGAGGGACAATCACCTCCCTGTCCCTGATGGCCACCCCTGTTCTGATGGAGTTCAGGATAAGTAAATAAGTAAGTAAGAGTAGTGGGATTTTATTAACAATTTCTGAGAACATTAGCGGTTGCTGAAGGTTCTCCAAGTCTTGGGCTTCAACATCTCTAATTTGAATGATCCCTTTGGATTTAAACCAATAATACTAACCATAGTTTTAATTCTGTTCTCCAACTTTCAGGATTTTTCAAAGGCAATGACATTTCTGAATGCTAAAAATGGATCTGCTGCATTTGCAGAAAATGAGTGCATCTGAAATTTACTGCTGTACTTTCTACTTAGCATAGTAGAAGCAAAACATGACATGAATTTCAAAAATTGATTGATGTTAAGTTTTGAAGAATCACCTTTTATCTGAAAACCTCAGAAATCCACTTTGAAAACATATTCAAACATATCCATGCCAATACATTTAAAAATTACCAAACTCTGCTTGAAGCTTCCATTTTAATGAGAAAACAATAATCAAGGGAAGTATATGCCATTACCCACTGTATTCAGTGAGGTTAAATGGACCTGGAATTGGCTAACGAGATGCTTTTATTCTTCATACTTAGAAGTAAAATGAAGGAAAGGTAAAATATTTCCTGTCTACTGTTAGGTTTCCTGTACCACTTAGGTTGACCAGGATAATGAAACAGATGTTGAAGAAATCAGTCTGCCCCATTTTGGCCAGTAAGCAACAAAGAAAGCTGCAGCATTTCCATGCCCTTGCAGAGGAGTAGGACACCAAAAAGCACCAGTGTTGGTGGCAGCTTATTAGAGATTGGGAAGAGCCATTAGAAATTCCTCTTGACTAGCCCAGAGGCGTGTTGGGAACACCGCATGCTATCACATTTGACAAAATGTCTGCCTACTTAGCATAGCACCAGAAACTTAGAGGGATCACCACAGTCACAGAATCACAGAATCACAGAATCACAGAATCACCTGGGTTGGAAGGGACCTCAAGGATCATGTAGTTCCAACCCCCCTGCCTAGCAGGGCCACCAAACATACACATTTAGATCAGGTTGCCCAGGACCCCGTCCAACCTGGCCTTGAACACGTCCAAGGACGGGGCATCCACAACCTCCCTGGGCAGCCCGTTCCAGGGCCTAACCACTCTCCTCGTAAAGAACTTCCCCCTAACGTCCAACCTAAATCTTCCCTCCTTCAACTTGGATCCATTTCCCCTAGTCCTGCTATTGTCAGCCCTTTTGAAGAGTTTACTCCCCTCCTGGGTGTAGGTTCCCTTCAGGTACTGATAGGCTGCAATGAGGTCGCCCCGCAGCCTTCTCTTCTCCAGGCTGAACAAGCCCAACTCCCTCAGCCTGTCCTCATAGGGGAGGTGCTCCAGCCCCCTGATCATCTTAGTCGCCCTCCTCTGGACCCTTTCCAAAATCTCCATGTCTTTCTTGTACTGAGGGCTCCACACCTGGACACAGTACTCCAGATGGGGCCTCACAAGAGCCGAGTAGAGAGGGACAATCACCTCCCTGTCCCTGCTGACCACCCCTCTCCTGATGGAGCCCAGGATCCCATTTGCCTTTCGAGCTGCCAGTCCCTCAGCACGTCACAGTAAGTATTATCATGTGCCATGGTGCATTACAAGCAATGTTGTACCTGGCCCAGACGGTGTCCAACTGCAGATGTCACAGTCTCTTTTGACTGGACTGTGAGGACGATTCTCTGTAGAAGGAACTAGAAGTCTGATTTTCTGAAAATATTAAAAATATCCTTGGAGAGGATAGGTAAAGGCAAGAAATGCTGTTAGATACAGCTTGCAGCTAAAGAAAGAAGCCTTCAGAAAAACTTTTTGCCATGCAATATTTTATAATACTAATTATTTAAAGGATCACTCAGAATAATACTCCGTACCAGTATCATGCCAGGGAGTTGTATATAACAGACTAATAGTATCTAAATAGCAGTAATTGTACAAGTACTAGATTCAGAATTTGATAACAGCAATACTAATAATAATCACGTGGCAATATCTGCCTGAAAGAAAGGAGGGAAGGAGGGAAGGAGGGAAGGGGAGAAGGGGGGAAGGGCTTTTTAAAAAAATTTTATTTGAAAGTCAGTATCTTATGGTAATGGTGCAAATATGCTGTAAATTAGCAATAGACTAACTTAAGAGTCATCTGTGAGCCTTAAGTAACGCCCTACAGGATAGGAGCAAAGAACTCATTCATTCTATTGCTTATACTCTTAACCAGAAGCAGGATAGAAGAAAGAGGAGACAACAAAAACTTTGCCAGCCAAAATTTGAACTAAATTAATCTCCATATACTTCTGAGTATACTTTACTGACATATTCAGTACGCAATGGGCAACACCTAAATTCTCTGCCCATACAGGATTTGATTCAGAAAAAGTGTATAGTAAGTATCACAGAATAATCATGATGTAATTCTGTGCTCCTCCCTTTTTAAAACAGCCATGGCCATGGCAATAAACAAGTCACATCACACAAGCAGAGAAAAAATGAGCTTCATCTGACCACTCTTTAGAGAAGCAACTGGCCCACACCCTAACTTTACCCTCCTCTAGAGTCACTGGAAGCAAGCAGAGATTTCTGGAGAATGATTCATTCTACCCAGATATGTTTCTTGTGTGGAAGGGATGATTCACCACCTAAAGACACCTAGAGAGCATATGGGAATAGCTCAGATTGGATGCCCATCTTCTTGGTGCTGAAAGTTTAGTAAAATGAATCTCTAACACAGTAACTACCTAATAGTTCTCAGAATTTAGAGGAAAAATTCAACATCAGATGCATGATATCACTCCAATAGTCTTACATTGCTTTTCAAAAACTGACAATAGTTACAACTTACTCTTGACAGAATTCAAAGCAAATGCCGTGAAAAGACATGTACCAAGTGGTTAAGCAGAGTAATAGGCATCATTTTTCTGTTCCTTTTGTTTCTCACATTAAAATTACAGAAAGGAGACACAAAATGATTTTGTAGCATAGTTATTTTCAGGAAATCATAATGGTCCCTCTATTACATTTGAAACACAAACCTGTTAAAGCAATGTGCAATTCACTATAAGACATAAAAACCCACACAAAATCACATTGATCCATGACAGTGACATCAAGAACATTAAGAAACATCCAGCCTGTTTCCTTCAAAACCTGCCAGCCTGTATCTACTAGAAAAAAAAAAAAAAAAAAGAAAGTAAGCTCAGTTCACTGCTTTGCTGAACGAAAGTTTTGGCATGGTAGAACTGGATATTTACCTCCTGCAGGCTGCACAACTGTGGAAGTTTCTCAGCTCATAATCCATCCTGGAGATAGAATGCCTTGTTTTCTAAAGAATCTGAGAGTGTAACATATGGATACTGAAATAATTAGACATCATTCCCAAAATAAAACATCTTCTGTATGAACTTCATATGAGGCTATTTCATAGCAATGTATGTCTCTATATCTTCAGCTGGAGGAGGTTTCAGTCTGTATAGCCATGCAACTCTTTCAGTGGGTCAGATGTGAATGGACAGCTAGCAAGAACCTACCACATTCGTTGTTCAATACTGGTCCCAGTGGTAAGAAAAAATCAGCCAGGTAAAGAACTCACACATTTGTTATTTTCAGCCTTCCTCTGAAAAAGAATAATCCCAAATCCTGGCAAAGCCGTTTGAACTAAGTCCTCAGACACTGGAGAATATTAGGGACTAGCATGACAGTCTGGGCAATCGCATATTCTGCTGAAAATATTTAGATAATAGTTATTCTTTCAAAGTTTTAAATATGTTCCTCTCTCAGCCATAATTGTACTTGTTCTGCATTTGTAGAAATTTCATAAGTGGAATTTAATGAAAGGGTCAGAAAAGTCATATGAAGTGAGATTTTACTATATGTACTCACAGATACACATACTTGTTTTAAAGCAAGTAAACCAAAGTTTTCTAAAGTGCTATGAGCAAACTAGGGTACCTTGTGGCACATCTCACATGGAGATTGTGATAAAATACCCTTTCCTGGAAATAGATTAAATTAAAATACCACTCTTGGATAAATTCATTGGAAAAAGAGAAGTCAAAACTTGTTTTCTCAAAGAATTGCTTACGAAGTAATACTAATGAGCTTTGGATAGGACAAATGACATACGGATCATAAATGCATAACAGATAAAAGGATTTGATACTCTACAAGAGCCATTAAACTTGCTTGTCTAAAATATTTACCAGGATTTATGTTGCAAGCATGCTTCTTGTCCCCATCCAGACTGACAATTTCCCAGGTCACTGAAGAATCAAAAGACTTTGTGCCTAAGCACTCAAAGACAGCTTTACCCCCCCCTCCAAAACAACTTGAATATTGCAAATTACGCCATCGGATAAGGTACCACCATATTTGGGCCAAGATATGTATTTGTCAGCATTACAAATGACAAAGTTGTCCTCTGCAACTTCAACAGGGAGGAAAGCCAGTACAAAGGGCCATAATCATCCCATTGTCATCATGATACATATTTAAAATGGAGTTAAAAAAAAACGTGTAGAAACTGAGCCTTTCCTTTATGCTGTGGCTGTACCTATCTTTGAAAACCAATTCAGAATTATACTGATTGAGTTAAATGAGCAAATGAAATAAAGCAAGGATATATTTCTCAAACCAAGCGGTACAGCTCAGTACACATTCATCCAATTAAGTTCTGCCTTTAAAATATGATCTTTATATCCAAATAGCTAAATGACATGGACCCTTGTACTGTTCTAGTATCTGAGACATGACCTGGAAAAGACTTACAGAAAAAAGGGCCTGTGAAGAAAGTCAACAAATAAATACAAAGCTTGTTAAATATTTAACAGCAAGGACTGTGCAGCAGTGCACAATCACAGAACAGCTGAGGTGGGAAGGGACCAACTGGTCCAACCCTGCTCACGCATGGCCACCTAGAGCTGCTTGACCAGGATCACATCCAGGTGGCTTTTGAAGAAAAGACCTGAAAGGGGCTTGTAAGAAAGCTGGGAAAGAACTCTATCAGGCAGTCTATTGACAGGACAAGACGCAGAAGATTTAAACTAAAGAGGACAGATTTAGATTAGACAACAGGGATCTTTTAGTCAGAGGGTAACAAGGCACTGGAATAGGCTGCCCAGAGAAGCTGTGGATGCCCCTGACCCATGGCCAGGTTGGACGGATCTCTGGGCGAGGTGTCCCTGACAGTCACGGGGGGATTGGACCTTCATGGTCCCTTCCAACCCAAGTCATTCTATGAATCTAGGGTCTCCAAGGAGGGAGACACTACAGCTTCTCAAGGCAATGTCTCAGCTCTGCCACTTTCACTATGAAGTGCTTCCTGATGTTCAGACAGAACTTCCTCTTCTGGTTTGTGCCCACAGCCCCTTGTCCTGGCACTTGGCACCACTGAAAAGAGCCTGCTTCTGTCCTCTTTCCATCTTCTCTTAAAGTATTTCTACAATTAGATTCTCGCCTCTAAGCCTTCTCTTCTCCAGTGCCAGCTCTCTCAGCCTTTCCTTACAGGAAAGGTGTTCCCGTTCCTTCATTCAGCCCTGCTATAACTACACCCTTGGCCTACTTAGCAGTGTAGATGCAAGCTTGAAACCTGCAGTCCCCTCACCATGACCAGAACTAGCTGACCTAAGGTGGTTGAGGTTGCGCAGTTTTAGGCCCCAGTGCAAGGCTCTGTGAGACTAAAGACATTCGGTCCTTCAGGTTCCTTGATACCAAGATAAAAGATTTCACGCTTCTGGAGCCCAGGTTTAACTTGCACTTTGAATGCTTGTCTTGATCTTTGCAGCTGAGTCCCTAAAAGCATTAAGAGCTGGAAATGTAAGATTTTAAGCTTTCTGACAACTCTTTTCATAATGAGACATCTCCACACTCCAGACTGATTCTCTGGAGGTTGTCTGAGGTCTCTGGAACAGAGACAACAGAATTTTGTTGAAAAAATACCAAAACTGAAGTCTGTTTTTCTGAGGGAAGTGATTCTTTGCCTGCTGAGAGAATTTCTGAAAGCACTAACTTGTCTTCTGAATCAAAACATTCTCAAAATGCTGGCATTTCCCACAGTAACTGTAATGTAACTGACCTATGGCAACGTAGTAAAATATTAATTGGCCCAAGACTGAAAGTAATGCTTTCGGTAACCAATTAACTAGACTTCATGCAACTTATTCCAAACCCCTGCTTAGAATGAGCTTGCAACCATGTAGTTTAAGAACAGAATCTAATTCTAAACAGCACATTAATTTTTAAAAGCCATCCCATTACTTGATAGATGTAATGTAAGCAGATACACAACAGCCAACTGTGAACTTCAAACAGAGCTAGAAAGTTTCCATATAGCCCTGGGGAGGAGAAATGGTGAGGAGGAGAGAAAGGGAATCAGATTCCAGGGCATTTTTTTCACTAATGTGAGGATACAGCCACTGATGGGCATGTCTGTAAATAGACCTCATCTGTCTCCTGATGAACTTCAGCATCTCCAGAGACAGGGAAACATCTGACAGGGGATCTTGTTTATTTACTTACTTTAACTACGGTAGCAATTAGGCATCTGGGGTTTTGTTTTGTTTTTGTTTATATCAATTTCTTTGCGTCTTATTTCTCACTTTACAGAAATTTGGATAATAGTGCATCTTACCGTGTTAGCAGATGTATATTTGGCATAAACAACAGGGCTAAAAAGAAACTGTGACTGGAATGATCAGAGATCAAAATGCTTACAAGTGGCAGTGGTCATGGATTTCTGTGCTAAAATCCATATATCTGGGAGTCTGACATTCATGTCATTTAGTATTTACTACTAAATTCAAATATTTAGATGACTACTGTTTTCCAGATTCTACATACCCCTACATACACCATGTAGGTTGTAATATAATAATATTTTGCTACTCAATTTACAAACACTATTGAACAAATACTCAAATTCACCTAATTTAAAAGTTGTTCTAGAAAACCGAATCTCTTGAACACAAAACAAACAAAAACTAAGGAACTTACTAAAGCAGTCAAAAGATTTTTGAAAGTAATTGTCCATTTTATTCTTCTTTATCCTCTATCATTTGTTCCTTGTATTTAACAAAATCAGTGGATAAAGTAAGCAATGAGAGTGAAATTCCTACCTCAAAATGTGAATATCTTTTTTTCCTTCAGTAATCTGTAAATTTCTATTTCTACTCTTACACAAATCTGCATAGAATAAATATTGAAAGACAGTATTATCTTCTCTATTTCATTTCACACTACCCTCACAATTAGAATGAGCACTCTTCCTTGAAAATGACTACTACATCCTACGTCCAATCACTTTTCTCAGAAGAATTGAGTATGATGAATTATATTTTGGACCTTCCTCTTTCGAATGGTCATGCTGTCATGCATTTACATTTGAGAAGAGGTTGAATCTTGCTTTACATCTGCAGTATATGGTGGTATGACTTATGATGTCTTTAGCTCCCGTGGAAGTTCTTCCACTAATCAAACAGCAGCTTTCAAGAAAACTCCTGGAAATGTGGCCACTCTATCTGGGCTATTGTTTCAACATATTTTCATTGCGTTTTACTTTATTTCTGTATGTACTGTAGCTTCATCCCTCAAGAGACACTCACCAGAATCTGCTGCTTAGTAATAGTAACCTTCAAGGAAATTAACTCAAACTTCAAAAGAACAAAACATCTTTCATTAGTCACAGGTTTTAAAATAATGAATTCCCATGAGAAAGTTGATTAGAAAAGCTAACCTTCCAGAGTCAAGTGCCATCAGTGTCGACCCAAGACGAATTACAAGGGTTAGCAACTCTCTTGAAAGGGCCACTTCTTTGTATCCCTTAAATTATATTCAAGATTCTTCCTGGCAATTGTCAACCTCACCCTAACAATGGCACTAATAAAGTTAAGTCTTACGTAAGTGAAATCAGCTTCTGACACCAAATGAAGTCAGAAAGAATTACTGTGGTCATATAGCCTGGCCTCCTGTACAAACCACGTGAATGAATTATTGTCCTAATACAAGAATCTCTAAAAAATACGGAATATAAAATGCTTTTTGATTTTTTTCTTCCCCCTTAGAGACCCACTATAGTTTTAAAATAAGTAAATACAACCTGTTATGTGGATTATAAAACCATTTCACATTAGAGAATCATTGAATAAAAACTGAAACAAACTATGCAGTTAGGATGTTCTTCAAGGTTTATGGCTTGTCCAGATTAGTAGGCTGTGGAGTGATGCTCCTACATGAAGTCTCCCTGCTCCTTCACTTTCTTTTTTATTTATAATTTATAAATTTTGCATCAAACCCTCTATCTAATTTAATAAAATTGGCAGAAGAACAGCTCAGTCTATGGAATTATGCCTTCTGTATTTCTAATTTGAAATAAGAGCATGAGAGTTGCCAAAACTTGAAAAAAATATGCTGGAAGTCTGAATAACTTCAGAATTTACTTTATAAAGACTCACCTACACTGAAACATGAAGAACTGAAACCAAATAATTAAAGGTACAAAGGTAATGCATTCTAGGTAAATAAAGTTAAATCCCTATGTAGATGCTCTCACCAAGAAGTTGTCTAACTCCTTCAGAAAACTGGACCAAACTAAGGCCAATTTCCTCCTGCAGGAAAAATCCAAACCACAGAAAAATTGCTGATGCCTCATGCCTCTAGTCTACAAAGGAGCACTGCAGAAAGTTCACCTTAAGTTCTAAAATGCACAATTCTCATTACAGTGCAGTTATCACCAGAAATAGAATATATTAGAATATATAGAATATATTGTATATATCAGTTTAAAAAGAATAAAAGGTAGATTCAGACTCAGGAAATTTAAATTTAACATTTAAAGCTGTGTTCATCTGCATTTTGTCCTGAAGTTCATGGGTGCCTAAGCTTCCCACATTTACATTCCTTAAATGCTTTTGGGCAAGACTAATCTGACCAACTGCAAACATATACCTCTAAATGAACAGGTCTCCTTCAGAGTCCGTGGAGAAACTCCAGCTTTTCCAGGCTCTGTTTCTCTTACCCTAAGAAACTTCCAAAGTAGCTTCTAGAAATCACAGCTAAAAGTATCCACTCATCTTCACTAACTGCAAAGGAGCCTCAAGTAATTACTGGAGTCTCTGGTACAGATAGATAAAGTAACACAGATCAATCCCATCATCTCTGCACCTGTGCAGAACAGTGCAGTGTCTGTCCCTGGAGCACCAGGATTGACAAAGTGGACTTTATCTTACCTACATCACAGGAGAAGCTCCATCCACAGGCATTTTCAGAGCTCCTTCTACAGCTGAGACAGAAAAATAAAATAAAATAAAATAAAATAAAATAAAATAAAATAAAATAAAATAAAATAAAATAAAATAAAATAAATTATAAAGTCAGTGGATTCTTACTTAATGTGGAACAAGAACAGAAAGGGCATTCTAACTGCTTCCTGTAAGAGCTGTTTTACTACAAATAGAAAAACTAAACTTGCATTGAGAAAGGCAGCGAGGCACTGTCACCATCTCCCAAGCCCTCTAGGACATACTGCATTTTACAGGCTGTATGAAGGGAGGGACATCTAAGTCCAAGGAAACAAATTCTAAATGACTGCTCTCAGCACTGAAGTATCAGACAAGAGAGGACAGAAGACAGGTCACTTTCTTCCTCTGACAGAAATGATTTTTTCAGAGAGGCAGCACCGACACAAAGGACAGCAGGATTTAAATTGTTCCAGTACTGAGATCTTCCTGTGCAGCAGTAGTGGCTCTCCTGCCATTCCAGCTATTTATGCACTATTGTCAGCCACCAACATCTCACCCATGTCTTTGACACAGGGCCTAGGTCCCTTAAATCTAAGGCACTAATGCATACCAAACCAGTGATTACAGCCCCTTTGGAGATAAGATTAATTCGCTCCTGGAGAAACTATGGCCATTTATTTTACTAGAACTTTTCTCTCAGCAGAAGGGACAGTGTTAGTGGAATTCCTACTCATGAACTGGCTTAACTTTATTTCAGGTCAAACACAGAGGTTTGAATTGCAGTCATCTATTGAAGGCAGAGCACCAATTAAGCAAGGCGTCTGTCTCACTATTGATATGTTCTGTTCCCACACACCAGCAAAGCTGGTTATCTACACAGGATAATAAAACAGGAACAAGTTCTACTTCGATATTTAAGAATACTATGCCACTTACCTACAGCACTGTTAGTGGTTTTATATCAAGCTGCACTCACTGCTGCACAATAAAGCAAAATAACACGACACATTCTGTGCTTAAGGTATCCCTAACTACCCCTTTAAAAACAAAAATCAGCCCTGTAAGGGACATCTGAGAATTATCACCTATTAAAGTCACATTTTCCTCCATCACGCAGTGCAGTCACTGACAAGGCTCTTCTCTCCTCTGTCAGAGCAGAGCTCTGATTGTCTTCATTGGTCCCATTTTTTTCAAGAGCAAGCAGTAGGAACTTCGATTCTGTTAAATACTCATTGTCAGATTCTGTACCTGATGTACTCAAAAAGACAGAGGGACAAATTCAGTGATGAGCTGGCTGTAGACTGTTGTAGCTCTGTTTTAATATACATGCTGCCATAACAGCTTCTCCCAGACAGCTCTAATCTTATAGCCAAAGTTGGCAAAATGTTCTAAGCCTATGATGGATGCTTCCAACCATACTCAAGGTGGGGTTACTGCAGAAGTAGGGGGAAGGAGTGTTGAAATTGGGCATATGGCCAGCTGAGCAAGGACATTCCCTAGCACATGAACATCCAAGCACTTGGCTTGCCTGGGCCTCATTGGGTGAACAGGAATTGTCTTGGGCTACATATACATAAGTTGCTCCAAAAGTAATGTCTTGTATTTATTTCAAGGGAAACTAAAAGAGATACACAGAGCACAATAACACTATTTAATAGGGCAAAGTCTCAGCTATAAAACACCATTTTTCCACATTGCCACCACAATTAACTATGCATTTTTTTGTCAGTAATGATAAAGAGCCTGCATGCCATGCTCACAAAAATCTGTACCAGTGGAGGTGCCCCACTGTCACAACTGTTGGAATGCGCCATCTACCACCTCACTGTACTCATATCCCCTGTATGGTCTCCATAAACATTCAGCAAGCAACAATGAATGCCAAAAGGTACACTACTGGGAAGGTTCAACCTCTACTGCCACACCACAAACATCCGCCTCTGACGTTGTGCACCAACAAAATAAAACAGGATGCATTGCTTCTGCAGCAGCTCTTGCAAAACATACAAAATCGTAACATATAAGTAACAAAACATTTAAATTTTTAATGTTTTTTCTTAAAACATTTTAAAAAAATAGAGAGGAACAAAAACATAAAACCAGTGAGATGCATGACCTTGTTCTGAAACTAACGCATCAGGCTGGTTGGATTGCAGTAGTTGCAATTCTTACTGAGCTCTCAAGGTGTTCACCAGAGATTTCTGATGAAATTTTACTCATCCTGTGCTTCATCCTTGACAATTGTTCACAAATGTACATATGCCACAAAGTGATGGCATCAATAAGGTTTGACTGTGAAGCGAAGGACATTTCCCTCTCTTAAGAGAGGTCTTATGAAAGTTTGGTAAACAGACATGATCGGATTTTTGAGTTGAATACCTGATACCTGATACATTCCACTTGAAAATCTGCAGGTAATGTATTTGTATCAACTGGAAGAGGTGCCTGAAATTCCTTTACCAAAACAGAAAGCATGGCGGTGTATTCTTTGCCGTTCAGAGTGCTGTGTTTAGCCAATGTGTCAAAGTGCATAGAATTATTTGCCATCATTTGAGTCAGCATGCCTTCCCCCTGCCCTGGTTTCATTCAAAACAGTGTTAATAGTACACTGACTGTTCGAGAGTGGTTGAGCCCAGTGTGTTTGTGTGCCCAGGGCCACTCAACTGGGAAGAGCTGCCACAATGATGGCATGGGGCAGGGGGAGGCTGCATTGCCAGCCATGTCAGGCTGCAGCTTGAACATGCTTCCCTTTGCATCAGGAATATCCACTCCCTGCAGGGGTTCTTTAGGGATATGCCTTGATACTATATCATGACATATCATTAGTGCTGTAGAATTTCTGCTAAATTGTTTGTGAGCGGAAAATTTTCCCCAAAACAGACAACATGCTGAGCATTTTTCATTCTACTAAAAATGAGAAATAATCCATCACCTACAAACACACAGCACTTGAATCATAAAGGTCACTGTCTTGTATTGAAATGAATCATGCCATGCGGTATCACTGTTTGTTTCATTTATTGCAAAATGAGATAATTTTTATTACTTCATCCAAGCTATATGGTAGCATACCCAGTTCAGTCAGTATCTTTTGGAAGGTTATTTTCTTCTTACATCTTCAACTTCTCTTTTGCTCTACAGTACTTCAATTATTTTGGATATATTGACATCTCCACTCTCTTATAAGAGAACGTTCTGTAACTTATTTTTTTTATACACACACACACAAAAAACCTTTTGTTTTAAAACAAAATTCAGAAAAGCAAGCTTATACTGTGATTTAGCTTACAAACAAAATAAGGTGTTTGAATCTAGAAAGCTGGGCATTAAACTGAAGGCAACTTTTGCTTAGCCTGTGAATGCACAAATTCACAGCAATTGTATAGACTTTTGCCACATTTTTTTTTTTTTTTGAATGTTCATATTTGCTTCTTTTTATTTTTTTTTCTCCCTCAGGTATGTTCACAGGTGTAGTATGTACAGAAAAGACAACACCATTCCATTTAACAGGTTTGTTGCAGTAATTCAAGGTTTCTTCATATCAGAAAATGACTACTCAAAAAAAGATCAAACCAGTTCATAATGGCAAGGTAGTGGCTCCTAGAAAACTGGACCTAAGAAATTCTTCACCATTCCAACCGCAACAAACTTGTGCTCTTAATGTTTATTTTTCACTTAAAAATAATTCCAAATCTCTTTCAAGGAGGGTACTGAGAATGGTTTGAGAATTAAAAGTCTCAATTGGTTACAGAAAGACCACTGAAATCTTGCAGATGTCTATGCATATGCCGAAATTTAAAAGATAAAAGCATTTGGCATACAAAATAAGAAAATAACAGAAAGCAGTAAGAGGCGAAACAATTTTCCTCTCTATATACATATTCTTACATGAGTAACAAATGTCAAAAATACACAACTGAGTACAAAAGAATCATTTTAGCAACAGATTTCAACAAGTGAGTCTCATGTAAGCAGCATGCTTTGGCAGAATTAATTAAACTGAAACATAACTGAAAATGCATTCATTCCAATCCTCCATACCAAATATTTCTGAAAATGTAACATGAGAATAGAGTTCAGTAATAAGCATCACTTTCGGAGAAGAAGGCTGTAATTTCCCAGTAGAATCAAGAAGTTTCAATTTCAGTTTCTAAAATCCCTTCTTGATCAAGTCCACCAAAATGCCTCAACAGACCTGATCATGCAAGCACATATGTGTTTTAACATTACAGACACCAGCAAAATTGGACTTATCTTGGCAAGATCACAGACAATAAGACTGAGCAGTTTAAGTGGTGTTTAACTCGGTCCTAGGACTTTAGCTGTAATTGTCAAGGCACTGCTCTAAAGACCATTAGACACAATAGGCCAAATGATTCTGTAAACATAATTACCCTGGGGATACTTCTCTACCACGCTGCTTCTTTTCTTGAACACCCTTTGGTTTATTGGATGCTCTGATCATCTCTAAAGTCTAGTAAGTGTGGATACTGCATCACCACTTCAGTCATATTTGAATTTGGGCTACACTATCAGGGCTTCTTTTCTTCAAGTATCAGCAGACCCAGCTCTGAGCAGAAACCCTGGTACAGCAGGAATAAACAAACAGTAGGTCAAACAAATTAACATCTTTTGATGTTTGAAATTTCTAATTCACAGCAAGCACTTAGAGATTACGAAATCTCACCACAATGTTTTCCTCTTTTCCTTCAAGAAAGTACTTTCACTAACTTTCCTGTATTACTCAATCCTGTTTCGTTCTTGAACTACTATATTTTACAACATTCATTCAAGCCCCACATTATAAGCTCTGGAAGACAGCAAAAAATATTTGTCCCTGCCATCTTAGATAGCGCATACTCTCACTGTATTACACTAGCTCTAAGCACAATTTTGCTGCTTACAGAGATAACAGGGATGACAGCACTGAAAGAGAAAATTCATACAACCCAGGTCATAAACTTTTGCTATCAATGTAAATGTAATTGAGAAATAAAAGCTATAATGCAGATATAATAAAACATTCTTCCACAGTTCTACAGTGGAAATCCTTTACTATCATTTTGAGCAGAAAAATCTGTATCATTAGTTAGCTGACAAAAAATACAAAGCGGACATCAATAACAGCCACCTGGATTTCTTTACAATCCACAACCTCCACTTGTGGTACATTAACTGGATTTTTAATGAGAAAAACAAACAAACAAAAAACTAGAATTCAGAATGATTCCTTTTATTCTCCTAAAATGTAAAAACTGCCACCAGTTTCGCCAATAATTGTCAGTGAGGGGAATGGAGACCATTGTTAAATTAGTTCTTGACTGAAGAAAAACAAAACCTGTGCTATAAATGTTTAGCTGGCCTCTGGAAGCAAGCAGTCCCTGGATATCCACACTGTACAAGGCATTTCGTTCATACAATTAGTTCTGTACTTAGGCAACAACAGATAAAATTGCTATTTGCTCCTCAAATCTTCAAGCATCCACTCCTAGACTCAAAGCAACTGGCAGATCTCTCTTCAAAGCCCAAAACTAAGTCTTGATTTTACTTGCCTCTCATGTAATATTTATTTAGTTGATTAAAAAAAAAGTGTGAGCCTAGACTGCTATCACCAAGGAAAACATTTGTCTTCCTACTTTCCAGGCAGGTACCACGGTAACCTGACATTAATCAGAATCATGGTTTGGCATTTCAGGGAGAGATCCCAACTCCTAACGCATGAGAACAAGACAGTAAACTCTTGAGGCAGCAGGCACTATGGAGGGAAAGAAAAAAAACAACGTAAAGTATCCTCAATGGGCAAATGGGAATTTAACTCTAGCCCTAGCAAAATTTGCTGGCCAACAGTTATTCATTATTATTAGGATTCAGTTCAATACTTAAACTCAAAAACAAGCAACGAGGACTTTCTTCCCTTCTATATAGACTAGGTCCTAGCCTCAGGTATGGTTTCTGCTATCCCTAACTCCATCTGCATAACCTGACAGCACGATTTCAGCCGCATGGAGCATTCCTAGCCCTATATGAGTTTCACGCAGAAACAGTGCTATTTCAACACAGCGTGAACTGCAAGCACAAAGTCAACTCCTGATAGCTTTTCAAGAGTATCATTAGGTTCGAGTAGCTTCTAACAACTCAAAGTAACTACAGCTACCTCTTTCCCCCCAGACAATTTTCAAATGAACTCCTTTTTTTCAAAATCTTGTGTTAGCCTAGCCCTCAGGATATGATTTTTCCACTCCTTTCTCTCCTTCTCTCTCCTGTTATTTCCTCCCAGCTCCCCCAAGAACTGCACAGTTGTTACTTTTGAACAATTGTTAGAAAAAAAAGCAGATTTATGACTGTAATTGTAGCTACAACATAAATTGCCCTCCTAGAGCTTACATGGGATTTTCACTGAAATTCACCAATATAACAAATAATAACAATAATGCCCCTTCAGTACAGAACAAAATATTCCAATGAAAAAAATCTATAGCTTTTTTTTTTTTTAAAGTGCACAAAAATATTAATGGAAATATTAAAAAAAAAAAAAAAACAAACCTGTCTTACAACATCACAATCAAAACTTCTGAAATATTGTTAAAATTAAATAGAAGTTATCTAATGAGACTTTTTGGCTCTGATATATTGGCAGACAGCAGCAACATTTTTTCAGAAAAATTACACCAACGAAATATACTGTATCTTAGCAGCATAAAAAATCCCTACAATTAGATGCAACTGCAGGCCTAGTAAGCATCGGCCTGACAAAATGTTACAAATGCAATTTTTGTTTAAAAGAATGGATTTCCATGGAATCCCAGAGGTAACATTTGTTATTTTCTTTACATTGTATTCTGGTAGTAAACCCACCTATAACCAATTACCTTCCTTCCGTTTTTTCTCCCAAAATTGCACAGAGTACTGGAAAGTTTTATCAAGTTATAAGATATGGCCACACTGAAGAAGCCATATAGAACAAAACAAAAAGCCCGAAAACAAATGATCCCAAACAGTAACAATCACTGTCATACAACAGCAGCTTTACACTACTGACCGATGTTCTCCACATACATAGATGGCACTGGGTCGAATGCGCCGCCTTGTATGGCCAGGTAGCTGTGGCAAAAACTTGAAGTATTTAGGCATCAAGTCTAAGCATGCATCATGAAACTTCTTAATCCTCCAGTAGTAAATCAGTGGGTTCAGTGCAGACTTGAGGTAGCAGAGCCAGAGGAGCCAAGTGCTTATCTCAAAAAAGTTGTGCTTGTAGTAGAAGTGGCTGTTGAATGTGGCAATAAGGCTGTAAGTGGTGAAGGGTGCCCAACACACTATGAAGACAAGGAACAAAATCAAGATGGTGGTGAAGGCACGAGTTTTAAAGCTCATATCAATGTTCATCTGGAAAGGTCTCTGTAAGCTCATGAGACCAAGTTTGCTGGCCTGGCTCAGGCATATGCTGTCAGGGTGGCTATGGATACGAACTGCATTGTGGCGGACGGTATTGAGTATGCCCATAAAAGAATATAGCATTACCAAGAATGGAATAAAAAAAGAAATTAGCAAGAT
This sequence comes from Tetrao urogallus, assembly GCF_951394365.1. NCBI lineage: Eukaryota > Metazoa > Chordata > Aves > Galliformes > Phasianidae > Tetrao > Tetrao urogallus. Next base: position 71,634,371 of record NC_136814.1, on the reverse strand, counting down.
AATTATCACGTATGCTTGGTAGCCGGGGCTAGTAGAGTAGCCAAAAACACACTGAGGTGCTCTCGAGGGTATCTGCAGATTAGGATTCCCTACTGATAACGGAAAAGCAACAACAAAGGATGCTGCCCAGGAAATCACAATGAGAATCTTTGCACGGTAAGGTGTCAGTTTATCCTGTCTCTGAACTATAATAAGAAATCGGTCGATGCTAATGATAAGAAGAATTGCTACCCCCTCTATGACAAAAAGCCAAAAAAACATGGCAGAGACTCTGCAGAAGATATCCCCAAAAATCCAGTGAGTGGTAATGATTGTTATCAGAGCAAAAGGCATGTTCAGCACTGCCAGCAGCATGTCTGCAAAAGCCAGGCTTGCTAAGAGAATGTTAATTGCAGATCGCATAGCTGCCTTCTGGTAGACCATGAGGCATACAACAAAGTTTCCAAGGAAAGAAACCAACACAATAAATATCATAGCAGCAGAAAGTATGATCTGGAGTGGCAAACTCAAGCTCCTGAAAACTTCTTGTGATGGCAGGACAGCTGTAGTGTGTACCAGAAAAGTACTTCTCTCAGTGGTGAGCACAGCACCTGAACTATATCTCAGTGGCTGTGTTGTGCCACTACGAAGTAAGACCTGGGGAGTAGTAAAATTCGTGTAGGAATTTTCATAAACAATAAAAGTAGCATTTGAGGTCCCAGAATTGGTTGGTGTCAACATTGCTGAGAAAACCATTGCTTCAGGAAGAATGAAAGCAGAACCAAAGGTCTTCAAGGCATTTCATCTTGTTCAGGCAGTATCTTATTCCATGTCATTTACCAAATCTGAATTAAACATCCAAAAGTATCAAAGCTCTTAAATCCATGTCTGTACTTCCATCTGAAAAAGAAGAATTAGAAAAAAAAAACAAACAAATAAGATTCTCTAAAATCATTGGGAACCAAATGAGTACTTGCTTTCCTTAATGACAAAAGTAATCCTAACACATCTTTACACTTTAGATTGACACCCTTTACTTAAGCACACATGAGAGGAGTCTAGTAATATTTGGTCTTCCTTATTCTTCCTAATGTGCAATTTAAACATCCCCTGGGACAACACAAGACCATTCCCTCATGTCTATCATTTGTCACCAAAGAAAAAGAGATCAACAGCCTCTTTTCTGTGACCTCCTTCCAGGTAGCTGTGGAGAGCAGTGAGGTCTTCCCTCATTTCCATAATGTCCAGATTAAACAACTCCAGTTCCCTTACTGGCTCCTCATAACTCTTATTTTCTAGTTCATTTACCAGCTTTGTTGCTCTTCTCTACTAATGCTCTAGCAACTCAGCATAGTTCTTGTAGTGAGGAGCCCTAAACTGAGCACAGTACATGAGTTATACTCTCACCAGTGCCATGTACAAGGGGACAATCACTTCCCTGGTTCTGCTGATCATGCTATTTCTGATGCAAGCTAGGATTCCATTGGCCCTCATTGCAATATGGGCACATTGCTAGCTCATGTTCAGTGGCTGTCAGCTAGCGCCCTCAGGTCTTCTGCTATCAGGCAGCTTTCCAGTCACTCTCCCCCAGAACTGTATCATTCCATTGGGTTCTTATGACCCAAGTGCAGGACCCACCACTTGGTCTTATTGTATGTCATGCGAACAGAATCAGCCCATCGATCTAGCCTATCCAAAGCCCTCTGCTTGAAAGTAAGAAAATAAGTGTATTCACTAAGGATGTGCTCAATCCTCTCATCAAGATTGTTGAAAAAAATATTAAACAAAACTAGCCACATTAGTGAGCCCTGGGGATCACCACTGGTGACTGGCCACCAACTGAACTCCATTCACTGTGACTGTGAGTCCAGCCATCCAGCTAAGTCCTTCACCCTGCAAAACTCACCTCTTGTCCAAAATAAGAACAGCCAGTTTCTCCATGAGAATGCTGTGACAAATGGTACCAAGTGCTTTACTAAAGTTTCAGGTAAACAACACCTACAGCTTTTCCATCATCTACTAAGTGGGTCATCTTATCATTGAAAGAGATCAGGGTAGCCAGGCAGGATCTGCTCTTCATAACTCGTGCTGGCTGCTTACGATCACTCATTTATGCTGTATGATGACATTTAAGATGAAATGCTCCATAATGTTCCCAGGAACTGAGGTCAGACTACCAAGCCTGTAATTACCTGGATTCTCTAGTATTTAAATAATTTCATAACTTCAAGATTTTGCTTTGAAATCACCTACAGCTCGAAGCATTAGTAATATTTCCAAACAACTTACATAATGCCACTATCACCTATCTGCCTGTTTGCTAGGCACTGAAAAGTGAACTCATCTGAGCTTCCCTACATATTACATAATCCCTTGTTCCAAGTCAGTCAACAGCATCAAATGCCTCAGGAAGACACAGGTAAAACATCCTAACCTGCTGTTTGTTATCAAGTAACTCATCCACAGAATTAAAGTATTGCTCAATTTGTTTCACTTAGTGACTGACTCGCATCAATGTATAGGAAACTAATTCTTTAGTTGCTACAACCCTCCTCCCTTGCAGCAAACTTTATGTTATGTTTAACTGTACATTCTCTTTTTTCCCTGTAAATTTAACCCTCAGACATTATGCTGATCTCCCTCCCTCATTATTATGCTGATACAGTGCAACAGTTCCTTTCAGAATTTACAGGTACTGTCCTATGTATTTATCAAATATTCACTGTTTTCACAGACAAATAAAATGCAAAAGAGCTGAGAGCTCCCCAGGAGCTCTTTACAGAACTCCTCTCTATCTTGGACTCACAGAGTACTCTGGCATCTAAACAAGCTGGAAACCAGAAGCATTATATGTCTTTAAAAAAAAATAAAAATCACTACAGCCAGAAAGACAAAGTGGGATTCCTCTCATTCAATCTGGACAATAGCAGCAGTCACTTTCAGGCTGTTCTCGTGATGGAGGGCAATCAATGTCCGCCATCTCTGAACACTGTGATAAATTTGTGTTACTAATTTGAGATGCCTGTACTTGATAACACAAATCCTACTCACAGTATCCATTCATGTTCTGTTTGGTACCAACACTGGGCGCAAGTGAAAGGAGAAAGGAGCTATCCGTGTACAATATATATTTAGATACACTATCTGCTACAATACACATTCATGGCACCACTTATCTTCAGTTCAATTCTGCTTTGTCTGATCTCCATTCAAAAGTGACTGAAAAAAGGTACCACAGGATCATTACAGAATTGTTAGTGGCACAGAAAAAGTGAATGATTGCTGCCACATAGTAAGGAGAAGCCAAAGGAAACAATTATCCTAAAATTGTGAAAATATTAGCCATGGGATTCTGTGGATGCTGTAGAACTTCTGCGAGTTCAGAAGGCAATTTAAGAGATAATTCACATAATCTTAGTATGGATGCTTATACCTGAAAGAGGTGAATTATCCTGCTTTCCTCACCTGACTGCAAAGGCTGTGTGACCACTTCAGGCAAATGTTCTTACTTGGGTATTACACTTCATAAAAGTCGTTAGCATTCAGACAGCAGGTTCAAAAGGATCTCTTCTGTAGCAGTCACATACATATTTTGTATTCACAGGACTTCTGTCATGAGCATTCACACAATTATTAAACATGCACCTCATATTTTTCCTTTCTCATGTATCTTCCTATCCCCTCAACATATCAAAAATTGCATAAGGACAAAAATAGCGAATGAAAGAAAGGGACCAATAACACAACTTCATAGGCATTTCATTCCAGTCCTCACCTGCTTTTTGAAAAAGAGAGATCCTGTAATTTCAAAGCCAGAGTCATTGCTGAATGGTAACTGCACAGCTTGTGAAAGATCACCGTGCTTTGGTAATTTAAATAGGTATGCTTTTTGATGATGAAAGTACTCAAGCAAGAGGCAGATATCTTTTTGTCACAGCATTCTCATTTTTGGACCGTGTACATCACCAATTCTTTTCAGATTCAAAAAAGCTTCACACAATCACTTTTTTCCATTTCTGTGCTGAAAATTACTGGGTATGCACATTTCCTTTAGAGCAAGGTTCTCACTCATATGCAACTTTCTTTTTATAGACCATAATAGACAGAATTATTTCAATGAAGTACACACTTCAAGCTAAATACCATACAAATTCTATTCATCAAATATAATTATTGCTAGAACTATGGTGTCTGTTTTTAGCAGTTTTAGAAACTTAAAGGTAAATACATTTCTGTTCAAAATCTGGGTAGCATGCTGAACCAGAAATAAAAGATTGTATCTTACATGCAAAGACATCAAACAAACCCAGTAACTCCAACACAGCCAAAACAGCAAGTTTTCTACTTGTAAAAACAGTATCACAATAACAGCTATGTTTAATGTAGATCAGAACATGCTATGGGGTGTGCTGCCAGAATGTTCAATGATTTATTAAATTTATCTGCTAAAAGTAAGCATATTTCCAGTATTGCCCAGATCCAAGATTTCTTAGATTTCTTTCAGCATACAGAAGTCATCTTTCTTCAGAAACTTCAAGCTCACAGGTGCCTGGTAGAGTACACTATTTCTTGTTAATGTGTTACATAATCACAAAAGGGAGCCCGCTGCATCTTTTTACAGCTGCTAAAATTTTGAAGTTAAATGTGGCAAGAACAAATCATCAAGACAACCATAAAAAAGTAAAATATTAGGAGACGATTAATTAAATCAAGTAGAAGGGTCACCGGCTTATTTTGTTTAAAAAATATATATATATGTATATATATATACACACATAGACAGAAAATACTGAAGCATATGTTTTGTCATGCACCATTACTGAACAAAGAAAACTAAAACGCCATTTGAATGAGTTGAACACTGTTTCTCATGTCATTAAGAATAAGCAGACACATTGCAGTGGAATGCCTTTTAGAAAAGCCAGTGCAAAGGGTGAATCAAAGCACAAATCAGCAGGGACAATGTTCTCTTACTCACTTAAACCCCCTGAAAGGAACTAGCAGCTTTCAGTTGTAATAACTATTTACATGTCCTAAATTGAAACTAATCAACTGTAATGCACAAAATTACTCACAAGAAGCATTAGTTTAATTTAGAAAGTTTTCCTCTTTTCCACTCTATAAATATTACTGCAGCAATTTTCAAAGGGAAGTACAGTGGGGGAAGAGCCACCTCTGTTTGGGGTCATTAGGTACAAATAATTGACCTCTTGAGGATATTTATTTCTATCCTTAGTTCAGAGAGCCATCAACTGTCAAGAAATGCCAACCACGCAAATCATTACTATTATTCTAAACCACAAACATGCAAAATGTAATTAATAATTTTATATTCTCTTGAGAAAAATCATGTTCTCAATTTGTAGCTCATATGAAAGGACCTACATAGTTTTAAATTCATTTCTAGTCCCAGACTCTTTCCTGTTCTCAGCTTTTCCCACAAACTCAACAGCCATATTAACCATCTGTATGTGGAATACTGAAGTGAATACCCTTGAAGAGCTAAGTGAACAATAAATGCTGAAAATATTACTGAAAACATGATCTTCACTTCTATCTCTGTCTAGTTATTAATATAAAATTATCAAGTTAGAAGTTTCCTAAATACTTTGCTTCCTAAATTTTAAATGGAATTTTGGATCATACATGCAGTCACTACATACCAATTTTGACAATGGAGAAAAAGAAGCATATGAATCCAGACAGGCTTCCATGAAGAACAGGAATCATAAGTCATCTTGTGCTGCTCTGCTCAGCAAATCATTCCTTTTCCAAATAACCTGTCCAAAATAAATAAATATATATATATATGTATTGTTGACATACTTACACAAAGAATAAGAACAGAACTGCCACAATTTTTCCTGTAATAAAACTTTATTTTTTTATTGGGAAAGGTAGAATACACTGTGTATCCTGACAAAACACAGATCACAGCTCTGTATTTCGCAGAAGGTACAGATATTATGCAGTACAGTTTCATTAAGCTAAATTGATCCTCGGGTCTCAGCCGTGGAACATTAAAATCTCAACATTTGATACTGAGATATTCCAGGACTAGTGCTGCATCCTGTTTTAATTTCATCCAGGTATGTATAATTACTTGTTTGGCAACAAGTGTACCAAAATTGGTTGCCACAAGTCTTATTCAATCTGTTAAACTACACATTTAATCTAAACATGAGAAACCTGAGGTTGAAACCTCAAAAGCCTCTCAGAAGAAATGCCTCACAGGATAAGCTGAGTAAGCATTTCCCAAGAAGCAAAGATATCAGAGTAACGGTTCTGGCAAAACAAAAGGCAAGAAAGCAGGTCTGGAGAGGAAGAAGAAGCAAGAGCAAAGAACAGGAACAAACAGGATCTTAGCATTTCCACTATATGCTCCAGTACCAGTCAACCATCAGCTATCATCAAGGTTGTTACGTCTCAAGTAGCTAAAATAATTTTTGCAAAAAGGGCCAACCACAGCTAAATGCTGCATATTCATTCATGACATATACGTTGTTAATTGAGATACCAAATTTGTGTAGTTTCCCCATATACACTCAGAAGGAAGCGATAAAATTTCTACGAGCCTTGAAAGCTGAGTGTGTGTTATACCAAAGGATGCCAATGACCTGACTTATTTCTAAATATTGTTCTAATATAAAACAGTGATCTCCTAGGAGGGAAGCACTAAGAACAATTCATACTTCAAGACCACTCATAACGTCCTGATTCCTTCAGCCACTGCAGTGCTGATTTTCTGTACATGCAACCAACTTAACAGGGACTTCAAACATTCAAAATGCAAGGCCTGATTTGCCAGACAGGCACTTACTGAGAAATGTGCCTTCTACAGAACAAACCTATTTAGGTAGTTTTGTGTTGGCAACCAGAGGTTAACATTTTCCAAATGACGTTCCTTTTTTCTCCCCCACTATATAAGTGATTTGTTGGGCTTTTTGTTTGTTTATCTGTTTGATAATGTGAACAGAGGGGAAAAGCTCTGTAATCCTACACAGTTCTGCAATGGATTTTAAATGTGAGGATTCCACTTCCACCACAAAGCCTTCCTGAGAGAAATTCCCCAGTCCTGTAGCAGGAGGACTGATCTGGATTACAACAGAACCTGGCAAGCCAAGTTAACAGCTTCACACTGGCCTGAAACTGCTGGCATACGCAGATCAAAGCATAAGAGCACGGCTCAGATCTGGCCTCAGTATGCTATGAGGTACTTAATATAGATCACATTCAAGACAGTGTGCTGTGCAAAACTTGTAAACACTGATAATCTTAGAGGAATTTGCATCTTATCAGGTCTAATTCAACCTCCTCAAGCCAGGAACTGTCATTTACAAAGACCTGAAAGAGCAGAATCTAAGAAATCATTAAATTTTAAAACATTTCCCACAGCATTTGGACTGCCCTAAAGACTTAGCAACAGGTTATATAAGGCCTCAAAAACGTTATGCCTCCTGTATACTATTGCCTTTCAAATGAGTTGTAACTTTTGTCAAGTACTTTACTGGTATTTTTCTACATTTAGTTGCACTTAGTCCTTGGTCACTTTTTACATATTTTTCTTAATGTATTCCTGACATTTCAAAATGTACTCCAAAATCTTAAATGTACCTAATATTGAAAACTTCCTTTCTCCATTAAAAAATAAATAATTAATCAGACTATGAAAAGATTACAGGCAAGTAAAAATAAATCTGCTTTGAGTCACAAACTTTTAACATCTAAGACTATTTTAGTTTTTCAGATAGAGCAACTTCTCCAGTACATTCTCTGATTGAATGGAAAATTAATATTTCATCTTCATATACCACAAGTAGAGACCTACAGGTTCCCTGTATTAAATTGCCCATTCCTCCTTTGTAGTGCTGCAGCACACTCAGCACACTACTGCACTGTCTTCTTCTAATAGGGGAAAATGCATTTTCTGGTTTGTTTTCATATTAACATAAAAATTTTCCCAAATACAAAGGGTTTAAAAAAAATCAACTTTTAAAAGCAAGTAACATTATCATCAACGGTGTATCATATTGATGGAATTTATTAAGCTGTCTCTCCTATAAGAATAAACTTGATTTTGAACTAAAATCAATTTAATGAAAACTCATCTTTTTTACAGAAAGATGCAGAGACACTAATGGATAAGTGATTAGCCACTGACAAGTGATGAGCCAACAGCATGCCACTGTGGCTAAGAAGGCCAGCAGTATTCTGAGGTGCACTAAAAACAGCGTGATCAGCTGTGACCCCTTCTACTCCGCCCCAGTGAGGCCTCATTCTGAATACTGGGTCCAGTTCTGGGCTCCTCAGTTTAGGAAAGACAGGGAATTACTAGTGAGAGTCCAGCAGACAGCTACAAAGATGTTTAGGGGCCTGACACGTTTCCTTATGAGGAAAAGCTGAGAGACTTCGGACTGCTCAGCCTGAAGAAGACAGAGATGTGATCTTATCAATGCTTATGAATATTCAAATGCTGGAGTCAAGGCTTTTTTTGGTGATGTACAGTGATAGGACAAGGGACATAGGGAACATACAGGAACATCAGAAGTTCCATACAAGCATAAGGAAAAACTTTACAGTGACGGTAGCAGACCACTGGAACAGGCTGCCCAGAGAGGTAGTGGAGTCTCCTTCTCTGAACGTATTCAAGACTTGGATGCCTTTCTGTGCTATCAACTGTAGGGAACCTGCTCTAGCAGGGGTTGGACTAGATGGTCTCTGGAGGTCCCTTCCAACTCCTACAATTATATTAGATTGACATACACACACACACACACACACACAAAATCACTGAATCAGTACTCTCTTCAAATTGTGAAGCCCACACTGGGTTCCTGAGATGCGGGTGAGTTCCTAGAGCAAAAGGGTCCTGATTATGCTTCTCTCATAGAAATTCAGCTCATGCTACAGTCAAATTCTGCTTCTGCCCAAGAGCCTGCTGATGCCCTGCAGGTGATATGGATCTTGCTCCTTGGCATGTCACAGAATCATGGAATTGCAGGGATTGGAAGGGAGCTTAAGAGATCATTGAGTCCAGTCTCCATGATAAAGCAGATTCCCCATAATAGGTTGCACAGGTAGGCATCTGGACAGGTCTTGAATGTCTCCACAGGAAAGTCCACAACCTCTCTAGGCAACCTGCTCCACTGCTCTGTCACTCTTACTGTAAAGAAGGTCTTCTGCATGTTTGTATGGAACTTCCTGTGTTCAAGTTTTAGGCCACTGCTCCTTACTGCTGCATATCACCGAGAAGAGCCTGGTCTCATCCACCTTCTCTGCATAGCTCTTACTTGGCTTACAGAGCAGACATGCCCATAACAAGTTAAATAAGTTGACAGTGTTTCAGCAACAGAAATGCAGCTTCTTGTGGCATCCTGCTCTGAGAGCTCTTAAATGCTGTCTAGGTCAGATTTAGCTGTAAGTACATAAAGATTTACTATTTTAAATATGCACGTGTGTGTATATACGTGTGCATGCATCTTTGATAGTTACTAGCATCTCTAATCAGCCAAAACCAGAAATACATAACACAACAAAATAGTACAACAGTGGCTTGTGTTCTTTTCCAGATTTACCCTAAATTTGTTGTGATAGTCTAACTCAGACTAATAGTTACACATTAGACTGTTATCTTATTTTTCATAACATGGAAAGAGGCTAACTTAACTATTTCAAGCCATGTCATCTACGGCTTCAGACTAATTTTTGTCTCATGCCAGTTAACTGACATAACGCTGTCTGAAGACAGCAAATTCACCTCTGAGAAACAATCCTAGTTAGAAATCAATCCTGTTCGTACAACAGATTAGAAAAATTGTCAAATTGAAGAGTTCTCATTTGGACAGCTCAGGGTGAGATGACATACCACAGACATGCAGATCCTGTGCAATACAGTCAGAAACAATTTCTATACAGGTGTGACTGGCAAGGCTTGGAAACGTTCCATAAATCATGAACCATTTTTTTTTTTTTTTTTTAATAAAAGATATTTGTAAGTCAAAAATATTTAAATGAACCAATCTGATGATTTTTAAAGCATGCTGTTTCGTTTTAATGTAATACAAGAGATAACACTATTTAATTCTTTGATTTTTTTTATTTTTTTTGAAAATAATGCAAAGAAAACAAACACCAATCAAACAATTCAAATCCCTTGTAGGACTGATATTTGTAAGCACCTTATAATTTGCTGCCACAAATAACTTTATAGCTAATTGAGTGGCTTTTGCAATACTCTGTGGTATTGCTACTTAGAAACTATTAAACAAACTGTACACCAGATCAGTTGTCTCCCAGGATACAGTTACGGCATTCCCAGTCCACAAACCTAACAGGACACAACATCTTAATTTGGCATAGTCAGCAGGACCCTCTCACTACACGAAGTTCTGGAGATTACCCTGTAGCTATATGCCATAAGACAGGAGAGGTATGAGGGATATTGACAGTGCACCTGGGGGCAGGAGTGCTGGGAAGTGACTTCTTAGCTATAGGCCAGGATGGCTGTAAGCCAGGAGAGGCTATGTGCAGTGGCAAGCCTTGGCTGCCCAGGAAATGCCAGAGCTGGATTGCTTCCCTGTAACCAAGAAGTTGAAAAGGCATAATGCATGCACTCCACCAAAGGGAATGGCTTAGGCTCAGAACAACTAGCACGATCCCAATCCTGCAGAGGAAAGGATTACAATCCTTGCTGTAGAACAAAAAAACACCATGATGCATGCTGTATTATGAGTAGTATTGATGGCAGCTCAAAAAGATAGGTATTTCAACAGACAAACAGAAGGGCAAAAAAAATGTATAGGACATATCTCTGACAGGTGGAGACCAAGTCTTGTTATCAGAAGATGAGGAACGGGGATATTATGGGCCTGGAATTTTCTTAACTACCAATGATTGAGCAGAATACTGGTCTGTAAAGAGCTGCATACTGGGCTGGTTAACTTGGTTCTCTTGGAGAAACAAGAGACTCAGTGTGTACTGAAACCCCAATTGTAAATCATTGGTCAGAAAGCATGCAAAAGGATGTTTGTCTCCAAGTGATGCATAATAGGCAATTAATTCAGGAGCAGCACTCTCCTAGTTATTAGTAGCCAACTCTAATAGAGACTTCCCTGATCCAGGGTCTGACAGACTCTTTGAATATCTATGCAGTTAAGTTACAAGATTGTTTGCATGATGTGTTGGTTCCATGAATCAGACAAGACAGGGAAATCAAAGAGAGCCCATGGCCCAGAGAGAAATAGCTCAGAAGGGTGGGAACTCAGGGGGAATATTGTTAAATCTAAGCCTGCCATTAGGAGAATGGAACAGCAAGGAAATCGCCATCCTCCTGGAGCAAGAAGTGTATTATGGGCTGAAGGTATCAAGAAAGGGTTCCCTTGAGATGTGATAGAAGGCCTGTGTACAGTGGCATTAGAAAAGCTGCATTTTAACATATTTAATGAATCAACTGCCATCAAAAATTATCTTAATTAAATTTAAGACATTATTCAATATCTGCAGCAGAGTGACAGCGGAGGGTGGCTAGTTAAAATCTTACTTGTTGGACTTTCACTCAAAGGATGATTAGTATCACTTCCACAAACAGGAAACGTAATCGCTATGTTGCTTTTATTTTATATTGCATTATCATGTGTAAAGCCTATGCTTGCTTGTTTGTTTTTTTTTTTCTATTTTTTCGTGTATTATGTACAAATCAACACCAAAGACAAATTGGAAGATGTCTGAGTCATGGTGTGGAGGCCTGTGCTACAATGAAAAAAATCACTGAAATGACCGAGGATTGTTTCAAACTATGCGACTGCTGAGGAGATCTCTTGAAAGCTGGATTGATTTGATCCCCTGTTAAGCTTTTTAAGATTCATGGGGTGGGGAAAACGGCTTGTAAATTATTCAAATTCTGATTTTAGTTATTAACGTAGAATTCTTGTAAGTTATGATCTCCAGAATCCATCTCCATCTCTTTTATCCTTTCTCCTCATTCTTTCTCTTCTTTTGCCCTATCTGCTATATTCAGATCACCACAGTCTATGACTTATAGAATCCTTAGAGCTGCAAGGGATCTCTGAGGGCCATCTAGTCCAACTCCCCTGCAATGGACAGGGGCAAAATGAAGTTTGATCCATGAGATGTACCATGACCAACGAAAAACACTTTTTCTGTGGTATATCTGGAGTAGTCTCAAACACTTGCAAGACAGACCACTGCCATGACAACGCACTAAATGCTGAAGACATGGTCAGACAAGGGAGTCCTGTGCAGGCAATCTTGCTTGGCCCAAAACTTCTGTTTACTTTTATGTTTTGACTGCAGACTTGCTGATTACAAACTTGCTGATGATAAACACTGTAAACATGGCAGGCACAAAAAGAATGCCTGAGAGAAGTTTAAGGGGAGAGGTCTTGAAGTCTTTGATACTTCAGGGGCTTCAGAACCTCTGGATGAGCATTCTCACAGATCAAGCAACCTTCCCCTCCATTGGCTGGGTCAACACTGGAACCTAGACTGGTGATGCTTTTCTTTCTGTCTCTCTTTCTCCTCATCACCCCTCTCAGTCTCCTTCTCCTTGTTTTTCCCCTCATAAGTACTTTGAACAGGGTAATAAGCCTAACACACAATTTCTAATTTGATTTCAACTACTCAGAAATTGCTGAAAAAATTCAACTCATAGATTTCTGAAAGAGAAGCATACTGACAAAGTTAGTAACAAAGTTACAGGCAAGATGTATAGGGGGGAAAAAAAACAGTAACACGGTCCATCAGAAGAAACCAGTCAATGAAACCCTTGCCAGTGTACTTTATAAAAATCTCTTTATAATACCTAAAATATTCTTTGTGTTGGAATTAACATAATTTATTACAAGATCTAGAAAAGGATACATATCAAATCAGAAGCGATGCTCCTCCTATATTTCCAAGATAAAAATGTTGATTTTAAAGTACTTGTTAAACTGTCAACTAAAATGTATCTTTTCTGCCTTTCTCTAGGACACATTAAGTAATTTTGCCTGATCTAGTTATTTCCTCTTTAGTTCTATTGAAAACACTTTCCTACTCCAGTCAAGCTTCTATTAGCAGCTCTCATGCACTCTAAGGTGATTCAAAATAACACAAGCCTTTGACTAACAAAGATTGTTTTTTTTTTCTATTTAAAAATTTTAACAATGTATTTCTCTATAATGTCTCCAATAAAAGCCAACAGGGTTACACATCATTACTTCATTTACAAGAGAAAAGATCATTTCAACAAGACTCATTCCAGCATCCCTTACTAAAGTACGGCTCTCATCCAGGCTAAACCAGCAGTCTAAGAGCCACAGTTCATCCTTCACAAAAGTTTTATCTCGCTTTCTGACTTCTCCCTGCTACCTTATTTCCTAAGGGCACTCTGCAACAGCAGTTAATGTGATCCACCAGCAAACTCCTCCCTGATGGCTTTCCTATAGTTTCCAGCCGCTCCCTATGTACCCAACAGACATACAAGAGAGGAGAGAGACTTTCAGGAAAGATGCAATGGATCTTTCTGGAAGGAAATAGCCACCTGAACAATTAGTATGTCTCAATCCTAAAATTTCTTGGAAAAGGGATACTTCAAGAGCAAATATAGATCATGATTTATATCCTTTAACAGCTCAACCGTGTTCCTGGCTATTTCCAAGTGATATGACAGTGGCAGATGCTGATAGATTTACAGGCTAACAGTACCCCTATCAATGTAACAAAGCCAGCCATATGACAAATGTAGGGAAAGGCTCTAGTGCACTTAATGTCATCTCTTCCAGTGACCTCTATTGACTACATGGCTGAAAAGGCCAGAAATTCTTTCTTCCAATGTACTCCAAATAGCAGTTCTAATGCTGCACATTGAAAAGGTTTAATACTGAACACCAGAATGTATTTTATTGAAAATTTCATTTCAATTCAGCAAACATAGAATGGCAATTCTAACAACCACCTGTACATACATCAAATCCTTCCTCAGCCTCCCATTTCCTATTTATAGCATAAACTATCTTTGCTTGTTAAGTTCATATACTTTTTATTTTTACAATGAGCTTTTCAGATATCCTCTTTTCATTATAGAAGTACTGAAGTTTCTGAAGTGCTACAGACTCAACCTGTGCCTGATCTCATTGCAGATGTCTAATTTCTTTTCTTAAGCAAAAATTACTCATGAAATTCTTGCATATTGTTCCATTTTGAGTAAGCATTCCCCATAAAATGTTCAAATAAAATTATAAGCACTTGCTCATACACTGTAATTTACACCCATGTATGCACAGGATACAATTTCAAAACAGCAGAGCAGACTCCCCTGTTTTTGTGCTGCCCTTCACTGTCTATCTTCTACTGTCACTTTGAGGCTTTTGTTTGAAAGTGAGTGTAATCCTAAATGTTTCCTATTGGATACAGACTACTTATTCCTCATGCATTAAGCCACAACTCACACAATGCTGAGAAAATGAACAGCACCAGTTATCCTAGTCAGTCAGTGTTTCCAACCCCACCCAGCTTGCAAGGAAAGGACTTTAACTGCAGGAAGACAAGGCACTTAGGAGCAAAGCAAGAAACTGTGAAACAAGCATGTGGTTTACTACCTCTTAAATTACCACTTTGGTTAAGTGGGAAGGGGAGCACCTACAACCCACCTATATGTCCTTTTTGAAGGTTTGTAAATATTTGGGCTACTCACAGCTCAGGTTCCTGCCTTCTCCTTGTTCAGTCAATGGCAGCAGCCAAGTAAAATACACGTGTTTTATAGCTTATACATGAAGCTCCAGATTTATGACTTCATCAGGTCCAGAGTAGCTTTTACTCTTTCCCACAAAGTTGAAACAATACCAGCTTATTTCATAGTCTTGGGTTTTCAGTAGGACCATGAGGCTGCGAGGCCTTTTCTAAACCATTATCTAACTGCTGTCCTGTAGTTTTAATGTCTACTTTAGGATCCGCTTTACTGTAAAGTTTTTGCCACTTTCTAATTTTAACAGCAATTTTTTATTCAGTGACCCACACACCAGGATGGCTGTGTGGGAATTTAAGGTATCTTTTGTAAATACTAACAAAGCAATGAAAATTAATGAAGTGTAAAATGCAGGAAATTAACTTCTCATCGCATCATCAATTTATCTACACACCTAAAAGAGTTTAAAATACCAGCTTCAAGCAGTCTGATGTTCTAGGGACACTCAGCTGCCACTTCATTTATAGTCTGTTTCCTTAGCAACGCTATAATCCATCTGGCTGCAGAAAGCTAAATTCCTAAACCATATCCTCCTGTACACCGGAAATAGCCTCAAAAACATTTATATTTTGAACAGCATCTAGTCACTGTGATTAGCAAGCACATAAATGAATCCAAAAGGCAATAACGTTCTTAAAGAACACACTCAGATGCAAATTCCCCATCACTTGAATCAGTGGTTCACGTACTGCAAACAGCATGCAGTCTTTCGACTTCCAAGTTGAAAGTGATGTTACAACAGCATCAATTCCTCGACATCGCGGTCCTAAGCAAAGCTGCTGAAGACCCTGATCCCTCGCGCTGAAGGAGAGATTATGCACACCAACTTTATGTCAGAGATGATGTCCCGCATTAGAAAGCACTGTCCAACTGTGACCATGCATGCCACAACTTCAGGCTAGCCCACAGAACAGTTTGAACCTTGTGTGGATCCAGCTCAACCCTAATTTGTGACTCAAGGCAACAGTCTTTATCAAAATATTTTTCAGCCACTTGCTGAAGTAATTTGTTACTGTACTCACCCAAAAACTTTAGGTAAGAGCTAAAATAGTCAGGAAAATCAGTTTTGAGACTGGAGGATGACAAGCAATTCTGCAGTGATGCAGCCAAGTTAAGATGAAACAGTGAATGCCACCAGGACATCTCCTACCAGGAAGAACAGATACGACTTAAAATAGCAGAATGCATCTCGCACATACATCATTTTGCATAAATTTGGCAACTCCAAGCAGCAAACGAAATTCAGTTCCAACCTAACAGCTCGAATTCACAAATATTAATAAAGAATAATCTGTATGTAACAACTTCTACATTGTATGAGTAACCACAGCAAGATCTCAGAAGGTTATCCATCAATCACAGATTAACTAATGAATATAGTTGATTAAACTTGCTTTTTGAAATCATTTTCAAAACTCACGTAATCTCTTTGCTGTGTAGATGACAGCTCTTTGGACCCAGATCTGTTGCCACTTCCCACACTGAGCAGCAAACTGAGAAGCCCTTTGGACAAAATCTCACAAACTGCATGAAGCACTCATCAATAAGAAACCCCATCTTAAGGTATGACAACAGATTGTTTCCTTTAATAATGCTTTGTTGTTCCCCACCAGCCATATCCTTCCTACTAAGGCTGAGACTGATCTCAGCTAATTTCAACAGAGAACTGAAGTAGTCGGCTTGGTCAGTGGTCAGACATTATTATTTCTGGAAAGCAAAAGTAATCTAAGCTAAAACAGATACCTGAAACAGTTACCTTGTTTCTTAACAGTACAGCATATGATTTCTACTTATCTAAATAACTACATCTGCCTGTATGCATCTGAACTGTCTAAACAATTGGTTCAGTGATATATTTCTATGTAACAGCTGCATAATGCTTCATAGGTGTGTCCCACCCAGGAACAGAGACAGACTTGGAAAACAGCAGGGAAACCTGACAGAATATATGAGGACTGATTTCAGCCTTGCTGACAACAGCTAGGAGCACATCACTGTACTGCCAGTGTACTGTGGAGATGCTTTTTCAAGTCTATTATTTGTGGTGGCCTTGAAAACACGGATGTAATCCAGCTCATTTGGATCTAGCAGTCTAACAGCCTAAGTGCTATTACCTGAAATGTTATGCTTTGATTTGATATTTCTAGGAAAGATGCCTGCAGTCTGAATCTGCCTTATCTTACAAAAAAAAAAAAAAAAAAAGAAAGAAAGAAAGAAAGAAAAGGGGGAACGAAGGGAACGAAAAGGGAAAAGGTTTTTAATTTAGGTTAGCCCCATCTCTATCCTCATTATAAATTCAATGAAAATTTCTTACGGCAGAAGCAGATGTCCCAATACTAGTAAGGCATAGCACAACCTCTCCCTGTTATAAATACTCTGAACATGCCTTTGAGAGTCAGCATTAAATATTGCTAAATTTATTTTAAATGTCACCTCTTTATCATAAATGACACACTGGGCGCTTGAGCAGACATGCTGAAGATTTGGGAGTGTGAAGGACGGAATTAATTTTTCAGCTCTACCAACTCATGTACATTTCAAATCAGAGATAAGGCAAGAGGTGGGAAGGTCCACTGCTAGCCAGTTGGTTTGGCACCAAATGTGGTAATTCCTCTCCACGCCACACACAAATTTGTCCAGAGTACTCAATACATGCACACAAGGTTCTGAGGTACCAGTGAGCACTTTCGAGGAATTTAACTGCCAACATACTGCACACATTCTTTGGATGCTTCATGTAGCTAGATGTATGAAGGTTAGAGTTCAGTTCAGAGATTCTTAGTTTGTTTCTTAAAATGATTTTGATAGTAAGAGGAAGAACAAGAAATTTGGATAGGAATACAGCTTGAAATAATTATTTCAGTTTAGAGTTTATGTATATATAGAATACATACACATACACTTAGAGGTGCAGAAATAAAAATATCATGAATGCATTATGTGCATGCATTTCTAAACGCATCCACAAAAAGCATGTACAGTTCCAGAAAGAAAAGTCTTGAGAAAACTTAGAAATGACAACAGACAGAAGATTCTAAATCAAAGTGATCAAGTAATAGAGGGCTTGCTGGAGTAAATACTATCCATAGAAGATTTGAATCAACATATAATATTGTGTGTTTTGAAATTACTTCTCACATTTGACAAAGTCATCTGTTTTTCACATACCTTTTCTATCGTTATACACAACGAACCTTGTACAATACTCTGTAAGGAGTAATTCAGCAAGTTACACTGATGCAGAAAACGTGCATCAATAATCATTTCAGGAAGTATCAAGTACTGAGTTCTTTATAGCTTTAGAAAGATAGGAGTATTATTTTTTCCATTTGTATTTAAAATTTACACTTCCTCCTCGTTTGTTGCAATTTTCCCCTCATTTCCAAAACTCAAATGGAAGACCTTCTGTCTGTGAACTTTTTCCTGTAAATCTGTGTCTATTACATAAATGTTTTTGAAGAGAAAGCTTGCATGAGACAGTGAAGTAATGAATAACATGATGCTCCTGAAGAACTGAGATACTACAGGGATAAACAACGTTGAGAAGCACACATCAAAATGAACTTTTGCTCATTTAGAGTGGGTTTTAAATAAGGAACGCGACCATATACTGAATAACGACAATAAAATAGAAGTTTGCAAAGGTGCTCACTAAGAATTAATTTCCCTAGTATTAGCTGTCCTAATAGGTGGATAGCAAGGCTAATAGAGGCTTAGGGGTTCTCACCACAAAGAACAGAGGCACAGACAGCAATCCAATCACAGCTGGGATAAACCACTTTCTGAAGAAGCTTATTTTTCTCCACTAACTGTACAAGTACCTGGAAGGGCAGCTGAGAATACAGCAGTG
Source organism: Tetrao urogallus (assembly GCF_951394365.1). Classification (NCBI taxonomy): domain Eukaryota; kingdom Metazoa; phylum Chordata; class Aves; order Galliformes; family Phasianidae; genus Tetrao; species Tetrao urogallus. The sequence goes on along the minus strand of NC_136814.1, from coordinate 71,615,799 downwards.
TTACCACACTGCATAGCTAATTTCTAACAGATCCCTGAAAGGAAGCCTGTTGTCTGTGGGGCTCAATTTGCCAGACAGGGGTCCATAGACCTAATGATGCTGAAAACCAAAACAGAATAGCTAGCTTTCAGATCATCAGGCTGAAGGCTTAGATTTACCTCTTAAGCCAGCAACCATAATAATACAGGCACCTACTGGAAAACATAATGCATTATCATGTGAGAGAAAAAATAGAAACTTCAAAAAGACTAGATAGCTGCAGATTAGATCAAGATAAAATATTCTAACTGCCCAATTAAAAATGACCAGCAATTAGAAATTACACGAGATCAACCAAGGGAAGGTTCTGGCAGAAAAACACAGAAAGCAGCTGGCCAACAAGACAGCCCAGAAGAAATAGGGCAGTAAGGGGAAAATATTGTGGAGAAAACAGTAAATTCACCAGACAGCATTGCCATGTAGATAACAGAATGGAAACCAAGCCCCAGCATTTTGTCATCCTTCTTAAGTCAGCTACGTTATATTACATTGAAACTGACAGATAACAAGGGAAAATTGAGATAATCATCTTCACGTTCCATATATAAGTCATGCTACTTTCCTTCCTTGTCTATCCACATATGAATCACAACTTGTGGCTACAGGGTCAGGTAGCTAATGTCCAAACCAGCATCCACAGGTTCTAACTCTGCTAAGACAAGGGAAGGGATCTTCCACTCCACAAAATAATTACTTGTTTTAGGGAGGGGGAAAAAAAATTGTGAAAACTACACACTCTTATTTACTTTTTAATGTTAAAAAGTAAACGCTACTAAGGTTTGAAAGGCTCACAAGACTTGAGGACTAACAGTTACAGAAATCCAATTAAAAACTATGACACAGTCTTTAATTATGTGACTAAATACTATTTATCCACATGGAATCCAACTTCCTTTAGAAGGCCCAGCACTCCTTCTCCCTATAATTACTGTGTACTACCACGTCATATTTAATCAACACAAGCCAGACTCCATTTCAGTAACTCCAAGAAGGAGAAAATCAGGGAAGGGATGCAAAAAGCATCCACTAATTTTGGCTGCTTGTTTTTAGACACTAAATGCTCTGGAAAAAAAAAAAATGGATCCTACATCGTATAAAGCAGAGCTCCCAAAGGCCTTATCCAACACTTCATAGCTTTAAATTTTCAAACACTTCTGTGCTTATGTGGCCTGAACAACATTCTTTCAAACACAGCTTTTGTATAATCTCCATCTAGATTGAGGTAAATTAGGTTACAGTTATGCAAGAGATTTCTCTAAGCGCCGTTCAAACCAATAGGACTCCTTCAACACTTCAACATATGCCCAAGTGCAAACAACCTACGGAAATAGCGCTTCTGCACAAAGGGAGAAGGAAAGGACTGCTCACCTTTCTCCTAAAGTGCACGTTGAGATTAATATTTTCTAATGTTTCATTCAAATGAAATTGAATGGAATTTCAGAGACCTCCGCTTAAACTGCCTGTTCAGGAAAGCACTTAAAGCACTTACCAAGTCCCACAACACACATAAGATTTAAATAAGCTATCCTCAGCTGAAAATGCAGCAACTAAACAATTTTCCTCAAGTTCAAACTACACCACTAGCCAGGTTAGCAAAATAATGGCTGTTAGCAAGTACAGGGATAAAATACACCATTCTGTTCAAGTATTTTCTTTGTCTACAAGAGGCAGTGTGACCTGACAGATCAATTTTCAATCTGAGACTCTATTTCTGGATTCTACAACCGAGATTCCCCAGAAAAATGGCCACACTTCTTCTTGTCTCACTTCTCTCATTTGTAACAATTAAATCTGATATCCTTGAGAATTGCTTTGAAAATTATTTATGAGACTATTATGTGAGATAGCCTAGATATATCCATATCCAAAAAGCAAGCATAGCAAAAAGTGTAACATTCAGAGCATTTCATTATTGAAAGAATCTGTAAGATACTGCAGAACTGTGCACCAATTTCAGTGTCAAAAAGAAAGACTGCAAGAATGACCAAGGCTCACAAGATTTATTTTAAATATCTACTCTAATAATTTTAACAGTGTAGTAATATCTACTGGCATCAAAACGTAAATAACCTTCGCTAGAGAATTTTTCGAAAGTTACTCTCCCCAGCTCAGTACTGTTAGCAAAACAATTTGGAAGATATCAAAACAACATCAGAACACAGGCCATGGATGGGTTCACATCTAGCCACTAGGATATGCAGTGCATTGGAAGCACGCTCCCTGAAGGCAGATGAAAGTTGTGCCGTCTTCTGGATCTCTTAGTCTCCTTTATGGGCAAGCAGGAAAGCCACCAAGGCTCCACTTGCCCCCTCTGCACCCACCTGCACAAGGAGAAAGCAGCAGCCCTGGCAGGTATCAGCAGCTGATGAAGAAAAACAGTATTTTGCAACGCCTGTGCTCCTTGATGCAGGCAAATTAGATCACTGTGACTGATGACAGGCTTAAGAAAGACTACTTACAGTGTTACTGATAGACTATACCTGCATCAGTGCACCAAACAACACCAGGAACTACTCCCGGGTGATGGAGCTCACTTGATGACACAGACTGCCAACCTGCTGCAGACCAGCACAGCGTGCTTCGCATCCCGGCCCACTACAGCTCTCCCACACAACTCTTAAGCATGATTTGGATGCAGCAGGAGCCAGGAAACAGTCCCAGCAAGTTGCTCTTACACAGCTCCCCTCTCTATGAAGGTCAGCAACACTGACAAGGGCTAATCCATGCCAACAGGCTTTAGGGCAAGAAAACGATCTTGAGATATTTAACTAACAGGTAGAAGACCCAGCATCTCCAGGCTCTATCTATTGTTACTCTTACAGGAAGATTTTAAACGCCAAATACCATGAAACACACAAAAATTACCTACACCTTGTATAATATAAGAAGAAAACTAGAAATGAGTAGAGATCATCTTGGTGTGTTCCTGCTCCATCGGAGCAGGCAGACTTCACACATGGTCTAATGACACCCACTGTCCAATTTAATTTCTTTAGTTTAAAAAAGTTCTACATACATTTGACATGCCTTCTTACAGCGAGGCCACTGCCTAATAAGTGAGTCATGCAACAACAGTGTAAGGAGCCAGGTTTCTGAGGGACGATCATCTGGCAGTAGACATTTCAATTGAAAGTTATTTAGAAATGGTAATGGCTTGCAATTAGTAGAATTACTAAGTCTGCTTTTACAGACTAAAAATACAAGTGAATCTATGATGTTATCCTGGAAACTTGGCTAGAGCAATGCTGGCAAACACATTTTCACAACAGGTAACCACAAAAACATCCATAAAAAGACACTGGAGAGCTGTCAGTACATCGCTGATTAAGCAGTACTCTTTGAGATCCCTTCATAACTTCACACATCCAGGAAGAGTCTACGTAACCTACACAGAACTGCCCCTTTTGTAAACCAATCCGGTACGAACACACAGTTTTGGTTAATAATCCTTCTGAGCACGACTGGGAAAGTGCCAGCCGTACCCAGCCCCGGCCATCAGAACCGTGCCCGCTCCTGTAGCATCCTTACGCGCAGCCCGTCTCTTGAAAGCTTCGGGCTGCTTTGCGAGGTGAACTTTACGACGTGCTCTGTGAGCTACAGTAGCCTGCTCTGTATTACTGAGTTTTAAAAGCCAAGCACACGCGAGACCACGCTGCATATCCAAAGGAAAAGAGCAGGCGTTTAGAAAAGACGAAAGAACAACCGATGTTATTCAGCGAGGCACTCCTATTTTCCGGGAGTGCCCCCGCAGCACCCCGTACCTGCCAGCACCAGCAGCAGTCGGTCCCCAGCCAACCCTCCCGCACGCCCACATGCCGACACAACGCCGCCTCGCTCGCCCCGCGGAGCGAGCCCGGCCCCGGGGCCAAGCAGCGCGCCGGAAGCGCCGCCCCCCCGCCCGCCGCCTTCGGAGGAACCCCCGCAGCGCAGGGCAGCGCCCAGCCGTGGCGGCAGGACCCCGCGGCCGTTCGGTCCCGCCGCCTCCCGGCCGCCCCGAGCCCGAGCAGCTCCCTCGGAGCTCCCAGCCCGGGACGGCCTAGCGCAGCTCGTAGTACCCCCGGCCGGAGCGGGCAGCCGGCATAGCCGTACGGTGCCCGCGGGGAACCGCGTCCGCTCTCGTCGCTCGGAGCATCCCGGGCAGGGGCAGCCCGGCCGCCGAACGACGCCTCGCCTCACCTCGCAGCGTGGCCGGCGCCCTGCAGAGCCCCGCGCGGCGCGAGCCCGGACGAAGCCCATCCCTCCGGGAAGTTTCCTGCCGTCGAGGCGGCCGCGGAAAACAAAAGCTTCAAAGGGTAGAAGAGGAAGAGGAAGGGCAGCGCAGGCAAGAAAGTGAGGAGCATCGCTCTCCCGCGGCGCCGCTGCCCGTGCCCACCGGCCCCGCGGAGCGCAGCCCGCTCAGCGCCGCCTCCCCATGCGCTCCGGCGCCGGCTGAGCTGCACGGGCAGCGCCACGGAACCGCCGGACAAGAAGCGAGCAGGCGGCGAGCCAGCGCCTCTTCTCCCCCCCTGCCTGCCTCCCGCCCGCCCGTCCGCCTGCCTGACTGACTGACCGACCGACCGCCCGCGGCAGCCACCCCGCGGCCGCCCGTCCCGCTCGCCGCAGCGCCGCCAGGCCCCGCCCATCCGCACGGGGCTCCGCCTCCCGGGGGCGCGCGCACGCTCCGGCTCGGCGGAGTTGCAGCTGCCGGCGGAGATGGTTTGCGATCATCTACCGAGCTGCCCGGTTCCCGTCCTCGAACCCGTCTGGTGCGCCCCAGCCCAGTGCCAAGCGAGTCTGTGGTCACTGCCCACCTCTGAGCGTGTTGTGCGCTGCTGCTGAGTCGGAGACAGCGCTCTTAGAAAGCCGGGTTAGAGAGGTGCTGAAGGCAGAGGTAGTAATTCCAACCTCCTATCTGGCAGGGATGTAAATGCAACATGTGTGTTGTGGTGTGATGTTGCAGCTCTTCCATATGTAAAGGAAGAAATGATAAAATCATAGAATCTTAGAATATCCCGAGTTGGAAGGGATCCACAAGCATCACTGAGTCGATCCCCAGGCTACACACAGCACCACCCAAAATTCAAATCCTGTGACTGAGTGTTGTCCCTGTGCATCTTGAACTCTGGCAGCTTGGGGCCATGACACTGCTCTGGACGTCCAGTTCCATGCCCACCACCCTCTGGTGCAGAACCTTTCCCTAACCTCCACCCTGCCCTTTCCTCAGCACAGCTCCATGCCATTCCCTCTGATCCTGTTGCTGTCACCCAGAGAGCAGAGCTCAGCACAGCACCTCTACTCCCCTCATGAAGAGCCATCAGTCTCCCCTCTGCTCCTCAGTTCTGAGCTGAACAAACCAAGGGACCTCAGCCGCTCCTCATGTGTGCCATCCTTGTGGCCCTCCCTCAGATGGTCTCCAATAGTTTTATGTCCACATACATGGTGGTACCCAAAGCTGCACACAGTGCTCCAGGTAACACCACACTAGTGCAGAGCAGAGTGGGACAATCACTGTGTGTACACTGACTAATATCTGAGGACTAAGATAAGCCTTAATGCCTTTATGCATATGACTCTGTTAAGGTAGCCAAATGCCTCGTCATCTAATTAGTGACGCGCATGAACAACCCACACTGCTCTCTGAGGAGGAAGATTTGGCCAAAACCATATCAACCTCAACCTGAGCTGAGGGACTCCTGATGATGAGAATTGCAAGGTTTTAGCTTGTAATTTGTGGCTGAGGTCTTTGTGATCCACGGTTACAATTAAACAGAGTAGGATAGGATAGGATAGACTAGAACAGAATTAGAACAGAACATTATAATGCATTTGGAAGGGACAGACAAAGATCATCCAGCCCAACTGCCTGACCTCCTCAGGGCTGTTGAAAAGTTAAGCACATTACTGACAGCATTGTCCAAATGCCTTTTGAACACTACCAGGCATGGGACATCAGCCAACCCATGAGGAAGCATGTTCCTGTGCTTGGAACACAATTTAACTACTAGTTTTATTGTCAAAATTAAAATACATATCATTTGGCAAGACTTGCTGTATCATATTAAATAGATTTAGAACACCACAAATTGAGATGAGCTCTCTTGCGTTCTATTATATCACAGAACTGCTTGATGCCTGAGTCAGGCAGAATCTTTCACAATCCTTTTCCCTATTCAAGCTGCATGTACCTGACTGTCAGCCAATAACAGATCCCTGTATCAGATCACAGCCACCTGCAATGAGCTCAGAACATGAGAGGGAGGAAAAGGAAGCTTCTGTTCTTCCGAATGGGTCTCTTGAACATGAGGCCGATGTACCAGCAGAACACCGGCAGCTCCATCCACTGCTCTTGCTTTGGTTTTTAAGAAGTACCACTCTTATCTGACTGAGCTGAGAACTGCAACACAAAGCCAAAGGAAGAAATCTGGTGTTAATAATTCTTAACCAAGTAAAATTACATTTATTATTTGAGCGCATTTAACAAGTGGCTAGGAGCATGAGTTTGCTATTTTTTTCTTTAGTTCTTCATGAGAGAAAAAAATGCTGCCAAGTTCTACTTCTTGTTTTGGACAGTTTAAAACAAAACAAATAAACAAAAAATGCAATAGCTGTGAGCTCCATATGTTTTTAGGGATGCATCTGAGCTCCTCCCATCGAAAACTAGCATAACTAAACAGTGAGCAACTGCCCCACAGGAGCCTCTGATTTGCTTTGCTGTAGTTGACTGAAGTCTTTAAAGTCTTTTCCTAGGATAGGGAAGATGTAATCTACTGATTCAATTTGAAAATCCTCAGATACTATCACTACACTCCATCTTGTGGAAGAGGCAGCCAACATATTTAAAAAGATCCTGTGGTGTTTTTGTTTTTTTTTGTTTTGCTTTTTTTTTTTGAGCAATTAAACCTAACAATGTCTGGTTCTCAGTGCCAACTCAAGGAACTACAAATATCTGCAGGTACAAGAAGGACATAGTAAGAATGATTTGCTGTTCAGAGGCAGTGAACTTCCTTGACAGCCTTAAAACATCTCTTCAGAACTTATTATCCCATTGACAAATTTTACATCCTACTGTTTGTTTGTGCTTTGACTCGCCGCTGTGGAGATTAGTGCTCCCCCAGCACTCTGCATACAGTACTATGCAGCCTGCGTATAGTGTTCAGTTGAAACAAAAACAAAAACAGTAGTGTGGAGAGATAAATTTTGTCCCTTAGGAAATGCTGTATCTTGCCTGGGCTCTTTAATTCTCAGTCTGCCTCATTGTACCCAGTGGATCTGTGTGCATGTTCTTGGATTTAGGTATGAGCTTCAGATCTCTTTATTCTTTGTTTTAGGAAGGAATTTTAGAGAAGTATTAAAGGGTGCAATCTGAATAGGAGAGCCAAAGCAGAAAAGAACATGTTTTTGAGGTGAGGCTACCAAGGAGTCCCCAAAATTTCGGTGACTCATTTGTAAGACTGAAGAAGCCTATTGAAAAGAACAGCAAGGTTGAGCAGCGCTCTGTGGGGATACGTGGCTGTGGTAAAAGCTCCATTAAGCACAATTGCTTTGTAGGGATACTTGTTTGTTTATCCTATAATAAGTGAAATACCCTGGCTATGTTTAGGAGATTGTACTGAGGATCACTAGCTGTCTTACAAAAATAACAAACAAACAATGAGGTGCTCATTGGCCTTCTCAAAACTGCATTTCATGGCTTTTGACCTTTTTTTCACTTGATGTTCAGTGCTGCTTTGGGAAATCGGAATACGTATTGAGGCAACAGCTATGAACCATGGAAAAGGCATATTCATACATATTTGTGTCTGGCTGGGTGTAGAGAAAATTGAGCAACTTATCTGGATTCACAGCTATAGAAAGGTTAACCTTATAATAGTTGCCCTAGGACAAGCTTGAAGAGAAAGCCGTTTAACTTTAATGAATAACTTAAAATATAAAGGCCTGGTTATTCCAGCTGTTCTTTGTAGGGAAGAAAAAAGGTAATCTTGAGAAAGGACTGCAGAAAAGCTTAGTCATCCAGACCCAAAAAGGCAAGGAAAAACAGGTCTAGTGCAGGTAGAAGTCAAGAGGAAACTGTTGTACAAATGAGGGTTCTATGAGTTACCTCACCCCAAAAACAGGCTCCACATTGAGGTTAAATTTAATATGCAAAAGAGAACCATGACTTTTTTCAGAGCTCTGCCCTCTGTTGTACTAACACTAATACACATACCTCTCCCCATGACGCAGTGTGGAATAGCAATGCCAATCTTAATGCTACTATTTTTTGTTTCTTTTAGCATGAAGGGACTTGGCAGCACAGTGGTCAAACTTCTGACTGCTGGTACACTTTTCTGCTCCCAACTTGCTAAGCCTGGCAGGGTAAAATTGATCTCTTTTGAGTAATGCCTCAGTACAACCCAGGCTGTGAAGGTAGGATGTCTCTTTCTGTCTGCTATTATAATGGTGGAGGAAGGTCTCATTAATTCCAGAGAACACCAAAGGCAGGGAGTCTATGTTGATTACTGTGTTTATTAGGCTTTTGGTGGCTTCTTGGTCATTTTCCTAGAGCAATGAGTCATCACTTCATTGCTGTACTGATTACATTAAATTGTTATTATTATTACAATATAAGTAACATAATGCTTATGCTAATGTTCTTTGCATGCCACTGTCAGAATTCTTCATTTGTCACTTGAAAGCATCTTACATGAGTATTTCAGCATTATTTAGATTTCTTCTGATTACTCTATTCATATTTATGATATTTTACTCAGTGATCATTTCCAGTGCAAAACATTAAACCTCAGAGAATATGGTCTGGCCTTTTTATGAAGCCAGCAGCACTCTTTGAAGAGAAATCAGGCTGTAGCATAGCTGTTTTTCACCTTTTACTAAAAGCCAAACTCACAGATAATATTTTTTTTTCCATGCAGAATAAGCTGAAGTGTAATGATAAGTGGGGGACAAAGGTTATTTCCCCAAAAGAAAAAGTCCACTTTTTAGAAACATCAAACGTGGATTTTCTATTGAAAATGCAGTTAGATTTGTTCTGCAACAGTAGCAAGAAATCACACAGGTAAACAGAAAAAATAAAAATAAAAAATCAAGTGTTGAGAGATTTTTTTGCACTTATTTTATTAATCAGTTAGATATAATCTGCCTATCTCCCCAAAAGATCCCAGACTTTCAAGGCTTCTTCTGAACTCTGTACCCTGAAGAAAAGTAAGGCTTCAAAACTGTTTTCTGATACATCCAAAAACCTTACAATTCTTAACTTTTTTTCCATTGCAGTACAATGAATTTGAAGACAGGAAAAAACACAGTATAGCATAATGACAAAGGGATAGTACCAAAATTTGTCCTTAGTGCAGTTCTTCACGTGTTTGAACTCACACAAGTGTCTTGTTCTGACCATATGTGGAATGTAAGCAAACTCACCACAATAACTGGAGTGAGTGAAGAAAGTCTGGATGAGTGAGGATTATGGTGAAAAAACAGACTGCCATTTTGAAATGGAAATTTATGAAGTTTATCTGTGAATTGATGCAGAAGGCTTGTGAACTGGAGCTGAGTTTGAAGTGTGGCATGAAAATACTTCCACCGTCTCTCTATAGATATAAGATCCTCTACAACTTCTTTTGCCATAGAGCAAATATCAACTAGACGTGTCCTCACAGCCTCAGTATTTTGTCTTCTGTCTTGTTTTTATTCTGAGGGGAAGACTGAGAAAGTGAAAGCATTTGAACATAAGTTATAGTTTGTCATTACTTTTATTATGTAATTTCAGGTACACTCATGCATTCAGTGTCTTGTATTCTCTTCTGACTTCTCTATTCTCTAATCTTACTATTACTGAATTCATTCTTTTATTTCTAATAGCAAAAAATAAAAGCTGATCAACAGACATCATAAATTCACCTTCCTCTCAAAGGCCACTTGCTGCTGCAGTTGCTACTGTTTATCTTTGAAGCAGGGTAGACCAAGGCTCTATTGCATTTGTGCACCAAACACATTGCCTCAGAAAAAAAATGTTATGGAAAAATTCAGCATTCTGCTTCTGATCTACAAGGCTCTGAAGTGTCTGGACTGTGACTCCGTCCGTTAGCAATTACTTCTGAAGCTCATGGAGGCTAACGACAGGGCTTGGAATAGTCTTGAAAGTGTTCCCACTTTCCCATTAAACTCAGCTCTGTATATGTCTGTCTTCATCCCTGCTCCCAATTTTAAGAAAAGACTCTCAGCACTTCTCTTAATTTATAGTCTCCAGTAAGAACTTTCCCTTGTACTCAGTCTGCTCATACTGTTATTTCAGATATTGACATGGAAGCAATAGATGTAGAAGTCAGTATATTCTTCGTAATGTTGTTTTTATTTTCTTCTTTAAATCAGAACCAGAGGCAAAAAATCTAGACAGACAGACTTCCTAGAGTTCTAGGAACTATACTATAAACATTTTTCCCAACTCTGTCCTTTCCTTCCACAGTAATAGAAGTGTAGTCATGGCCGTCACACAGCTTCCAGCTGTGTCTGTTTTTGTGTTGGAATTTCAGAATTGCAAATGGGAGGTCCTGGATTCCTCTTGCCCCTGAGGTGTTGTGTGAGCCTCAAAATGCCATGGGGCTGGTGGAACTGAACACCTGGTTCTTAAGACGACTGGCACTTTATGAGAGAGGAGGCAATCTCAAAAATGGCACCAGCATTGGTCCCATAGGATTGTTGAATTCTGAATCCTGTGCCGAGCAAATGTAGCCTGACAGTTTGAGAGCTGGCAGTTCAACTCATCATCTCAGATCAATTGACTCAAATATTTTTAACAGAGGTGGGATTTTATGTTGGACTCCTCCACATCTGAACTACTCTGACCACCAGGCTGTAATAGAAATAGTTGCGGGGTATCAACTCCCATGATTTAAGTACGACCATGCACTTTTTTCAGAAATGAAAGAAGGGAAACTGGTCATTCTTCCCTTCAGTAGGAATTTCTAGACTTGGGGATGCTGAGGGGAGAAAGGAATGAGATATAGAGCCTACTTGTTTTCCATATTTAAGCATTGCCTGTCCAGAGTAATGTTTGAACCATGTTATAGACCATGGTGTCAGGAACTCCAGTCTTCGTAAGGCTCTGAACAGGAAGAAAATGCACTGCTACCTAACATGACTATTGGCCTCATTCAGAACAGCAACAGCTGATAAGAGAAGATGTCAGCAAAGCCTAGTTGACCTTTGGAACATCTTGCTGAAGGATGTTATATTTCTCTAAAGTGCTTGGTTTTACAAGAGTTTTAGAGAAACTTGCGGAAGAGGAACCCTTTGCTGGCTCTTAGAGACAACATGAGTTAGCATCCTGGGAGGATGTTACTGTACATAGGAGGCGTGAGTGCATGCTTATCTCATTCAGCTTCCTTTTACCTTAGGACTGTAGTCTCCCACTTGTCCTTTCTTAAATTGCTTGCTCTTAGCTTTGCCAGTGCTGATTTTCCTGCGCAGCAGTTCAACATGAATACTGGGAATCTGTTATGGGTTTTCTTAGCAGCTTGTTCAGGTCCTTCTCATTGCAGATGGCAAGATGTTGGTAGAGGAGGAGGATCTCGGAAATCATATTCCTAGATAGCTTGAGAATCTTAGCTATCAAGTGCCTGCAGCATGAGAGCTGTCTACCAGCTCTGTTCATTTTGTTGCTTCAAAGGGGCAGGTGCATATTGAACAACAGAGACTTTGAGCCTAACACAGGAAAAGTGAGACTTGGCCTTTTCTCCAGCCTTACTACCTGGCTTTCCACAGCCCAATTGATCTGACTTCTGTCATCTTTTGCAAGGGACAGAGACTTGGGCAGATTGAATTTCTGGTTAACCTGCAATGGATGTTCTTTTGTTTGCTCTGGATCATAAAGCCACTTGAAAATTGGATGGCTATAGTCCTTTTTTTGGAGTTCCTCTTTGCCACTGTACATCACAGAAATGAGAGAAGAATGTAAAATTCAGAAAGCCTGAAAACATACTTTCAGTTACTAAGCCAACTGGCAAATATTTATTAGAATATGCTTCCCCAGTACTAAATATAATCTCTTATGCTAAGGCCCTCTTTAAACGCTAGCTTCACCCTATGAGTAAAACGTTGTCTCAGTGCTACCAAATATAGGATGATTTTAGAGGAGCTCCTACTGTTTCTGATAACTCAGAAATGAAAAATAGAACAGTAAAGTGCTACATAATACTGAAATGCAGAAGAGAGAGTATTATTATACTTTCTAGCAGGATTAAATTCTGGTTGAAGCAGATTTTGGTTTCATTAGGAGTTCACACATGCTTAGGAAGAAGTGAGTTTGGTACCATGTATTTGAAAAAGAACAGGAGAGGATGCAGCATTTTCTTTAAACTTGGAAAAACAGTACGTTCTTGACTTTAAGAACACATGGTTCTTCTCATCATTGATTAGGAATCAGAACCTACTGACTGACAGCATGCTGTCCATTCCAAATTTACTAGCAACTATGCCATTTCTGCGGGCAACAGTTGGACTTCTTGGTTAGAAACAAGTGTTTTAAGTACAAATCTGAGTCATGAATTATCTTTTGTCAAGGTTATTTTGTCATTTGCTTAACAGGCATTTTCACAACAGCCTTGATTTAATGTCCAGTACTGGCAGTAAACTTGAAACAGGAAAGAACAGGAAAACAAAGCTTCTCTCAAGTGAATCTCTGAAATGTGAGGCCAGTGTGATGCCAGCAGTGCAGTAGCAATGATCTTGATTTTATGCTTTGATTTTTTGGAAGTGTGGAGTACCCACTATCCTTGACTGAGTTTAGCCATCCACAACTTACTAAACTCATAAATCCCAGTTTAAGGAGAACAGTGCAGATCCAAAGAGGAAGCATTTTGCCTCGTCGTTTGCTTTAAAAATTCTTCACTGAGTGCTTCTCCTGGAGACTGCTAAGCAAACAGAAGAATCCAGAGGAATGCTATGTTTTCTGTATTAAGGACTTTGATCACACAAAGGCATTCCTTTCTTTTTCTTTTTTTTTTCTTTTTTTTGGGGGGGTGGGGGAGTGATTTTAAATGACTTGCGAAAGCGCAAATTGAAAAGTGAAGTGTATGGATGACTACAAGTTGACACTGGGATGAGATACCTCATAACCTATTGCTGAGGGCCAAAAAAAGGCTTCCAGCCACCCACTTCAGCCTTCTTGGCAAGGACCAAGCACTAACATTCATATTATTTCCCCATGATTTGGTCTTATCACTAATCTTGCAGAAGGCAACTGACACGGGACAAGGAAAGAGTAGCATGTTAGTTTTCCTCTGAGATTGCTCACTATCCATCACTATGATCTGAGCATACAGGAAGAAGTTTGGACATGTGTGCTCAAGACTGAGTAAAGGGCAAGTATGTGTCCTCTCAGCAGTAGATCATACTTAGGTTAGCAATTGTACCTCATGCTTGCTATCCTTTAATCCCACTCCCTGCTGTACATTCACATTCCTTGTTCAGCCAAAAGCACAAAGGGAACTGGTCCCTCAAGAAAAAAGAAAAAAAAACCCTCTTTTTGGCTTGTTGCCTGCTGGCTCAGTAATCTCAGCTGTATCCCTCCTTGATGACCCACATGTCAGTGCAACTAAAAGGGAAAAGCCAGGACTTCACAAGCCCTAAATTAGACTGCAGTCCTTAAGAAATCTCCTTAGAAACCAGAAACTGGCTTACAGCTAAACTAAGCTGAATGCTGGCTGCCACTGCCCAAGACAGAGAAACTAATGATAGCTGCACACTTTCTTCCCCACAGGACAGTAGGAAATGTAGGAATGTTTCATCCCCATTCTAGTCCTCACTCACTCACTCACTCCCTATCCTCCCTGCCTCGCTGCCCCTTTGCCACCAGTCCCAGTAATGCTGGGTCTTACAGTGGGCAGGCAGGTGAATGGGGCAGCTGGCTGATCCCAAAGAAAAATTTATGTCCCACCCTTAAGTAAAGCCGTTTTGCTGAATCAACCAGCTGAATAAACACACCCCATACCCTCACCATTACTAGATCTCTAGAATGCAAGAAAAGTTGGAGGGTAAAATTAGGAGTGAAAAAGAACCACTCCTTTCTACTGTTAGATTGGCCTTGCCTTAAAATGGAAATACACAGATTCTGCCTTCTCCTTAGTTTGTAAAAAGTGAATAGGAAGCGGGTGGAAAAAAAATCTGCCATTTTGGTTTCCAGAGATATTGAGGCAGTGATTGCATGGATTATTTTTTGAGAGCAGGATTGGCTGGAAACATCCTGGCCCTGTTCCAGTTTTGCAAAGTAGGTGTTTGCAAGGCTGCTTGCAGAACCGAGCTCTGAAAGGTTGACCCACTCAAACATTTAAAATTTTGTCAGGATTTTTCATTAGCTGGACCAACTAACAAACACAGCTCACTGCGGAACCGTGCCTAATCTGGCACAATAGTTCTGTGAAATGTGAAAACTGCTTACACCATAGAAGAAATTAAAGAAGAATTTCTTCAGTGAAAGAGTGGTGAGGCATTGGAACAGACTGCGACAGCAACACTGTCCCTGGAGACATTTCAGAGACTTGTGGATATAGCAATTAGGAAAAAGGTTTAGTGGTAGACTTGGTGGTGTTAGGTGATGGTTGGACTTCACGATCTTAAAGGTCTTTTCCAATATAAGTGATTCTATGAAGATGATGGGTGGTGATCTGCTACAAAGACATAAATGAGATGATTCTCACAACTTGTGTTCTTCTATTTGTGTGGTGCCAATAACACTGCTTACTATACATGAGAAAAAGCCCAGAAGACAGCAGCAGAAGCACGGAGTTCCCTTAATACCATGATCTGACGTTAGAGCAGAATGAGTTAGTATGTAGGTAGCAAAAGGATTTAATTGGATTTTAAAAATACTGTAACATGTTTCATGTAAAGTAGCGTGAGACAGGGAAGAGAAACTGTTTCAAGTCAGAACTAGATGATACCTTGAACAAGCCACCAATATTTAACTCCTCATTTAGTTCAAAGCTTCTACGTTTATCTTCAACTTCAATTCTGTGCTAATCAACTTGCTTTTCTGTCTTCAGCTCAGCAAAAGCCAACTCAAAGAAACTTTACTTTCTTAAAAGGAGAACCTCAGCAGCAGTAGAGGAGTATGTCGGTACTGGAGTTCTTGTGATTACTTCCTACTGGAAATACCAGATAACCTTTAAACACTGCAGTTCAGTTATCAAATTCATCCCAATTACACAGAACTGCTTAACAATTTGTGCAACTCCTGTAAGAACAAGATGTGTATGTGACAAGTTATAACAATTGTATCATTATATGCACCAAAGCTTTTTGGAAATGCATCTTCCTAGGAATAACTCAAGTATCTTGCCTTCTATTTTGTCACATTCAGAATGTACTTATATCTACTCTTGTTATTTCATTCAGTTTTCAGTAGAACCTCTATGGTTTGTATTGATACCTTTATTTAAAATAACTATTTTCACTGATAGCATAAGAATTTACATGATAGTTTTTATTTTCAGCAAATCCTTACAGGTCCTTAAACTGAACTCTAGTAACACTAGCTGGGATGACTTTTAAATGCCTTAATGGGGGAAACTAGCTATAGTGTAGTGTCTGAACATGCCCTGTGTTTTGCACAGAAAAATATAATAGGACAAACACAATAAAACAGGACTTCTACTACCAGACACCTTCTTTTGTGTGGCAAATTTTGTATCACAAAATCTAATTTTGTGAATTATGTTAAAACTTTTGGCATTTGTTCACTACCAAATTTTATTTTTAACAGATGCAATAAATCATATATGTTATTCATTAAAAATAATCTAATTTTTAATTCAGAATCAATGGCCCCATGAACTTGGTCTTTTAGGGTGACCTCTATAATAAAATATTTCTGAACTGCTAACCGATGACTTATGCTTCACAGTATCCTCAAACTAAATAAAAAGAATGGCAAAAAAAATCTCTCTTATTGAAAGAGCGTCAAAGTAAGGCAAGCAACAATTGAGAAAAATCTGAGTTGGAATATACTGCTATGGATTTGACTTCTATAAATTAAACTTCAGTAGAGAAATAGGGAGTTTAAAACAAACTTTTTCAATGGGTTTTATAAGAATATTAAAATTTCACTATGATATTGGTCTCCTCTATTTTAATAACTCCGGCTCATTCTTCAAATTCTTCTTAAGTTCCATTTGTCCTAAACATCCCTTGCAATTTTTAGAACACAGTTAATAATTGAAAAATGACTTCCACCTGTAGAGGCTTTCACAACTCACGCTCCTTAGGCAGAAATGAAATGTTTAAGAACATACACAAACGCAGGAAACATCCTTCTGGGTTAGACCAGGGATCGTCTTTTTCTCTGACAGTGGAAAGAGGTCCTGGTACACGGCAGGTACTTTGAGTGTATGTCAAATAGCCCAGGCTGTGGTCTTTCTTTCAACTCCACCCAAACCTCTGACTGAAGTGCCAGATGCACTTTTGCTTCTCACCATGTCCCAAGTTCTAAGAGCTATTTGTCAATCTCTTCCAGGCCCTGCACTGTTGGTCACTCATGTCACCAGGACGAAGAAGTCTGACAGGTGATGTGGATCTCTGCAGACTGTGGGACTTGTGTTCATTCCATCATCTACCCACATCATCAGGCAGAGCATCTCTGGGCAGCAACCACTTGTCTTTTAGTTCTTCAAGGAGTGATGTCAGGGTTTCTCTGTTCTATGTCCTCCTCCAATTCTTCTGTATTTTTTTTAATCTTGAACTCATCCCTTTCTTTCATTTGCTGTCCAACTCATCTTGCTTTTTCTTGGTATTTGATGTAATTTTTTTTTCATTATCCCTTTACTTTCTTCATGGAATCACCATCCCCAGAGGTGTTCAAGGAAAGGGTAGATGTGGCACTGAGGGATGTGGCTTAGTGGGTATGATGGTGACAGCTTGATGGTTGGACTAGATGACGTTAGTGATCTTTCCAACCTTAATGATTCTGTTATTCTATGATCTTCCTGCCTCCCATCTTCTGTAACTCTATCATTTATTTTTCCATTTACCAAGAATAGAACTATGTCAATCATTCAAAATGTGTGCAACTAGAGTTATGGCAAAATGTTACTTTGTCTTTCTCCTTTCAGATGATGCCAACAGCCTTTCCCTCCTCTCCCCTTTAAAGTGCTGCCACAAGTTCACAGTTTCAGAGAGCTGTCCAGCAACTCCAAAATCTTTTCTGTGTTTTATCTGCTGGTTAGATCTGGCAGTGCTATCTAACAATCTGTGCGCTTCCAAGAAAGCCAACTCATTTAGCCAGTTAAGCAGTGATGATAATTTTTAAAGGCAATGTTAACCAACACAGGAATTTCATTCTGAATCCTTTGTATGATTATGCTAACAATTTATTGTGTAGGTATGAGTATATTTATTCATCCCTGTGTTGTGTGTGTTCCAGCTGAACAGATCTACATTGAGTGAAGTGGAATTCTTTCTTAAATAAGCTCAGACTCATTATCTTTGGTATGAGGTAGCTAAATGATGAGATGAAAATGCTGCAGGTTGCTTATAGGTCCAAGTTAGGAAGACAAGAGAGAGATAGAAAATTTGTTACCTTTGTAGCAGCATCAGAGTTCTGCACAGAAAAGTCAGCTTTTCCTTGTGGCTCTCCACACTGAGAAAATAATAAGGGAATGGATATTCCTTAAACATCATTGTGACCTCCATAGATTTTTAATTTTTCTCTTAAATTCATCACAGTTTTCTAGATGCATAAATACCAATAATGAGCACTTAAGATGCTGTTATCATTGAGCTTTTCATGTGTGTGCCTATACCTCTTATATGATATGCCCCCTGACTTGAAGACCATTCAGTGGAATTCAAATGGGTAGCTACAGGCTGAAGAAATATATTTTTCCTTATCCATTTTACTTAGACAAAGAGAGAACAAATAGCTTTCTAGTGATCAGACAGAAGTCTGAGAAAGAACAGAAAGATTAACATCGTTCTTTAACTCCTAATACAATAGGAGTATCAAACATATGGAGATTGCCAAGCAATAAAAAAGCTCTTAAATCACTTCTTGTCATCATCTATATTAACACTTAAGGAGAAGGGAGAATCCCTGTGGACTGTATTAAGATATGGATATTACATTTTGCTTGATGCATTTTTCCTTGTTAACTTGGTTTTCACCAGAAACAATAAGGTAAGGCACCTATAAAGGCAATCACATAGATAACAGGCTATTCTTTTGTAATGCTCTTTGCTAATTAATTTTGTATTTTAAAAATCCAAGCATTTTAAATCACCTTTCTAGAAGATAAGAGGAAGTTCTACCCACTGTTTTGTTTTGTTGGGTTTTTTTTCTGCTTTGTTGGTAATTGTTTTGTGGGATGGTGATAAAATATCCAGGAACAAGCAAATTATGTCTTTAAATGAATAGTTTGAGACTATTCTATTTTATGAATGCTGACAACTTGGGAGAAGAAAGTTATTACTGAAGAAGTTCTATCCCCTTTTAAAATAATTTTGGGTTATTAAAAGTAAGCATTAGAAGATTCAACCATTTGCTATTTGTCGGCATACTCCTTTCCCTTTCTGTCTTCAAATAAACCAGCTGATGCCAGTTCTGATTTTCTTATGCAGAGAGGATGTGGATACAGCAAAGATATATTTAAATCTACATCACTGGAAAAATGAAATCGTCCTTTTTACAGTCTCAGATCATAGATCTCCTGATTGCTCTGTATAAAGTCTTTTCTAATATTAGGATTTATACATATAAATACACAGGCAGTAAGACAGCAATCACCAAGGAGGAAGAAGAGCAATGAATAAATTTAGGTTTGAAATGTAGAACGTCTCTAATCATCAGAAGAATCTGGTTCTGGAACAGCTTTTCTGTAGAAGTCACGTTGGAATGAGCTCTTTTCAGTACAAAAATGACATCTATGATTTCCAACTCTGCCAATTTAATCAGAAGTCTACAACACAGCGTGGCGTCTTTCTTCCTTCTACTGAAGAAATAGAATTCTGCAGTCTGAGCAACCTGCTGCCTATGTGGAAACATTGCTCCAGCTCTGTCTCAGGGATGAAAGGGAAAAAATCCATATTCTGGATTGCCTACACAGGGAGTGAGCTCTTGCTGGGCTGTGGAGTTGTGTTAAATAACTTTTGTGAAAGCATCTGTAGAAGTTTTGACATGATTACCTTTCTGCTGGAGGGTACTGTCTGCAGAGCTGAGTTGGCAGAAAGGTTCATACAAGTGTTTCTTCTTTGCTTCAGCAAAAGGTCAGCCATGATTAGCTCAAAGTGCATCCACTGAGTTGTGCAGGAGCAGACTGGGGTGCTCACAGAGCCTGTTCCACCAGCTGGACTGCAGGGTCAATGAAGTGTGAGAGAAATTGCCTTAACAGCTTCAGCCATTTCTGCCACGTCTGCAGTGATCACCTGAAGCAGCAGCCACTGTTATGTCTGATTAAAATAATCACTTACTTCTACTGCCATCTGAGTGATAGGATCTGCATGGCAAAGACCTCTGAATTATTAAACTTGCATTGTTTGTAGACAGAAGGAAAATACTTTGGCATCAGATTTAAGCATTCTCAGCTGTATTCCTGTGGCACACTGGGAAATTCCTGAAGCACAGAAGGAAAAATGTCCAACACACAGCATCTGGGACGGGATTCAGGAGGAGGAGGAAGAGAAGTAAGAGGACGAAGATAGCACTCATGCTGGCACACTGCCATGTGGATTCAATCACGAGGCTGTCACCATTTTAAGCTTCCTTTGGGACACAAAACTGACCAAAGCCAAGATCCATTTGACCCATTCTATTCATTTCAAGAGTGATCAATAGATACTTGCAGGCACAGCCATGTACTGAGTGATTACATCTGGTTTCCAGCAGTCAGTGACTTATGGACCTCCTTTAGCAGTTATTCTTCCTAAATCGGATGTTACATTCCAACAGCTGTGTTTAACAGCTACAGATGGACTTCCACTTCATTGCCTGTATGTTGTTTGACTTTTTCTTTTAAATCCACTTATACTTTTGACCTCTACAACATCTCATGGCAGTGAGTCCCGCAATTTAATTGCACACTAAAAAAAAGGACTGGCTTGCAGGTCTGTCTGCATGCTGTAGCTCTGCGTCCCTCAAAGGCCACTTGCCATTTCTGTACACTCTGCAGAGTTGCAGCCAACAGGGACATATACAGAAGCCAGAAGTGGAAAAGATCTGCTGTGCTAGTGCTAGCTCCAGCCTTATTAGAAATGTGTTTTGGTCACAGCACGACATCAGCATGCGTAGGAGATGCAGCCTGCCTCTGATGAGTCTGCAGGGAACAAAATCAAAATGACTTCTGCTGCCTCCAGGGTGTCTCTCCTCCACAAAGAATAGGGCAGGAATCACACTAGAGCTGCCTGCACATCTCCTTGGGCATCGCTGGTATTTTGTCCAGGCCTGTCATTTTCCTGACAATTGTTCTTCTAGAGGTATTTCCTATCGTCTACATGTTAGATGAATACCAACTGTGTTTGCTTGCATACACGTTACAGAGATGATGTTTCACAATACTCCTCAATCACAGTTTGTGTTTGCAATCTGTTTTCAGTACAATAAGCGCCAGTACAAAAAATCGCAAAACAACTGAAAGTTTAACACAAATGGTCAGTCTAGAAGTAGAGCCCTGTTGTGAGTCATAAAGATAATAAACCAGAATGGTGATTTTCTAAGGATCACGCAGGATTTTTTTCTCCTGGGTAATTATTTATCAATAGAAGACTTTGTTTTTTTCCCCCCTAGAGTTTGTTTCCTGTTTCAAAGAATAGAGAAACACTGTGTCACTGTGTTTTAGATCATACTCAATCATCACAGCAGTCACATCTAAGATTGTACGAAATATGAAAACATGGATAAAGGAAAAACCCAGAATAGCCATAAACCACTGAAAGACAATTTGCTCTGGAATAAACCACAGGAAATAAAGATCAGTTTGTTTATACAGAAACCCTCCTTTGGTAGCCCACTGAGGGCTTTTGATAGCAAATAACACCATTGCTGATTTACATCTTACTTTTCTTTGTGGTAATCCAAAGTGATATGGAGATGGCATACAGGATTATTTCATGCATCTCTAAAATGCAATCTCTTCTTGAGTAAAAAAAATGGGATTGTTCTCTGTCAACCATAATACACCATATGCTAAATCAGCAGTGTAGGTTCTGGGTATCTGAGGTATAATTCCATTTATAGGCAGAATGAATGAGATGTCTGTTTTCTTTTTTTAAGAAAAATGAGAAGACATAAATGCTGAAGAAAATGCCTAATTATATGCTGGAAAACCTTCCTCCAAACCAAAACCATATTATCCGATTAAGATATCATTTATTCTACATTACTTTTTCCATCCTTTTTCTCAGAGATAAATATATCACTTTTTTCCCTCTCAAAATGAAGTTTTAATTCCTTCAGTCCTGTTAGCAGGTGAAAAGCTTTATTTCTCTCTTTTTTAATGAAAGTTTTAAGCCTTATGATTGTGTAGAAAAGATTAAAAGTCAGCACCAAAGGTTCAATAATTGTAAATCAAATCACCCCTGTGAATCTCATATTTCTTTTCAAATTATCTGATGCCTGGGCAGTAATATCATAGAATCACAGAATTGTTTAGGTTGGAAGGGACCTTTAAGATCATGTAGTTCCAACCCCTGCTATAGGCAGGGACACCTCCCTCCAGACCAGGTTGCTCAAAGCCCCATCCAGCCTGGTCTTGAACACCTCCAGGGAGGGGGCATCCACAACCTCTCTGGGCAACCTGTTCCAGTGTTTCACCACATTCACAGAAAAGAATTTCTTCCTAATATCTCGTCTAAATCTACCTTCTTCCAATTTACAGCTATTTCCCCTTGTCCTCTTATTAAAAGTCCTTCCCCAGCTTTCCTGTAGGCCCCCTTCATGTAATGGAATGCTGCTATAAGGTCCTGCTGGAGCCTTCCCATCTCCAGGCTGAAGAGCCCCAGCTCTATCAGCTTGTCCCAGTAGGGCACATGCTCCAGCCCTCTGATCATCTTTATGGCCCTTCTCCAAACCTATTCCAACAACTCCATGTCTTTCTTGTGCTGAGGGCCCTAGAACTGGATGCAGTACTCCAGGAGGAGTCTCATAAGAGCAGTGTAGAGTAGAATCACCTCTCTCGACCTGCTGGTCACGCTTCTCTTGATGTAACCCACAATACAGGTGGTTTTCTGGACTGCAAGCACACATTACCAGCTCATGTTGAGATTTTAATCAACCAACACCCCCAAATCTTTTTTCTCAGGGCTGCTCTCAAGCCATTCTCTGACCAGCCTGTGTTTGTACTTGGAATTGCCCCAACCCAGATTCAGGACCTTGCACTTGAACTTTATGAGGTAGGCATGAACCCAACTCTCAAACCTGTCTGGGTCCCTATGAATGGCAGAGGGATATGATTCTTGGCAACTGAGGCAGAAGACCTTCATATGCTTAGGACTGATAATATTGTAATTACTACCTCTTTATAGTTATTTAACATAAGATCTTAGATTGTGTTATAGCCTTGACTCCGCATTCCAAAATAACTGCAACAAATCTTGTTCAGATTGGAGGACTTCAGATGACTGGGAGCAGTTAGTGGCATCAATAACAAGGAAACCAAGGTTTTACAACAGGCAAAATTTTGCAAAACTCAGTAACCTGCACGATTTTACCTAGGTAGACTTGGAATGCTTTATACACTTTAATGAGCATATAATATATCATTACTATGTTTTAAAGCAGGGATGGGAAGGCACATTGCAGGGAAGAACAAATCTGTACTTAGTTGAATGCAAAATTGGCTTAGTTTGGTTCAGGGCTGTTGTGTAAAGCATTTTAGTTCCAGCATTCCAGATCCTAAAGCTCATTTTAGGTTTCTGATATAACTTTTAATCAAGCATCTAATTAATAGGGCTGAAGCAGGCTGTCCAGAGTGAACATCTAGGTAATTTCCCTGGCAAACATATGGGGTCTGCAGAACAAATAGCTCCACAGTACTTTGGGCTTTGGGGAATAAAAGGATCCTTGTGAGCCATCAGCATCACTCAATATCTTTTGGAAGTCTGTTCAAATGCTGCCCTTCTTCATTCCCACTGAGAATACAAATTCTCATAGCTCTGACTGGTGTAACTAGTCAATATTCCCATTGGATATTGATTGGATGCTTGGCATTAATTTTCAGCATAATTCTATTCCAGGTGTTTGTGCACTACAAGAGGTTTTTGTTTCTAAGCAAATTTTCCGTGATGGTAATTATCCCTCCTGCACTGTAATTCAAGCCTAACAGTTGATTTATTCCCCATGTGTTCTTTGTAGAACTAAATGTGTAGTTGTTGCAACACACTCACTTCTGACAAAGCTGATCTAAACACTTGCAGAAATGTCTCCTTGCCTTTGCAATTATAAGCCCAATCAATCAGTCAGCATTTTCACTGGTTTACAGATTTACCATGGCTCTCATCCACTGTGGAGGGGGGAGAAGGGAAAAGCTAGGGCAGAGGGTATCTTCCTTACAGTTTTTTAGTGACAGGTGCTATTCGTGCCTCACTTCACAAGTATTTTAGAATGCGTTGAAAGTTGGAAGTGGTAATGGGTCAGAAAATCACAAACGGTTTTGGGTAGTGATTGTGATACGTCTCTGAAGCCCCCTAGAATCAGCTCTGTACTGAGATTTCATTCTGACTTGTTTCAGCTGGCACATTTAAAATAAGATTATCTCATCTGTCTTGGCACGTGTCGTATCATTTCACACATAATTTGCTACCTAAAGAAGAGCTTCTTCTCCCTTTCTTCATCATATTCTGAGAACCATAACTACAAGAAAAAGCTGAAAATGCATTAAAAAATGGGTAATATTGGCTACTGTTCCGACAGCACTGATTCCTTTCATGTCTTTCTTCTTTGCACATATTCCACCATAACTTGTGGTTTTCAAAAGGGTCTTCGCACACCATCCAACGCTCTTTGCAGAAGGCATTGCTGTAGTGGCATTTATTTTCAGCCCTCTCTGGGGCACAAGAATAATATTTTAGGCCCAGGGAAGCACGTGCCCCATTCAAGAGTCAAACCCTGACTACGTGTCCATGGATATACAAGTTGCAGTTCTGTTTTAAGATACCCAAGGAATATATGTATCAAATATAAAACTAAACTTCTTGTTTTTCTGAGAGGGCACTGTGACTGGACAGAAACCATGGTAACAAGGGTGGCATCTGCTTGTTCCTCAGTGATGAAAATGCACAGATTGGGCTTTGAGCTTAGCAATAAAAGCAAACCAAGAAAGTTTTCAAGTAGTCTTGCAGCAGAGCTGCCTTTCTTGTCCCAGGCAGGACACATGCCCAGTCTTCACACTTCCATATTCACTGATCCATCTTTTAGGCGTGCAACAAACAGCACAAAAAGTACTTCATAAAAAGAAAACAATTTATTCTCACAGCCATTGCTTTGAAAGAACACATAACTCCAACCTTCTTCCCCGTAGAGCTATTACAAAGTATGACTCACCCTTGGCCAACATGTTGGATGTTCACTTTAATTAGAATACATGCGTTTAAAAATTGTTGTAAATGCTGTTGGTAGCAAATTATGCCCTGGTATACAGTGGAAAGCAGAAGCAGTTTTAATACATTTAATACAATAAGCTGTACATTTCAAGTCATGTTAGGACAACACATTGACAAAAATTAATTAGAGAAATTTGACTAATTAGCATACATTGGCTGCCATACAAATCATGTTGGCATGAAAAATGGGAATAATGAAATTGTACCCTACAGTGATGATTAAATATTTTCTAAACACTGAACAATATCATACAAATCCTTGATATCTATTCTGCATGGCAATTTTGAAGAAGGATACGATTTATTTGTAACAAGTGACAAGAGATAAAACATTGGTGCTTTCCAGCTGCTGATGGTACACATAAATAGACTGACTTTCATTTTGCATGCAGGAGAAATGACTTCATGCTGACCTGGGATCCAGCTGACCCATGTGGCAGAATTAGCAGCAGTGAGTGGTCCAGAGAACAGCACACTCTTGAACACTGCAATGAGAAAGTTGATAAAAAAATCACCTCTTTCCAATTTGCACACATGTGCACTTTGCACACTTTGCAAGCTTAGACTGCTCCCAAGAGCTAAGCTATCGCACTAACTGTAGAATGATTGGCATTATTTGTCTGTGTATTTGTATACACATAGACATACATATTTGTCTATAAGCATAAAAGCCTTTTTCTCTGTTCAAGGTTCACTCATTTACTGGCTCAGGATTTAGTGTCAGAGATTTTGTAATAAAATATTAGAATTATTCTATGATTCTATGAATATAATGTTCTATCACTGTGTGTAAAAAGGAAAACTCTAAAATGTTAGACTAATTGAATTTATTACAATCATCTTTACTTTAAAAGTGTTCTCACATGGTCAGATCAATAGCACATGACTAGAGCATTATCATAGATTTAAGTACTCACAAGAGTGCCATTTCACACTTCCATAGAAGAGTATTTCAATGTTTTTCATCCCTCAGAGGAAAAAAAAGTGAACTGAAATAGCCTTATTTCTGAGAAATTTACCGGAGTCTCAGAGCTAATCTTAAGGCCTGACTGCTCATATTTTCAATCTCATGAGTCATTTCAGTTAGTGGGAACCTGATCATTTTTGTATATAAATATTCACGCATATAATCCATGGGACCTGAGAGTCTACCCTGTTCCATTCACTCAGCAAGAGCAGTCATACCCCTGCAACTGGAGCACAAGGTTTCCCATAACCATCCTCTTGCAGAGAGGTTTCTGAGTTTTCTTTACTACCAACCTGAACTTAAGGTGAGCACCCGTCATGGAGACAAAGGTGCACATGGTGCTAAGCTACTAGTTTTCTTAAAACACAGATATAGCATTAAATTGGAGGACAGGAGGTTCCCTCTGAACACCAGCCAGCACTTCTGCACCCTGCATGCGACAGAGCACTGGTACAGACTGCCCAGAGAGGCTGTGGGGTCCTCTCCTTGGTGATCTTCAGAAGCTGCCTGGCCATGACCCTGGGTGCCCTGTTCTGGATGTCCCAATTTGGGCAGGGGTTGGGCCAGATAGACTTGGAGGTCCCTTCTCACTCCAGCCATTCTGGGATTCCTGGAGTAATTCAAGAGATATAATTAATAAAAATGTGATGTGTGTTGCTATGGAATTGCTTTTCAAGAATGGAAACATCAGGCTTCACCCACAGATTTCTTCATGTATCTGATGCAGACTTGAAGCATAAAGAAATTGCATGCAAGTTTTTGTGAAGCATCTCTGTAAAAACATGGGAGACATGCAAGCAAAATATCAAATTACTCAATGGATCAATACAATATCATCAAAATGCAGAATCAAAGCAACATGAATTCTAAAGCTGGTCTGTAACATGCTTGCTCCCAACAATTTCGTATAGTTTGGGGCTTTTGAAAATGAGTAATGACGAAAAATCTTTAATGTGTGCAGTAAGTGGAAGCAATTACTTTCATAAAATGCTCTCTCTGACTGTACCGTGGGTTCTGTAACCTTATTATCAGAAAACATTACTAGAGAGAAATTGCTAGGGGAAGAGGAGAGGTTGTGAGTTTACATGCAATTTTTCTACGCTACTGTTCATTAAATAAATTAAGGCAATGCTATTTTGTTCAGATTTTCACTCATGTATCCCTGTTCTGCTCAGAAGCCTGGCTTGTGCTTCTCAGACATCACTGCATTTCCTGATGTGAAATACATACAGAGAAATGCACAAGAAAACAGGAAAAAGAATAACATTATTACAACTGTGGGACTAATCCTTACATTGCATATTTGCATTCTGTTGAATGATCCTTTTGTTTTCTAAGTTGTATTTCACCTTCCTCTCCTCTCACAGATGAGGTAAAAAAGTGAGCTCCGGAAGAAGCAGGAATAAGAAGAATGATATTCCAAGTGGAGGAGTAAGGCAGAGGTGAACAGAATCAAGTTTCTTTCCTCAGAACTCTTAATGTTGGCAGAGCATAGGAAATGTGAAATCACCCTTCCCAGCAGCGCACAGCAGAACAGCAACAGGTAAGTCGCAACAGGGAGAATTTTGCCTCAACATAAGGAAACAATTTTCCCCATCCCTAGGGACTGGAAGTGGTTGCCCAAGTTGTGCAGTATTCAGCTATGGGAGCATCCAGAGCTTGACTGCACACAATAGTTTATTTCCTTACAATCTAAGTTACGCTGCAACTCTATGGATTCACGACTGCTTACAAAATGGCACCCAACTTTTCAATGTAGCAAATGATCTGCCTATTTTCCATATGAGATGCTGAGTTCTCCCTTCACTAAGATAATTCCCCAACACCATAATTATTAGGTCCCAGATACCTAGGTAGCTACTTACGCTTGACTTCCACAGAAGTTGTTCAGCCCCTATTAAAGCTATGTCATCCTGCTCCTGCATGTCAGTAAGAATCCAGCACTTATTAATCCAGTACAACTGGCACTGTATAACCTTAACAGACTAAGGACAAGCACTGAGAGAGCTGCAGCAATTACAGATGCTTCTAATGACCTGCAATTTTATAGGTAAAATAAATATAACCTAAAATTTAAATGTAGAAAAGGCAAAATATGCATATGTTAAAAAAAAATCATGCCTATGACAATTCAACATTAATTTCTTATATTTCTTTTTATTTCTTCTCTGCTGCTAGGTGATGTCAGACAATATTATTCCTAATGATAAGTCAGAGTAAAAACGTAGCAGCAAATTAAGTAATTCTTTGTGCGATGACTTACCTAAAAGCCACGGGGTGAAGTGACCTTGCAGAACACAGCCAAAACAAACAGAATCACAGAATCACAGAATTGTATGGGTTGGAAGGGACCTCCAGAGATCATTGAGTCCAACCCCCCTGCCAAAGCAGGTTCCCTACACCAGGTCGCACAGGTCGGCATCCAGGCAGGTCTTGAACATCTCCAGAGAAGGAGACTCCACCACCTCCCTGGGCAGCCTGTTCCAGTGCTCTGTCACCTCACTGTAAAGAAGTTCTTGCGCATGTTTGTGCAGAACTTCCTATGCTGCAGTTTCCAGCTGTTTCCCCTTGTCCTGTCTCCACTCACCACTGAAAACAGTCTGGCCTCACCATTCTGCCCCCCACACCTTAGATATTTATAGACCTGGATCAGGTCCCCCCTCAGTCTTCTCTTCTCAAGGCTGAACAGACCAGTTCACTCAGCCTTTCCTCATAGGAGAGATGCTTCAGGCCCTTCACCATCTTCGTGGCCCTCCGCTGGACTCTTTCCAAGAGATCCTTGTCTTTTTTGTACTGGGGAGCCCAGAACTGGACGCAGTACTCCAGATGAGGTCTTACCAGGGCAGAGTAGAGGGGGAGGATCACCTCCCTCCACCTGCTGGCCACGCTCTTTTTAATGCACCCCAGGATGCCATTGGCCTTTTTGGCTACAAGGGCACACTGCTGGCTCATGGCCAACCTGTCATCCACCAGGACACCCAGGTCCCTCTCTGCAGAGCTCCCCTCCAGCAGGTCATCCCCCAGCCTGTACTGGTGCATGGAATCATTCCTCCCCAGATGCAAGACTCTACACTTGCTTTTGTTAAACCTCATCCGGTTTTTTTCTGCCCAGCTCTCCAGCCTATCCAGGTCTTGCTGAATGGCAACACAGCCTTCAGGTGTGTCAGCCAATCCTCCCAACTTAGTATCATCAGCAAACTTGCTGAGGGTGGCCATTATCCCCTCATCAAGGTCATTGATGAAGATGTTGAACAAGACTGGACCCAGCACAGACCCCTGAGGAACACCGCTAGTTACAGGCCTCCAACCGGACTCTGCACCACCAACAACGACCCTCTGTGCTCTGCCAGTCAGCCAGTTCTCAACCCACCTCACTGTCCACTCATCTATCCCACACTTCCTCAGCTTTGTTATAAGGATGTCGTGGGGGACAGTATCAAATGCCTTGCTGAAATCAAGGTAGACTACATCCACTGCTCTCCCCACTGCATCTGCTTTCATATTTCAGATCTAGGTGCATCCTGGAAGGTCATCTTCCCAAAGGATGCATTCAGGTCCCTTGAATCCCCCTTCAAAAAAAAGGTCACATGATATTCTGATAAATATCTGGGGGCACTTCAAAGCTTTCCTAGTTAACAGCATAAAACAAAGAAAGGAAGCCACCAGCAGTTAAGGTGGACTTGGCTTTTAGAAAGTTTTATTTGGGGAAAAGGGGTTACTTATAAGGATCCAGTAACGAAACCATCAAGCTGTATCTCCTCTCAAGCCTGGAACTCCATTCCTGCCTAGCAAATGTAGTGCAGGGATGCAACAGATAAGCTGTTTTCTCATCTTTAAGACACATTTTTTCAGCTGAATCTTCAGATACCACTCTGCAACCATAGAAACGGTTTGACCAATTGAAACAAACCCTGCATTTTTATCTCTTAAGTAATCACTTTTCCTTATCACAAAAATAACTTGAAGCTAGCAGTGTGTGAAGTTAGTTCAGACTCAAGTTGCCTTCAACTTGAAACAAAGCTTTGATCAAGACTGCACAAGCGCAGTGTAAGTGTGCCCTGCACAGACAGGACAAAGCACATCAAAATCCTTCATGACGTTCTTTAGCCTGGCACTATTTGTCTGCTGATTTTCCTCCTCATTCTGAGAAGTTCTGATGATATGTGCAGGAGATAGCAAAGAAGATGCTGTTGCTTCAACAAGGATAAAGTATTATTTTAAGAAAGGCCTTTCATACTCTGTTAAAAATGACTTTTTAAAAGGGAAATTACCACAGAGAGGTTAAATTCAAGACACAATGGAACAACAGCATGTCAAAAGCTTTATGTAATTTGTTTACATTAATATCATATTCTGCACTTCTATTTTAACTAGATTTAGATTTTCCTTCTTCATTTTCAGAAGTAGCTAGCAGCTAACACAATGGGATTGGTTCATATTTCTGAAAAGTATTATTGCAGGTTGCAGCAATCTTAGTGGGATTTGAGTAGTATGGCTTACACTCAGCTCAGGCCTTTGTCCTGACTGAGAATTAATTGCATATCTTGGAAGAACTGAATGTTGTACTGTAAAGCACAATGCTGAAGCAAGGGTTGAATTCTGTAACAAGTTCCAAAGCAGCAGAATTGCAGAAAATGCAACATTTTGAGTATAAAAGCCCAACGAGGTTTTCCTATAATGCTCTGTCAGTAAAACTATGTTTTTTTCCTTAGGATCTCTCAGAAACACTGTTCTTCCACTACTTTTTAAGGCTAGAAAACTATTTATGCTATTGAACCAATGCATTACAAATGGATATTTGTTACTGGTGGAAACCAAGACTTGCTTTTAGTTGCATCTTGTCAGCTTTTAGTCACGACCTGTGGCCATGGTAAAATTCAAATAACCTTTATTAAAAATATACAACATAGTGTATTGTTTCCAAAAAGGTTAAGAAACTGTGATTAAATGCCAGTCACAGGAAAAATAGTTCCAGTTTAATATTAAAGTACTGCATGTGCAGAAGTGAGCTGATAGAATTTATCTTTAAGTGACAACAACTATGAATTTGTTCCCACACATGAAATCTTTAACAGGTGACAGCTAGTTGAGAAAGGAGGAATACAATATGAATTTTATTCCCAATCTCTTCCCCTGTGGAGGAACAAAACCAGACAAGTGGCATTATTTCTTCCTGAAGACATCTTCAGTAGCCTGCTTTGCTTTAATTCACTGCTACTCGATGCACTTGCTTTCTATTTATTCCAGTTTCACTGTAGCTTTAGGTACACAGTAAATCAGCCTCACTCATTGTACACAGTTAATTACAGATCTGTGACACAGGGCTAGAGACTTGCCAGATGGCACCCAGCAACAAATTAGTAGGGAGAGTGGGAGGACAGGATCATGGCAAGGGAGTGAATGGTAGCAACCAGGTTGGGATGAACTTCTGCTTATCAGAAGTCTTAGCATTTGTTTCTGAGATTGACTAGAACAATAACAAAGTATTTCCCATTAGATGGCAAGGTGAGGGATATCTTTGAACCAAATATTTTGCATTCAGCTTGAACTGTTCTTAGCAATAAATGACATCTCATATCAAACATAAAAATATTTTACTAGACTATAAAAATAGGTTTTACAATAAACTTTTCCTGTCCCAAATCAAGAACTGGCAGATAATGTACTCAAAAAATTCAGTCACATTTTGGTACTATGCCCAATTTTAGTAACTTTTCCCCCCCGTGGACATGGCTGGTAATAGAAGTAACACGAATGTGTTTGATCCAACCAAAAGACAGCAACTGATGCAGACAAGGGTAAAAGACTGCTTCTCAGTTCTAAATACATAAGCTCGAACCCACTTCTCCTCTTCAACAGGAGGGAGCTTACAGCCCGGCCCATAGCATGCTTTAGGGTACAATGCTGAGCTACCAGCACAAGGACCAGGACTGAAGGCAACTGAGAGTGACAGCGCACAGCCTCCTGCCCAGCACCTCAACCCTGCAGCACAACTGTGGCCCAGGCAGCACCTGGTCTGGGGCGAGTCAGAACTGCTTGAATCACAACCTGCAGCATGTTTTGTTTTTGTTTTTGTTTTTTTTTTCCCCTGGGAACAAAGCTCTGTGCAATTAAGAACAGGGCATCCTTTAGTTCAGAGAAAACACTCTGAAGACTACGCCTTCATCTTTTATTTTTTTTTTTTTTAATTCTCTCTGCCAAGACAGGCAGTTAGCACCAGCTCAGCATTCCCAGCCACATGCAGGTTGCCAGAGCTGCTTTTCTTTCTCCAAACATCTCTCACATAAGCAGACCTACCAGTTACTTTACATCCATGCTTTTGCTTACAAAAGCCTGTGGCAGGAATAAGCCTGGCTGGAACCAGCAGCATCAATGAACTCCGTTCTATAGGGTAACCCCACTCATAGGTATGACTGCTCCTGTACACCAGAGCACCTAGCCACAGGGGTTCAGTCCTACAAAAGCCTTACATCCCCATAGGAGCTGACTACTCTGCTACAGCCCCCTTCCAATTTCTTCTCTTTTAATGCAGCAGTGCCACACTTTGTCAGGAGGCCAAAAACCATGGATGGTCCTACTGCACCCTCTTACAACACCCAATCCTGATGCGGGCTAAATAGCTTGTCATCACCTTCTAGGGGGCTGTTCTATTTCAAAAGCTTTCTCTGGAAGCCCTCAACAGAAAACACTTAACACCAATAATAACATGGCAGTACCTACCTAAATCATGGAAGGTTACAAAATTAACTAGGTTCACAGATTACTGAGATGTATTCAGTAACGACAGGCACCAATGCAGTGGTTTGATCATTAATAGCATGTCAGTCAGCACAGACCTTCCTTGCCCTTCCAGTCTTAAGTACCAAAAGCCATTTGCACTGAAGCCTGCCTGCACTGAGCAGATCCCTACAGCTCTTGCTGTGAATTCAACACCATTGCCACATGACAACCAGAAAACTCCTGTTCTAAAAGCATTCCAGCACAGAACTATAAAACCTGAAGCTTCCTGAAATTTCAAACAAGAAAGTAAAATCTTATATGAAAAAGGCCCTTTGAAACAAAGAGACCCTTTTAAACTTCAGAGGTTTCAATCCTGTATTACGACTACTTGAGGTTTGATCCCATTTTTCAACACAGAAATAAGATACTCTGTAAGTTTAGTACATATATCTAACTTATGAGCACTGTTTTCTTTCCTTCTTGGGTAAAAATAGGTCGCTTAAAAGACAGTTTGGTTGAATATGCTGGATAACTACAGAAACATTGCTTTTTTTTTTTTTTTTTTTTTTAAACTGAAGTTCCCTCTCACTGAACTGCACAGGAAGTGGAGTTAAACCTCTTTCTTGCCTTACAACACTGAACCTGCTATCTCAGCATCAAACTGCAAGAACCTGGCCGCTATTAATACAAAGAAAGGCAGCACAAGATCTATTCTAGTTTAAAATACTTCAAAGGACAAATGCTGAAGATGTATGAAAAGCTACATCCCTTTTGAAAATCCGTTATGAGCTCTCCAGAACAGAACATTTGCTCAATCCTCTCACCTTTACCTCATATATGCTGCTCCTGGAAGGCAAGATACCACTCTGCTGTAATAAAATCATTGATACCGTGATATCAGAACATAAGCAACATTTGCCTGTGAGTCAGTAAAAAGCAAAAAGTGCAGCTACATAAAGTTTTCATAGAACCTGGCAGAAAAGAGTGGCTGGAGAAGACTGGGAATACAAACTTACAGAATGCTAGAGAAACGGATGCACTGAAGTGAGAACATCCCAGAAAACACAGACAAGTGAGCAAATAGACTCCCCCTAGAGACATCTCAGAGAAAATTCAAGACTGAAAGCCTGAATACCTGCTGGAACACTCCTAGAGAACAATGTAAATTGTTCTTTACCAAATCTAGTAATTCTACATAGCAGTCAAAAACATTTGAAATTTGGCACAGCACATTCATAGAAATGAAACATGAGAAATTATCCACATAAGATTCCCATAAACCTGTATGGCAGATCCCCATAAATTCTCTATAATTACCACTTCAAAACATTTGCTTGAAGAACACCTTCTTCTTATGCCAACAGCTGAACAGCCACAGGAAAGGGAATAGACAAAACCAAGTTAAAAGTGTAAAAGAAATACCAAAGCAAGTATTGAATCAAGGGGCATGGTTAAACCACTGTCTAATGCTGATTGTAAAGCAAGCTTTTAATTAACTCCAATGCATAACTGAAGATCCATTTACAAATGAGGAAATCACAGAGTATCCTACAAAAATAAAGTATCTGTGCCAAATGTATTCCACAACTGAATTCCACCTTAAGTATTACACTAGGATGAACAGTATTGAAAAAATACAGTGTTTCTGTTACAGCATAGAAGGGTATTTTGTGGAAAACAAGTAAATTATAACGTGGCTCACAGCTCAGAATTATTATTTGGTATTTTCAGTTCAGGTCTGTCCCCATTAAGTTACAGGTTACTCACATCCAAGACCAATCAGAATTTTTACACAATCTTTCACTAGTCTATAATGATACGTACTTTAAAAAAAACCTTGAATACGCTGTGGCAAACTATAATTAAACACTTTGTTCCACCTCAGAGAAGTGGTAAGAATCTTGCTATGAAATAGCAAAGCTGATGTTGTTCTTGGTAAAATATTTACCATAATCAGAATTCTAGGACCTAACAAAGAAGTCATTAAAAAGGCAGTTACATTTACCTTTTTTTGATGATGGGCATTGGAAACATTCACGTTGCAGTGTAAACATTTCAACATTATTATTTTTTAAATGAAAGCAATCATACTGTAATTTTAAACATAATCTGCTTTCTTTTCTAAGTCAGCTGGAGAACATGAACCAGTTTTCATTAATCAGTACTTGCCAGCAACACTAAACTTCTTCCTTATCTACACAGACCCGGAGTATCAATGCTACAGTCCAGTTATCTCCTCAGTTTAACTTTCTTTACTAAAAACTAAAGGATGCTGTCTATCTTGAGTGTGGTAGCCTGAGGAAAACTTGTTTATCAGTGAACACGCTGATCTAAGCTTGTACTTGGATGAATCAGAGAAGGCCTCCGTGGGGGAAAAAGGCTTATTACAACAGCACAGGTAGACGTTCACAAAAGATCTACTAGTGGGTCCAATCAGTAGATACAATTGCATTTAACAGCCACCTACTACTTGAACCATTACTTCCCATACAGCAAGTGCCAGAGGCTGCTGCAAAAGACTGCCGTACTAGATTTTCACTCTACAAATTCAGCGACTGATGAAGAGAACCTGGGGAGGTACAGATAATTCAGCAAAATCAGAATGGAGTAGAAGAGCGGTCACACATTAGTCATCAGGAAGAAGCCTTCTTGCTATTCACCTTTGTATTTGACACAGCTGAGCATCCTAAATCTTCTTATGGCTAACGCTCTTTATAAAGCGTAAGTATTAAACTTTTATACAGTAGAAATACAGCTGCTTTAACATACACACACCTTGAGAGCAAGTCCTTGCAACATGAATTACAAAGCTAATACACACAGAGCACTGATTTTGCTGGAGGCCAGGAAGTCTCTGTTAAGAAAGACAACCTGTTTGGGTTTTTTTTGTTTAAGTTAAATTTCTTAATAGAACTTGATTATTTTAACTGAATGAAAAAAAGGTGAATGCAACAATCAGAATCCTGTGACAGGCTCTCACACAACTTAGTTGTTAAAATCCGTTTTACAAACTCTGTCCTGTAATTACCAGATTTAACTGAAGCTATCAAATACTGAATGGAATTGCTTGAATACATCTTTTTGGTACAAGACAGCAGCCTTGCTGAATAACACATTACCAGCACTTTTCAGACACTGAATATATTCAGGAGTATAATTAAGACACAAACAAGATCACACAAGTTTTTTGTAAATATTCTTATGTTGGTTTTATAGCTTTTCTTGTTTCTTTAGGAAACTCTTGAAGGGAAAAAGGAATGAAGAATTCCAGAAGAGAGTTGACTTCATTCAGTTCCAGACTGTATTCTGCTGCTATTTTCTCTGCAGTCCATATGTGAGGATGAAGTCTATGATTATTAAGAAGCATCAAAGCCTCCACAATAGAAATTTTGCCTTTGGGAACTTTCTTAATATCTAGCTCTTCCAAGTGACCTAGTTTTGTCAATCTCTTTTCCACCTGTTTACGTGGAAGATGTTCACCTCCTCCATCTTTTACCTAATTGTGGGAAGAAAAACAAAAAGAGATTAACAGCAGTTCCTTTTACTATGCATACTGTAACAGTTAAGCTATTTCTCTAAATATGGCATTGCCCATTAATTTTTCCCATTTTTACAGCCATAAAAAGTTTAGCTTAGCCACCCTCACTTCTTAATGTCAAAGACATTACAGCTAGTTGTTGCACAGCCACTCCATATAGAGGGCCAACTCCCTATCCGCACCATGAAAAGCTACAAACCAGTACTGTTGAAGTGCTGTACAGACTCAGCAGCCTTCATACAAGCCATCTGGCAGCCAAATGTAAATGCAAATGACCTAATATTTGATACTGATTCACGCCAGTGGGGAGGAGAAGGGAAAAAAAAAAAAAAAAATCACACTGAAAACTGGTATCCTTTTCATTCTCCTTCATTTTCGTATTTCAGTTTTGCAACTAAAAGCTATCACCTCTCATGCTCTGTCTCTAGAACAAGCTCTGCTGAACAAAGAAAAACTTTAGCACCATCATGTGCAATTTAAATCTCAAGACCACTGCAGTACTCAGACACAGAAAGCCTCTTCTTTCAAGTCCTTTTGTATTTCCTTTTCTAAATCATTTCCAAACCTGCTCTATCTTCTGTATATTGCTTTTTATTAAGATTTCACTGATGAATGACACTACAAAAAAGAAACAATGGAAACCTTCTTAAGAAGTACTTTTAAAGGAAAGTGTGTGCAGCTACTGTATTAACCCAAAGCTGAAAAAATTAATGTGGATGCTACAGCATCTGTAACTGCCTGTTATACTCAGATAATGAATAACTTTTCAAGCCTTAATAAAATGACCTATCTTTAGGTATCTGTCACTACAGGACTGAAAGCTGATACTTTTTCATGTAACACAGACACACCAAATACGTATACACTTTGCACAAAGTATTCAGAGGAAAGAAGTGTTCAGAAAAAAAACATCAGGACAAGAAGGAAGCTTTTAGAAAGAAACTTTTGCTCACAAGCCTCTCTGCTAACACATTAACCATGCTTTTCCTAACAACTTCAGGCAGACACACCAGAATTGCAAGTCTTATGTGGCATCTGTCCTGCAGGAGGCACAGAATGAAGCACTGAGATTTGTTCCACTTGTGGCTTTTCCTGAAACTACTCCTGACAGGCTTACAAATGAAAATGTTTAAAGATATTGCTGCAATGCTGGTTTCTGCTGATGGTCTGATTTTTGGGTGGTGCTGTTTGGATCCAGAAGTTGAACTTGTTGATCCTCACGGGTCCCTTCCAATTTGGGATATTCTATGATTCTATACTGCAATTAAACTTTCAGCTCTGCAAGATTAAGAGTCCTAACCTCTATTATGAAAATTAAGGATAGAGATTATTTGGAAGCTTCAGGAAAGAGCGTCTTTTAAAATACTTTAGCCTTAAATGGATGGTACTGTGGATGTGGCAAATCAGAAATACTTAGGAATAATTAGAAATGTTATTGCTAGATGAGTATAAAGCTTTTACTAGTGAAAGAAGGAGCTAGAATAAAATGGTCCAATAATGCAACAGGTAAAAAGGTGGAAGAAGGTGGAAAAAAAGGAGACTACGCCCCAGACATCCTGTTACTGGATGGGGTATGCCTTGCTTTCCAAGTCAAAGACTGCAGTGTTGCAGTGAGTAACCTGATGGCCAAACAGTCTACAAGGCTGTACAAGAATAAACAAACCCGGGCATTTCCTGAGCCACATAAGGAAAAAGCTCTGTATGAGATGTCATTAACATCAGAAATCTTTTAATGCCTTTGCTATCTACCATATCATGCCTCAACATCAGTCCCAATTTCTTTTCTTCTAACAGCCACATGGGACATCTCAAGCAAACAGTATCTTTCAGAGGGGTTGGCCAACTGCCCTTCTGCATTTGAGGGAGCAGAAACTGAAACTTCAGTGAAGAACAAAAGAAGATCACTGCTATGTTAAAGTGGAGGACTGTAAGCATATAGGTTGCATGATCACAATCTGTGCCACTGGGGTATAACTGAGCACTGAAAACATCATGTTTATCTAACAACAGCAAAGCTTCTAGGCATTAACAGAGCATTATCCTTTAAAAAGAAAAATGCCTTAGAATTTGTGTTGGACTTGAAAACAACAGAGCTAATGCTCGTATGCCTCCTATAGACAGAGAAGCACTCACCTGTGCCGGGGAGTCTCTGGACTCCACATAAACATCTTTTAACAAGGTGAGGAGCCTGTCGTCCTTCCTGGAAATTTCTTGCTGTATCTCAGGGCAGTCTGAAGGTGAAGGGGTAAAGAACAAAAAAAAAGAAAAACCAACCAAACAAAAAAAAAAGCAGAGAGGCGAGTCACAAAACTTCCCTTCCTGTTAGCCGTGCCCCAGCACCAGCCCGTCCCCGTTACAGCCCGTTACCCGCAGTTCCCCACACACACAGCGGAGCGGCCCCTAGCAACTGCCCTACCGACGGCCCCGCCCAACGCCGCCGGCCGCGTTCCCGGCATGCCCCGCGCGCCACCCCGCTCAATGTCAACGGCCCCGCGCCGCTTCAGCCCACCGCGCGGCCCCGATCCCACGCCTCTCCCGCCCGGCCCTGCTCTGCGGCGCTCCTCCCGCGCAGCCTGTACCGCAGGCCCAGCTCTCCCGCGGGCGGCACCCCTAGCTGCAGCCACCCCGGTGAAGCCGGCCCTCACCGGTCAGCTCGTCTAAGCGGCTGGTGGGGTGGCGCGGCGCGGGGGTGGGCTTCTCCTTGCTGATCTCGCGGCGGGCCCGGCTCTCCACATTGAATGTCCGGAATACACGCGCCAACCTCCCGCCCATCGCCGCCGCTGTCGCGTCCCACTCTGCGCCTGCGCAGAGCGGCGGGACGCATGCGCAGAACGCTGGCGCGACGCCGGGGTGGGGTGAGCTGACAGCGCTGGCGGCGGGTGAGCCTGGGTTTGGCCGTTGGTGCTGGCTCAGACAGCTAACAAATAAACACAGAAAGACGCGCCCGCTGTTTATTTCACAGCTCTTTGCGGCACCGTTTTCTCTGGCGCTGGCTAGGTGCCTCCGGGGCGCTCGGCCCCGCCGCCACGTCGGCCAGGGGCAGTCCCACAGCGCGAGGCTGGCGCTTGTTTGCCGTGTGGTCGCGGGATCACCTCCTCCGGAGCCAAAGGCTTCGGCTGCGTGTGAGCGACAGCCAGGACCGGCTGCTTCCTGCCGAGGAGCGTCCTCCAGGTGGCAGGCTCGTCCCGAGTTTCTTGCACGCAGCCTCGGTAACGTGGGCGCCCCTCGCTGCAGCGTTTGGTGCGAGGTACAGGAATTGCTGGCTGATAGGTGACTTTGTATCTATTTTCTAATTGTATTCACTTGATTTACAAGCAGGGTTATATTCGATACAAATATAGGAAGCCCTAGTGGAACCCAAGGCGAAAATGTGGATTGGGTAGGTTAACGTTATCCACACTGAAAAGCTGTGTTTCAGAATTCACAGGCTTAAAAGATGATAGAATCATAGAATGATCTGTGTTTGAAGTGACATTAAAGCCCATCTAATTCCAACCCCCTGCTATGGGCAGGTCTGCCCCTTCAGCTCAGCTGCCCAGGGCCCATCCAATCTGGCACTGAACACCTTCACGGATGGGGCACCACAGCTCCTCTGGGCAGCTGTGCCAGTGTCCTCTGAGTAAAAATATGTTTCCTACACTGAACCTAATTTTCCTCATTTAGTTTAAAGCTATTCCGCTTTTCCCTATCGGTATCAGACTATGTTAACATAAAGTCAGCCTCCCTCCTGCTTATAAGTTTCCTTTAAGTACTGGAAGGCCACAATGAGATCTCTCCATAGCCTCCTCCAAACTAAACAAACCCAAATTCCTGGGCCTTTCTCTATAGGAAATGTTCTCCAGTCCTCTGGTCATCTTTGGTTCTCCTCTGGACCTGCTTCAACAGGTCTGGCAAATAATGGCAACATGGAAGTAATTGTGGATGCTGTCCTTAATGTGTATTGAGCCTACGCGTCATGGTTTGGTAGTGGTGGGCTCAGTGAGCAGAGCCCAGCGCTGCCCATGCGTGAGCAGAGCCAGCTCCAGCTGCTCCAGAGGGACCGCCGCTGCCAGAGCTGAGCCGTGAGAGACGCCGGGTGCGCTCTGCGAGAGCGGACGGAAGGAAGGGACGAACCGCCGTGCGACAGCAGCCGGGAGAGGGGAGCCGACATGGGAGAGAACGCGGGTGCCGAGGCCGGCGCGGGAGGAGCTCCGGGCTCATGGAGCGCCCACGGAGGAGCGGGCCGTCCCCTCCCAGCACACGCGGTGGGGCGGGAGGGCCGGGGGAACTGCAGCCGTGGAGACCCGGGTGGAGCGGTGCCCGAAAGGTGGGAACGGCGCTACGGAGCCGTGCTGGGGCGGTGCTGGGAGAGCTGCAGCGTGTGGGAAGGCCACGTGGGGTCAGTTGGGAAGGATGTTGTGAGAGGGACCCGCGTGGAGCAGGGGCAGAGTGACCGCGACAGATACGAAGCGTTATGGAATGACCCATTCCCTAGCACCACTTGGTAGAAGAGAGCGGATGGGGAAAAGGTGCTTTCTGCTTACTTTCAGTTCTCACTGTTCTAGGTTAGTATTAGTTCGCAATGAATTGCATTAATCTCCCTATGCTGAATCTGTTTTGTCCATAACAGTAATAGGTGAGTGATCTCCCTCTCCTTATCTGAACCCATAAGCTGTTTTTGTTTTCATTGTGTTTTCTCCTCCTATCCTTTTGAGGAGAGTGAGCAAGAGAGCGGCATGGTGCTGCTAAGCTAACCACTGGTGTTAAACCACAACAAGAGTATTTCCTTACAGGCACATTGCTGGTTTTCTCAGTGACAGCAGAGTAATTTATAAGCAGATATCATGCAGAACATATACCCTAAATGGAAACTAGGAGAACAAGTGCTGTTCAGAATTTATACACTATGCTATGTTATTCAGCTACGGTGAGTGCAGTCTCTTACCTGTCTGTTACCCCAAGCCTTGTTTTTATGCAGCTCAGCTGAACAACAGTTCTGACTTCTGAGAAATCTGCTAAATGGTGAGAAAGTGTTGTGAGAAAGTACTTAGTATTGAACTATGCAAACAAGATAAGAAAGGTAAAATTGGAAATAAAGATAAAATTGTTTCATGACAAAAAATGTAAGCATGAAAGATACTAATTTTCTGAGAGAAAAATAAGGACAGAAACAGCAAGACTAAGGGCTAGTCTATTGCAGGAAACAGGGCTAGCCCTTCTCTGCTGGTCGATGACTGACTGAAGACCCATCAGGCGACTTTTTAAAGGAGAAAAGTGTATTAAAAATCTAATAGCTCCTGTGTGAATTAACCAATAAATAATTGTTCTGTGCTTTTAAGTTGTGTACGTGCTGTTGCTGACCTCATGTGTAGTAGCAGTTGCCTGAAATGAGTGACTTGGAGAGGGAGTGTTAGAAAGGACATGAAAGAGATCAAACTTCTGTGTTCTTTTTTTTCGGAGAGCAATTCATACAAAACTTGGACTTCTACTGGTAGCGGCATTATTTAGTAATAACACTGCTGATGTGATAGTAATTAATGCCACAATGTGCTTGAATAATGAGTGACAGTGTTCCCCTTGGAGGGAACTCAAAAGATATGCTAGTGGATGACAAAAAACAAATAGATTTATAAAGGTGGTGGAGAAAATGTAGCATGAACATGATCTGCACTGGATTCTGCTCTCTTGGGGCAGTTTCTCTGCTTCCTCACCTTAAAGGCTTTCACTCTGTACAAAGATGGAAGCACATCTTTAACTCGCATTCTCTGGCAATGAACTTACTAACCCAGTCCTATTTTAGGCATTGGATATGTAGTAATAATAGGAGGATAAGTGATATTAGTGGTAATAGGTATAGTCTAGCTGTTAAAGCTGCTGGACTCAAACTTGTGGCATGTCTATTTAAATACCTGTAGCAAATTAGCTGCTGACTTGTGTTCTTGAGCACAGGGTTTGCTATGTTTGCAGGTGGTTAGCCCGTTCTTTGAGTCTATGTTCAGCATAACTGTAATGGCAAAATTCACATGGATGCTTTTGGTTGTTGTAGACCTTTGAAACATATTAGCATTTCTCTAAAACATTCCTAGTAATCCGGCTGCAGAGGCAAGCTGCTGTTGCAAATTTGAAAATAAATATTCTCTCTTTCAGAAGGGAAGAACTGCTGCCTTCTGGGGTCAAACCCAGCAAATGATTCTGTTTCGGTAAAGCCTGAATGTGACTAACACTGTTGTAATATTTGACAGCGAAATAAATTCACCAGAAGGCAGGCAGTTAAAAATAAAGAGTGATGTCATTCTCAGCCTGTCACTTGCTATCACTGAGGATGGCACAAGGCTGTTCTTTTTTATATATAAGGAAGGATCAGAAGTGCAAAACTTTTATTCTGGAGAATCTTTCATTTATAATAAGGCAGGCAGAAAAATTGGGATTAAACAACACTTTTTAAAATCATTTGTTATTTTTATCAGTGTTACCTTTTTGAAAGAATTATCAGAAATCAAGAGCCTGAAATTTCTTTCTGTGTAATGTTTCTGCAAAAGTGTGATTATTGAAAAAAACAAATGTGTAGTTCCCTAAAGCGTAGGAGCTTCCTGTATTCAGCCTCCACAATGTTACCCGTTTTCCTGATCTGAGAGCCCGCATTTTCCCAGGGAATTTAAAAATAACAAAAGAAGTCAGTCAGTCCCCAAGTATCTCTTTTTAGCAAAACAGCCCAAGGGGAACAACACAGGCTACCAAACTGAGTTCCTTTGTACTAGAAGTCTGTTGTCAACAATGGACAGCAATCAAACATATCAGAGAAAAATAGAGGAATTTGCACAACAAGCATGTGTCGTGGGCTGCTGTACTAGATCTCCTTTTTAACATTTTTACACGTCAAAGCAAGAAATTCCTAAACTACTGTATGTCTGGTAAATAAAGCATACTTTAAACCATTCTTTAAACCTTTTGTCTGTTTTTCATCCTAGTTTTCCTTTTATGTAATATTTTCTTGTTTCCATTTTCAGTCAGTTTTGCAGCTGGATGGCTTAGTTTGAGTAGTTCACTAGCATCAAAAGGCTGATGGATCTATTTCAAATTCCCTTTATATAAGGGACAATAGGAATACCTGGTATTAACTTTACTGTGAGGTAGTATCAAGGTTTCATACCTTTCTTTAGTATACATGGTAATAGTTCAGGTTGGCAGGTAATCTCAGTGAAATAAGATTTTTTTTTTCCTAGTTATGCCAAACATGAGAATTTTTGAGAGGAGTGAAGGTGAGATCTGACATGTGATTTATGAACTGAGAATGTCCAGAGGCCAAAGCAGGGGACAGCTAGAATTCTTTCATGGTATACTGTCCTATTTTCTGTCCATTTTTTCTATAATTTACACTGTTGTTTGTTTTTTTCCTCATGTTTTTGTTACTGATTGTTCATAAATTGGAGCAATACAGAGGGATACTTTAGCAAATTCACGTATAATTACGATTCAGGGAATTCAGTCCTCTGTCCTGATTGTTGGTTTCCCAGTAAACACAATGAGAGCATTGATCCATTTGTTCCTTATCTCATCAGCATTAGGAATAACCAGAGAACACAGCATTAGCAAGACTTGGTAATGAGCCAAGGAGAAATGTCCTGCAATTTTGTAAAGATGAACTCGAGAAAAATGAACTTTTAGATCACTGTTGCCTTTAAGTAATTTCTGGATGATATGTTACTGCATTCAGTTTGCTTATATGTTTTTGGCTTCAACTGATCCAGTTACTGAGTCCTGAAATACCTATGAATCTATGGAAGATTCTTCCTTAATTCCACGCTATGATCAGAGAGCTACTAAACACTTGCATCTTTTCAAGGCTAGATGGCTGCAGTGCTTTCTTTAAAGGAATTTTTTCCGTCCTTGGTTGGATGAAGCTCATGAAGAACATAGTAAGCCCACATTTACAGGCTCACACACCAACCCACACAGGTTACTAGTTTCTTGTCAAATAACTTTGATTTCAAAGATATTACGTTTACGTTCTCCTGACTGACTGGCTTTGTATACTTGATGTCATCCTTTATAATTTTCCTATCTAATAATTATGCTCTCAATTAACAGGTTACTTTGACTTGGAAATGTGGAGTACAAGATAGCATATTTGAAAATGAAGCATGCTAGTACTGGAATTTATTGTAGCAGTGAGATGTGTGTTTTGCGTTGTTATTTCTTTAGAGACTTACACTAGCACTGTCTTCATTTTTCTTCACAGGATTCAGTTCCATATGCTAAAAACACCTTTTATGACTAAGCTCATGTTATAAAGACCAACTCTGAAATTAACTGGTAAAAACCAAGGATATGCAGCTGTCTTAAACTAGAAGCACATTAAAAATAATAAAATTCAACAACAACAACAACAAAACCAAAACAGTGCAATGCCCTCCATCTTAGTTTTTGCT
This sequence comes from Tetrao urogallus, assembly GCF_951394365.1. Lineage (NCBI taxonomy): Eukaryota > Metazoa > Chordata > Aves > Galliformes > Phasianidae > Tetrao > Tetrao urogallus. Next base: position 71,571,572 of record NC_136814.1, on the reverse strand, counting down.
AAACAGTAATTCATTCTTTAAAATCACTAAATTAAGTATTTTCTGTCTCTGCTTCCACCAGCCATTTCTATACTTCCAAGCCCTTTTTTTTTTTTTCAAGAAGCAAGTGTATTCTCATTAATGGTAGAAGTAGTTTTTATTAGGGAAAGATAAAAAGGTACTGCAGAACAAAGAAAATATGACATAGGGTCACAACCTAAAACCTTTAAATTAAAACCTTAAAGTAAAGCAGAATGTAGTGTTACATTACCAGAAAGTGAGATGCAGTGCATAATTTGGGAAATACGTCACATTAACGTAGCGTTTAGTTTGAAACAAGTGTCAAACCATCATATAACTTTTCTAAGATATGCAGCCACCATTAGGATTACAAAAGGTAAGTTTTGCTGATTCAAACCCAAACATTTATCTTAAATTTGTCATTATGTTCACTTGCTAACATATGTTATGTAATAAGCTGTTTAGAGGCTACCTTGAACTGATAGAAACTAATACATAAACCCCCACTGACTTCATTAACATTAATAGAAAACAGGATAAGTAAGAATGAAAAGAATGGGAAGGAGTCCAAGGCTGTAGACAAAAACATATTTGAAACAGATCAAAAATTCAGGCTTAGGGTGTAATCCAAAGAGGCTGAGGAAGAAAATCCTTGTGAGGAAAGATTCTCATTACTATCTTCTGTTATCTGCTGTATGGGCTGGTTTGTTTGTTTGTTCTTCATCTTCATCTGAAACATCTTGTTCAAGTCATTATCAGAAATATTGAGACTACATGTACTCATATTGATGGTCAGGGAAAAAATGGACTTTTCCCTGACTATTCTCCACTTGATTCACTTACTATAAAGGATGATTTAAAATATATATATATATATATTTTTTTTTTTTTACTTAAGAACAGAACAATGTCAGTTATTGCAACATATTGCAGAAATTTTCCAGCTCTAACAGCAGTGATACCCACTACAAAGGATTTGTTCTACAGCTGATGCAGCAGTGCCCATTAACGTAAGTAAAAAAGGTGAGGTTTGACTGGCTAGTCCACAAAGGAAGAGATAGTTGACACAAATAAGTTATATTAATTAATTTTGTAGTATTTGTAGTATTCCTATACATTATATCTCATGTGCAATAACACAAAAAATTAACCTTACAGGTTTTCAAGTAGATCTCCCTTACCACTTCTGAGCTTTCTCCTTTTCATTTGTATGTATTACTATTTCCCTGACAGTTGACATATATGAATTGTTGGTAGAGAATACATTAGAATACTGTTCAGCAATAATGTGGCCATTGCTGAAGTTAGAGAGACCTTTGTGTGTTTCTTATTTCCACAGCATCAAAAGTCTGGAGGAAGCATGTGGGGCTCAGAAAAATTCTGAACAATTCTATTTACTAATGATATATAAGAGATACAGTACCTAAATATGTAAACGTCAGGTTGCTCTCGGGGCTTCTAATATAGACCATTTAAAGAGGTCCCAAGCTATTTAAAGAGGTACTATCTCTATGTACTAAAAGTAGATTTTTAAATTGCATAATGAGGGCATGAATAACTTTTAAGGCTCCAGCATTATAACTTGTTGCACAGTTGTGGATTTACAGAGATTTCTTGAAGGCAGATTTCTTTATATAAAACATTGTCAAGATCAAAACAAATTTACCACACTTTCCTACATGCATAAGATAATGCAAAACCCATGTTCTTTAGCAGTAGCTCAAGAATTCTATCAAATTTAAGCTTTTCTTCAACAGTTTGTGGCATGGATCAGCTTCATCTTGGAATAAAATTCCTCCCAAGATTCTGGGAAAGTACCCCTTCTGGGCATAGTGTCAGCTTCCTCCTTGCACCAGGTGGAAATTCCACCTCACGTGTCCACAAGAACTTAGACTTCTAGGTTTCTTCAAATTGCTCCTGCACTCTTTTACCTTTTATTCAGACATCAGAGGAAGCGTGAAAACTTATTTGTCCTTCTCTAATAACTTAATCTGTTTGGAAGAAGTGGGCGATCCTGAAATGGTTAATTGCACTAATGGTACAGTATTGTCTTCTTTTTCTTACCTTCTGTGGATGCTTCCTACTTACTTTCTGGGCATGGGGAAAGACGTAGAGTAATCTGCTCTCTCTACGGGTGCTTAAATGTGCAAAACCAACAATCTCCACAAGCAGATTACTGCGTGTTCTGCATGAATATTCTCATAATATGAACCTTACGTAAGTTAGATTGCTGCAGATACCAGACTGTTGGTCTGTTGTTTTAAATGTGTTTTAGGATCTTCCATCATATCATGAAATCATAGAATGGCTTGGATTGTAAGAGACCTCAAAGTTCATCTAGTTTCAACTCCCTGTCGCAGGCAAGGTTGCCAGCCACTAAATCAAGAACTAGGTTAGGTTGCCCAGGGCTCCATGTAACCTTGAACAGCCCCAGAGATGGGGAATCCACAGCTTCACAGGGCAGCCTGTTCCAGCACATCAAGTTCTGGCACCTCCCTCATACTTGTTGGAAAGCAGAATAGAAAGTAACACTACAGTTTTCAAACACAGTAGTGGCACTTCCTGCTAAAATTCAATCTTTTTTCAAATGTGTTCTGTCTTTCTAAGTCATAAATGTGTATGGTGTTTTTGTTTGTTTGTTTGTTTTTTTAAATTGAAGTAATAAATTGAAAATATTGAGAGTAAGAAAATGCATAATAAGCTGAAATGGAAATAAAGCTGTTATAAAAAAAAAAAAAGAAGAAAAAACTGTGAAAGTGTGTTCTTTATTTTCTAATACTAGTAAAAGTCCGAGGAGTTTGGATGTTACTACTGTTTACAGTTTAGCATTTTATTAATGAATGATTTGTGTTTGCCAGAGAGGCTCTCTCCTGTGTTGTCTTTATTGCTCCTAGAGACTGGGAGCTGAATGGCAATGGTTCTTGTGCTAGTCTTAGCCAGCAGTTGAGATGCTGCAGGTTGCTTCCACTTGGAGAACCAGATGATGGCTTGTTCACTTGCGCCCTGTGCCTTTCAAGCAATATATGTACAACTGTATTTTTCTGAACATACCAGGAGACAGGAAATAGTTTCCATGCTCACAGTTTCACATCCCCAGTGGACATCATTTACAGACATGCACAGACATACGCAAACAATCATATGCTCTTGTTACTTGTATGGAAAGGAGGGTTTATTGTCATCCATAGCCCCTGCTGTCACAAGCCAAATGTTTCCTATAATAAATTCCATAGAATGTCTCCTTCCCTGCTGCTTTTCGTCTATTTCCCTCAAATGTACAAAGCTACCCCACAGCCAAATCTCAGCCGTTCTGGATTCAGACCAGATTGTTCTATTTCCACTCTGTTCCTGTTCTGGTGGATCATTTGAGCAGTGAATTCAGGTTTGAAAAGAAAAAAAAAAAAAAAAGTATGTTGTTGTTTCAGTAGGATGTAGACCTTTTTTAGTATCACATGTTATTACAACTTGCTATCTGAGCAGAAATAAAAATGCACAGCATGTCTTATTCCCAGTGTGTAATCCATCATTCTGAAACTACTTCCAAACATCTTTTTCTGTGCTTAACAGTGCAATTTAAGGCAATGGTCCAGCAGAGTGCTGGCTCTAGATGAGAACCCTTTTTTTGCTAGTTAGCTCCCATGTCTTGCGTGAACATCATGCTCACCTGGCTGCATGGCACACCAGCTAACTCACTGGTGCCTGGACAGAAAACCAGTCACTTTTTTTTTTTTTTTTTTTTTTAATATATTTCTTTTTTATCTTTCAAAGTTTTCTGTTTGAAAACATGAAACAGCTTATAAAGGAGTATCTATGCTACCACATAAAATAGGTCAAGGAGAATTCTTTGGCCCTCAGGTCAGTCAGCATACAGTCCAAATCCATACAGGTGAGTCTTTATTATCCCTTTCTGTCCATAATGCTGTATACTGACAGTAAGCTACAGTTCCATTCAGATGGTGTTAGTGCCTATGTAAGCACTTATCTGTTTCAGTGCAAGTTTGGTCAGGTTAGCCTGGATATAGCAACACATCTATACGCTGTGATACTGGCCTTGACATTTATCCATGCTCAGCAGAATGAAGTATACCAATAAACTAGCTTTTTTTGCCTTGGGTATAATTGCAATATATTAACATTTATTGAAACAGCCATGCTAAATTACCATGATTGTTGTATGTTTTATTTTTTAAATCCAAATCAAGTTATCTATGTCAGCAAAAGATTTTAAATTTAAATTGAGACTCAGACTTATCTGCACATTATTCAGGTCACATTTTCATTTCTTTCTTAATCACATAAAATCATAAACCTTAAAAAGCAGAATCACAGGAGTACAAGCTGCATTTTCTACTTCAGATTACTCAAAAGTCATGCTACCTTTCTGCTTTGACACACTGATGGTTCCTAGTCTTATCCTTGCCATTTCTATATATTCAATTTATGGAACTCTAGAGGTAAGAACACACTTTCATACCTCCTTTACAGGGAGTCAAATATAGGCACAGTTGTGAAAGACCATAAACCATCTGTAACAAAGGATTCTCACTACCTGAAATAAGGAACTGCTTCTCCATATTACAGCATTTGCCACTGTTTGTTGACTTAAGGAGAATCCTCTGTGTTCTGATTTCAAGGATTAATGCCACATGTGCAAGTGTCTGTTCATAATTAACTCCCCAGACTTCTTCTGAAGTTCAGATAGTTGTCAACTGCTCCACTGTGAATCCATCAAATACTCCATTCAAGGTTGGTTTCTGTGTTTTTCATTTTGTTTGTTGATTTTTCATTTGTATTGATGAAAAGAGGCATATTGTGTTCTGGACATCATATCTTCTAAAAATTGTTCAACTCTTTGCTGACATAAGGAGAATCCACTGACCTGGCAGAGCTATGGTTCTGCTTCCAGCATGAGTACAGAAGCTCTTCTTCCCACGATAAAACAGCACCAGCCGTGCACGTGAAAAATACAGGCTTTCAAACAAAAGTTTCCAGACTGTACAAGTGCCACTATGAATGGACACATACTCTATAGTACTCTATACAGTGACTATGGTAACTAGATTTTCTTCTGCTTCCAGTATACAAATTCCAGAGAAGCTGGCAAAGTGAAGGGGTCTCAGTTCAAACCCTGATATACATGGATTAGCTGAGACCTCATATCACCAGTATCTGTAGCACACCTGCATCAATCATTATCTGGGGAATCTACCCAGCTCTTCCTGCCATGATTCATGATTCTTCTCTCTTTTTCCAGAGAATTTTTCTCCAGTCTCTACCCCTGCTCTGCCCTTGGCAGGCATCCTGTGACTCTTTTGCCCTGGTCATGAGATTCCTCAGAAAGCAGAGCCTCCAACCACTCTTGTAGCAAACATACACCAAGTTAAGGAGCTACAGTTTCAGAGCGCTAGCAATGAAATACGCTTGCTTGATGTTGGAAATACACCTCCTACTTCACAGAAACAAAAACTGTGGATTGTCACATTTAACATGCCAGACTGTTTTGATTTCAAGAGCTGAAAAGCAGAAAATGATTCTGTTGAAGGCAGCCTCAGCCTGAGCCATGCCAAACTTTTCTTTGGGAGTAGAGGGAATCTAGGGAAGTGAGACTGAGGAAAAACAACAAAAAGCAGCGGCCAGCAGTTTACCTCTCAACAGTACTATATAGGTTGCTCAGATCACTTTTGTTAGTTTATTGTCTTTTTCTTCTGTTCTCCTTTCTGTAAATGTTAAGTCCTGCATCCAGAAGTGTATTCTGAATCTGCACAGCAGGGGAAGTACTGCAAGGTTCAGACAGGAGCTTTGTACCCTGCTGCCTAACAGATACCTCCTTCCTCAAAGGAATGTCAGCTGTTCCAGAAGAAAGAACCAGGTCAAATCAGTAGCCACCAATGTTATATCTAACACAGATTCATAAATCTGCTATTAAGAAGGGAGTAGTTATTCTCTCACCTGTTTTACTTCTTTTCTGCCCAGTGGACTTCTTTTAAGCAGGTACTATCATGCAACTGATATCTGCCAGCTCTACTCAATGAGCAGAAATACAGGTTTTTTCTAGCTCTAGCTGCAAAGCTGGATAATAAAATTGCATGTATGTTTTCCCCCTTTTTTAATGCTGGACCTTCATCCTGTTTGGTTGCTTATGCCATGTGAGCTGGAAAACAATTAGCTAAGCAAACGGCTGAGAACTCAGTGTTCGATATTTTTATGATTTTATTCAAAATAGAGGTACTTGCTATTCTTTCAAATACAGCTAGGATTTGGCTATGTTCACCTGGCTGATTTTCAGAATGTTGAGGTAATATGTAGCGGTATGTATTACATTCAGCTTTGCAAATCAGGGGCAGACCTTTAAGGGGAAACAATGTTAAGTGCAGATGAATTGTAAGGAACCCTTGAGAACAAACATTTTACAGAATCATTTATTGCACAAGAACTGAGATTCTAGTAATTTGTGGTTATGTGGGAAATTCACCACAGACCACTCTTTAAGATTCAAAATCTTTCAAATCCATGCTGAGATCTGAAGAACTCATCAGTGTAGACAGCTGAGTGATACACGATCCTGAGATAGTAGTCACTGTGTGTCATTTCAGCTGTTACACACCTGAGTAAAATTTGTTTTCTTCTATTACTAATTGGTGCCACTAGGCATTGTGGTGTTCATAGAGGTTCCAATGACAATGTGGAGATGGAGTTTTGAATTTATTTTTTTCTTTATGGTGTCAGAGGGAGTAAAATAAAATTCTGGGTCTATGTTTGAAAACAGTCTCAGTTTTAAGTTCAACCCAGCTGTACCCTGAGGCTGAAACATGTCCATGTTTTGGCAGCAGAGAAGACTACCATATGTTGCAGTGATAAAGAAATTACACTGATGCCAATCTCTAAAGTCAGACATAAAAAAATATCTAAGAGAGTATACTTGCAGCAATATAAGCTTAAATATATATGAAGCATAAAAAAAGCATAACAAGTCTATATTTAAGGATCATTTTTCTGTCTCTAACAGTCATGCACTTTATAGATACTACAAGCTGCAATTCACTATTGTTCTTGAGAGAAGGATATAATCCATAAATCCATTCCATTTCTCTGTTACACAGAATTGCTTGCTGTCTAGCTCCCAGCTTTCAACAGCCACAGCACAATTCCACTCTTTGAGTAAGTTCTTACATATTGACTTGCTTTTAGTGAGTACATACTGGGCATCAATAAGATTCTTTTTTTATCAGCCATTCACATCAGGCTTCTAAATGAGAGCATGGGTGTGGAGCTCCTGAACATGGCTGGCAGGAACATGACACATTCTTTCTTTTTTTAAGGTCATTATAGAGTCTTGGTTTATAGCTCTCAGAGGTGACATGGCTTTTAAAATTGCCAATTATCTTGTTTCAAAACCAGCAATATATCAACTGTCTTTGATCACAAAAAGACTATTTGTGCATATTGACATGCATATAATAGAATCTACTATAAGATCTGTTATAGGATATATATAGGATGCAGGAGTTCCAAACCATACCTACTACAATGTAGAAGAAAATATCCAGTGCAAAATACTGATCTCAATTATAAATCTTGTTTTCTGTTGTAAACATGGAAGCTGCCATTTCTCATTGCTGAAAGAGGGCTGCTGATGATCCATAATGCTCACTGGCTAGTGAGCTTTAAATTCACTCCATTTAGCAGTATTCTGAAACTTGTATGTGAGATTGTTAAGTTGCTGAGAATAGACAGTGGGTTCCACCAGCATTTTCTTGTTTTGGCCATTTATGTCCTTGAGCCATAGAAATAAATTATCGAGAGAAAATAAATTTGTTTTGAAGCAGAAGTTTGTGTTTTCTCTATATACAATTTTTCCGTTTCCACTTCTCTTAAATTCTCACTGTATTTTTAAGCAGAGAAAAAAAATCACTGGTTGTTTCTTCCTGTGAATTGCCAGAGTAAGGCAGAGATCTCCAAAAAAAGATATTCACTCCTCTTTATGGCCCTCCCATCTCATCAGACACAGTAGAGTATTTCTTCTTGCTACTGAAACTGTCAGGTTAGCTCCAGAACAATTTCCACCATTGGTGTCAAGACATTTAGTGCTGTTCCTAATCCACATGTATGCTCCTCAGTCATCCTCAACAACTAAGTTTTAATATCAAGTGGCAAGGCCTTAATCTGTGATATTGTTTCAGACATGTAAGAAATTTCTGAGTATAGGGAGACTGCCTATCATTTACCTTGTCACATCTGCACTGTGCAGTGCAGAAAGGTGTGATCATGGTTAAAATGGTAAGGCTCAAATTAGCCCTGGAACAAAAATAATGTTTAAACAACAGTTTTGTGTTGCACATGAGTTGACTGGCCCAGATAAGAAGTTCTGTCTTTATGACCCTGTTCTGAAAAACAAATGCTTAGTATTGCATTGCATCAATACCAATTTGCTTGAAGCTCATAGAAACTGCATTATTGCACAAAAAGCAAAATGTACACCTGTTCATTCTCTGAACTGACCCTACAGTTTTCATTGTCTGCTCTGCAGGCTGAGGATTGTGGTATTTTAGGCTCCTTTAATGGACACCTTAAAGAATAACCATTCATCTGCCACTGGGCTTAGCTAGAGGTCAAAAGTGTTTTGGGCATTGTTAGCTAGAAAAGGTTTGGGATTCTGTGATGTGACATGCACATAAAATGTAATGTGAAAGAGTATTCTAGATGGAGATTTTGGGGATCTGCTGCTTTTCTGTTTAGAGCAGAGATCAGAAAACAGAAACTGACTCCTAAAGAAATCCAGTGGCAGGATATGAAATCTGCTCAAAGCAACTCTTGAAATAGTAAAGTGATGTTCAAGCTTGCTGAATTGTATGAGTGGTTCACTAGACTTCTGTTTTAACTTTCTCTCCTTTTTCTTTCTTTCTTTTTCTTAATTTCTGGTGTGTAGCTGAATGTTCTTCACTATCGTGAGACCAGTTGAAGGGCAGAAGCTCCCAACTCCTCAGTGACAGGAGGCGAGGTTGTCACTGAACCTCACTGCAAAGCCCAGTACTACATCCCATCTGTAAATCACACCGATGCTTTACCATCCTAAACTGAATCCTGGCTCCCAGCTTTGTCCCTCTGGAAACCTTTCCAACGTTATTTCTGGTCCAAAATCCCTCTTCCCCCAGCCCCGCCGTCCCGGGGGACACGCTCAGAGCTCTGCTGCAGATAGCGAGTTATTTCCCAGGCCGGCTCGGGCCTCCTCCCCGCTGCTCTCCCTCAGGACGGCCTCGGCGCGCCCTTGCCGCGGTGGGCGCCGGAGGGCGCTGGGACAGAGCGCGGTGCGAGCGCCGGGACAGGGGCACCGACGGAAGCACCAACAAGGCACAGGCCCGGCCGCTGCGCCCTGCGGCTCGTCCCCACCCCCGGCAGGTGCGGCTCAGCCGCGACGGGCTCTGCGGGGGCTCCGGGGCCGCCGCTGCGCACTGGGCGGAGCGGGGAGAGGAGGGGAAGCTGTTCAGCTCCTCCCGCTCCGCCACAGTCGCACAGCTGGGCCGGCGGCTCTGCGGTGCGGGAGCTCGTCCCTGAGGCTCGGCTGTCGGAGCGGGCTGCGGGCACCCGTCCCGAGGTGAGCCGGCGGCCGGCGCCGCTCCAGGCTGAGGCGGCGGGCAGCCGGAGCCCTCGCCGGAGCAGCCGGAGGTCGGGAGAGCGGGGAGGGTGCGTTTCGTCGTTGCTACGGAGACGGTCCGAGCGGCGGCGCCGACCCGGGCAGCAGCCGGGGGACGGCCACGGCTCGGTCGAACTCATGCAGGAGGACGCGGCCGGGGGGCGTGAAGCGGGGTCGGCTCCGGTCGCCGGGCCGATCCGGGCTGCCGTGCTGCGGGACCGAGCTGGGCGGGAGCCACGGCTGCGGCCGCGCAGGTGGCGTGGCAGCGACGGCCGCTAAAGCGGAGCTCCAGCGGGCGCCCGCCGGCATCTGCCGCGTTCTGCCGCCGTCCGGGCTTGCGGCCGCTCCACCGAGCGGCGAGATCAAGCTGAAGCTCCTTGCCGGTGTTTAAATACGCCAGGTCTCCCACCCCGGAGAGGGAACTCCGCTCTTTTTCAGCTCTTGCGCTTCTGGAAGATGAAAGCTGCAATACCAGCAGCTTCCAAGGTGTATCTGAGGTGATTAAATTACTCGGTCGGAGAGAGGAAAGGCTTGGTGCTCAGCGCCGAATTTCGCATTGGAGCAATCTCTCCAGACCGCGGCTACCTCCGGCGGTGCGGGTTGCGGAGGGCTCGGTGGGGGCTGAACTCCGCTGCCGAGCGCTCCCGGCCTGGTGGGCGGCCTGCGGCTGCTGCGAGCTGACGTGACACGCGCAGGCTGGACGGTATGGTTCCCAAGCAAGTTGGGTTAGTCTTGCGTGCATCAGCGGTAATGGCAACGCTCGTTAAAAGGTCAGAGGCAGAGCCGGCGTGAAGAATTACTGTAGCTGATCCGCTTGGATGGGACTGTTGGCAGGGGCAAGGTGTTTAACACCTTGCTGGAGGTCTTCATCCAAACCCAAAGTTTAGTATTTAAGTACAGCTTGGAGAAATCGAGCGATACATGGAGCGAATAATATGGTTACCACCATTGCTTTAAAATCTCCCAATAGAGAGCTACACAGCATGATTTTGCTATGTAGCAAGGTTCACAAATGAACACAGAGAAATTTTTACTTAATGTTGGAAGCGTTTAGGGAGAAATGCTTTCATCTTTTGTCTGCATTCCTGAATGTGAATAATTTGACAGAATCTGTACAGTGCTTTGCCGTGATTATGTCTGAAGCGCTAAGCGAGGTACGGTTTGTGTGAGAAACTGTTGTGGAATAATAAGCTCTTGCTTTAGTAGGTCACTAAAAATAATGCAGTCACACCAATTAACACCTCTTCAGCATAAGATTTTTTTTTTTTTTTTTTAAGATACAGTATTTAGAAAAATACCATTAACATTGAGATTTGTCGTGCATGTGAGCAAAAGAAGTCTCCAGTTTTTCCTGTATAAGCATGCATGGAGAAAATGTACATTTGGGCAGTTGTGGGGAATATAGTTCTTGTAATACTTAAAAGGGAGGCAGTAGAGAGGAAAAGGAGGTGTCTAGGTTTCTTCAAAAATGAGCCAGTTTGATTTGCTGATATATCTTGCATTCAATTCCATGACCAAGCAGGTACTTCTAAGAAAAGGAATTTTGGTATAGAAATTGATGTGCTGTCTTTAATGCTTAACAAATTAGGATGGTATAGGAAAAACACAGGATATCTTACTAAGCATTTTCTTTGTTGTCAGAAAACCATATGATATTCTAAAAGTAAAAATATCTATGTAAACAAAAAAAAAATCTGGAAGTTTTGTGTTTGTTTTCGGTTTCTTGTTTTCTTGTTGTTATGTTTTATTGGTGGGGGTTTTTTTTTGTTTGTTTGGTTTTTGTTTTTGTTTTTTTAGCACAAGCTCAGAAGTGTCTGAAATTGAAATTGGCAAAACGTAATTGGAAAATGTACAGTTTTTCCTCAGCTCACAAACTCACAATTTCTTGGCATGCACAAACTGAGCCGTGATCTCACTTCAGTCTGTCTTCTTCGTAAGGATGTGAGCAACAGAGCTTGAGGTGGCAATCCCTGTTAAAAGGTCTGTGTATTCCCTACGTTAATGAGTGAATTTGGCTCAAGATTTGTATTTCAAGACTCAAAAAACTCAGCATCGGAGAAGTTGGGTGTTTTTTTGTTTTTGTTTTGTTTTTCTCCCTCCCTTTGATCATTCCGTTAATAATGAGGGGACCAGTGTACTTAGAGTTCACCTGAACTACCTATGGAAAAGTTTAGTTGAAACATCTGTAGCAGGTGGGAATTTAGGCTTGTATAGGCCTGTTCTGCAGGGGGTACTTGCAGAGTTAGGTGAGCTGGGTTTGACCAGGGAGAATACAATGTTCATTTTAAAATTTCTTTTTTTCTCAGTTTTTTGGATTCAGAATGTGTTGCTTCTGCCTGAAAAATTAGATATGGGTAAAACATCACTTCTATGACACAGCTAAAAGGAGTCTACTCAGTATGAAGTTCATAGCACTGCTGTGGTGTTTTTGATTGATTCTGCTTAGCAGAGTGTGATTGACTTAATGGTCACAGTAGTACAGGGAAATTATTATGAATTGGATGAGAAATTAGAATTGGATGAAGTGAGAAATGAAATAAATTTAAATGCTTAGCTAAGAACAGTTGGCAGTGTTATCAGGAGAAATTAACCAAGCATGACTGTCATCCACTGTCATTATGCTCACCTATGGTAGCCACGTCGTCGTTCGCTTTATTTCTTTTTAGTATAAAAAATTATTCTTCTTATATCTCATCCACCTGAGACTTCTGTATGTCATCTGCCAGTGTGCTGTGCGCTCTTGGACCTTCAATTAATCCAGAACTGATAGGGAAAGGGGGAAAAAAAGAAGCAAAACAAAAACATGCCTTGGTTGAGTGTTTGTAGCGCAGTTCTTTGGAGACAGGAACAGTGTCGAAAGATAGGAAGTTACAGAAGTGTGATTTTAATGATGTATTTATTTATTTCCTCTCCACAAAAAGTACTACTTGGTTGTCGTGGTATATCTTCCCCAGTTTCCTGATCTGAGATGTATCTATTACAGTGAAAGATTCATAAAATCCTTCAAACAGCAAGTTGTGTTCTAACTTGGATGGCATTTTTACTGCTTCAGATCAAATTAGGGTTGATGCTACTTGTCTCATTCCATATGCTTGTGCAATTGGAAGAGACTGTGCTTGTAAGTGGGATTCTTAATTTTCTAGGCTTTTAGTAACTTGACTTCATAGGAAACTTAGAAATTATGCTATCAAATTTTTATCTTTGAGAGTAGAGAGCAGATACTTTTCATGGTTCTTTTTTTTTAATTAAAAAAAAAAAGTATGTTGTCTCATGGATGCGATTTGCCTCTGATTAAATTTTGGGATCGAAACAGCTTCTGTCTGTAATTTGAGAATAAACACATTTAAGAGAGAATCTCATGAGGGATACTCCTGATGAATCTGTGGAGAAATTCCAGGGACTCCAGAAAAGATCAGGAGGCATTTTCGGGACTAGAAAATGGAGCAGTGATGGTGGAGACTTTGAACTGGGAGAGAAGGAGAGCCTAGAAACTTCTGACCCTAGCATGTTCCCACTTGGATCAGCCACTCTGGATCAGCCTGGCTTTTGTAAGGAGGGAAACATCTCATACAGGGCAGAGAAGGAGCTGCAAAATGTTGGGGACAGGTGCTAGCCTACAGTCCTTGTGATCTTCAGCACCCATTGGAGAACTCTGTGCAGTCAGCTGAATTACCTTGCCAGGAGTGGAACTGGAAGAATGCTTTATCAAGCTTTTATCAGATTTGTATCTTAATTGCTCTTTCAGCTATGGAAAAACTTGGATGTAGAAAAGCTTTGATGCTGCTGGTAAGTCCCTTACCAGACTTTGTGTGAACCAGCCATGCTTGGCTACCTTCTGGGAAGGAGTTTCATATACACAGAATAGATGAGCTGAAATACCTTCTATGCTCCATGCTGTCAGTAGACAGCTAAGTCACTCAAAGGGCAGATACCCTGTGGGATCGGGCAGTATTGTCGTCTGCATACGTATGCCTACACTGCTTTCTCTTCAAAACTATCTTTCTCAAATGGCTGGAGAAAGGAAAGGTGTCATTTCAAATAAGTCCTGGTAGTGAATGGCATGCAAATTCCCTTCACTTTCATGTGGATACAAAGTTATCCACTTTCTTATCAACAGTCAGAGATCTCTCTGTATTGAGAAAGCAACAAAATAAAGTTATGAGTAAATAAATCAGAGGATTTCAGAACATCAGTAACATTTGGAACTGTATGATTCTTTGTAGTAGGTGACTACTCTGAACAATTATGTAAATTGAGAATGTGTTTTGCCAAAAGTTCTGTAGCAATATGCTGCAGTAATGTTGAAGAACTTTAATTATAGGAGAATGAGCTTTATAGGGAGATAAATGCTGTAAATATTTTGATTCATCAGTACTTAGAAGTTATGGTTATTCTGCAGTGTCTCTTTTTTGCAACCATCTGTCTTTATTTTCCCGACAAGGATGATATTATAGTGGTGGTTTTTGACAGTGTAGAAGATGTGATGTTACAGCCTAGTTTACTGTTAGTTTTTTTTGTTTTTTTGTCTGAATGTTGTGCTTACTCAGGATGTGTCCTAAGAATGTGTATGTATACTCTTTTCCCCCCTGTTGCCTAAACCCCATCCTCAATTTTTTTAACCTATTTGTGCCTACCTTCTCCTTTAACTGTTCAATAGGAATATGCTTCAAAAAATTTTCAGCATCAGTATTTTGGGCAACAGGGGGCTTTTCTTTTCAGGGTATCATATCTAAGAGTGGCTGAGATCTATTTCTGCTGTCTTGGTAAGATTTGATTTATATCCCGTATGGGTTTAGAACAAACAAACAAAATAAAAGACCCACCAAAAAACCTGGCAGGTTAAGTGAAAACAACATTGCTTAGATTAATAATGCATTCTGAAGTGGACATGAGCAAGCTTATGGCCTTATTATGTCTGAAACATTTTCCATCAGGGTTCACTTCAGGTTAAATAAAGTACATAAAAAGGGCTACTGCCCTTTGTAAGCTAAACTGGAACTCTACCTGCCAAATCGAGACACAACAGATAAACACTGATGGTTGAAAGATGTCATCAGAATATATAGGATGCATTCTTTCCAAGTTTTGTTTTGAAATTCTGTTCTCTAAAATTAATAGCAATTTTTTTTTTTAGAATTTATATGTATAAATTACATTTATATGTGTATATTTTAAATCTGTTTTTTCCCAAATTGTAAGTAGAGAGTGGTTTTGAATGTATATCTTTTTCTATCTAGCACAGGATTTACAATGGTATCTTCAAATCAGTAACAGACAGTCAGAGGCTCAGTCCATGAGGGAATGCACCTTTTGCTTGTTTTTTGTCTTTTCTGTATTATATTTAGTTTTGAAAGCCCTCTTTCAGTCAAAGTGACCTTTATTTTAGTTGCATTAAAAAAAAAAAAAGGAAAAAAAAAAAAAGAAAAAGAACTGAGGTGATGTTTCTGGAAAAGTACAGTGACTTTGACTTCAGCAAACTGTGGAGATCAAACGAGATCTCAAAAGCTAAAAGCTGAGCTTCTTTAGTGGGATAATAGCGTCTGTGTTGGGGATGTATTCCTTAGCTGAACTTTCTTTTCATTCTTTTTCTCCATTAGCAGAAAGCTCAGACAAACAAACAGGAAGGGAGCGGGGCTCCTTTCTGGCAAATCTTAGTGCATCAGAACTGCAGAGCGTGCTAAAAGCTTGCTATACCCCCACTGAGCTTCCCACCTTCAGTGAGGTTACATTAAAACATGCCCCTCATCTTTTGTGGTTTGTGGTGAGTTTTGCATGCAAGTACATCTGCTGTATTGGCTTGCGAGAAAGTGCACAGGAAATTGAATGATGTAATACAGCTGTGAAATCTCATGCATCTTCTTTTAGTGCATGGGTTTTCATCTTCCTTACAGGGTCACAGTTAAAAGCAGGAAAAAAACCCTAAAAGTTGCTGAAAAGTAAGAAAGAACTGAGTGTTCTTTGCATGCATACTTATGGAGGATGACTATGAATGGAGAAATAGAAATGGGAGTGCATTTTTACAGCAAATAAATCAAACTGTAAAATGTGGGCATGTCCAACCATCTGATACATGCAGTTCTCTTGTACCAGCGTGACTGGACCCTCAAGGATGTATGCTGTTTGGATGCAAATGAGAGACACACTGAATATGAGAACAACTCATGCACAAAACTAGCACAGTACATACTTTTGCAGCTTCATATTTCCACAGTGTTCTGAGTCTGTCATAGTGCTCTGAACTATCTGTAAAGGTGGAAAGCTGTTAGACAAACTGAATTTACCATATCTTCTATTTATAAATAACTGTTGTACGCTGGGCTTATACTGATTTAGTGGTGCTGTTGAGTAAGTGAAAATAATTAAGGATGTAACACAGGCATATCCAACCTGCAGGCCACATGCAGCCCTGCCTAGCCTGTTCTGCTGCCCCCTGCCCCATACCATCATGGGGGTGGCTTGGTCCTGCTGAGTGGCCCAGCCCCCAGGCAAACATGCTTTGCTGAGCAACAACCAAACATCAAACATTTGGCCCCATCTGAACTGAAACCAGAGCGCATGGAGGGCGCAGTGCAGTGCTAACTAAAGTTATGACAAATAAGTTTATGGAACTTGATACATTGGCTAAGCGTTGTCTGGTGAAAAGCAAAAAATATGCTGCCGTGCTTTCTGTTTTGGTAAAGGAATTTGAGAAAGGTTTCAAGATTGCAAAAAAATTATCAAATTTTTGGTATATTTGCAACTCTGTTTTCAGTTGACATGAATACTTGCCAGTTTTCAAATGGAATGTATGGAGTTGTGATCAAAAACCTGATCAAGTCTCTTTATCAGACTTTTATAAGCTTTATCTTACTGGAGACATATATCTTATTTCACAGTCAGGTGTCAAGGATGAAGCACAGAAAGAATAAGATTTCATTTAAAATGTCTGACGGACACCTTGAGAGCTCACTAAGAACTGCAACCACTGCTATCAAACCAGCCTGATGCATCTTTAGCTTCACAAAAACAGTCACTGATTTTATGCTTTTGTTACTCTCATTTTTATATGTTTTAATTTAAAAACATTAGAAGTCAAGTTTTGTAACTTTTATACATTAAATATAATATATTATGAGAGCTGCTCTGAAAGTAATGCCTTCTATTATATGATTTTGGTCCATGATATCAGAGGTGGATGTTGGTGGTATGACTATAGGAGCTGAACCTTCTCACCAACATCCCATTACATTTTGTTGCCGCATGACAGATGGCAGCAGAGGGACAGTGACAAAATGGAGTCTGACGTGAAAGAGTGCATGAAGCAAAGGTGAGCAATTGAATTCCTCCTTCTGGGAAAAATTGCACCCACTGACACTCGTTGATGGTTATGGAGACTGAAGACTGAATGTGAGAACAGTGAGGCTATGGGTGGTGTGTTTCAGCAATGGTGACAACAACCGTGGGTTACTTCTTCTGGTACAGACTGTTCCGAGCACTCTTGTTCATTGCTAGTAAAAATGCATGGCTAATGGTGGTGACTGTGATGAAAAAGAGTGTTTTATAGTTGAGAATTTGCTCTATCAAACAGTGTTGTGCTCTTTGTATCTGTTGTAGTTTCCATGGAGATAAATAGGAGGCATTACTTTTGGAGCAGCCTTTGTAGATGTAGCCCTAGACAATTTCTCTTCACTCGGTGCAGCCCAGGCAAGCCAAAAGATTGGACACCCATGCTCTAACAGCTGGGCCTTGTCAATTGTAATTTTCCAATTTAAGACAAAAACCTCCAACTTTTCACCTATTTTGATTTGCACAGCACAGTTGGTGGAGCAGATTTATTATTTTTTTTTAATAATAGGTCATATGACCACAGTGACCTAATGATAGGGGAAGGGTAGAAGGGAATTGTTTGAATATAACTGAATATAATTTTGGGGAAGGAGTAGTAAGGACTAGGCTTCCAGGCAGTGTTTCTTTTGCTTAGAACTGATGAGGTCACAGGAATCTAAACATGTGTTTGTTTCTTTACTAATTATATTTCTGATCCCAGTTATTACTCAAAGATAAATAAATGTTAGAGTTGATCTCCTTAGGATTTTATTCCTTAAAATGGAGGCTCTTTTTCAAATAAGTGTATCAAATTGAAAGGGATGGGGAAACACTGAAGAAAATCTTGAGCTGTAATTTGCAGCCTTTTATCTGAAGAAGAAAACAATACAACCCAGCCCCAAAGCAAACAAACAAACAAACAAAACTCACTATCTGTTCTCAGTTGAGATTGCTTTCTGTCTGTGTGTCTGTATGATACACACATTTTGAAACTGTCAGAAGAAATGGAGTTTCTCACAACATTTAAATGAATGGATTTGTGATCCCTTCTGCTCCTTGTCTGGATAGATGGATGACAACTGGATAGAAGTTGTGAATTAGTCTGTCCTTATATTTCTATCATGGTTTGGTACGAAATGTTCTGCAGCAATACCAGCGTAAGGTACACTCCATCTTTCTTCTGTTGTGCATGGTTGTGGAGGTGTGTTAAGAGGAGAGCTGGTGATCTACTCTGCAAAGTTGACCAGTGTTGTGATCAGCTTTGAGGAAAAAAAATCAAAAATTTAATATTAGCCTCAGATAATTGTTTATATATTTCTAAGGCAGACCAGGCAAGAGAAGGAAGTGCAGGGCAACTGCTTTGCCCAGGAATTAATATATAGAGAATTGACAGTGTGTGGGACTCCAGGTGCTTGATGTTCTTTTATGCAGTAAGGCTAAAAGCTGTTAAAGGTCATGTTTTATTTTTTTCACTGAATTGAAGTAAGCCAGTGTTTTTGCTGCTGCTTACCGTAAGTAAATGGAAGAGTGTTTGGGAGTCCTGACCAGCTTTTGTGTAGGAGAGCGCAATCACAACAAACTGCTTCTGTGAGAAACTGAAAACAAATAAAAGATGAGCTGTTATCCCTGGTTTACAAATGCAGTAGAGATGCTGCTTGAAGAGTAGCGAGTTATTTTAAAACATGGAAGCCTGTTGTTTGCAAACCTGGGATGAATTTTGATAACACTTTGTGTTGTCCTGGTTTCGGTCTTCAGAAGATCTCAGCAAAGCCAGCACAATGATTTCAACCAACTGGACTCAGAGAAGAGCAAAAATCTAAGTATTGCATTTAGTGCTGCCAGAAGTTTTCTGACTCTCCCCAAGGAATTTGCAAGAATACCGTAACACTTTCTCTATGTTTCTAAGAGTGTTACTAACCATTCACAGTGCAGCAGTCAGCTGTAGCAAAAAATATCCCCTTTCCCCTAACATTAGCCTAGGTACAAGGAGAACTCAGAGGACTTAAAATCAATGAGATTTCCTACACCTTTGAAATTATTTTTTCGTATAATTTTTTTGTTCTTGGCATATTTCAAACTTTCATTATTTTCAGTCCAACATTACACAGATGATGGGTAGGCATTATTAAGACTAGCAGAATATTTTCAGTTGTGTGGCCAAATGTTGGATTTGTGCATTAGTGAGAGGTGGTGGTTGTTGTTGTTAAGGTATTAGTTAATTAGTTGTTAAGTGACACCAAATCTCCAAATCACTGTTCCACTTTTTACTTTGTTTCTACTTTTTATGTTTTTATTTTTACTTTACCTTTTGTGACTGAGTAATGTCTGAATATTATGGTAGATAATAATTCACAACTGCTGCACTTATGCAAATATATCTGTGCTCCATAAAAAGTTTCCAGCATGAAAAGGTAAAGGCTCAGACTGGAAGTGGAGCTGATAAGGTGGTAATAAACTCATGCCTGGAGTTGTAGCTTTTTCTTAGTTATTACCTTCACAGAGCAGAAACTTCAGCAATCCCGGAATCTTTACTGGAAATTTCCTGTTTGTGTGATTCTGCTTGTAACCAAGTGGCCTGGAAAACTGAGGCCACAAATCAAATGTTTTTGTGACTGCAGTAGTAGGAAAAAGAAACACAATCATTTTTATGGAAGGGTTGATACTTTCTATATGTAAATATCTTTAGGACATGCAGATTGACTGTGCTGCATAGAAGTATCCTCTTAGCTTTGAATAGAGTAGCAAGAGCCATAGGGTATTGTTAATATAGTGTTTTGTGCAGGTGATGTGTTGAGAAACCATTCTGATATCTCAGCATTTGTTCAATGCAAGTGAGCTGCTGATGCTGAAAGACTTTCAGAGTAGTAAATTCCAACCCAGATTCAGGAATTTTGTTTTCTGTCTCAGGTGTGGACTTCAAAGATAATGCTTGCATAATGGTAAATAGAGGAAATACTCAAGCCCCAGCAATATTTTTGCCTTGGATTTTGATATTTCATAAATATGTTGAGATCATATAACTTTTCACTCTAGCTAATCTGCATTTTGTACTCTTCCTGTATTGGAAGTAGGTGGCAAGAGCCTTTGTTTGTCTATCTCAGATTCATGTAAACACAGAGGTAAAAACTTGCATTTGTTTTGCAACTTGTTATATTTGAAAGGCCGGTCCTAGAGGTGATGCAGCAGTTTCTGTCTGCTCACTGACTGGCAGCACTACCAGATCTAAGAGTTAGACTATGGAGATCTTTTAAACCTATTTTTTTTTTTTTCCCAATAAGTTTTTTAATATTTTAAAAAGAGCTGCCTTCTGATTAGGTGGTGTTGCCAGGTAAGAGAAGGAACTCAGCCAAACCTAGAAGTCAGCATTTTGATTACAGTGACTTTGGTCATTTGGATGCAGTCCTGCATTCAGTCCTTTTTGGCTGCATTCAGTTATTACTGTCCAAAGATGGAAAGAAAAGGTCAAAACAAACCATTAAGTCTGTGCTTAAGATTCTGATCATGCTACTCAGTTCACTGGCAAGGTGAAGAGCAGTCTGTCCCCCCTGCAAATCCTCAGATTCATTTTTTTTTTTCCAAGAGAAATCAAGCACCATTTAATTATCCAGTGCAGATCTATCTGCACTGTCCTTGGACTTGGTCACTGGAAAGAGTGGATGGGTACTTCAGGCCAACTTTATGCCAATCAGCACCTTTTTGGCCTGTGTCTATGTTTCCAGTTCAAGACATTGATGAATAGCTTCATTTGTTATATCATTCAATGGCTTTTAATCTCAGTATTGCCAGCCTCAAGCATTCAAGCATTCAAACACTAGAAGTCAATTCCCAGACATCAGTCATTAAATACATTCAGACACTTTTGAGAATAATTAATAAGCCTGTTACACAGTTTTCAAGCTTTCCTCAGCAATCTTGAGATTCTTTGTTTGAAATGAAAGCTTCATGTCAGGTGCAGGTGTTTTTTTTTTCTTGTTGGTTTTTTTGTTTTTTTTTTTCCTTTTCCAGGTGCAGGTTCTTTTTTTTTTTTTTTTTTTTTTTTTTTTTTTTTTTTTCCCCCCTTTTTCCAGGAGCTGTATTTGGTGGCAAGGAAGGAAAAAACTATGACTACTTTATTTTGACTTACTCTTACTTTAAAATGAGTATATTTTCTGTTCACCTCTTATCTTTGACTGCAATAACATATTTTTTCTGGTGACATTATTCTTCCTACATCTGCCTGTGTCAGATTGTGCTTTAGAAGATATGTTGGCTGTAGTGAAGAGGCTTTACTGTTGAATTCTCTGGAGGTAGACTGGCATTAACATATTTAAATGTTACTGTTTGCTACGGATCAAACTTACCACATAAGTAGCTTCCGTATGGATTGGGGGCCAGGAATCTGGACTCATGAAGTAATTACTGATGAAAAAAATCTTAAATTATCGTGGTATGGTGTAGAGTTCAGAAGAATACAGTGAAATACAGCAATTCAGACTAATCTCAGGCAATTTAACTTTTATAAAGCTTATGAATTTTCTTGCATATTAAAGAAGCCATGTGAAATAGTATTCTTTTGTTGGATGCATACAGTTTGATTTGGTATTTCTTTATGAAGTAGGTTCTTTTATGTTAGAAGAAGTCGCTTTTGCTTAAATAGTTTATAACAGCTGGAATCAAATGCTTTACACTCAGGAATGATAATTAAGAAGGTAATCTCTGATCATTCTGATACGAATAACACTTAGTCTGTCTTAAATAATTTAAAATGTTAATGTGAGATCTCTGTATGTAGCTTCCTCTGAGATTAATGTCTCTTATACTTGTATCTCATGTAGTTTCTGTGGAAGTAAATAAAAATAACACTATATGATAGAGCAGATTCTCAGTTACAAAGCACTCTTCTCTAGCATAGTCACCACCAATAGCCATGCATTTTTGCCAGTGATGAATATGAGCCTGCATGCCATGCTTGTAAAAATGAGCACCAATGGACGTGACCCACTGTTCCATGGCTGCAATGATGGCATGAAAGAAGTGACTGTGTGATAGACAGTCAGTTGTAGAAAAACCCACTTTGGAAGAGATCTTGAAAGATTATCAGGCCCAACCTTTTGTGAGAAAATCAAACCTGGATGAGATTATCCAGCACACTGTACAATTGCATCTTAAAAACCTGCAGTGATGGGGATTCTACTGTGTACTGGGGGAGGTAGTGCAGTGATTCTGCTGTTAAAAATAAATAAATAAATAATAAAATAAAATAAAAAATCACTCTTATATGATGATGATTAGTTGTAGCCATTGGCCCTTGCCTTTGCCATGCAGTTCCTTGTGAAGAGACAGCCTTTACCCTCTTTGAAGCTGTCTTTAAAGTACTAGAATACTGTAACGAGGCTCCCCATGTCTTCTTTTTATGGAAATGTGTAACTCCTTCAATTTATCCTCACAAGACAGATTCTCCATTCCTTGAATGGTTTCTGTGCCCCTCCTCTGGACCCTCTCCTGTCTGTCCAGCCCTTTTTTGAATTGGGGTATCAGAACTGGACACAGTGCTACAGGTACAGCCTGTCAAGCCCTTAGTGGAGTGGGATGAGTACGTCTCAATTTCTGCTAGCAGTACCCCTGTGGATGCAGCCCAGCACTTTGCTTTCCTTGCTGCAGCAGCATGCTACCAAATCATGTTCAGTCTGAAGTCCACCAGGGTGCCAAGCATGGATTCTCTCCACAGAAATGCTTTTGTGGGCCCCTCTGAACTGATAGGAAGACAGTGAGTCTTCCATACTGAACTTTGACTTCTCAAAGGGCTTCAGTAATGTTAAGGATGACTAGTTAACATGATAGTTGTTCAGCATTTTAAGAAAGAAAGCTTCCATTTTTTTTTTTTTTTTTTTTTTTTTTGGTAAGCATTGCTATTCAAGTATTTAAATGTAAAAACTAGATTTTAGTTAAAGTTACTGAAGAAGCAATGTCTTAACTTGCATTTAGTGATTCCATACAATGTCCTTGTAACTTTAAAAAATAAATATATGTATATATACCTTTTGCTTAGGAACAAATACTCCTAGAACCTTTTAAATTATATTTTTCATATTGACAGGTATTCTGATATTGTTTCAGCAAAGCTGGGCTCCAGACATTTACAGATAATTATACTTGGCAATGCTTAGATTTTTCTAAATACAGTGGGTTTCTAATGACTGGCATCCAGCTTAGGAAGTTGAGTTAGGCATTTAGGACTATCTCCACAAATCATCTTCTGTTTGGTTCAATCCAGAAAAGGTTTTCACAGAACCTTGAGGCCTGTTGAGAATCCTAGTTCAACATCTGGGTAGTGACAGAGGCTTGAGAACAAGGATTCTCGGCAGGCTGCAAATTATCTGTCTGTGTATGAAAGAAAAACAAGATGTCTGAAATAGCTGATGCAAAAAGTCTAAGGTGTGCCTTACTCTTTTGGAAGTAAGTAATTAACTACAGCTTTCTAAGTCTTTCAAAGGTGCCTAGATTCACAGAGCCCTTGTGAACAGAGGCAGCAATTTACATCAGAAAACAAGTGATGTACTTCTTTCTTTTAAATTTCAGCTTCTCTATTTTTTAACAAGCAATTTAAAAAAGATCTAAGAGCTGTTGCTACAGCACTCGGCTAATAATTGATCTGGGTTCCGTCGTCCATGATGAGGATTCAAAACTGTTCCTATCACCTCCTATGAAGAGTAAAAATAATTGTAGAATTACAAAATATTCAGAGTTAGAAGGAATTCACAAGTATTATTGAATCCAGCTCCTGGTTCTGCACAGGACAACTCAGTACTCAAACTCTGTGGCTGAATGCATTATCCAAATACTTCTTCAACTCTGGCAACTCAGGGTTGCGATACTGCTGTGGGCAGCCCATTCTATGCCCACCACCCTCTGGTGCAGAACCTTTCCTTATCTCCCATCTGCCCCTCCCCTTACACAACTCCATGCTGTTTCCCTGGGTCCTGTCGCTGTCCCTCTGCTCCCTGTGAGGAGCTGCAGTCGCCATGAGGCCTCCCCTCAGCCTGCTCTGCTCTGTGCTGAACAAACCAAAGGACCTCAGCCACTCCTCTAGACCTTTCCCTATCTTCATTGCCCTCCCTTGAAAGCTCTCTAATAGTTTTATGTCCACTTACATGGTGGTATCCATAGCTGCACACAGTTCTTAAGGTCCACAGCAGTGCAGAGCAGGATGATCGCTTCCTTGACTGGCTGGGAGTTTTAAGCCTGATGCTGACATGGTTTACTATCTCTCTGTGAGTGCACTCTTGGGTCAGAAGGAAAGTAAGAGATGTTATCTATAATCCCATGATGAAGCTGTTATATTAGGGCAGGGGGACCTGGTTCTGTTCTGGGAGCTGTGCCTAAAACGTTGCATGGGCATGTTGAAGGTGGGACTGTAATACATGTTTCATGTACAGACTGGTTTACAGCTGTTAAGGAAATGGTAATTTGAGTGTATTTTTTTTCTTGTTTGGTCAGTTGAGAACAAAGTAGATAATGAAATGCAGCTCTTGAGAGGTTGCCCGTTATTGTACTTCTGCACGTTCCCATTGCTGTGATGGGGTTATTGCTGACAACTGGGAGCAGATGATGCAATTCCTTGAGCTGTCAACGTGACTGGTTTTTCTTTTGGCTGCTGAATGCATTGACAATTACTAGTAGTCAGATCTGCCTTTATTTATATGGATTTTACAAAAAATCTGTTGATAGATAACAGATGGGTTCTCTTGATGCTTTCCTTTATCTTCCAAACAGATCTGTGAACCATAACTTTTTCTAGTACCTTACATTATACACGTTTCAGATAAGACTTACCAGTGTTCTTTTCTGCCTTAAAGCTATATAGGTAGCAGGGACTGTGCAAACTGTCAGTGAGTGTGAAAAATAAAGTGATCTGTAGCAAAAGAGTAGTGTAGATGATGGAGAATCTACCTTTTGTAAAAAATGGATGTTTTTTTTCATCTGCAGAAAGCAGTGTAAAGGTAAGTGATGGGTTGGAAGAAAGTGAGATGACAAGTAAGGCAGACGTCTCTGACCTGCACCCTGGGCCACGTGTGGCCTGGCACAGCTCACAATACAGCCACCCCCTGCCCCACACCATTATGGTGGCAGTTCTGTCCCACCAGGTGGTCCAACCCAGCCCTGAGTGTGCACCCACTGTTCAGCAACAACCAAACATCAGTACACTATTGGCGTTGTCTAAGCTGAAACTGGGGCACAGGTAGGGTGCAGTGCAGTGCTAACTCAAGGTATGACAGGTAAGTTTATGGATTTTGATACACTGGCTAAGCAATTCATATCGGTTGTCTTTTTCATGGAAATAATTTGGAGGCATTATTTATGGATAAATCTTCATAGATGTGGCCCTGTACAATTCCTCTTTAGTCAGTGTGGCCCGTGTAAGCTAAATGGTTGGACACCAATGAAATAAGGGATTGTAGCTAGGGAAACCATTGTCCTTCCAGAATGACATAGGCTTAACGCCTGGTTAATCTGTAACCAAGGTGCTTACAGAACTTCAGAATGAAACTTTCAGATGATTTAAGGAAATTCTAGAATAAAGAACATAAGGTGCAGGTGTGATGAGAGGCCTGAAGAAAGAGGAGCAAAAGAAGGTAATCACTGCAGATGTAGTCATGAAAGTCTGAATGATATTGTGTAACCAGGATCACAATTTTGAGACTGTGTAGCGAGAAGCATTGAAAATGACTTCTGTAAACCTCTGCTATCTTGTATTCCTTCTGATAAGGTCTTAACAGCATGGAATTTCAACATACAGAGTGATCTTTAAAGTTATCACTGCATGTTTTACTATGACAGTGTTAATGTATTTGTATGTGTACAACTGATACTGTACGTAACCTCTGGAAAAATAAATCTCACAGTTGTCTCTGTTTTCCTAGAAAGTAACAAAGTATCGTATCAATCTGTCCTGTAGGTCCTGTTAGATTATAACATTCTGATATATGTTATGTATTAGGAAACAGTAATGATTAGGATAGTCTGCCACAAGGTGGGTGCGAAAGATTTTTGGAATGAAATTTTACTATTTTCTTATTTATTCTGATTGACTCATTAGAGTTTGGAATTTCTCTTTCTAATTAGATTCCTTAATACTTTAATAAAATGTCTTTTCAGTATAAAAGTGTTTTTAGTCACTCCAAGTTCATTATAAAGAAAGAGTCCAAATTAAATGAATCTACTTCAGAGCTCTAGTTAAGTTTGGGTTCTGGCACCCCTATTTAAAATTGTAAGTCAATTAGAAGTGAATAATACTGAAAGCCACATGTAAAAATTCCTTTTATACTTAAAGCAGCTGGCAGGTATCCCTGTAATACAAGTTTATGCTGCAATGGCATTAACCAGACTTACAAGAGCCACTCATTGGCTTTATTTTTTAACATAAACATAAGCCATATGAAATAATTCTACTTAGATTTGTGTGGTATTTGTTTTGTTTTGCTTAATAAAAATACAGTTCCTATGTTAGGAAGTATTTGAATTAGAAAAATCCAACACTTTTCCTTATAGTTAGATGATAATACACAACCTCCTTTTGAGCACAGGAGCACTTAGCTTCTTATCTTTTCTACTGTTTTTAACTTTTTGGAGGTTTAACTTCTTAACACTTTTAAATGGCAAATTGAAATAACAAATCTAGAAGAACTGTGCTGATCACATGAAACAATAATAGAATTGGAACCATTCTAATCATTGGCACTGAGCTCTACTGCTGAGTAAACTGTTACCTGACATTATCCATTATAATCCAGCATAGTCAGCAGAAAGTTAAGGCAGCTGTTGTGCAAACACTTCTCTCCAAAGAAGATGTAAAGCACATGTTTATATATTCCAAAATCTAAAGGAAGTGGACTTCAATTGATTCTTTGGGCTGCTTTCTTTAAAAATTTGAGGGTGTTCTGGTTAGTTGGTTGCTTTATTGGTTGTTGGGATTTATTTTATTTTATTTATTTATTTGTCATGACCAAGTTTGAGTCTAAGATCTCTGTCTTTGGCTTTCTTCTCCGTACATTCCCAGTCTTCACTACTGAACTGAGCATGCAGCCTTCTTGCCCAGCAATTACAGTTCTTCCCAGCTGGCCTTTGGCCTCTCTTCCTGTGACTGCAGACAAATTCCTCCCTTTTTCTTCTATTTTATTCACAGACAATTCTCTGACATTAACATGCACTATTAGACTGCTGGAAGCAACTGCAACTGGTTCACTTGCTGTCCATCACCACTTTGCTCTTTATCATCCCCTCTTCCACCTTCTCTCCTACTCCTCATTTTCCAGCTATCTTGACCTTGTCCAAATCATTTTTATCATATAGATGAATGGCTCCCAAGTTGCTTAAAGCTACTAGAAATCCTCTGATGCCCTCTTCTCTTTGCAGAAAGGTATTTGAAAATAGCTTTGCTTTCTTTCATTGGATACTGGAGGAGTAGTCAGTAAGCCAGTTGTGTCTTAACAGGCTTAGAAGCAACTTCTGCTCATCCAGAGCATAATTTTGTCTTCTGTTTTAGATTTAAAGGGCAAATTACTATTTTTTGTTGTTATTGAGGAAAAAATTGAAGTTATATAAAAGCTATGTAGAATCATAGAATCACAAGGTTGGAAAGGACCTATTAAGATTGTCTAGTCCAACTGTCCTCCTATTACCATTGCTACCACAAGCCTCTAAACCATATATCATAGCTCCTCAGCCAGATGCCTTGTGAACACTGCCAGGAACAGTGACTCCACCACCTCCCTGGGCAGCCATTCCATTGCCTGACCACTTTATGAGAGAAAAGTTTTTCCTTATGTCTAAGCTAAACTTCCTCTGGCGCAACTTGAGGCCATTTCCTCGGGTCCTGTTTGTTGCCTAGGAGAAGAGGCCAAGCCCCTCCTCATCACAACCTTCCTTCAGGAAGTTGTAGAGTGCCATGAGGTCTCCCCTGAGCCTCCTCTTCTCCAGACTAAACAATCCCAGCTCCCTCAGCCACTCCTTGTAAGACTTGTGCTTCAGACCCCTCACCAGTTTCATTGCCCTTCTCTGAATACATTCCAGGGCTTCAATGTCTTTCTTGTAGTGAGGAGTCCAAAACTGAACACAATACTCAAAGTGTGGCCTCAACATTGTACTCAGGTACAGGGGGATGATTACCTCCCTGTTACTGCTGGCCACACTATTTCTAATGCAGGCCAGGATGCCGTTGGCCCTCTTGGCCACCTGGGCACACTGTCGGCTCATGTTCAGCTGAGCATCAACCAACACCCCCAGGTCCCTTTCCTCTTCACACTCATCCAGCCAGTCATCCCCAAGCCTATAGCACTGCATGGGGTTGTTGTGGCCAAAGACTAGGACCCAACACTTGGCCTTGTTGAACCTCCTCCCATTCACCTCAGCCCAGTGATCCAGCTTATCTAGATCCCTTTGAAGGGCCTCTTTACCCTCTGGCACATTGACACAACCTCCCAGTTTGGTGTTATCTGCAAACTTAGTGAGGGTGCACTCAATCCCCTCATCTAGGTCATCAATAAAGGTATTAAACAAGATGGGCCCCAGTACCGACCCCTGGGGGACACCACCTGTAACGGGTTGCCAGCTGAACTTAGCTCCATTAACCACTACCTACTGGGTACGGCTCTCTAGCCAGTTCCTTACCCAAATGAGAGTATACCTGTCCAGAGCACAGGCAGCCAGTTTCTGCAGAAGGGTACTGTGAGAGACCGTCAAAGGCTTTGCTGAAGTCTAGGTAGACTACATCAACAGCCCTTCCCTCATCTACCAGCCTGGTCATGCAGTCATAGAAGGAGATGAGGTTGGTCAAGCATGACCTGCCTTTCATGAACCTGTGCTGGCTGGGCCTGATCCCCTGGATGCCACACATGTGCAGTGTGATCTCACCCAAGATGACTTGCTCCATAACTTTGCTTGGTACCAAGGTCAGACTGACAGGCCTGTAGTTCCCTGGATCCTCCTTACCCCTTCTTGTAGATGGGAGTCGCAGTGGCAAGCCTCCAGTCCCCTGGGACCTCTCCAGATAATCAGGAGTGCTGGTAGATGGCCGAGATCATCTCAGCAATCACCCCTGCCAACTCCCTCAGCACCCTAGGATGGAGTGCGTCCAGTCCCATGGACTTGTGACAGTCCAGATGGAGGAGGAGCTCTCTAACAGTCTTCACCTGAATCACTGGGGATGTATTCTGCGTAGCATCCTAGACTTCCAGATCAGGGCACAGAGTGCCCTGAGGATAACTGATCTGTCTATTAAGGGCAGATGTAAAGAAGGTATTGAAGACCTCAGCCTTCTAATCCTCAGTGGTCACATTCTCCACTGCATCAAGTAAGGGATGGAAATTCTCCTTGGTTCTTCTCTTACCACTGATATAAGGATTTCTTATTCTCTTTTACTGCAGTGGCCAATCTAAGTTCAAGTTGGGCTTTTGCTTTTCTGACTTCCTCCCTGCATACCTTACCTCCTTGTAGTCTCCCCAAGTAGCCTGTCACTTCTTCAGGAGGTGTAATTAATAAAAGAAGATGCTCTCTTTCATCCTTACCTTAAATAGAACTTCTGACTTCATACAGAGCATGTTTTAAATCGTCAGCGTCTGTTACTAAATGATTTCTAATGACATTTGAAATTTTATTGATATATATATATATGTATCTAAATATTCACTATTAGCTGATCCGCATCTCATATTCTTTGTTCTTGACATGTATTTATAAAAGACAAAATATAATATAGAAAGCCTGTCCAAGGTGGTTCCCAAGTTAAAAGTTTGCAAGAACTTTGAATATTCTCACAGCTCTTGTGTTTTGTGCAAAGCATTCAAAAGCTTTATGCTAATAATTGTGCCCTTTCTAGGCCAGAGCTTGAAATTCAGGCATCTGTATCTATAGAAAATTACACCAAGCTCTAACAAGTGCTTAATATGAGCCATCTAGCACTCCACAAAGTATTTTTTGGAATGGCCTGAGAGTTAGTTGGTGACTTTACAAATTTACTTGTTTGGATGTGGCAATGTTATTTTGGAGGCCATAAGAGACCAGATGTCTGCACAGCCTGGACACAACAGAGCAGGGACTGGCACTTAATGTTGATGAAGTTCTCCCTCCCTTTTGAGGGTGGATGTTGGTGAAGTTATTTACCCTTCCAATAAAGAATTGACTAGATTTTTCTTTGGACTGTTAATGAATGTATATGAAAAATAATTATGCTAATTTAATGAATACTATGTAAAATTCATAGTGTTTTTGTGACCAGTTACTCAATAACATTAAATTGTCAAATTGTGAACATGTAAGCCTATAGCTATCCTGTTGTAATACTCATATGATGTGCAGAAAAATGCTGATTGGTTGTACTCTTATGTTTCAAGATAATTTGATTTAAAGATAAAATAGCCTTTTTTGTAGTTGTAGCACTATTGAAAGTACACACAGACAGTGTGCTATTTTGAATATACTCTGAGGGGGAAAAAGACTATTTGAAATATTTTGGTCACTCTCCTAGAGATATAGGTTATCTTGATGTATAGTTCTGTCACCTGTGGCTGTGGAATGCTGTTCTTAAAGTCATGTTTCCTTAGCTACTGATATTTACAGCCTTTTTCTTTTAAACTTTGAATGCTCTTTTTATGCTAAAAAAATAATGAAGGAATATTATAAATCCCAAAGAGATATGTAAATTCTTTACGCTTTTATTGAAGTAAATATAAATGAAAGAAATAATCAGTACTCAAATTCTTTGGTGTACTGATGGACAGTTGGCTGAATATGAGCCAGCAGTGTGCTAATGAAAGCACATTGTGAATATGAGCCAATGGCATCTTGGCTTGTATCAGGAATGGAGTGGTGAGCAGGACTAAGGAAATAATCCCCCATGTACTTGGCATTGGTGAGGCCTCACCTCAAGTACTGTGTTCAGTTTTGGGCACCTCAAAGAAAGGACATTGAGGTGCTGGAGCAGGTCTAAAGAAGGGCAACAAGGCTTGTGAAGGGCTTGGAGAATATGCCCTCTGAGGAGCAACTGAAGGAACTGGAGCTGTTTAGTTTGGAGAAGAGGAGGCTGAGGGGAGACTTTATTGCTCTCTGCAAATACCTGATCAGGGATTACAGTGAGGGTTGGTCTCCTCTCACTGGTGACAGGAGAGACCAGGAGAAATGAACTCAAGTTGCTACAGGGGAGGTTTAGTTTGGATATCAGGAAAAACTTATTTGCAGAAAGGGTTGTTAAGCACTGGAATAGGCTCCCCAGGGAGGTGGTTGAGTCACCATCCCTGAATGTGTTTAAAAACCATTTGGATGTGGTATTCAGGGACATGATTTAGTGGAGGGTTGTTAGATTTAGGGTAGTATGGTCAGGTTATGGTTGGATTTGATGATCTTTAAGGTCTTTTCCAAACTGAGGAATTCTGTGATTCTATGATTCATTGAAAATGCCGCTAATAGAACTTCAGTTACACAAGGCAGTCTACAGTCCAGAAATCGCTTATACTTTACTTATTTTTTTCTCTTTGCTTAAAAACATTATAATCATACTTCAAACATACATATAAGAAGCAAAAAATGATGTAGACTAATTGCCACTATTGCTACTATCTACTGTGCTGTATGCCTCTCTCTGTCATGTAAGTATTCTATATGTAGATTAAAGGGGTTTTAAAGCCATACCCAATTGTTTTTGATTCTCATTACTCTAAAGAAGAATGATTGCTGTGTTCAATAAAAGCACCTTCGTGGTTGTGACAGTTGAAAATTCAGGCTTATTTGAGTGAGTCACTGATAAAGATGACAGCATCTCAGAGCACACCTCATTCTTGTGCGCCCATTTCAAAATTAGTTTCTCTAGTAATCAGCAGAAATAATTATGGTCTTTCAAGTTGAGTTTCTGTTACTCTGTGCTATAAATCATTCTGACCTCATTTGAGTCTTCCACATTTTGCAACAGACATGTCACTTTTCCCAGAAGAAAAGTGCCTCGGTTTAAAGATCAGATTTTTAAGTTTATTTCTAAAAATCTGCTTAATGCAAATGAAATTCCAGATGAAAATTCAATAACAAACTACTAAGTCTCCCTGTCTTGTCTCT
Source organism: Tetrao urogallus (assembly GCF_951394365.1). Taxonomy (NCBI): domain Eukaryota; kingdom Metazoa; phylum Chordata; class Aves; order Galliformes; family Phasianidae; genus Tetrao; species Tetrao urogallus. Next base: position 71,539,558 of record NC_136814.1, on the reverse strand, counting down.
TCGTGGGTTCTACAGGAAATGTCTTGAAATCATACTTTGTCAGTTTTGTGCCATCAGTACCGTACATTAAAACTAAAATGTCATAGAGATTTCACACGAATTCTTTATCATGGCTGCAGACAGAATGTATGATTTAATTGCTTCACTTTGAGAGAGCTTTGTGTACTTTTTCCCCAGCTTTTTAGAAAGGTGAGAAGATAAATTATAGTGTTGTTCTCCCAGCCACTCTAATAATGACGCATAGGTCAGCTGTATAGAATGGCCTTTTGCTGGATAAATGATTAGTATGACAGCTTAAATGATAGAAGCAGTAACTGGCTTTGAAAAGCTAGGTAGTGGTACAGAATGGTGTCACTATAGTAGTGACAATAGTAGTGCACTTTTTTTTTCTAAAATGTGAAACCATTAACACACGTCTTGAAAAAAAAGCAAGTTCTTGGAATTTATTGAACTCCAAACGCATGGCTTTGTGTGGAACTGCAAACTGTTTCCTTGTTCATGTGTAGTATGACACTGTATTCAGTTTTGTCTGCATATGGTTTTATCATCAGCATGCCATTACCTCTCGCTCAAATAGCAGTGTGTGTAAAATAAGCCTTAAGTTACAGAGACAGCCATAAGCTTGGCATTTATTTTCATCTGAACTGCTCTTCAGAGGAAGTGTTCTGAATATTGGTGTGTTCAGATACATATGCATATGAATGTGAACATAAAGTTTTAGTTCTACATGTACATCTTTTACCTCTGTGATTTCATTTTATATTTGTGATTTTAAATTGTAATGATTTAAGATCTTAATGATTTGTGTAATTCGATAGTGATGGTCTATAAAATTCATGATTCTAATTGGCGGTAGCTGACAGGCTGAAGAAAGCAATGACATGTCCAGTATCACAGGAAAATAGATTGTAGCTAACCAGAGGAGTATAATCTTTTAGTTTTTCTGTGCTTTTACTTAGTTAGTTTACTGATTTTGCTGAATATTTCCTTGTTTTAACTGACTGAAGTTTTTCCCAACAAATCCAATTTCTCATTTTCTTTCTCCCTCGGTATTATATTTTTTTACTAAGTCTAAGTCTTTTTTGTTATGTTTTGTGCTATGAATGTTTTCTCTTGGAAGCCACTGTCTAAATGGATGGATGAAGAACTCACAGGTGACTAGAGTGTCACTGACAGTATTGGGCAGTGGCAATTTTCCTTACAATTGTGATGTTCTTGAAAATTTTTGTATGGAATCAGAACACTCTTTCTGTTCTCAAAGATGTTAAAGGGAAAAGTAGTGTCTTCTGGGCAAACAAGAGAAGTGTATTAACATACTCAAAGGACTAAGTTTGTTCTTCTTTTTCTTGTTTCCAAATGTTTCCAAATGTTTGTCTTTTCACAATTTGTCAGAGTTCTGATCCTTTTTCTCTCTGATTAATAATATCATATATATGTCTTTTTTTCTGAAGAGACTTTACAATGACAATTCTTATTCTGTGTATGAAATAAGATGAAATATAGCTTCATTTAATATGACTGACGAAAACCAGTGTACTTTAAAGACAAATTCAGAAGCAATTTGAATAAGTATTTAAACTATAGACAGAGTAATGCTTAGCTATTACAGTGCTATTCTATAAAAGTTAGTAATAAATACGTTTTATAAGCAACCTTGTTTGTGATAAACTGGGTGAAAGCCTTTTTGAGTGGTCTGAATGTAAAGGGTTTTACATTTCCCAAAGTGTCTTACCTCATCCTTTGTTAGGAGTTAAAAAAAGAAAGAAGGGGAAGCTGAACATTTTGTTGCTATGTGAGTCTTTTAGAAACAGCAGGAGCTGCCTTGAGGGACAAAGCAGTAAGTGTTTTACTCTACCTGAAGATATCGCCAAAGGTTCTCAGCACTTCTTCAAGTGCCAATCAACAGAAGAGGAGGGATGCCACCTGGTGACAGTGAAGGTTTAGGTATGAGAGCTATGTGGATAGCAGTGAGCTCTTGCAAAAGTCACTTGCCAGTGACATCTACAGCCTGCTTAATCTGTACACATCCATCAAATTGGTGCTTTCTGACTTACTCATAGTTAGTTGCCTTCTTTTCTCCTTACTTGCTCCTAAACCCAGACTGGCTCAGCACGGTGCCACCCATCTCAAGTGAATGAATACCAGCAGGGTTAATTATGTAATTAAGAGAGGAATGTGCCTCATTTCATTTGAGGCATATGAATCTAAATACAGAACTTGTTTATGCACAGAATTAGTTCTGGAGCCTGGGATACAGCTTAAATCATGTTAAAAATGGATATATGAGTGGGAAAAAAAAAAAGCTTGTTTTCTAGGAGGAAAATAGTGGATTTTGTAATATTTGAATTGCTGTCAGTGGTAAACTAGACTAAATGTGAGTTTAGATTTTGAACACCTCCCCCCACCCATGCTTTAGTACATTTTGTATTCTCTTTGGCATGTAGTTTCAAGAAGTAATATGAATGCTTTCTTTCATGCAACAAATCCCTACAGAAAGAAATGAGTGACTGAATTTCTATAAATGTCTTGAAAGTGTCTTGTGTAAACTTTGTATTGATATTGGTTCCTCAAGATGAAACCAACTTAACTGAATGAGAGATTTTCTCTGAAAAAGGACACGTGCATTCTGCTAATAAATACCTTTCCGTGTATAGCAAATACTAAATACATTTAGGTATTTAGACTGCTTTATGTAATATTTCCAAATCAATATTATTGTCAAATAAGTTAAAATAGAAAATAGTGCCTGAATAAAGATTATTTTTTAAAACAAGTCTTTGGACAAATGCCTCTTGCACTGCACTGACAACGTGCTGTGGGTGCAGCCAAGTGGCACATTGCTCCAATATTTCCTTAGTATCAAGTTGGCTTTTACTCTGCTGCATTGTAAAGTTAAGATGCAAAATACATGGAAAAACTTGTTTCTTGAGTCTGAGTCAGAGCATTTTTTTTCATGCATTAGTGTGGCACATTTTCATTTACTTGGACAGTGTCATTTGTTTTGTGCTGCTTATCTTTGTAATCCTTATACATTCTGTGCTTTCATGGACGACTTCAAGTCACCCTTTATATTACTGTTATGTTCTTTCAGCACTCTGCGGATCTTCACTAGGTTCTCTGTTTTAAAACTTTTGTACTATTTTAGGTAGTGAACAAATGAAAAAAAGAAAAGTGAAATCTAATACAACAGTGTAGCCTTGTAAAAAGTGAATGAAATAGTATGCAAAAAAAAAGAAGTATAATAAAACATTCAGGATGTATCTCAAACCTAAGATCAAGTGAATGTTTTCTGTTTAGCCTATATTTTCCTGTTAATCTTTCCAGCACAATGGAGTATTTCACTAGAACAGAAGGATTTAGGTGGAATTAAAGTTTTTCTATTTAAACTGAAAGTCTTATCCTTAAATATATAAACTAATCTTTTAAACCGATTTAATTACTTAAAGAAGTTAAGTAGAAAGACAATAATATATTTTAAACATTCTAAACACAGAGAGTTTCCTTGTATACCAATGAAAGTTAGTTTACTTAAAGATGGATCCAGCTTCTGAAACAGGAAAAAAAACTCCTGGTGAAAAGGATTTTGGAAATGTCCTTGCGCAGCATATCCATACAACATATGAAAATGGCTTTTTTGTTTTTTTTTAATAAATGATTTCCAGTGATTAAAACTTTTAAGCTGCATTAAGCAAAGCTATGTATCCAAATAAAAATGATGCATTATTGATCAAATGACTTACATACTGCTAGAGTATTCTTCTATATGTAATGTTGATTTAAAAATAAAAAATGTTGAGACATGCACAGGCATTTGATAGGAGAAGCAGGGTATGGCAAAATTTAGAGAAAATTTTTTAGTTAAATATTGAACTTAGTATTGAACTATTTGTGTGTCTTGTTGACTTCCTAGCACTGCCAGGAATATCATATAATCATAGAATCGTTAGAGTTGGAAGGGATCTTTAACGATCATCTAATGCAGCTCCCCTGCAATGAACAGCAACACTTGCAGCTAGATCGGGTTGCTCAGAGTCCTGTCCAGTTGACCTTGAATGTCTCCAAGGATGGAGCATTCACTGCCTCTCTGGTCAACTTAGTGCCTCACCACCATTATTGTAAAAATATTTTCCTTATATATGCAGTCTAAATCTGTCCTCTTTTAGTTTGATACTATTTCTCCTCATCCTGTCACAACAGACCATGCTGAAGAGTCTGTCCCCTTCTTTCTTACAGCCCTTCCTTGGATACTGAAAGGCCATTATTGAGGCCTGGAGCCTTCTCCAGGCTGAATGTCCCCAGCTCTCTCTGCCTGAATATCAAGACTTAACTTTAAAAAATGTTGAATTGGAGATGATGAGGAAGAAAAATGATTATTTTTTTTCACTGTTCCACTTATGCTTACAAAAAAGTGAGTTGAGCTGTGTTTCTTTCAGGGGAATTCATCATTACATGAATACTCATTTTTACTGTGCCCCAGTAGGTAGGAAGGAGGGTGAACTGCTTAAATTTGGGGTGTTTTAATTTGAGAAGTTTTAACTTTTTATTGAGCTTTGAGTATTTCTTGTATTGAGTATTGAGTATTTCTTGTAGTGCTATCTCTCGATCAAGGGAGAGACAGAAATTAAGACAAGGTGCTTAGTAGCCTCAGGGGCCCAGTTAGGCTGACGTGCCTAACTGAATACATGATTTTATCTCAACTGAGTGGCCATTACTCCTTCTGTGGATTGGAGGAAGGGCTTGAAATCTACAGGGAATTCTTGAGAACATACTGTGTGTTGACTTCAAGAAAATCAATTTTAACAAAGTTGTCAGCCCTCTAGAGTTACTACTTGTTTCTTCTACTGCTGTGGAACAGTCAACAGCACTTGCAGAACAGTACATGTCATGATGCCTCTCCGGCAAGCAGGAGCTGTAGTTTTGTCTTAGATGAACTGGAGAATGTGAGCAGGATTAATATTCTTTTCACAGTGGTTTCTTGTTTGTTATCTGAGAAATGGACAATGGTTCAATTCTACCTTCACACATCTTTTAGAGAGTCTCCCTGAAGTTCGTGCAGTGGCTTTCAAAGTAAAGCTTCTAGTCAGCGTAAGATTGTGAAGGACACCATTAGGGATAAATCAAATAAGCAAAGAACTGGATTATTTGGACTTTGTCTCATGAGTAACACTCCAGAAGGTGTTTGTGATGTTTCAGTATTGATTAGCTGATCAAGAGTGCTTGCTATGAGGAAAGGAAAGTTCATTTTCCAAATACACATAATAAACTCTCTCCTCTATGCCTTCCAGTTGCGTCTTTGGGAAAAATTAATGTAGTCAAAAAGCATGTTCTGGTGTATGGCAAACCTCTCAGACCCTACGAAGGACTGTGAGATTGTACTGTGATAGGTGTAAGATTTTTATAGCTGCATATTATTCAAATAAATAAGCAAATGGTAGTAGATACTTCTGGCCTACTCTAGAAACTGTGGGGTTTTTTTGTTTTTGTTATTAGAATGTTACTTTCCTCACCCCTCTTCTACCCTGTTAAGGTAATCGTCCTTTCTGAGTTTGCAGAAAGGACTCAAGTGCTGCCCTTGAGGTGTGTTCTTAGAGAAGACTAGAAGAAAGGCCACTTGCAGACTACAATCCATCTTGCCAATACAATTTCAAGGCATCTAATCTGTGTGATATATAACTTTCTGCAGAAGAAGAATTGAAAAAAAGTCAGTTTTGAATTGCGTCTCCTAAAAGTATTAATCTTTAAGAATGAGGCTGTGTGTGCTTTGAATTTTGATGTGTCTCTCCTTTCTCTCTTTCTAGCTGGAATGCTTGCAGCTTTATCTACAGGATTATAAGCTTTGATGTTCAGAAGAGCAAAACTAAAAGATGCCATCTGAGAGGTGCCTGAGGTATAGTACTTGATAGCACATAGTAAGTCATTCCCATTTAGTGTGATGTTTACTAAAGCATAAATTAGCAGCGAAATATGAAATTAATATTTTTTTTGCTCATTATTCACATTATGATCTGCAAGAGATTGCTTTCTTGCTGCTACTTATGTCTAGCAAAGGGAAACATGCTAGAGTTTGATTGGGTCTCACAGTTCTCTTCATCTGTTATCTTGTTTATGGTCTTGTTTATACTTGAAATTTTTGATTGTGAAAGCAACTACTGTTTTAAATGTATGTACATGAAATGGTACCCGGTGATCATTTTTGATGTTTGTCATGTTCCAGTATTCAGGACATATGTTGATCTTTCAGTTGTTTCAAATTCTTTCAGCCTTCCAGAATTTCTCATTTTGCCTTTCTCTTTCTTCCAGAGTCTTAGTCATCCATATTTGCTTGCTAGTCCAGACTTTCTCATTTATTTGTATTGCCCATTGTCTCATCAGAGACTTTGATATTTATGATTTAATTAGTTTCTGAGAGCACTGTCAGGGAAAAAAAAACCAGCATTTCATCAGAATTTATTTATCCAGTTGCTTTTTCTTTGGAACTTTGCTCTATTCTAATATGCTGGTAGTTTCACCACTGTTCTATTTTGGAGAGTAGTTAATGCTCACAGGCTGATCTGGGATCTCAGTGGTCTGGTATTACTAGGGTATTGTATCATTCCTCTTCTGAACGAAAATAGAGAGAAACCATCTCTAGGTATAATAAGGTTATAATGCTAGCACAGTTAATCTTCCAATGTTATTATATTCTCTGTTCTCCTAGGAAGAAAAAAAGGTTTTTGCAGTTAATACAGAAGAGGGAAACCAGGTTGAGAAGACCATATTCTGCAGTTCTTCAGGACTCAGTAGCAAAACTAACAGTTAATCTTTCATTACAGATTCTTTATTGTTGTTGAAGACTGCAGAAAGAATATAGTTTTATTCATTTATTCTTCATTTTTTCAATTCAGAAGTTGAGCTGGTAGCATTACCTCCATAAAACAGTAGTTTGATGCAGTTATTTTACTGTAGAAATAACAGAAGAGAAATAATGGTTAGAAATAATTTCCTTTTTTTAACAAGTTATGTTTCTTGCTAATTATCCATTAGCATTTCAGTGATATTCCTGAAAAAAAAATAATTAAGGACAAAGTTTCATTTAAATGAATTGTTCTGAAATGTAGAGTTCCATGTGTGAAACCTAAAATATCTGCGTATGATATTCATATACAGGTTGTTCTGCTGTGTGTATACTGCGTAACTCCATTTCAGCTATCCTTTCTAATACCTTAGTTTTTGTTGTTTTTTTTTTTTAAAGATTAGATTAGAGCAAAGAGTGTACAAGGCAGGTCTGCATTAGTTTGTAAAAGCTAAAGGTGCAGGAGTGGGATGTATGATAGTATAGTAAGTAAGTGTTGATGGGAAAGAATTTAGCAGCCACGCAGCTGCTGACATATCTTGTGCAGGTAGTGAACTGCATGATTTTAGTGGAAAGATGCTAGTTTATCTATCCTGTCATTAAATATTGAGTTATTCAGGATTGGCTCTCTGTAAGATCATTTCCTCTAAGGTACTAACTTCTCAGGCAATATAAATTTGTATAGTCTCTCAGATTTCAGATGAACTGCATTGTTTTGTCCCAAAGAGGCTCTGCAGATTTGTTTGTTTGTTTGTTTCTGTCTTTGTTTAGGACTGTATTTGCATATAAAAATACATTTGCAGTTATACCGTCTCTTCCTTTTGTGCTAGAAAAGGAAGCTGAAACCAGATAGTCCTAGGTTGGATGACACAGAAATCTTGCATTTGTACAATCTGATATTCAAAGGTGGTGGAAGGCTTCATTATTAAAACAAATAAAAGAACAACAACAACAAAAATGCTGCTTTAAAAGTGTAAATGACCCAAAATAATCTGAAAGCTTTGAGTAATCTAATATCAGACTTAAACAGGCCACTTGAGATCAAGACTCTTCATTCTTTTGAGTAGGGCTGGTTAATTCAGGCACACTCCACAAATTGTCAATTTGGATTTTCTGTCATTTCATTCACATAGGGCTTTATTCCTCTCATATAACTCTTAAATGGTTTTGAGTTAATTCTGAGTGCAGTTGACATCAAGCGCAGCAAATCAGAATGGCTGAGATTTTTATTTGAGTATGTAATATGGTTTTATAATACTGCTAAGCTGTGATTTTCTTGAAATGGTAGAAAACATTGTTACATATTGCTTATAGAATTGTTACATATTGCTTTCCTGCATTTATTTACAAAATATTTCCTCCTTTCCCTCTCAGTGTTCAAGAAATGTTGACAGGTCAGAGGCTTTGTCAGTCGAGCTCCCATAATGATGCTGTTCTGGCAGCACTGAATCAACAAAGAAGCGACGGCATACTTTGCGATATCACCCTTATTGCTGAAGAGCAGAAATTCCACGCACATAAGGCAGTCTTGGCAGCCTGTAGTGACTACTTTCGAGTAAGTCTAAAGATTATTTTTTTATTTCTTATAGTAATATTAAAAATTACCCTGAATGTTGGAGGGAGAATGGTTATCTGTATCATGATGAACAAAACAAAATCGAATCTTTATAAAATTCATGATAATTTCATCGAGTATTACAACTTTATTACATACAGACATACACATGGTAGGAAAGAAAAACAAATAGAAACTTTCAAACTTTCAGTATCAGCTATAAATATGGAACTCAGCCAAATAATTTTGGTTATTAATGGACAAAAAGCTTCGTTAAAAAGTAAGCAATTAGATTTATGCTTTGTAAGAATATGGCAAAAAGTAGCAGCTTACTATATTCCTGATTCTAATCATTTAGAAAAGAGCAAGGGTTGATTAAGTGTTGTGAATTTAAACTGGAATTGTAAATGTTTTTGTAGCTGGGGAGATGTTGCTTAACTTGTACTATTCAGGTTTTGATTTTCTAAGAATCAGGAGAATTATGCCAATTTTTATTCAAAATCAGTGAAGAGAGATTGTCATCTCCAGAGGTTGGAGAAGGAGGATAAAAGATTTATATAGAATTAGTTGAGTCACCATTTGGAAGTGCCAGATTTATATCCACTGGTCATAAAGAATAGATTTAACTGCTTCAATTTTAGCTGTTAAAATTACATAAAGAGGAGTTCTACCTTTGGTGTTTCCTGGATTTTCTTGGAGGAATGTTGGAAGAACCTTGCAGATTTTCTAACCATGCTGAAGTCATATCTGTGAGGAACTGACATTTCACTAATTTTTATGAGCTTTTTTTCATGTAAGCACAGTACCGTAGGGGATAGGATTCTGAGAACATTTGATGTTGGAGTTGCCTTGAATAAAATTTAGATGGCAACATTATACATCAATGTGACACAACAAGCCTGCCTTCTGTAGCTTCAGAATTCATACTTTTGATGAATATACTAACCTACCTTCAGCTCTATCTGGAGGGGTTATTATCCAGTTCTTATTTTTATATAGCTTACCCCAAGTGTGTGCTCAGGTCTTCAAAAGGCTCTGTCAACACAAATATTTGTTTTTGTTTTTCTTTTCCACCACTTTCATAAAGTAATCTGTACAAATGGCTGAATATTAGCTTCTTAGAGATCCTGGTTATGGTTTTCTACCCATTCTGCGTCTATTTTGATTTAAATTAAACCACTGTTGAGATTGTCCTTTCTTATTCTGAGAATAAGAAGTCAGATAAGCAGTATTTTTTTTCCCCAAATTGTGACTTATTCACTTGTTTTAGTACAATGAAAATTTGTTAACACTTGAAGGATGACTGTATGTCCTGTTAGAAACTGATGAGGGAGTAAGAACTACTGTATGTGGAAGAGTGGTGAATGTCAGAGATTGTCTTACTATCATTTTTTTCTTTGGCACAGATAAATTCTTCATTTGTTTTTTTAAGACAAAACAGGGACCTGACCTTCAACAAACAGTGGATTTCACCATAATATCTTTTGGATAGTAGCCTGCCATCCTGTCTTCTAGTTGGTATAATTGATCTTGTAGTTTTGGCTGTGCTGAAATATCAGAATTGAAAATAGAACAGTTCAGTCAGAAAGGACTTGCAATGTCTGAGTCCAGCAGGCTATCCTAAACATTGAAGTGAGACAAGAAGTTTGAGTTAGTGAGTTAGTGAGTATATGTGCATTTTGATAGCTCTAGAAGGATAAGTAATTTCCAAATAATTTTTTTCTTTTTTTTCCCCCTTTTTTCCCCTCTGGGAGCAAAATGAAATGTTGCTGCCTGACTTCATTTGCAGGCATTTTCAGTGCTGGCAGGTGATTATGTAAGCTCAAGCTTTTCTCGTAGAAAATACATTGGTTTTTTAGGTCAAAATAACTCTTTTCTCCTTCCTTATTTTTCACTTGGGGATGTTTATAGTTATAGGACTTGATTTTTTTTTTGTCTCAGAAAAATGTACTTTTTTATGTTGTCTGAATGAACAATTATATCAATTAACTAGAATAGACTCAGAAATCTAATAATTCTATTAATATTTCTAAACTATTATAAAATGTCAGTAGTATCCTGTGCTATTTCTTTTTCCACAGTAAGCTTTTCAATTCTTAAGAGAATCCTTTGAAGTTAACCAAATGGATACTAATTTTGTTTACTGTCTTTGTATTTATAGCTGTCACAGTTGATTGTTAAACAGTTCGTTTTTTCTGTGCTGTCTTTCATCTCTCTAAACAGAATATATATTCCTGTGTACGTATCAGTGTTGATTGCTCTTATTTTTATAAAAAAATTCTGATTGAATGGAGAAAATTGTTTCTGAGGTCTTGTTATATGAGTCAGGAAGAGGAAAAGGCTCTCCCTTGCTTATGAATAGATTTAAGGACCTGTAGTACTGACGACATGCTATTGTAACCTGGAAGTGATGCTGATATAGAAATCCTTTTTCCAGGTAATCTTTAAAAATGTTAGCTCTTCTCATTGGATCAAATAAATTGTTTGGTTCAGGAAGCATCTGTTCAGTATTGAGTACTTGAGACTTTTGTTCAAAAAGAGGCCGTTCCCCTCACTATTAGCTTTCTGAGTAAGTTGAAAGTATATCTTGTATATTAAAACTTTTCCTAAGATCAGTTTCCTTTTGTTTTCTCAGTTGGAAATTATGGCACAGTTGAGAAATTGAAGTATTTCATCTATTTTAATTACTGAACATAGCTTTGTTAGATCTCAGTCACATGGATTCATTGTGGCATCTGATTTTTTCTAAACTACTCTTAATTCTTTTTCCCCCAAACATATAAACTTTTTTTGTTAAATTCACCATCTTGCTTTTAATTATTGTTAGTTCTTCAATCAAATAATAAAACTAAGCTCTTATATTGCTGCTATTTACAAGGAGTTAGAGTTCCAATATGCCTATTTTTTACCTATAACCTGAACCCAAGCATCTTAATGAAATGCAATATTCTAAGTTAGCCTAATTCTATATTAAAAAAATTGAATAGGGAAGGAAATGCAATTCTAGAACATCCTTATTCATCCTTATCTTTGCAGTTAGTTCTTCTTTGTTCTGTGGGGCTCTGAAGTGGTTTTCCATTGATGCAGACGGAATTCCCACAGCACAGCAGTGTGGGTACTATCACAAGCATTTACAATAGTCTTTTGTGAATTCTGTTTTCAAATTCCCTACAGTTATTATTATTGTCAGAGTAAGTATGTTTCTGTTGTAATTCTTATAGTACAAAAATGAATTAATTGCAATTCTGCCACTGATGGATGGAAGGCAACACGGTGTCTTGTTCTCTGAGTCATCTTCCTGATTTTTTATTTATTTATTTTTTAATTCCCTATACAATAAGTGTGGCAGAATTAACCTCACAGTTAGTGAGGTAGGCCATAAGAGACTGTAACTCACTGTCTCTCATTAAATTAGTATTATAACAGCATCTGGTGATTGGTAACAGTGCAGTTGATGAGATTCCTCTATTTAAAAGAAGGACAGAAGTCTTCTCCTTTGCTTCCCTGTGCTCTCTGTTCAATTTTACAGTGCTTCTATGGCAAACATCCTGAAGCTCGGCCCCACTGCCTCTTGTGTGTTGCTGTAAGTGTCTGACAATGGAAAGCCAAATTATTGGAGCAGGGCTGTGGTATGGAAGTGTTTTATATCTATTTTATTCTGAATCCCTATATTCTGGTGAAGAAATCTTCTATCTTAGAGTGTTGTTGGATGCAATAGACAGTTCCTATTTTTTTTCAGTCTCCATTAGTATCTTCCTGCACAACCTCAGGAGAAATTAAAGCTATTATTCTGTGGGTGTAGCAAAGCTGAAAACACCTTGTGTTCAAACCACCTGAGAGAATTATTTGGGCAGTGTATTACTCTTAGCTTCAGTGAATAAGACTGACATACCACGAGAAATATCCAAAGAAAGAGACAAGACTGCTGAAGAGCTAAAAACATGATCTACATCTTATAAAGTGCACATGGGGTGGAAATTTCTTGCATTCATCTTCATTTGTACTAGAAGTTCATCACACTGCTGACGTGATTTTGCCTTCTGTGTTACGCATTATTCTTGTTAGAAGTTTTAGAGGAAATTATCTTTCTTTAAAAAATAAAAATAATAAAAATCGATTGCTTCATTGTTATTAGTACTTTTTTTTGCACCACGTTAGCTTCATTTTAGTAGCCTGAAATACAGTGTCAGCTAGTTGAATTCATGTCACTGTAGGCCTTCATTTAATAAAAGTCCGGATTTAAGCAGTGGAACCTCTACGTTTGACTGTCCTGAACAAAAATGCTACTGCTTGTTTATCTGTGTCAGGAGTTAATCTGCCTAAGACAACCCATATTCAAACTTAGACCTCTGAAACCTCACTAAGTCTCAACGTACTCTTGCTGGATGACCTAATGTACAAGTGACCATTGAATTCAGTGGTCTTTTTTTGTAGCTAATGGCTTGAAAGGAGGAGATATCATGAACAGCAATGGATGAGAAAATAAAAATGGCCCTGCTGTGTCAGACTGTTGGCTATTTTAGTAGTAGCTATTGTGATACTTATAGAAAAAGAGCGAAAGCAGGCTGAACTTCATGCATCCCTGAGAACTCTTCAGTTGTGTTTAACTAAGGCATTTCTAATGGAGAGTGTGATTTCTGTCTATTCAGCAACCCTGAATACTGGTCTCATCTAGGATTTTATGCTGTTTCCCATTGATTCTATGTAAGATAGTCATCCACTGCATGTTCTGACAGGTGATCCATGGCATTAGTGTGAAGAAATACTTTTGGTTTGTTTTGAATCAGACTTCTATAAGTTTTATTGTATTTTCCTTCTTTTGGATAAGATAACAAACCATCATTTCCTAGGTGTTCTTTTCACCGCACTAAGTAGTCTCTTTTCTAAGTTGGTTTGTGATCTCAGTCTAATAAACTATTTACAATCCCAGATGTCTGGGACATTTTCAGCTATGGTTGAAATAAAAACCTGGTCTTCCAAGGTTAATAGTGTATTACCTGTGAAAGCAGGTTACAAATGTATGTAATAATCACTTGAAGTCAGTGTTGCTTGATATTAGGACACATCTATGTTTTTAGAATCTCTCAAACATGATATTTTAGTATCTACCTTTCCAGATTTTGATTTCTATTCAAAAAAGGTAGTTATCAAGCCTATAAAATTAATGGGGATAATTAAATTGACATAACTGTTGTCTGTTATTTTTGGTGTGGGATTTTTTTTGTCAGAAATTAAAGAAAAACCCAAGGTAAATGAGAACAGACAAATGTAGACTTCTAAAAATAAAATGAAAAGATGATTTTTATGGAGGTATTTGTTTCAGAGGAGGTAGCTGATGGAGGACAAAGCTCAGCTGAGGATGAAAGCTGCTGTCACAAATAACTATACTGTTAACAGAAGCATGATTAGTCAAGACATTCTTCTTTTATTTAGCAAATAATTAATGCTTAAAAACTGTTGTAGTTTTTCTCATTAACTGGTGTGGAAAGTCAAAGAAAAAATCTTCCATGAGCTGGTTTTATTTTTCAGACTTTGTATCAAATAGTCAGTGGGAGCTATGGGACCTTCTTTAGCAAATTCATGCTCTAGCTATAATAGGTTTATAGTCATAGTGGAAAAACAAGTTTCTTTTTGACAAGATGTGAACAATATCTAGTTCAACCCTTTATAAAATGGGCCAGATACGGAAGTATATAAGTACAAATATTAATAAAACGAACCACCTTAGATTACGACATTAGGCTTCTTATATAACAAATATACTTTTGCAGTTAGTCTTCAACTAGAAGGTAGAAGATAATTGTTGCAGTTTACTATTGCTTGGCACACTTGGATTTCAGTGTCTAATGACACATCATATAATGACTACCTTCTTAAAAAGCTAATTGTAATAACTAATGTTATGTTACTCCAGTTCTTTTACATGAAATTTTCCTATACAGTTCTTAACTTATGGCTGACATACGTTGAGGTGGGAAACGTCTTGATGTATGAAGTACACATTTAATTTTAGCCCCCCTTCAAGGTGTCCTACATGAAGCACATTGTGGCAGTTAATGCTAGCTCAAGAGCTGGCTTTTATTTCAGTTTTATTTTGGGCTTGATTTTGATATCGCTTGCTAAAATCATCAAAAGAACAATAGGCTTATGCATTTGCTGGGAAGCATTAAACCAATTTAAACCAAAATTTGCAAATATGACTCATACTTTCCTGTGCTTAACTGGAGATGCTGGATAAAATCTGTTTTCAGTTATGCTGCTCCTTTTGTATTCCAAACAGCAGGCCTGTTTAAGAACAACTAATGTTAGGACAGGCTGTGCATTACTGCAGATTTCAGCGGTGCATTGCACGGCATGGTCCTCCTTGCAATTCAGTTTTCTTTCTTCTACCACAATGAAAATAATTTTGGCATTCAGGATCAGCTATAGTGACTTGTGAAGCGCTGGAACTGTTAAGGTTTCTGTAGCTGTGGTAATTTACTTAATTTTTTTTTGTTTATGATGTGAGATTACACATGAAAATTGAAGAATTATTTTGTTTCTACAGCGTAACTTTAGCCACTTTTCAATGTAAGTCTTATTAGTGATACAACAGTTCACTAGGAATAGTATGCTACTGTCTACCCTTCTCATTATATATCAAATCTTGTTTGTGCATCTAAACAAAAGTTAGGGAAAAAAACAGTACATTGACTATTAAAAATAGAACCATCACAATATATATTCTATTCGATACAGATTCAGCCAAAAATATAATATGTAACTTGTTAACAACAGAATACTTCTGTTTTGGTTATTTTGACTGGGAGTAAAGACTGTATCTTGTTACGACCCAGAAACTTGCTTTGTTCTTGCTGAGCAGTGCCCAACAAATGTGCACAAATCACATCCTTAGTTCCTATCAATGGTAACGTAGGGCAGCTCTCTACTTCCATTTTCATTACTTGCTTCTATAGTCTCTAGGAAATTAATATCTGTGTATTAACAGAGAAATCCCAAAAAGTGTGTTACATAAATGGTTGATTTGGTAAGCTTTTAGGTGCAGTGCATTACTCTTTGACTGATATACTGAAAGAAACACCAGAGGCTCAATGTACTTATTTTGCCAACAGTAACATGTGAGCCTTCAGTATTGCATAGAAATTGTACTTTTGCTGCTTAGTTGTTTTTGTATTGTTGTGCGTTGTGGCTATTTTTATTATTATTTTTTTTGTACTTCTTTTAAATTCTTTAACTGTATATTCCCATAAATTGGGATTTATTGCTGACATTTTCATTTTACAGAATTCATTTTAGTTGTGTGGCAAATGCTTTAAAAAAAATATTTAGATAGATTTCATTGAGCAGATGCATTAGCGCAGGCTCAGTTTTCAATGATTGACATTATGTGACATTTTCTCTGAGAATTTATATAGAACTTGCTCAGAAGAATCATGTAATGAGGCTCTTAATCATATTTCATGCAGTTGGTGTTGATGGATCTGTTTTTCAGTGCACAGGAGACTCCAGAGGCCACGGCTTATGATTGATTTAGGACAGACAAGCTTAAAATTAGATGAATATGAAGCAAGATATAACATTCAAGTTATGAGAAGAACAAGCTGTGTTTTTACATTCAGTAAGGAAATGTTCACCTGTTAAGTTGATTATTTGAATAAGTATACGTTACATACATACGACGTTGTTAATATTTGATATACATTGTCATCTGTGAAAGTAGTATCACAATTCTTGTTAATCGTGCTTTTTTATTGTGATAGGTAAAAGCAGCAAAGAAGAAACAACATTGCTTACATAATGAAGGATTAGTACTTGGAAATTAAGAAAAAATAAAGCTTAATAAAGGAGTAGATACCACAAAGGGGATTAAATAGATTATGATCTATTTATTTTATTTACTGTTACAAGAACAGTGAGGTGCTATTTTTTTGTACAGTTGTCACGGAGTTGACCAGATCAATCTATGTCCGTGACAGGGGCGACAGGCCTCTGCCCTCCCCCCCCACCCCAGTCCCACAAAAATGGGAAGGAAGGAAGGGAGGAAAAGAGCAGCGGCAACAATCTATGGAGGAAAACTTATTTTACTATAATATTGGAATACAAGATAACACAATATATACAATTTAATTGAAATTGAGATTAATAAATCAGACAAGATGAGAGAGAGAGTTCCCGGGACCGAGTCAAACCTGAAAAGCTTGGAACGGCTAGGAAAGCACCCTCCAGCACCCACTGCAAGGCAGCAAGAGAGCGCCCCCCCCACCCGGAAGGGCCAGATCCCGTGACTGCTGTAATGTACAGGGATAGGTACTTGAAATTGGGGCAGTGACACTTTAATGCCCCGTACACTACATGATGTTTTGATGTGGAATACTGAAACCCAAAAACAAAAAACAAAAACAAAAAAAACATAGAACCATGACATTCCACCCCTTATTCTACATCATTACATCATGCTTAAAATACATATACATATATACAAACAAACAAACAAACAAAAAAATGATTAAAATGCATTACTCACACATGGCTATATATATATATAGAATTAGTAACTGCACTCTCCCGGCATCAAGTTTCCTTGTGTTACACATTGGACATCCCCATTCTTCTGCATTATTCACCAAGTGGATCCTGGTCCCTGGGCAAAAACTGTACCACGGAGAGGTTTGCCCTTTCCAGAAGCTGGAAGAACCCAAACTGCCTTTCCTAACATGTTCTTTACATGTACAACAGGGACTTTATCTCCCTCTACGGTATGTAGGGAACTGGATTGGTTAGGACCATCACGATTGATAGATCCTCTGGTATTGACTAACCAGGTAGCTTCTGCCAAATGCTTCTCCCAGTGCTTAAATGTTCCGCCACCCAGTGCTTTTAGCATCGTTTTTAACAATCCATTGTATCGTTCAATTTTACCAGAGGCTGGTGCATGATAGGGAATATGGTAAATCCACTCAATGCCATGATCTTTGGCCCAAGTATTTACAAGAGAATTTTTGAAATGAGTCCCATTATCTGACTCAATTCTTTCTGGGGTGCCATGTCGCCACAGGACTTGTTTCTCGAGACCCAGTATGGTGTTTCGGGCGGTAGCATGGGGTACTGCATATGTTTCGAGCCACCCAGCGGTTGCCTCCACCATAGTAAGCACATAATGCTTACCATTGCGAGATCGTGGCAAGGTGATATAATCAATCTGCCATGCCTCCCCATATTTATACTTTTGCCATCGCCCTTCCTCCCAGAGAGGTTTCATCCTCTTGGCTTGTTTGATGATGGCACATGTTTCACAGTTATGAATAACCTGTGCAATGGCATCCATAGTTAAGTCCACCCCTCGGTCTCTAGCCCATTTGTATGTTGCATCTCTCCCTTGATGACCTGAGGTCTCATGGGCCCATCGAGCTAGAAATAATTCACCCTTGTTCTGCCAGTCCAGGTCTATTTGAGCCACCTCAATTTTGGTAGCTCGGTCTACCTGATGGTTGTTTTGCTGTTCTTCAGTAGCCCGACTCTTGGGCACATGAGCATCTACATGGCACACCTTTACAACTATAGTCTTTGTTCGGGCAGCAATGTCTTTCCACAGTTCAGCAGCCCAAATAGGTTTACCCCTTCTTTGCCAGTTATTTTGCTCCCACTGCTGTAACCACCCCCATAAGGCATTTGCTACCATCCATGAGTCAGTGTAGAGATAGAGCATTGGCCACCTCTCCCGTTCAGCGACATCTAAGGCCAGTTGGACAGCCTTTACCTCTGCAAATTGGCTTGATTCGCCTTTCCCTTCAGTGGCCTCTGCAACTTGTCGTGTGGGGCTCCACACAGCAGATTTCCATCTGCGATGCTTTCCCACAATACGACACGATCCATCTGTGAACAGGGCATATTTCTTTTCATTCTCTGGTAGTTCATTGTATGGTGGGGCCTCTTTAGCACGAGCTACTTCTTCTCCCGGTGGTGTTCCAAACTTTTTACCTTCAGGCCAGTCAATGATGACCTCTAGGATTCCTGGACGGCTGAGGTTCCCCATCCGTGCTCGTTGTGTAATCAGTGCAATCCACTTGCTCCAAGTGGCATCAGTAGCATGATGGGTGGAGGGAACCTTTCCTTTAAACATCCAGTTCAGCACTGGCAGTCGAGGTGCCAGAAGGAGCTGTGTGTCAGTACCGACTACTTCAGAAGCAGCCCGAACCCCCTCATACGCGGCTAAGATCTCCTTCTCAGTTGGAGTGTAGCCCTCTTCCGACCCCCTGTAGGCTCGACTCCAGAATCCCAGGGGTCGGCCTCGGGTCTCTCCTGAGGCTCTTTGCCACAAACTCCAAGTGGGACCGTTCTCTCCAGCAGCAGTGTAGAGGATGTTCTTTATACCCTGTCCCGTCCGTACTGGCCCTAGGGCCACGGCACGGGCTATCTCCTGTTTTATCTGTTCAAAAGCCTGCTGCTGCTCAGGGCCCCATGTAAACTCATTTCTCATTCGCGTCACATAATAAAGGGGGCTTACAATGAGGCTGTAGTTTGGAACATGCATTCTCCAAAAGCCCACTGCACCCAGAAAAGATTGTGTCTCTCTTTTGCTAGTGGGTGGAGACATAGCAGTGATTTTGTCGATCACATCTGTCGGGATATGACGACGGCCATCTTGCCATTTTATACCTAGGAATTGAATCTCCTGGGCAGGTCCTTTCACTTTGCTTCGCTTAATAGCAAAACCAGCACTCAGAAGAATTTGGATTATTCTCTCTCCTTTCGTGAAGACTTCTTCTGCTGTATCGCCCCACACAATGATGTCATCAATGTACTGCAGGTGCTCAGGAGCATTGCCCTGTTCCAATACAGTTTGGATCAACCCATGGCAAATGGTCGGGCTGTGTTTCCACCCCTGCGGCAAACGGTTCCAGGTATACTGAACGCCCCTCCATGTGAAAGCAAACTGTGGCTTACATTCTTTGGCCAAAGGAATGGAAAAGAAGGCATTAGCAATGTCAATGGTGGCATACCATTTGGCTGCTTTTGACTCCAGTTCATACTGGAGTTCTAACATGTCCGGCACAGCAGCACTCAGTGGGGGTGTGACTTCATTCAGGCCACAGTAGTCCACCGTCAGCCTCCATTCTCCACTGGCTTTACGCACTGGCCATATGGGGCTGTTAAAAGGCGAGTGAGTTTTGCTGATCGCTCCCTGGCTCTCTAGTTGACGAATTAACTTATGAATGGGCAGCAAAGAATCCCTGTTGGTGCGGTACTGTCGCCTGTGCACCGTTTTTGTAGCAATCGGTACCTGTTGCTCTTTTACTCGCAGCAGCCCCACAACAGACGGATCTTCTGACAGGCCAGGCAAAACAGACAGCTGCTTAATGTTGTCTGTGTCCACAGCAGCTATTCCAAAGGCCCATCGATACCCCTTAGGATCCTTGAAATGCCCCCTTCTGAGATAATCAATACCTAGTATACATGGAGCCCCTGGGCCCGTCACAATAGGATGTTTCTGCCAGTCCTTACCAGTGAGGCTTATCTCAGCCTCCAACACAGTCAATTCTTGAGAGCCACCGGTCACTCCAGAAATATGGATTGATTCTGTCCCTTCATGACTCGAGGGCATCAGAGTGCACTGTGCACCAGTGTCCACCAGGGCCTTATATTTCAGTGGTTCTGATGTGCCAGGCCATCGAATCCACACAGTCCAATATACTCTATTATCCCTTTCCCCCCCCGACTGAGGGCAGGGCCCCTCTATTCATTACCTGTGGTAACTGGAGCAACTGCACTGGTGGTTGATCTGCCTTGTAATTCTTTCACCCGGGCTCGTAGTACAGGAGTAGGTTGACCGTGTCACTTCCTCATGTCTTCTCCATGGTCACGGTTAATCAGTTGAGACACTTGCTCTGTCATTTTTGATATAGCAGCAACGGCAGCATGAATTGGGGACAGCAATTGTTCGTAGTTTTGGAGCGTAACAATTAATTCATAAACTAAGGGCGTTCTCTGTTGTTCTTGGTATCTGTCACATGCTGATGTTAGTGTAGCGGCATATTTGTCCGGTGCTGTTGTCACGATTTTCTGCCATATCTCAGGCGTTGTCCTCACTTTTTCAGGGTCGCGGTTTTGTTGTGGGTGGTTAGGAACAAAGTTAGGGTCATACAGCATTTCCACCACGCCTATTTCCCTCAAATACTGGATCCCCTTTTCAACTGTATCCCATTTCTTCATCGCAGACATCGCATCGCAGGCAGCCTCATCCGAACACCGACTAATTCCTCTATCAATAGCTGGATCTCTGGCAATGGCACCTAGTTGGCGAGCTTCATTACCATCCAGAGACAAGCTATGGGCCCCACTGTCCCAACAGCGAACCAACCAGGAAACAAGAGTTTCATTTGGGCGCCGTGTAAACTCCTTTCTTGAACCTTGGATTTCAGTCATCTTTAGAGGCCGGCGAGTAGTAATAGAGACTTCCTCTTCATCACTCTCTTCTGCATGTCTCTTAGTTTTCCCTTTTGCCTTTCGCGATGGTGGTGGTTCTGAGGAGGGCCCCTCGCCTGGATCTTCCTCCACCTCCTCCTCCTCTTCTTCTCTTTTTCGTTCAAGACGCGAAGACACTCGTTTCCATTTCTTGCCCTCCACAGGAGCAACTGGTATTGTTACTGGTGTCTCCTGTGATTGATTAGATTTGACTTGGGGATTTTCCCCTTTGGCTTGAACCTCAGCTCGGAAACTCTCTCTCTTCAGAATGGTATTATATAGGGCACGGTAAGCACAAGCCAAACCCCAAATTAGTTGTACCTCCTTAGATTTATGTAAGCCGCATAGTCCCTGACTCAAATACTGGCTTAGTTTCTCAGGATCCCACAGGTGTTCAAGAGTAAAATCCCATGACACTGCGGGTCCCCATGCTTCTAAAACCTTTCCTAAACCTCTCCATATTCCCTGCCAATCATCATTCTCTAGTTTTGGAAGAGACTCCTTTCCCTTAATACAAATGCATAGGAATACATTCAGGAAAATTGATGACGCGAACAACAACATGGGTATTAATTCAGGATTCAAAAAACGTTTGACAAACCGAGAAGAAAACCCAGAGACCGGTCTGAACATCGTGTTGTTGGTAAAATTAGCTACTCCATTTGGGATGTAGTTGTTTGTGAAATTAGCCATTCCTTCTGGGATGTAGTTGTTTGTGAAATTAGCCATTCCTTCTGGGATGTAGTTGTTTGTGAAATTAGCCATTCCTTCTGGGATGTAGATGTCAAAGTTCAAATCATACCACATTGCAAATAGGTAAAACATAGGTGTTTCCATCAGTGCCCTTAGGTAGTTATATATGAATGCAATTCCACAACACACAAGTGTGAGATGGATTACTGGCCAGTAGGTTGTGACTAACACCATTGCTTTAAATCCTTTACCCAGCACCCCCACGATAATGAGTGGGTTCATCGCTGGTGCTTGCTAAAAAAAAGGGTTAATGAATTGAAGCTACCAAGAGGAGGGAAAAAAAAAAAGGAAAAAAAGGCACTACTCAGACTAAGTAGTGCTCAAAATTTTCAAATATCCCAGAACACTGGCAGTACGCCTAATCTTTCAAGGTCAGGTTTTCCAGCACAGAAACCTGAACTGCTGATAATGCTCCTTAACGAAGCTCTCTAAGAGCAGAGAGAAAAAGAGATTCGTTCTAAAAGCTAAAAAGCAGTCTGGCCCCACGTTGGGCGCCAAAAATCTGTCACGGAGTTGACCAGATCAATCTATGTCCGTGACAGGGGCGACAGGCCTCTGCCCTCCCCCCCCACCCCAGTCCCACAAAAATGGGAAGGAAGGAAGGGAGGAAAAGAGCAGCGGCAACAATCTATGGAGGAAAACTTATTTTACTATAATATTGGAATACAAGATAACACAATATATACAATTTAATTGAAATTGAGATTAATAAATCAGACAAGATGAGAGAGAGAGTTCCCGGGACCGAGTCAAACCTGAAAAGCTTGGAACGGCTAGGAAAGCACCCTCCAGCACCCACTGCAAGGCAGCAAGAGAGCGCCCCCCCACCCGGAAGGGCCACATCCCGTGACTGCTGTAATGTACAGGGATAGGTACTTGGAATTGGGGCAGTGACACTTTAATGCCCCGTACACTACATGATGTTTTGATGTGGAATACTGAAACCCAAAAACAAAAAACAAAAACAAAAAAAACATAGAACCATGACAACAGTCTACAAAGGAGAGTTTTGGTCTGAAAGAGTTTGTAGTCCAGACAGTCTTGAGACTGGATATTTGTAGTTTTGAGCATCGTGTACACAGATAGGCCTGGGTACTAAATAAGGAAGAACTGAAGACTGAGCTGTTCCACTGATGCTAGTTAAGATTTCACAGGCTGAAAATTACACATGCAATAAAAAAAAATTGGGAATTCAAATCATAACTGAGCTCCCTGAGCAGTGTAAGAAACCGATCCAAGATTTCTTAAGTGTTTGTTTACTTTTCTAATAGCTCTTATGATGCATTAGAGAAGGATAATAAATTTTCTGAAAAGAAAAAGATGTGCAACAGATGAACATAAAAGTAAATGAATATGCTATGGGAAATGAATCTGAATAAAACACTGCACTTAATGAAGATGCCTGTCTATTTTAAGATAATTTTGAGAAGAGCTCAAGCAATATCACTGTAGAATTGTGGAGACGGTAATTTGAGATGGTAGTTCTTCTCTTCTGAAACACTAAAATAATACTCAGTAGTGTTGTTTACCTTAAAAATTCAGTGCAAAAAGCTGAGGAAAATTTGGCAATAATGCTATCATTGTTCTTCACCAGTTAATTTGCTTGAAAGATTGAATAGATGTTCACTCATTTTCAAAATTTTTTTTTCAGTACTAGCATGCTGGTGTTTTTTTTGTGTGTGTGTGGGGGGGGTGTTATTTTGTTTTGTTTTGTTTTGTTTTGTTCAGACTTGTTTCTGAATTGGGTGGTAAGAGTTAGTTAAGCTAGATAATATGACTACTAAACAAGTTGCTTGTTGCACTTTGCTTTTTAGCTGGAGAGTTTAGCCTCAGTGATGAAAGAGTCTGGGTAGGATGGCGTATTTAAGTTTTACTTTAAGGTAAGACTGATAAGGTTTTTTCTGCTGTAACTTTTGACCTTTGACCATGGTGCTTATAATATAGCTGATAATTTTTCAGGAAAAGTAGCAGAGTAAAGTAGAGTAAGCTCATGTGCACTGAGGCTTGCTCTCTGTTAGTTCACCTTGACATCCTGAGTGTTCATCTTTTTGAGTGTGTTGCAATGAAAGGAACTACAAGAACACTAGTTTGCTCTGTGCCAACTTTCCATTCTCTCTATCTGGTTGTGATTACAAGGAAGTGCAGGAAATGCTTATGACTCTTACTATCAAGAATGTGTCAGATTTCTGGACAGCCACATGAGAAAAACAGCTGAAAGTAAAGACATGCTCTGGTACATGAGTTGCAATGTTAGAGTGAAGGATGAAAAGTGACAGAGTAAGCTGAATAGGAGATACTTGCACTGTGTTGTGCAAAGCAAGCCTGCCTTTGCTGAAACCCTATGAACATCATGGGGATGCAGCTTTTAATTCAGATGATTCTGATGTATTCCAAGACTTAATAATGGTGTTTCTTGACTGAAACCGTGGTTAAGCAGGAGTTGTGTAGTTCAGAATTATGTGTTAGTGGGGGGGGGAAATTTATGTGATTTTTTTGATGAAGTAGATGTGGAAATAGTGCTGCTGATAGTTAGCAAAACGATGTTTGAGAGCACTGACACAGAAAATTTGCAAATGTTTTTTTGGGGTGACTGTGGACTGATTCATTTTACTTTCTGGTTTTTGAAAACAGGTTTATCTGGAAAGTTGCTTTTAGAAATAAAGAAAAAATAGATAAAGATGACTGTCACTTTGTATTTTTGCTGAAGGAGTTTGAAGTATCTTTGAGTGTGCTTTATTCCTAGAGGACTCAAAGTATTTCTTGAAGGCAGAACTTAAAATGTTCAATTGCTCATCTTCCATTTGGAAGATTTACAAAAGTTGGTTGGGAATGATGTAGCTGAAATAAGTGATGAGCGTAAGAAAATCAAGGTAGGCAAATGGAAGGATGTATTCAGCTTTTCATATCTGGTGATCTGCAACTATTTTAAAGACCCACATACCCCTAAGGCTTTTGAACTTGAAATGACTTTATGTGAATTCAAATAATTGAAAGAAGTCTCTGGTTCTTAAAAATATTAATTCGTCACATAAAACAAACTAAGTGCAAATATCTTTCAATGAATTGTCACTGTTATGGTTTGTAGCTTTCATTCTAGAAATACCTTCAGAATTTCTTCTGTTCTCGTAAAATGAATATGCTAAAAGGAAACAATTCAATTCTATCTCTTCAATTTGTGTTCCTCAGATCAGTTCACATAACCCGTTATTCTTAGAATTAAAGTTTTCACCTAGTTTAGTTATCTAGGCTAAGCTAATTGTTTAGGCTTCCTCTTCAGTTACAGAGCAGAAGGGATACTTGGTGTGGCCTTCCTTGAATATCATGTAGTTCTGGTCTCCATAAAATAAAAGGGATATTAGGATATTTCATCCCACTACATCCTGTAAATTGGTGTCGAAACATACCTATTTCTATATATTGATTGCCCACAAAACACGTGTTAAATGTTAAACAGCAAATATAGAGATTTAAATTATAATCTAATGCTTTTAGCTGTCTTTCAAATATTTTCCTGTAATTTGTTTGAAGTTGTATCAGTGTTCAAATGTACATATAATTAAACATGTAAGTATGTTTTTAGATATTTATGTGTAAATATATTTACACACTATATATCATTTATATATTATTATGTATGTCATGTAGAAATGAACGCAAGCTCACCACTCTCACAGATATGAATCATCTGAGTAAATGAGAAAATGACTCTGGAGGCAAGGAGCAATTTTGTACTTCACCGTTTCTGACAGTGAGCAATTTGTATTTTGGGGATTTTGAATATTATTCTCATATTTATACATTAAAGTTGTGTGTTGTGAAGGAGACTGTAGATGTTGCTGCAGAGCTGAGCAGGGGAAGTTAGATCCAACGCTCTTTTTTGTGTTCTATGGAAACTATTTTGTGAAGTTACCTTTGGGTGCTGATATCTAACTGGTTAAACTACAAATATGCCATTTACTAAAGGCACACCAACTTGCTTTGAAGTCAAATTTTCAAGAGTCTGAGAACCGCTTTTGTCAGATATTGTTTGATTATTTTTCTCCAAGGTTCATGTATTTTGGACTCAGTGATCCTTATGGGTCCCTTCCAACTCAGGATATTCTACAATTCTGTGATTTTTTGAGAAGTTCTCTAGCTCTGGTTCTGTTTCAGGCCTAGATTAGAAGAAGAAAAGGGCTTTGATTCCTTCTCATCTTCTCTTTCTACAGCTAATAAGGTGATCTTCTCACTCCTCAAAAAATGGTATATCTTATTTGAAGCTCCTTAAAGCTTATCTAGGACTGTTTGTGTCTGAGTACATGTTGATCACTGAATTTTGATGCAATTGCTACAGAATGGCAGGAATATCATGGTCATTTTTCTTCCGAGGGATTGATTTAGCTAATTCAAGTCTTGACTTTGAAAAAAAACCAAACAGATAAAAACCAATATTTAAGCAATCACTTGATTTTCCTCAATATTTACTCATTTTCTGGGTGACAGATCAAGGCCTGGAGATTTACAGGAGCTGGAAGAAAAGATGAGTCCTCTTACTAGTGAGTTTTGTTGTAAAAGGGAACATCACTTGATGATATATTGGCAGTTTGGATGCTATCCACAGTCATGATGGTCTTGGAAGAGAAATAAAAATCTTATGTGTGGGAGCCAAAGGCACATGGCCTTTGTGGACAGGACAAAAGAAAACAGCCATAAACTTGAGCATAGGAAGTTCTGCACCAAAAGCTTTGCCTTTCACTCTGAAGTTGGTGTGGTAAAGAAATATTATCCAAAAAAGTATATTCAGTTATGAATTTCTGATACGACAAGTTAGTCTTTGCAGCAAGGAAAGCACCTATACATACTGTGATGTAAGCAATTCTTACTAGAAGAGCTTTTAAGGAGCTTCAGAATAATTAAAAGATACTTCTGAATTTTGGAATACATTTTACTAAAAATAAATGTAAATAAAATTCCTTCTCTTCTTGTTCTGGTCTGAGTATATACCGACCATAATTTGCAGACAATCTGGCAAAACCCACATAGCATGCAGGATCTAGCCTGTGTATTTTGCTTAGAAAAAGAAGATAAAGACTGTTAAGTAAACTAGATGCTGTTGCCCTTGGTTTTCTGTTCCGGTCTAGCACAGATGAAATAAAAAAATGGCCTACCACAACATTTCTCTGTATTAGTTGATCAGATTACTGCTTAATAGAAATAGCAACAGTTGATGCGTAGAATGCTTCATGTACAGCATTATCAGCAGTTCTGTAAATTCACTTTTGCACTCTTGCACAAAACACTTTTCCCAGTTTCCCTGAGACTGAACGTACTCTGTAATTGTAGATTCATATACTTTAATGCATATTGATAACACACTTAAATACATGGGCTGTATAAATCTGAACATAATTGTTCACTGGTATGGTGAATATAAATTCTTTATCTAAGGAAAAATCTATATTATAATGAAAAATATCAGAACTCCTAGCCATGGTATTTGTGAATAGTAACATAGTATAAAACTACTGGGAATATGCTCCTGCTTAACAAATAATCCATTCTCAAAGGCTTAGTGAAGGTAAAATGACTTACTTGTCTGGTGTGATTTTTGTCTCGAATCTTGTATTGCACTTTTTGTTGTCTGTCTTGTTCTGTTGTATAAAGCTGGTTTAGCATGTAAAGTTTATTTATCCTTTTTATGAGAGCATGATTTATGCTGTGATAATCATTCCCAAGATTAAATGTACTACTCCTAACAGTGTAAGAAATCCTGCAATTGTTCTATTGTACTATATTGTAACATAATTTAGCAAATAAACATGCAATCCTTTCAATTGACTTCTGAAATATTTTTATACTGAAATGGTAACCAGCTGAAGTGTTAGAAACACTTCTGTCTCATACAGCATATGACGGGCAGCCCCAATAAAGTCATGCAGAAAATGTTAAGAAAAGTATGGTTTGGTTTGCAGTAGCTCTTTCTAAAACCCCAAGAACAAGCATTAGTAAACCAGTACTTTTTTTTTATTTTATTTTATTATTAAGCCTGCCAGTACGCAGAGGATAAAACTTTGGATAAAGCTGACAGTTGTCACTGTCCCTTTGCAATTAGCAAATGCAAATGAAGTATTATTTCCAGCCATGCTGGAAGGCACTGCATCCCCAGAAATGTTAAAGGGTCTTGGATGCAGGGCAAGATTATGCCCTTGTTTGTTGTGAGGCTAGTTTCAACTGGTGCTTTTTGGCCTCAAATTCTCTCCTCCTGACAAAAACTGGAGTTCTGCCTTTACAAGGAGCAGATGGCTGATGGAAACCCTTGCAGCTCCTGGCAAACCCTGAAGCTTCTCAGTAGCTATTAAAACTTTTTTGTTACAGTTAAATGACAACGAAATGTCCAACCACAATTACATTTTTAATGGAATTAGACAAACATTTGAACTTGCTATATTTATATGTATATGTATATATCTCTATTTCATGCCTATGTCTTACTACCTTAGTGTGATAAAGCCTTTAAACTATTTTGCATTTCTTTGCTGTTGCCACTGTGGTAGATACCCTGATATAACTTTACTGAAATAAGAACTGTGAAAATACAAGGACAGACCATATGATAAATTTCATTCTTGTTTATCCTGGATGATTTCCAGGCAGCAGATTTTTGTCAAACTGTGGTATTTTAATGATGAAAAAAAACTAATGCTTTCAGAATAAATCAGTTATTTGCATGAAATTCTCAGTTCTTGAAAGAAGCTGTCTGAGTCTAAGAGAATGATGTGCTGAACTGTTAGAGAGGATAAGGCTTATTTTTTCCTTTAGTTTCAGTAGCTCTTGGTGTCAGGTTATGTATATGAAATCCAGTGTGCTTGTCGACTGCCTCAGCTTCTGCATGTATCAGAGTAACTGCAGATGCAGAAGAGTGCATTAATATAGAAGTTCATTGGAAGTGCTTCTTTACTGGAGTTCTCCAAGGTGAACAGCAAGTATGCCAGTGATAGAAAGCTGGGAGGAGTGGCTGACACACCTTAAGAATGTGTTGCCTTTCAGCTAGACCTGGACAGACTGGAGAGCTGGGAAGCAATAAACCAGATGGGCTTTAAAAAAAGCAAATACAGAGTCTTGCACATGGGAAGGAATAACTGCAAGTAACAGTACAGGTTGGGACACGACCTGCTGGAGAGGAGGTCTGTGGAGAAGGACCTGGATGTCCTGGTGGACAGGAGGTTGGCTATGAGCCAGCAGTGTGCCCTAGTGGCCAAGAAGGCCAATGGGATCCTGGGGTGCATTAAAAGGAGCGTGGACAGCAGGTCGAGGGAGGTGACATTCCCCTCTACTCTGCCTTGTTCAGGCCTCACCTGGGGTACTGTATCCAGTTCTGGGCTCCCTGATACAAAAAAGACAGGGATCTCCTGGAGAGAGTCCAGCGAAGGGCCACAAAGATGATAAAGGGCCTGGAGCATCTCCGCCATGAGGAAAGGCTGAGTGAACTGGGTCTGTTCAGCCTTGAGAAAAGAAGACTGAGAGGGGATCTTATTAATGTTTATAAAAATCTCACATGTGGGAGCCAAAGGGACATGGCCAACATCTTTTTCAGTAGTCTGTGGGGACAGGACAAGGGAAAATGGCCATAAACTGGAGCATAAGAATTTCTGCACCGATATATGAAGGAACTTCTTCATGGTGAGGGTGACAGAGCGCTGGAACAGGCTGTCCAGGGAGGTTGTGGATTTGCCTTCTCTGGAGATATTCAAGACCTGTCTGGATACCTTGTGCAGCCTGCCGTAAAGGGGCCTGCTTTGCAGGGGGACTGGACTCGATAATCTGTAGGGGCCCCTTCTAACCCTTACAATTCTGTGATTCTGTGAAGTTTACTAGCCTATATAGATAGAAGCATTAACATTTCTGCAGAAAACCCACCAGGACTGAGACAGATGGTCAAACCGTTTCATTTATTTGTTCACTGAGAATGGTATATTTTGTTAAGTGTATAGGGAAGTGACAGAGATAAAGGTTGCATTTCAAGAAGAGTATTTGTCTGGAGAATTGGAGTGATGAGGAGAGAAAAAGGAATTATAAGGACCTTGCAAGAATGTGTGTTGTGCAGGGCAAAGGCAGGCTTAGGAAGAAAAAGGTTTCTATTGGTGATCCAGAGACTAAGGTTGCTTCAGTCCAGGGAGCTGCTGAAGACTGATGATCTTCAAAGAGACTTGATGAAAGGAACAGCTGCTTTCTTCATTTTTACTTGCAGAGAAGTCTAGTATAACTTTGCTAGTCTTCACTGTAGGTTTTATGGAGGATTGATACAGCCTGAGAAGCTGGGACAATACTAAGTAAAGGGCAGTTGTAGGTTTAGGTGACTGTATTTGTATCCTTGCTCTTCTTTTAATAACTTGATTTTAACACTGTTCACTTTATAGATTGAGGTGCTATTTGGAGGGGATTAATTTAAAAAAGAGACACTGTGTTAACTATCATAACTGTCTCTTTTTCTTATACATGTAATTGTCTATGGTTTATTATCCTACCTATATTTATATACAGTGATACTATTCATAGTTACAAGGATTAGTTCTAGTGATGTTTGTACTTTTTTTTTTTACTGAGACCAGTTCTTTCTCACTTTTATTGAACAATATCTTATTGTGTGACTGTTCCTGTTGATTCTACCTAAATTACTTAGGGATTGTATATTCATGGACCAAAGTTATTTGTCTCAATCTTTTTTCAGAATAATTTTTTTGTATTTATTGATAAAAGAATTCTCTTTCATGATTGATTGCTAGGTAGTAGTATTGCAAGTATGGTGTACATCTCACTCTAACTCACAAGTCTGATGCTGTTTAGAATTCTTATTCAAGGAAAATCAAAGGTTAGTGAAGTTGAAAAAACAAATACTTCTTCCTGGGACTTCACTGGGTTTTTTTTAATTGTTAATATTTCTTTTCTTTTCCTAGGCAATGTTCAGTCTCTGCATGGTTGAAAGTGAAGCTGACGAGGTGAATCTGCATGGTGTCACAAGCCTAGGTTTAAAACAAGCCCTGGACTTTGCATATACTGGACAGGTACTGCACAGCTCTTTAAATTGAGAGAAATTAAAACAATTTGCAATAAAAACAGAAGACTGCCCTTAGAGAAGTACTGTTCTTATGCATTCCCCAGTGCAAGGTCTTTTGACTTAACAGATCTTACTTAGGCTATATTGTTTATGTGAGTAGTTTGTTTGTTGTTGTTCTCCCCCCCCCACCCATAGAGGAATTTTCCAATAAAAACATGTGTACTGTATTATATCCATTGTATTGTATCCAAGCAGTGAACCTTATATGGCTTATGTGCCCTTTTTATGGCGGTCAGATTGTTCATAAAAATTTGATGTGAGTTGATCCATGTGCTAAATGAGAGAGAAAAAAATAAAGTAGGCATTTTTCTAATAATAAATATTTATGAACCTTTGCTAGGCTTGACTAATTGTACAGTCGAGGGGAAATGTGGTCTTTTACTTTCTGGGAAGATATAATCCAGTTATCTTTCTAAATGCGTATAGGTACTGTGCATCTTTCTTTGTTGCAATTTTTATGAGAGCAGATTGTATATCATATTATGTTACTAGTGTATCGGTGTAAATGAAACTTTGGAGAATTGGAGAATGTGAAGTGATGCTCCTATTTCTACTCCTACTTGACTCCTCTTACACCCACCAAAAATAACCCCCAAAAGCAAACAAACATTTAAACAAACCAAACAACAACAGCAAAAACCCGCAATAAAAGCATCCAATGCATTTATATGTCCTGCCATATCTATTCTTTGCATTCCTTGTCAATGTTCCTCTACAATTTCATCTCAGTTCAGTTCAGTGAACTAAGAGCTTCTTATACCATTGGAGATATTTTTGCTTTGTACTTAAACATTCTAGAAAACTGAAGTATTTCTGGAATTATTGCAAAAACAATTTAATTTATGAATTAATTTTGAAAAGAAGCTTAAATCCATTTCTGTGTTGTACTGTGGTGTATGTAGTCATTAATTTTTCAAGGGGAATTAAATAGAGGTAAAGGATTTATAATTTATAACCAGAATACAGATAATAGTTTGCCATTAGCTTTAGAGACTAACTCTTGAGATTTTTGTGTTTCGTGCTAGGAAAACAAAACTTTGAATACTGAATAAGCTTTTTCTTTGTATTAAAAAAAAAAAAAAAAAAAAAAAAAAAAAAGAGAGACCATGCTATGTTACTGAATTGGCTGAAGTTACCAGTTGTATGTATGGTTTTTGTTATTTCGGTTCAAAGCTGTGACAGGTAAGATTGTTTCTTGTATTGTGGAGAATCTGTGCCATCCTCAGAGTTATTTGAGATATAGATTTAGTATAGTGAAAGTAGAACTCTTGTTGCTAAATAAATCTAAAAGATCAAAACCAATTTTGAAAACGTGCTATAATGTACTGATTTTTTCTATCTGCTGTGAACAGAACAGTCCTCTAACTTTCATCAGAATTCAAAGTCTAGTAAAACTATGTAAAATAAATGACTGTGATTGGATGAGTTTGTTTATTATAAGACAATAGTCTAGCCCACCTTACTTCTGGGGCAGTATCCTCAGCTCCCTAGTACTTAAAATGCTTCCTATCTTTGAGCCTATAGACATTTCTGAGTCTTTCATTTTTAAGTGCAATCTACTTTCAATAAATTATTTGGCATCTTGAGTTAAATATAGATTTGCCTGTATATACAGTCGCTCACATTCATAAGAGTTTATAGGGCAACGTTTTATACTCTTATCAGCTCTATTGGATATGCTACTTTGAAGCACAGAGAAATTACAACAATTCTCAAGGAATTCTCTTAGAAAGATATTTTTGAAGTACAACACAGTGATAATGCAGATCAGTGAAAATGTAATATTGATTTTTTTCCCTTATGCCCTTGAAATTCTCTTCTTGTGCTTGGTTTATAAATATTGAGCATCGCTTATGTACTGACTCAGACTGACAAAACCTTGGTGAACATTTATGTTTCAAGGTACTGAGTGGGAATAATCCACAAAGATTATTAATAAATAGTTGGATTATTGCATGCTTATACCAAAGTTGTGAAACCAGACATTTTCAGTTTGAGTATGTGAACTGTTTCTGTTTCTGTTTTTGTTTCAAAGTATTTCTTAGTAAGCCAAAATTCATTCCTGCCAGTTACAATTTGATATTGCTCTGACATGTCAAGATATGATCAGATTTGCTTGTCAAAAAAAGAAAAAAAAAAAAAAAAGGCTTTCAGTTTGAAAACCTTCAGTCACTGCAAAAAAACCACTGTGCAACTGACAGCAGTATAGTGACAGTAATAACCTATCCATGTCTCAACAGATAAATATTTAATTTCAGCTTTTCTCTACTTAATTTAAAAAATATTTTGCTAAACTTATATTCAGTTTGAATGTAACTTTAATGTAACTTTCTGTGTAAAATAGTGCATTAGAGACATCTGCTGGAAATATTCAATATTGCATGATGGTAATATTTGATGCCTATGGTTGTTTAAAATCATCAAAATTAACAAATTTAATTTTTAGCATGATATTGCAATCAGAAATGCAACTCTAACATCCTTATGTTATTATTTTTAAATTTGAAATGCTACCACAGACTAATAGTACTGATGTTATCACCCTGTCTGCTGAGGCAGACAGTGCCTTATTGTAATGACTGCTGTAAATCTTTTGCTTTTAGAAGAAAATTGATTTTTCAGTAGAAGGAAAGGTTGTGATAAGATGGAAGTTAAAGAATTTAAGAATTCCAATGGAATTAATCCATTATTATGGTCCCATATCATATAACAACAAAGAAATAAATGTTGGTATAGAAATGAATAAAAAGTTACAAGAGGAAAATTTTGTTTTCTTTCCTCAACAGTAAAGTTAAGGTGAAACACAGAACATAGTTTCAGCAGAGTGCTCTTTGCATGTAGACTGTCAGTAATACTCTAATAGCAAAATCTTGGGCAAAAGTGACCTTTCCTCTTACTCAGCTGTTCAGCAGCAAAAATACAGTAGATTTATTTGGTGGGATATTTTCCCTTTGATAGGCTCTTCCCTAAGTGCTATATGTGAATGCAAAAGATGAAGGTTAAAAGTGCAGCTAATGGTTACTCCTGTAATGAATTTAATGATAACGTTTCATGTTTTCTGCGTCAAGAGAGTTAGGAACCTCAAATCTATCTGCATTGTTTTCTCTTGCAAATCTACTGTGCCTGAATACAATACCTACAGTGATTAGCTTTCAGATTCTGTCAGGACATTATTATTTTTCTTTTGGAATTATGCATCACCATCATAGCTGTCTTTTCTAATATGAGGTCCCAGTCATTTTTTTTGTGCCCTTGTGGTCATGGCCATAACATCATCATGAAGAAATGTTACTCACATCCCTCTTTTACTTAGCAGTTGAATCTACAATGCCTGATCTTCACGAAGAAAGCCTTTATGACAGACAGTAAAAGTATAATGTGCTTAATTCCTCCAGTCTTTTTAGGTGAGGCTAAAAATGAAGACATACTGAAGTATGAAGAAAAGTATGCCTGGTGGACTGGGCATTTTACCACGTACTCCATGTACTCACAATACAGTGAAAGGATTATTTCCCTGCTGTAGTTGGCCATGTCCTTTCTTCATAAAAGGGTACTAGGATCATTCTCTTTTTTACTTCAAGGTGGTAGTGATCTCAGTGATTAGATTACTCAACCTTTGTTCTCACAGGGCATTCTGCAAATATCAGATGTGCATTGGAAAGGGAGGTGGATGAAACATAAACAAGACAGTAAGCAATGTTTTAGATATTAATATTAGGGAACAGCTCTTGGAGCAGGGCTTGGAGTTCACAATTCCTTCTGTCTCAACCACTGGATAATGAATAAGAGTCTAGGTTATAAAGTCACAAGCACTGTTGTCTGCTCTTTTTGTTGTTGTTTTTGAGTTTTTCTTCTTTGTAACCATAATCTCATTTGGAGAAAAGGAATCCAATTAAACCATGAACAAGCTGGTTTAGTTGGATGGCAAATCTCTCATTGTTACGAGAAAATACGCTTCTGGTCAGAAGAAAACCTTTGGACTTCTGAAAAGTTTCAGTGCTGAAGACAGAATCTTAGAAAGTGTAAATCTAGTAGGACTGAGTAAGTAGCTTAAACTGAAAATTTGAGGCTCCTCATTTTAGATGAGGCTCTTGCATTCCTCCTCAAATTTAGATCCTGCCAACTGCTTCATTTTTGTTGATATTTTATGTACATGATACCATCATTTGAATCATCTGATGGGCACTCTGCTGTTGTTTCTAGAAAGAAGAATAATGCAAGAACACTGGCATTAATTTGCAGTACAGGACTGTGATCCAAATTCAATAAAAATGAAAATGCACATTTAGAGTCCTATATATACTGGAATGCTTTGCAGGCTTTGATCTCTTTTTGTAATTAAATTCTATTATATGTCTTTAATCCATGGTAATAAATAATATTTTGCATTTAGGTAGAATTTTGTTTGAGACATCAAAGCACATAGCAAAATCAAGCGATCACTGACTTTAATGTCTTTCCTCAAAAATAATTTTATTCTTTGATGCACATAACTTTCCAAAGGCCTCCTGGGAAAGCAGCATCTTAATGAATCATAATATATGGTTCTCCTCCTGGCCAATTCCTTTTTTCTAACTGGCTAATTTCTGTTTTCTTTTTCTAAATCATAGTATTTTTTTTTCTGTATTAATAAAAAGTTACAAAATCATTCTCAATCACCAAAGGAAAAAGGAAGGAATCAGAGGGATAGCCCTGCTAGAAGGGCTGGTTTATGTTCAGCTCTTTCTCCAAAAACAAATTTTGGACTAGGTCATGCTGTGTATCTTCTTAAAAAGCCCTATTGCAGCTTTACATCCTTTCTACAGAAAGAATGTTGAAATACTTCCATTTCTTGAAAACTACATACAAAAATAAATTTAAAATTTTTCTTTTCTTAGCTTATTTTTTTCACATCACTTTTTTTGATACTTATGTAAAAAGAAACATAGAAATTTTTATTTTTTTACTCACAAAGTATTAACACAGAAGCAGTCTTTATTAGAGGTGATATCAGTATATTCAGTTGTTCTTGATATTACTCTTAACTCATAAATTCTGTTTATTTATTGATTTTATTTACCAACTTTAACTTGTATTCACTAGAAAAACAAACACACTGTGGTCTTGTAACAGAAATATTGCTTTATCAAACAGGTTTCATGAATCAATAGGAGTAACATCTGGTAATTTTTTTTTTTTTTTCAAATTCAGACACACACAATTACAGTTACCTGAAGTATTATCTTACAGCTCCTTTGTGAACCTATTTTTTTCTTGTTGTTTTTGTTTAGCTTTTTTTTTTCTTGTTAAAGTTCTTCCGTTAAGAAAAAATGGCAGAGGTCTCAGTAGTAAATAAATAGCTCAAATAAGCATTTGTAAGTTCAACTGTTTCTCCTGATAATTACTTTGATGCCTTTATGGAATCTTGTCTTTCATCACTCATCAAAATCTCCCTCTTTTGATAGTGGCAGTTTTTCTAGTGATTAACCAATATTTCGTTTGCCATTTTCAGTTAAGATTGAGGGGAAGCAGCTTTCTTAGTACCTCTTACTCTGTTAAATCTATTCTAGCCCATTTGTGGGTGAGGTGTATTGCAAAGCTGTATCATGGTGGTTGATTTTCTTGTGTAAGTTCCCGTGTCTGGCAGTTCAACTGGTTGCCTTTTCACAAAAAGACAGATTTTAACTACACTGCCTGATGACTTCAAATATCCTTGTTCTT
Organism: Tetrao urogallus; assembly: GCF_951394365.1. Classification (NCBI taxonomy): domain Eukaryota; kingdom Metazoa; phylum Chordata; class Aves; order Galliformes; family Phasianidae; genus Tetrao; species Tetrao urogallus. The sequence continues at coordinate 71,503,162 of NC_136814.1, read as the reverse complement.
TTCTCCAAGGGGCAACATGCAAAGGTCTTGGAGAAATGTATCTATTCCTATTGAGTATATCTTATTGAAAATATTTATTTTATCATCATTTTCAATGTGGTTTCAAAGTTAAAAATTATAAATTTGAGCTAACAGGAAGATAATATTGTTTCTCTGCCTAGAATCATAAAATATCCTAAGTTGGAAGGGACCCACAAGGATCATCAAGACCAACTCATTGCTCTACAAAGCACCACCCAAAATTAAACCCTAGAAGGCTTAGAATAAAATGGAACTCATTCACTTAACTTATTTTTTATAGTTAAGGTTTAATGTTTCACGTTGTTTGTTCTGGATAAGTTACCAAGTTATGAATAAGATAGCTTTTCTAGAGTTGAAAGTAATTAAAGTACTGAGACATTCTACCAAAGAAAAAGTGAATTTGCTTGGAGTCTTAGTTTATATGCTGTGCATTTAACACAGACTTTCTTTGAGTTTTCTGAACAAATACTCTGGTAAGTATCAGAGAAATGCTGGTCATGATTCCTTCTGGCATTGACTAATGAGACATCTGGGTTTTGCAATAAGTTATCAAACATTATGTGCCCATGCTTTGGGCACTTGCCTGCAGGGCACTGGAGCACTCTTGCCCTGCTCACATTATTTTGAAGCAGCCCTTCTCAACATGTAGGAAATACAGAATTGAAGTGAAACACCAATGAGCTCTGAGACAGGCAGAAGTGCTAACTGGTTGTGAGTAAAATGCACTCTGAAGTGCTCTAAAAGAAAAGTTACTTTTTTGATTGCTCTGATGCACACAGAATAGTCTCCAGAGGGGAGAAACAAGTGGTGCTTTTGTTTGATGCCTGTCTTGTTTGAAATGCTGATCATTGCAAGTAGAGTCAAGAAGGAATTTTCTCTTGCATTAGGCTGTCAGGAATTTTAAAACTTTTTTTTCTGTTTTATGTGGTATATTCCATATGGTTTACTACTTTCTGATATGACATCATGTATTTCCTTACTGTTATAGCTTAATAGCCAGCAGTAAATGGGGAATAGATTGAATGACCTAGTTATTTTTTCCAGATAAATATCCCTTGAGACTCCATAGGATTTGACAGTGAACCAGGAGATTGCCTTCTTAGGCTGTAAGTTTTATTTGTTGGGAAGGACAACTTAAAGGGGCTTCTTCATCACTGCTTTCCACCTCTTGCTTCTGTCTTTGCTATAACCATGCAATTTTTTTGGTAGGCTTATGCTGAATGGTTGGTTATTTAAACAAATAAATAAATAAATAAAAGTATTAAGAGAATAAAAGAAGGGTCTTTGAGCTGCATGGAAATGGGGTATGACTGTTTGTCCCAGCATTGTCCTTGAAAAAGGACAGTGGTTCTAATACTGCTCCTAGCCAGAAATCATAGCCACTAGTTGCTTTGTGTTACCAGGAATTGTCCTAAAGAAAATATTGAAGAGAGAGGCAAGATGTGTGATCCTGATTAATCTTCTCCATAGTTGCCTGGAGCCCTAAGATGTACTGGGCTAGGCAAGATGAGTTGGGAAGAAAAAAGGAATGTCGTGGGGGAAGAAGGAATGAATTTAGTTGAGAACTACTTCCCAGAGGAAGATGAAAATGGAGTTGCTCAAGGCTACGTGACCATAGTTTTTGTGACTGTGAACCTGATTAAAATTAACATGTTCTGCCTCAGAACTGTGCTTCAGAAGGTCTGTTTAATTTACAAAAGTTTGTAATACCTACATTTAAAGAGCAGTTTTCCTCAGTATATCAACCGAGCATGAACAGATGCACTTCCATGTGGATTTTTATTCTATCTCTAAAAATCATGGGTCTAAGAATTGTGTAATCCGGATGCTGTGAACATTCTGTTGCAAAGAAACACCATATTTTTACATCAGATCAATTTGAATATAAGCAATGTCATACCAGGGGCTTGAAAAGCTAAGCTGACAAGGCTGTCTGCAAGATCTGCCTGTAGTACACAGGTAGAAGGTGATTACGCTCATTTTCTTGGGTAGCAACATAGGCCAGGGAAAAGTTGAGAGCCCAAAGAACTTTGCCAGGTGCAATACATGAATTACATCTAATTAATATAAAAATAGCACAGAAACCAGTCTTATGATGGCATTTGTCATACAAAGGCACATGTCTTAGTGATGATGTTAGCAAAATTTGTCTGGAGTTGATGGTTGTAATTACTCCTGAGTTTCTGCCCTGGTAATTATACCTCATAACTGTTGGGTTGAGTATGAAACAGGGAAAGTGACTAAGCTTCACTCTTTAGTTTCCACAGAAACAATTTGTGATCAATTTTGAAACTGTGAATCCAAAGCAGATCTTAGTTTCCCTCTTGTTGATTTTTAATTAGTGTCACTCTGAAGACCTCAGAGCTATTGCTTTGAGTTAGATGAAGAAAGGAGAGTTGGTCAATGTGTTCTTGTATTGTACTAGTGGGGGTATTTATGTTAATTTGCTGTTGAGATTCAGCTGAAGAGCATATGGAGGATACAATAAGCAGCTATACTGGAGATTAAAAGAAATCTAGTAACTGTATTAATAAAAATTGAGGTGTGGAATAATTGTGGATTGCTGGTTTCAATAAAAGGAGGGCTTGTAATATATTTTTTTCCTTCTTAATTACTGTTTTTCTTTTCTTATGGGTGTCCCCAGCATCAATTTGCTGATGGTGAATTAGTATAGTTGTCAATATTCAAATGAGTATTTAATAAAAATTCAGATAGTTCTGTTCAAGGTGAAATTTGGGAAGAGACTGAATAGGCTTTCTTCATTTTTCTTGGAAAATATGTTGAATATGTTATCTCAGTGGAATACATCTTGTACGATGTAGGAAATGTGTGAAAACTGAAAAAAAATATGTTCTGCCACCTTAAAATTAACTTTGTTGATGATTTTGTGCAGATCACCTCTAAGAAGTAAGGATTCATCTTTCTTACCTCTCATCTTATTTCTCATCTCATAAAATTACAAGTATTATTTGTAAATGGACTGATGTAGCTTTAAAATACATTCATGGTATTGCAGTTAACTATAGTTTGTCTGTGCCTACAAGACAGTAATCTGTTTAGTGTTCCGTTTCTCCTATATTTCATCTTTAACACTTCTAAGCTGGTGGCTGGCAGTTAATAAGCAAAACGGTGTCAGTTCAGATGACAGAGGTTGCTCAGTGTAAATGCTGTCTGAATAAGATGTTGCAAGATCTGAGCAGATTTTTTGTCAGTCTGACCGTGAGTTCTCACTTGAAAATAATTTGTGGTGCTGCACAACATTTTAACTGTACCTGTTGGTGATATTTTTGTTTTGAAACTGATACCCTTTTTGTCTTTCCCTTGAACTGCCTCTTATGCATCACTACTTAATTAGCATCAGCCAAAACCCTGCATTTTTCTGGACTTAATTCTCATTTACATCAACATCTTTACATATCCGTTTGGCTACACAAATAAACCATTTTACTGCATGCAAATTACATGCATGTTCACCTATAACTTTGTATAAATATATAGGGATTTGCACAAACTTAAAGCATGTCATACGCCACCTGTTCTAAATTTAAGAAAGTTCTTGATATAAATAAGTATCAATCCTTTTCTTTCTTTTTCCTAAAATATCCATTATGTTGGAGGTCACTTGAGTTATTTTGTTTGAAGAAATGCATACATATTTCTTAATTTCCCTCAAAAGCAATTTAACTGCAAAAATTGCAGATGGGTATCTTACCTTTTGTATGCTATCCTCCATACTCCGCTGCTTTTGAGATGCTTAAGTGATACTGTGTGTCAAAACTAAATTGCAGGGGCAGAAGAAAAAGGATCTGAAAAAGCTTTACTTCCCACTGGAGCAGTGAGAGACTGACCTCATGTGGTGTAAAACCAAAGTTACCAGGGGAAATAAAACAAGCATGAAATGGAAAAAATGAGTTATCTTTGAAGAAATAATATTTCTCATTCTTTTGTGATTTTTGTTCGATGAAAAACATCACTTATCTTTATTTTACTGGTTTAGATGGTTTGTAATGTGGATGCTGTTAAAAGGGATTGACCGGTGTCTGTGTTCTCAAAGACTTTTTGTGTCCTGAGAGGGATGCTCTAACAAGCTGACCCCAAGACAGCAGGCTAGGAACTGAGGTCCAATTATCCTGGCTGCTGCCTGTGCGTGATTTTAATTGAAATGAGTAGGAGTTTCATCTGAGGAAGTGACAGGATAATCAGTCTTGGTTTCTAAGCCCTTTCTGGCACTTTCCCAGCAGCATGCTCACTCTGTGCTTTCACAGCCTAGTCCTGTAAAATGAAGAGAGAGGCTAGGAAAACTATGAAGTAGCGTACCATGCAGAATGGGAGGGGTGTTTCCAGTCTGCATGTTTTTACATTAATAAATAATATTGATTCTGGAGATTTCTCAGGCAGTTCTATTGGTCTGATTTATCAGTATATATGGAAACAACCAGATATAGCATGTATGGATACAACTAAAATATGTTCTGTTATTTTGAAAAGTCTCCTTTTATATAAATAGCAAGCATTTCATTTTAAAGGATTTGAGGGTAGAATGGTTTATGAACTCTTACAGGAAAATCTGCTTACAAATCCTTGGGTAACTCAGTTGAACTCCAAAACCTCTGTTCCTGTCCTGCAAAGATTTCTCTGTGTGTATTTGTTTTACTCTTTCTGTTCTTTATGTAGACTAAAATGTCTGAGTTATCAAAAAATTGTCTACATAACAAACTCTCTGTTTTCTTTTTTACAGATCCTTTTGGAGCCAGGGGTGATACAGGATGTGTTAGCAGCTGGGAGTCATTTGCAGCTGCTGGAGCTTCTCAGTTTATGTTCTCATTATCTCATACAGGTGAGATTTATCTTCCTGATGATTGGTAAACTTTTGTTCCAAGCCTTATTTCAGCAGGAAAGCATTAGTAAAATATCTGGTGGAGCTTAAGTGCTACTATATTGGGTCTCAGGAGACTTGAATTCTGTATAATATAGATATTAATCTTTGGTAGGTGCTTTGTCCTCCATATGTTTTGTCCATTTATCCTCAAAACAAGGATGGTTCATTGATTAGTGTCAGCACACAGGAGTCTGATTGCACCTTTCACCAAAGGACTTGCTTTCTTCTTCTGTAGTTTCCCAAACGTTAAGCATTTCCCTGTTAGCAATCATGAGTATTGTGAAGCATCCAGATGATTAAGCGTTCACTACAGAATACTGATGCATTTTCCAGGGCACAGCTTCCTCTCACTTAATGAGCAGGCTATATTACAACAGCACTTTTTTATCAGCTTGTCTCATACCCGTAATGCTAATAGTAATATCCACATTAGGTCTGTCATTATGAGGCAAAAATCCTGAAACTACTAAAATCATTTTATGTGATTGGCTTGTATAGGAGATAGCTTATGACGGCTGCAAGAACATAACTTTAATGTGTAGCTGTGAAAAGTATTATTAAAAAAATGGTAATAGTACTCCTGATAAACTATTTACTTTTCTTTGTAATCTTTCATTATTCATTTCTGAAATGGATGGGGTATACTGTACCTGTGCAACAGTTGGGCATGGAAGTACACATCAGCACTGTGCTTTCTGTATGCCTTTCCTTTCACTAGCAGAACTTTGAAATCTGTCAAGTATGCTTGGTAGCACAGTGAGCTGCTGAGTACCACAGGCATGCAGGATCCTCTGCTAAGAGCCTCAGTATATACTTGAAGGCTTTGTGTCTTATGGAGATCCTGTTTAAATGTAGCCTCAGGGAAGCCTTCAAAATATAAGTTAAGACACTCAGTATTAATTTGTGCATTATAAAATGATCAGGAAATTAAAGTAGCTGGTAAAGGACTGCAATTTTTTTTTTTCCAGTTTTGTTTTCGGAATTGGGGAAAGATTGAAATTTTCTGAGAAAATCAATGTGGAACGTAACAGGATAGATGGTCACTTAAGAAACAAAAAATATGAGCCACAAAACCACTTGGCCTAACAGTTGTTAGGCATGGGAAGTAGTTATTATAATAAGAAGGAAGATAATAAAAAATCGATAGTCATACTATGTATATTTAATTCTCCCCATAACAAAATTATTCCTGTCTTTGCTGCTCACATACTCCTTGTCAGAAATTGGACCAAGGAGACCACTCCAGTAAAGAATTTAGAAAACAGTAAAGAGTAGGGAAGGAGCTGAATACTGTGTAGTGCAGGTGAGGTACGGGGACGTGAGAAGATGGTAAGAAAGGAATAGGTACTTGCCCAGTTTAGGTCATGAAATAAGTTTGCATAAAGATTTGTGTGAAACAGTCTCTGATAACAGTAGCTCTTCCTTTAGCACTCTCTTAATACTTTTTGATCCTGATATCAGTGGGGTGGAATATTGCTATAGAATTAACAGTCGTTTTAGACGTAGTCATTGATGTGTAAGCCATAGTCAAACACTGAGGATCAGACTGCTAATTAACTAAAAAATAAAACAAGCAAAACAAAACATAACAATGAAAAACAGTTAGAAAACAATTGCTGCCAAATTACTCTGTTAATAATAAGCCAGTAAAAAATTCTATAGAGATGATTGTTCGTATGTTGTTACTCAGATAACATGAAAGAGGTCCACTGTACTCTGAGTAGTGTGTGCCAGGTAAGGTAACTGGAGCTATACTGATGTGAAAATCAAAAGGTAGCTGGACACAGTGTCAAGATTTTCTGTAAAGCAGGTAAGGAATAAGGAAGGAAGGAATGGTAGGGCATAAGGTACTGTAGTGGAAAAGCTAAGTCATGGCTTGAAACAGTGATTGAGCACCTGGTGGAAAGGCAGGGCCAACCCAGGGGAGCTCAGGTGTATGCAATGCACTGGAGTGACTGGAAGCCTCCGTCCTCATCAAGGGTTGGCAGTGGAGGCAAGGGTATGTTGCTGGAGCTCCCTATCTACCTGAGGCCTTTCAGGGGTAAGCAGATTTTTTCCTTTGTTTCTGTGTCTACAACTGCTGCATTTGAGATTATCCTCACCGTAGCCTATGACTTTGCTACTCCACTATCACTGCTGCATTTTCCATTGCTTTACAGCATTATAGGTGTAGAACATATATTGGGAGACAGAGTTAAAATGTTTTGGAATTGCTCTCATTTTAAGATTTTGAATTAGCATAGACGTCTGTGGGATTACTGTGATTTACATTGTGTAAAGTTCTAGACTGTATTTTACTCTTTCCACTGTATTTATTTATCAAGTTTACCTGAACAAGTTATACTCATAGACAGATTTGTGGTCTGGAAAGATCAGAGTAATGATTTATCTGCTTTGTTTGCTCTGCAGAGGTACAGTCTGTGCAAGTAATCAACCTTGACTTGTCATGTAAGCTTTTTAGCAGAGGTCAACAAAGTTCTGCGCATAGAGCGTGATATCTTACAGTGTCTAAATTACTACTATCAAATATCTGCTTGCTCTACAAACAGTTTAGTGACTTGAAAAGTATCTGTTGCTTTATTTTAAACAATCTAAAAGTAAAGTCAGTATAGTTAAAGAGTGGTTTCTTAAAATGCTTATTCTTTCCGGATTTGGGAACTGGTATATCTTGTCACACATGACTTTTATACTTTGGTATATTTGCTGGGAAGGGAATAATTCTTGCCTCTTCATTCTGATGTTTTTAGAGTCTTGGGATGCTGCAGAGTTCTTTGTTTGCTATAACAGTGATTTTTATTTTTGCTGCTTTCTGTTGTTCAGTTACCATGAACTTAGTTTAGCATAGTTTACAATAAATTCAGATAATATAATAGGTGGGATCTAGCTGTCATTTACTATTGTTGTGGAATGATGATACAGAGTTTTAACTCGTTAAGAGTGTCTTCAGTTTTCTGGAACAGACCAGCCTGTACAGATGCTGTTACTGTTTGAGCTTTTTGTGCTTTTTGTTTTCTATAGATATTCTAGAAATATATAATGTTTTTGGAGTTCAGGGTATTTTTAGTCTCTTCTTGATGCTTAACTGGTGCTGGTATTTCATAGATAGCAATAAGGATTATATTTGGCTATGAATATAATTTGCTTGTCCCATAGTTGTACCAAGTGTACCTATAGTTTGTGAGGTACCAAAGAAGACTGTACTGATCTAATTAATATAATTTATCCTGTCAAATATGATTTGCAGTGCACAGTGGCAGATGTATTTTGAGCCAACACTGACTTTTCACTGATCCCTTTAAGGAATTTCCTCATACTTTTCTCAGGAAAAAAAAAGCCAACATGAATTTAAGATATGTTCTCTTTCCTATAGACCAGTCAGCTGAAAACATTTCATTTAATTTGTTAATAAAGCTCAAAAAGATTTCTGTAACAACTGGCTCAAATAATGAATATGGTATTATTACAGAGTGTTTTAGATTCAGAGGGAAGACAGAAAGAGGGGAACAGTCTTACCCCATGTCCCTGGTTAGGTACTACTCATATCACACTTATGACAGAGAGACACTATGGAGGTTTCTGATAGAGTCCCTTGTTCTTTAAGCGTGCTTTGTCATTTACGGACTTCACGCTATCAGATGCTCTGAAGCATCTATTGTTGATTGTTGGTTTTGTTGTTTTTTTTTTTCCCCACTGAAAATTGTTTCACTAACTTTGGATTGATAATTCACTTTTTAAAATAATTCTAGTTCAAATTTTCTACATTGCAAACCAAAGAAGTGCCAAGGCACTCCTTAGTGTAGGTCATAATTCCAGGCTTAAGTTGTGCAGTCTTTCACTCTAGCAGTGTCATATCTTGAAATGTCTTTGTTCCTCAGCTTCTGCTGTTTGAGGGTTTTTGTTTTTAGCTTGTTTTGTGGAAAGACACTTTTTGAAGCATGTTGCTATATTTTAGCTGAAATACAAACATATTCATGAATCGCTCCTATCGCAATGTCTGCATAATTCTCAAGTTCTTTAAACAGTGAAGCAAGGCTTGAGATCTCACACATCCGTCTCAACCTAAACAAACAGTAAGGCAGCTTGATTGCTCTTAGCTGTATTGCTGCTATGTAGGTGTGAGAAAGCTAAGCTGAAGACGCGAGCTCCTATCTTGACTTATGCTTAAATCCATGGGTCAAGCATGCATCATTTGCTTGCGTAGTATACATCCAGCTCTGTAAAACTCTCATTCTTCCAGCTCAAATCAATTGCCAGTTTTGGCTTTTTCCAAGAAGCCTAAGTAGAAAGCTTCAACCAGCAGGTTGAAGATGTTTATTGAAATATAATGGGAGAATATTATCTGTGTTTCCTTTTAAATGTTTAAGGCTTTGAAGTTTGGGGGGGTTCATATCTGTCCTACTATAATATTGAAGAATAGAAGAGAAAGCTAGTGGGAGGCTTTGGATGTGTAGATGCAAATCTGAGAAAGGACTTAGAGCTGCAGAGTGTTGGCAGTAGGTAGTGTGTTTGTGATTACCTATTTTGTACTTTAAAGATTTTAATGCTCTTCTGAAGAGTGCTTGGTAACTTTTTTTCTTATTCAGCAGAATATATGTTACGAAAGATTTATTCGGAACATATAAATGTTTGTTTCACAAATATGCCTGAGTTTTATAGCATGTTGCAGATGTAAGAAGATTCCTCTTCTTCCTCAGCTGTTTACATATTCTGTAGCAAAGAGAACCACAAACTGCACATTATTTCAACAGTCTAAGAGTCTTAGGAAGGAAGGAATGCTATTGAGGATATTAGTTTTCTCATGGAATTTCCTCCTACTAAATAACATTGACTCAGTCTTATATGAGTATAGCTTTAGTAAATGGTTTTTAAACTGGAGGCTTATTTTTGCTGATATTTAGAGACTTGAGATATGTGGATTTCCAGATCTGAAATTTTAAATTTAAGGAATTTTTTGTATTTTCTGAATACCAAGTCTTTATTGTCTTCAGTGGAGTTCTGTATACTCCCTGAATTCATTCAAAATAATAGGGTGATAGGTGTGGAAGAAGGCACAGAACTGTCTAAACCAATGCACTAGTTTTAATCTGAGAAGCAGGATGGTATGACTGATCATGGATAGTTATAATAAACATACCAGGCTACCTCTTAGAAACTTCATTACAGTAGATGGGACTCTGGCACAGCAACCTTCCAGCTACTACAAATGTCAGTCTTAAGATCTATAAAGAGGGGTAATTCGAACTGAATATTACACTTTAAATGAGTGAATAAAGTAAGTGAGGGGGGAAAAAAAAGTACTGTACAACAGCAGTTAATTGGATTTTTCTTGGAGTCTACTCCATGCAGTGTGTTTTGGATTCTTGTACACAAAAGTAGACAGTGAGTTGTATCAGGCCTGGAATGCATAAATTGGATCAATTTAATGAGCTCACAGATGATAAAATAAGACCTCCTGGTATAATTTTTGGCAATAATGGAAGGAGGTAAATTGTCTTGGATTAGGGATGTTTGATTTTTGACTTTTACTCTAATTGTACATCTAGGCTTATAGAAGAATTTGTCTTCCTTTTGCATGCACATCTAATGATCTGGATCGTTTTTTCAAGTAATTTTAAACTATTTTTGATGTGTTTACATATTGAATTGTGTTTGTTACTGTTTTTAAAAGGAGCAAGCTTACAAGTGAATCTGCAAGGACTGTGTTTGATTTAGCTTTGTGGTGAGATCCAGAGCTTCATAAGCTGTTTACTTCTTTTAAACCTAAATTCTCCACTTAGAGCTGTGCCAGCAACACAATCCAACTTTCAATAAGATACAGTCCTTCAAAGATGAGTCAATTCTTACACCAGATATTGAGAGCATCACCTTTGTATTGCTAAAAGCCCCAGCTCAGTTGTGATTTTAGATTCTTTTTTTTATATACAGCAAATTAAAGTGCTGGGTGGAAAAAAAAAATCTGAAGATCATCTAGCATCTAAGGCTTGCAGTTATTTTTGTGGCTTTAAAAAAAAAAAAACTGATTTTTTTTTTTAATCTCTGTACACACACAGAATTAGAGTGGTGTTTTATATACAGTCAACACCATCATACTTGAGTAGAAGTGGTCTTGCCGTACCAAGTATACAAAACAAACAGAAATGTTTGTAAATAATACAAAATAAACAGAAATGTCCTCGTGTTTTGTTAGTTTTCTGTGTTACGTGACCTGTTCTTGTTGTGCTGGCCTGCTTCTCGAAAGTGCATGTTTTGTCAGTTGTAGTCACTTGAGCTGTTGATAGTCATTAGGAAAGCTCTTGTACAGAGCTCAAAAATAACTTGTGGAATTTAGCTCCTTTCTCTCATACTTAGTCTACCTAGACATTATTACAGAGATACGAGTTTGCATATGTATAATCTGAGCGCACCACTGAGGATTCCAACTTAGAATGGGACTTGGGAAATAACGAAAGTCATTTTTTCCTCCTTTTTTCAGTTGGCTTCAGTGAGGAAAGTAAAAATGGTATACACGATCCATCTGAATCCCTTTCTTTCCATGGTCCACATGCTGCTGATTAGCTGTGATGTGACAGAGGATGTTGTACTCATGGAGAGCTGTTAGGAGAACATGGTGCCAGTGTGGTCAGCAGCCCTCCAGCTTTGTGTGTATGTTCTGCTTTTGTTAGGGGAGTATTGGTTGCCAAAGCTGAACAGCAGCTGCTATTGGATGTGTGAAAAATGGTGCTGGGCTTTCTAGGCTAACTGTTGCTGTAAGGTTAAAAATTTGTTTGTCTGTAGTGGGCTGCATCAGCTCACAGGAGAGCTGACAAGATGGGAGGAGGCAGGTACTGCTCCTTCTTTTCTAAGAAAATGTATGTCAGGATGGCAGAACAGCTCTGATTTGTGTTTTAAATGGTATCAAAGAATCCCGGTTGCTTTGCTGTTTCCCTTGTTACCATTCTCACATCGTTCCCTGGCCTATGTGACCTGCTCTGTGAGACCTGTCTGTCCCCCAACCCCTGAAAGGCCCCCACTCTGCAAGCGTGCTGCTGGTTTTAGAGAGCTAAGAGAGGCTGATGAATCCCAGAATGTTTAATGCATGGAGTTCTTTGGTTTTATTACCATCTGATCAATACCAATGTTTTATGTCTTCCCTCTCTCCCCACTGTCTCTTGCTTTTAATTCTCCATACCAACGGGGGCAGTTGAGATGCACGAAGCAGAAAATTGTATGGTTTGTACCAGGGTAGTGCAGCTCCCCGTATCTGTTCGTGCTATCGGCAGCATGCACAGTGAGCAACCTGGCAGGAAAACGTGTTTGATTGCGAGAGGTGACCCCAAAAGGTCGAATTGCTGCACTCCGCTGGCAGAGGGTCCTAGCAGCCCGCCTGGGCAGCAGGTGGCACTGTGAGTCCGCAGCAGCGCCTGCGGAGCTGTGAGTGCAGAAATCGGGAAAAATGAGAAGAAAAATCATTTATTTTTACTCCGTATTAGTCTTCTGACCTAATCAGTAAAAAAGTCATTATTCACACAACACTGGGCAATATGCATTGTAATTTTTAACAAATAATAGGAAACTGTTAATGTTTTCACAGGAAATACAGTTCTGTCTTGTGCAGCAATGGTCATTTATCACTGCACTTTGTGAAATCACTCATTTGTTCTAATTTGAATGTAAATGACTCTAAGGTTTTACAAATAAGGTGACAGACTCGCATAAATGTAATTGCAGGGTTCATCTCTCTCTTTTTATATATCACTCATTAAGTTATGAATTAAATACATCGTATTAAACCAGGGGCATGTCCAATGATGATATTGTAATGGCAAATTACTCTATGCTATTAGAGGTGTATTTTTTATTCATGGACATTAATTTGTCATTAAGCGGCATTAGTTTAGCACTTTTATGTGGAAGACGTGACCTGAAAGAGGAGACTTACACTTCTAATGTGGAAGAACGGGCATACAGGCACCACATAGACAGAGCCTTTTTACCTCCTGTAAAGAAGTAGAGGGATGTTTTAAGTTTGCTTTGATCTAAAACAATTTGAGTTGTGTTAAGTCATTCTAGCAGAGGTATTTCTGAACTGTGATGGTGCTTTGATTATAAAGTATTTACCAATATGGGAAAAGCCAGAATGCTAAGTATAAAGTGGTGACTATAAATCATTTGTAACCTATGAACCCAAAGGGAGCATTGGGCCTGAAATGAGTTACAATCTGATTTTATCTCAGAAGTAGTGCTGTGGTAGATAGTTGATTGTCCAACCTTCCTTTTCTCTGTATTGGCTTAGCTAATTTTTTTTTTTTTTTCTTTCTTAGCTGTGAAATAAATCTTTTACTTTCTCTGTACATTTTGCTTTTAAATGCTCTATTATTATTCTCAAGGGGAACAATTTCAAGTTAAAGTGTTACACAGGTGGTAAACCCTTCTCAAGAAAAGGAATGAGGAAACGTGTTATTTAATAGAATTTGAGAAGCAGCCTGACATTTGAAGTATTAAACTGAGGAAAATAGTGGATGCCTCCGTCCACTCCATCTTTAAAAGATATTAAAAATAGCAATGCACAATTTATTTTCATTTATATTTCATTTCAACCATCTCTTGTTAAAAGTCTGAACTTTATAACAATCTCTATAGCTGATTCATACCCTCCTATTTCAATTTATGTTTTTCTGATGGTTTAATCACTGCTGTTAGATCCATATATCTTAACTAGCATGCTTAACACATATCTTAACTAACTGCGTTGTGCTAGTTAAGAACAATTTGAAAGGAAATGCCCAGATTCAAAGCCCAAGGTATACAGAAATATTTTCAGGAACACAGGTACCCCAAGTAAACATGTACTACTTAGTGCCTAGTTTGACTACTTAGAAGCCTAGTAAGAGATAATTACTCTTCACTAAAATATTTCACTTCATAGGAGAGAAAAAAAAGTGAAGAAGTTCTATGTAAATCTATCCAGTGGATCTGTTAGCAGTGGTAAATGAGACAACCTTTCAGCACAGTCCATCACATACAATGTTTTAGCACAGTTGCATAGTACAAGTTTCTGGGGAACCAATACCTTGCTTCAGTTACGGTCCAGACTAATTCTGTTCAAAACAAAAATTCAATTTCTATCTAGTGTGGTAATAACAGGTCTTGCGCCCAAAATGAATATAAATGTATATATGCTGTCTTATGGAGTCTTCAGCCAATATGTAATGAGAGCTCTAAAACTTAAAAGTTGTCCTTATTCTCACTCACTCTAACTCACTAATTCTTAAAAATTAAAGATAGAAACCTAAAGGCTAGTGGTGTTAAAAACTTCATTAGACATATGTGTGTTATTCCAAACTGAAAAATGTTTGTAACTTCATTCACTTGTGTTCTTGTATAATCTATTCTGGACATCTGTTTATTAATTTGGAGGAATTGCTGCTAAATTTCCCATCTGTTTCACCAGTCTTTCAGAACTTGGGATTTGTACCACAGTGTTTGTTGGGCTGCTGAGGTGGCATTGGATCTTGAATTACTTAAACTAGGACTTGTAATTGCAGCTTATGGTGAATTGAGCAGAATTGTCCCTACTGTAATTTTTATAGGAACAGTTGTGTCCTCTGCATTATAAAGCTAGTAGTATGTTGCTGATCTTCCCTTTGTATATACTTTGACCTTTGTTGTGAAACTTCTCAGAGCTGCTCAAAGGAAAATCTAAATTCTAGTTTAGAGTTCTCTCTTTCTGTACCACTTAGAAATTCAAGGACTTTTGTACATATACACTATACAAGCACACCTGTTTATCATGGGAAAATTGTTGTAGCCCCCTTAGACAGGTCCAGCCGCCAAAACGCATCAGATAGGAATTTTCATTGACTTGAAATGGCATGTTGTAGAAATGGTGAAAATGAGGGGAACACGCCCAGTGTCATAGGCTTCAAGATTAGTGTTTATATGTGCTATTTTGTTCTTTGCCTGCCCCACAATTTTTTTACTCATATTTACATCATTACTGTCTTCCTTTTGAAGTATGCAGGGAGTATATGTATATAATAGTGATACCAAGGACCCCCAGAGACCAATATTGAATGTTTACTATAACTAGGTACTTGAAAGTTAGTGTTGTGAGCCTTAACCTGCATATATATGTATTATGCAACAATGATGAAAAGTCCTACTCAAGATCTGTACTCATTTAGCCCTGGACCAAAATCTGAATAGTGAGATGGTAGTTCTTGGAAAGGAATAAAGCAAGCAGCCAAAATGATCATAGTCTGGGGTGAAAGTTCAGAGCAAAGCCAATCAAAAACCCAAAGTCTTTGTAGTTGTCTCTAAACATCTGTTTTTCTGCTTCTAGAGATGGTTGAAATCTTTGAAATTTTGATATTTTAGCAATATTTCACTTTTAAAAGGATTCATTTTTAATTAACATTCACATTATAATCATGGATCAAAAAAGCATTTTTCATGGAGTTCTAGTTCATTTTTAATAACTGTTATTTTTAGCTTAGTTACTCCATTGTTTTTTTTGTTTGTTTGTTTGTTTTTCTGTCGCTACTGTATGTCCCTCTTCTAAATGCATCTGGATGCCGTGCTGCGTGATATGGTTTAGTACTAGTGGTGGCAATGGTGATGAGGAGACGGTTGGACTGGATGATCTTGTAGGTCGTTTCCAACCTTGTGATTCTATGAATGTCCTTTCAGTTATCTAGTAAAGGGTACCCATGGCTTCACTTCCTTCTGGAAGTGTTTTGGGGAGGTGTAGAAGAGGACATGGCATACACATGGTGAATTCTGATCAGCAGTGTTTAAAGTATAAACAGAAACCTTTGATCCTATTGATCATGCTGAACTCTTATTATTTTTTATTCAGTGTTGCTTCCATGTTTTCTTTTTTTTTTTTCAGTTTTCTTCTCAAACGTGGACTACTACCTACTAATCCTCTCTATACTGTTTCCCTCCTGATATCAGTTCTTATTATCATGTAATAAACATACTGATCAGTACAGCTGCCAGTCATGGGAAAAAGAGATGCTATTTTCACTGCAAAATTTAAGGACAGGGTTGTAGAGAAGCTTTATTTTACTGGGACAAAATATGTTACAGACATTTTTTTCTGAACTGCAGAATCTCATAAAATTGTTTTATGGTTGGGGGTAGCAGAAGAATTCTGCAGCAACTAAAATACTGGAGTAGATTCTACTTTTTGTACCTTTTACGTCACAGAAAATTTCTTAAATCATTTTTCTGCTTCCCTTTTTTCTCTGTAAGATGAAAATTTGCTTTGATTTATTGCTGTGAGCATAAAATTGTTCATTTATTTTTGGGTGGTCAGATATCACAGGAGCACAGAGCTATCTGAACAAGTAATAGTATTCCAGATGAAATTTTTATCATTCACATCCTTACGATCAGATTATTAATTCATGAGTACCCTTGTACTTTCCTGCAGCTGCAACAAGTATGTTAAGATGCACAGCTGCAAAATGTTTGAAATCACATGAAGGCAGTGCAAGTGGTCCTGTACTTCCTAGCACAATGATCAGGGTAATTTTGATCCTATACCCACAATCCAGAAGCTTGTATTTGCTGAAGATCTTGTCAGAACTGTCTAGCTCTTATTTATTGTCTGCATTTCATAAACATCTTTTCACAAGATCAAATCCTCCAGGAGTCTTTCTTTTCTTTTCTTTTCTTTTCTTTTCTTTTCTTTTCTTTTCTTTTCTTTTCTTTTCTTTTCTTTTCTTTTCTTTTCTTTTCTTTTCTTTTCTTTTCTTTTCTTTTCTTTTCTTTTCTTTTCTTTTCTTTTCTTTTCTTTTCTTTTCTTTTCTTTTCTTTTCTTTTCTTTTCTTTTCTTTTCTTTTCTTTTCTTTTCTTTTCTTTTCTTTTCTTTTCTTTTCTTTTCTTTTCTTTTCTTTTCTTTTCTTTTCTTTTCTTTTCTTTTCTTTTCTTTTCTTTTCTTTTCTTTTCTTTTCTTTTCTTTTCTTTTCTTTTCTTTTCTTTTCTTTTTTTTTTTTTTTTTTTTTTTATTTAAAAAAAAAAAAAAAGCCTAAGTTGAGCACCTTAAAGCTTACAAGGTTTGTTTTCTAGCCAATAATATTTTCATATCCTTAAAGCATGGACTTCAGAACTGGGAACAACATTTGAGCAGTAACCTTAAAATTGTTTTGTGAGCCAGCAAGAGTGTTTCTTCCTTTTATTGGACAGTACTCAGTGTGTGTTTTATGACATGAGTGGTTTTTTTTTTTTTGCCACAGCACATTGCTGGGGACTCATGATTTTGACAGTTTTTTAGTTTTCTCTTGATGGCCTATAAGTGTGGTTCCAAATGGAGCTCATTGTATTTTCTGTATCAGCTATGTTACTGCTTCTAAGAGATGCTTTTTGTTTGTTTGTGTTTTTAAAGTGATAATTTTGCCAGGAAATCAAGGCAGTGTTTGTATTCTATCATTCTCATAATTTTTGACCCCTCTGCTTTTGTGGAGCATTCTGCAAATTGTACTAGCAAAATTTACCACTGTCTATTTCAATTAAATTTTTAATGGTGTTGAACCAAGTCTCAATTCTTTAAGGACTTCACTGAGAAGAGTTACACTGCTTGATAATTTAGTTTGAGGTTGACATTAAACAAATCTTTCATCCAAGATACATGCTGCTAGATGCATGTAATACAATTACAGAAATGAAAATCTTATCTAGATATCCAGGAGAACTTTGTGTTCCATTGGTGCTATTCATACTATGATTGTTCTAGAGAGATAACAGAAACTGTTCTCCAGTATTTACCTGGTAGGTCTTACTAATTTTTTATTTTGTATTTTTTTGCCTGTATTTGCAAATAGATTCCTAAACTAATTCCCTCCATCACATGACCCTAGGTTGACTAATGTGCGTATAGTTTCTCTATTTTTTCCAAACTTTTTTTTTTTTTTTTTTTTTTGGTGTTTATGCAGGATTGAAGGTCTCCAACAGTAGTCCCTTTAATATTCTTTACTTTGGTCCATGGTGGTGGTATCAAATCATCTAATTTCTATTCATATCTGGCTTAGTTACAGGTAGAAAATAGTGTTGAAACAGCAGCAGCGTGTGTAGGGTAGATTTCTGTGGGCACAAATTTGAAAATGATCTGCCCTTTCTGTGTTGCTTTATACAACCTCGTCATCAAATTTTAGAAATGACTGAGTTTTTGTCATAAATTCGTTGTGTACTTCACTTTTTTCCATGCTTACATTATCATATTTTATTCTGTTTAATGATGCTTCTGCATCTTCATATGACTCATTACAAGCGGGTCATTTAGTGACCACACACAAACCTTTGTCAGCAATATTTGAGCTCTCATGAAATATTCTAAAGTCCAACTTTCATAATTCTTGTAACTGTACCCTGTTTAATTTTTAGCAATGTTTTTTGTGTACTTGGGAAAAGCAAATTCTTTTACGGTTTGCAAAAGAGAAGGTCTCCTACTGATACTCCTTTTATACAAGTGAGAAGCTAGTAGACAGCAGCGGTGATGTGATTCTTATGTTGAATTTAGGAACTGCTAATTTTGTATTTGTGTCTATCAAAATAACACTTAGTGTTGGATTATCCTGCACTGGATTCAATCTTGCTGTTGTTAAGAGTATCATACAGAGCCTTAAAATTCTGATAAAGTTGTGATGCTTTGTGAGTTGTTTAGCAAATACTTCTGAGATTGCATTTATCTGTGCTAATTAACCAGTCATTCCATGTTTTAGACAGTTTGTTTCATTCTCTGGTGAGATTAGATGCCTACCTCGTTCCTGGATCTTTGTCATTAGATGAGCTTATTAGCTTTGTAATCCTTAAGCATTTGGTGATAGGCTGCTATCTGGGATTCTGAAGCAGATACAGATTTCTAACTGAAATGGTCCCTTGCTGGGTTTATTATAGAGCAAACATGAAATGTTCAGGAAATATAAGATGACTCTGAAACAGAATTGTTTGAATTATATAACACAATTCTTCCACATGAACACCTTGCTTGTTCTTGTTTATATCTAGAATGTTAATATAAACATACGATAATTATTTTATGCTGCTTTTATGTCTCCTGTCTCCTACTGCAGCATTATGAATGTTGACTTCCTTTTTTTTAGTTAGTGAATACCCTGATAGTAACAATCTTCATTGTTATTTCTTTGCATTGGAATAGGAGGAGGTTTTAGCTGTGTAGTTCAAGTAAGTCAGTGGTGAGGAAATCCAGCCATTTATTTTTCCAAATGCCATGGAGGAAGTCTATGGAAGTTTTTTGGTCACAGCAACTGTTTCCATTCTGAGTATTTTTAATGTAGAAAAAAAACCCAATGTATCTTCCTGTCAGTCTCATTCTTAATAATGCACAGTAAACTTTTTGGAGTACTTTCATAAAGAGATTCATTTTGAGGTTGGAAACCTTCAGCTTTAGAGCATAATATTTTGGCAAAACAGTATATTATTTGGAAAAAGATGTCCTTAGTAAAGGGAGCTCTCAGGCACCTCAATACGTCTGTTAACAGATCTAACACTAGTGCTGATGTTATTTTTCTCAGTGATAACAGATATGGGGATAAACAGCGTACTGTGTATTAGCAGCACTTTTAATAGCATTTTCACTATATTTTCATACTTAATGTTGATTTGATGCTTATTTTATGTTTCAGAATTTTAAGGGCATTTCCT
This sequence comes from Tetrao urogallus, assembly GCF_951394365.1. NCBI lineage: Eukaryota > Metazoa > Chordata > Aves > Galliformes > Phasianidae > Tetrao > Tetrao urogallus. The sequence continues at coordinate 71,483,616 of NC_136814.1, read as the reverse complement.
TGCCTACTTTTGTTAAGAGTTAAGAAAATTTTTGAAATTATTTTTCTTCTATTAAGTAACTGGTATGTACCAGGACAATTATGGGATTCATTACTCCCATATAAAATCAAATGAAAGTGAAAGCAATTGGAAAATAATTTTTGAGCATCATTAGTAGAACGTGCTGCATTTCAGTGGCTCATATTCAATTCCCGTTCGTAACATGTCCTGTCATTTCTGTCCTGCCTGACAGACAGAAGGGCTTTTACTGTTTCTCACTTGAGGAACAAGTTTACAGAGAATTTTGTTTTCGTGTTTTAAATCACAGGATGACTTTGAGCTACTGATGTGACACCATCAACAAAAAAGGCAGTTTGAACCTAGGATGCAGGATAATTTATGAAGCCAAGCAAGTATTAAAGATAGTGCACGATGTGATGCCGCTGCTTGATGCTGAAACATCACAGGAAGTACTGAAGTATTTTGCTGCCCAAGCAGCAGAATAAACGAAGTCGGACTGTGAGAGAAGTATAGAAAGGGGCAGCTAGGATGGTCAGTAAAGTCTGTTGTACATGAGGAGATTAAAAAAGTCTGACCTTTTCAGCATAGCAAATGAAGGCTGAGAAAGAGTATGGTTGGCCAAGGGAATAAATACCTGGACAAAGAGAGAGCTGTTAAAATCATCTTTTAGTTTGACACAGAAATAAATGTGTATAAACTCTCTGAGTAAATTAAGCTGGAAATGAGAAGACAGAAGGCTCAGCTGATTTTGGGACTGGTAATAGTACTTGGAAGCAAGAATGGAGTTAATTTTAAGCTGGATTTTTCTTAATTTGTCAATAATGTGATTTAGTCAGCTTGTCCAGTATAGTAGGGGTACTGGCTTCCACTTCTGTATTCTCTTGAAAGTTACTAAATTCTCTAAGAGAACTGAAAGCAATGGTATTGCACCATTTTTTTTTTTCTCCATCTTTTTGAAGGTAAATATATTTTGTAACTGCTACTGCTGTGAACTTTAGGTCTCCGAAGAACAAAACTTGTTCGTTCTGGTTTTGATAATATTAGCAACAGAAAAGGCAGAACAGAACATTAGCATACAAGATTGCTGTCAGTTGATGAATTAGCCAAGTAGTTTTCAGCTTTATCTTTCGTTATAGTGAAACTCTTCTCTCTGAAGAGTTAGCAAAAATATAAAGTAATGGAACGCTTTTGAGGATGATGTATTAATATATCCTGTGACTTCTGACAGAATAAAGAATGCATGATTATGCTGTTCCTCATAATGTTAGTAGAGGTCATGTTCCCAAAATTGGCAAAAACTATAAATGTTGATAAATCTGCAGAAATTTTTGATTTGGCTCTTTACATTTTGTGGAGCAATTTCTCCACAACATTTTTCCCAGTGGAGAAGAAGCTGGGGGTCTTGACAGGTGAAAAACTTAATATGAGCCAGCAGTGTGCCCTTGTGGCTTGGAAGGCAAATGGTATCCTGGGTTCCATCAGAAGACGGGTGGCCAGCAGGGACGGGGAAGTGATTGTCCCCCTCTACTCTGCTCTTGTGAGGCCTCATCTGGAGTACTGCATCCAAGTACTTTTGTCCCAGTACAAAAAAAGACAGGGAGCTGTTGGAGAGGGTCCAGAGGAGGGCTATGAAGGTGATCAGGGGACTGGAGCACCTCCCTTATGAAGACAGGCTGAGGGAGCTGGGCTTGTTCAGCCTGGAGAAAAGAAGGCTGTGGGGTGACCTCATTGCAGCATTTCAATACCTAAAGGGAGCCTACAGAAAGGAGGGGAATCAACTGTTTGAGAGGGTTGATAACTGCATGACAAGGGGAAGTGGTTTTAAGTTGAGGGAGGGTAGATTTAGGTTGGATGTCAGGGGGAAATTCTTTACAGAGAGAGTGGTGAGGTGCTGGAACAGGCTGCCCAGAGAGGTTGTGGATGCCCTGTCCCTGGAAGTGTTCAAGGCCAAATTGGATGGGGCCCTGGGCAGCCTGGTCTAGTATTAAATGGGGAGGTTGGTGGCCCTGCATGTGGCAGGGGGGTTGGAGATTCATGATCCTTGAGGTCCCTTCCAGCCCTGGCCATTTGTGATTCTGTGATTTTCTGAAACGGTATAAATGAGGCAGGTGACGGATTAGGTGATCTCTGTGTGCTAGTTCATCCCTATGCTTTTATTTGTTGAATAGTAGTTGTTATAATTATTTTGCCAAAAAACCTCTCTGGGAAGTGAAAATTTTCATCCGGGGAGTTTTTGTGCCAGGTACATAAAGAATTTGAACAGCAGCATGAGTTTAGCAGTGCAAAGCAGCTATTGAAAACACTGCATGACTTTACCTGTGGTTGTTCCAGTGAATAACCATGAACCTTTAACTGAGTACTGTTAATATTTCATTGTTGTATTTCTTTCCATGATACACATAAACTTGTATGTAATGTATAAGAAGAATGCAAATGAGGGTCACTCAATACCCTCAAATATTCAATTGAATTGCTGTTTGAAAAGACTTGTACTATTTAATCACTTAAATTAATCCCCTTGGGATTCTAGAAAGTGTTGGCTTGTTTGTTTTGCTTTTGAGTATCTGGATATTACATGTTTCACGTTCTTGTTCAAAGCCTACTGAAGTCTCATCACATGGGCAATGTGAGCTTTTGCTTGTGCTTGTGAAGGTTTCAGGCCTCTTCCCTGCCCTAGAAGAGGGTGATCACTGGCACCAGCAAGATAACAAGTGAAAGGTAACCAGATGTAGGGAAATACGAAGTGAAAAGGGGGATAAGTGCTCACAGGGAAGAAGGAAAATAATAGGCTTGAGGGCTTGAGTTGGTTTATTAGTGCTGCTCTTGTACGTAACCCCAGACCTACTTTTTGAAATAAAAGGAGCAAAACAGTTTTTCATGCTTTTAAGCAGGGAGAACAAACAAAAGCAAGAATTAAATGAAGTGCTAAGAAAGCAATGACATTCCAGAAAATTGAATTTTATAAAATTAATCTATCATAAACTCATTTTTTACTGTGCCTATAAATGTACCTATACACTGCATTCATCTTGTAGTAAATGTAAACAGCATTTTTCACACTGTGAAATTCTCACCCAGCTGTTCCACTGTGACTGAACTTCATCCCAAATGTCTTTCATGGTTCACATGGATGGCCTTGGTGCTTAGTAGAGTGAAATTTCAATCCAGATCTGAAATGCAGTTTTTGAGAGATTTGTGCATATGCTTAGTATGAAATATGTATTTCTGTTGCTGTTACGTATGTGCCTTATCTGTCAGGTCATAGGTGAGCGAGTGAGATTTTGTGGAACTAGAGCTTTTGCTGATATAAGAAAAAAAGAGAGAGAACCACTGGAAATGGATTTCTTTTCTTGTAAAACTGAGTTGATCTCTTTTGTTGTCCTCTAAGTTAATTTTTGTCATGACATTTTTTAGTTTTCTTAATATTCTGGATCTAGTTAGACTCTGCCTTTGCTATTATTTGTTCCAGGGTTCTGTCCAGTCAATGCAGTTGGTTTAATACAGCAAAACCTGAAGGACTTAGGATCAGGATCCTGTTGTAATAAATTCTGCTTGAGAGTAAGCTATCCCTGCCCCATAAACCTCACAGTTCCTTGTTGTTGTTGTTGTTGTTGTTGTTGTTGTGAAGTGACTGAACCCCTTTTAGGAAAATGGGGAAATAGTGTCTCAGTGCAACTCTTCCATTATAGCAGCAGGGCTAGACAGTTAGTGCTTTGATTTATAACAGCGCTGTAATCTAAATAGGAAGCAGGTGGAGTTACAACTGGGTATGATACTTGGGATATTAATGGCTTGGCTTGGCAGTGGAATTTCTAAAGCTGTATATACTTTTTCTGTCTTAATTATGCATTCATTAAAAGCTTTTATACCCAACAGAATAAAGTAAATATTTTTTGATCTCTGTAGTGTGCTCCCAGACTGTAGATTTGCACAGCAGGGTCTTGATAATCTGAATAAATTGTATTTCCCCAAGGAGTTTATCTTTCAAATAAGGTCATAAAGAAATGCATTCTTTCCCTTTAGTTCTCCTTGTGTTTTTTTCTGCTATTTATAACACAGAGTACATGAACAGAGGTATATTGTACTCTACTGTGTACTTGGTTATGATTAACTCTAATTTATCAATCTGTTACTTGCATCCTTTTCTGTGGCTTGTGCAATGCAATTATTCTTTAAAGTAAAAATGAATAAGGATGGATTTGGAAGTAATTTAAATACAATGTTTATATTCTTGTTTGACAATTTATCACTTCTCTATATCAAAATAAACCTCTGAATTAACACACAGATGATGTCACATCATTTATTTTGTTTATTTAATGTTGTCTTTCAAGTTATGTTTTTTGGAAAAGTGATCTTCTTTTACAAATGCTTTAAATGTCAGCTGATTGTTAAATTGGTTTGACATCTAAAAGCTGAAACTGAAGACCAGTAATGTAGAACAGCAGAGTCTCTTATCTGTGGCATGGCAAAGAAGGAAGGTAGAGTGAGTAGACTGCATAGAATCAAAGGTAGTTTCTCATTGTAGAAGATGCTGATAAAAAATTTGGTCAATTTATTGCAGAATCACAGAATCATAGTAGTTATAAGGGACCTCTGGAGAGAATCTAATCCAATCTATCTGCTAAAGTAGATTCCCTGGAATAGGTTACATGAGAAAGTGTCTAGGAGAGTTTTGAATGTCTCTGGAGAAGGAGACTCCACAACCTCTCTGGGCAGCTTATTTCCATGCTATGTAACCCTCAAAATAAAGAAAAATTTTCCTCATGTTTGTATGGAACTTTCTGTGTTCCAGTTTGTTCCTGTTGCCCCTTGTTCTAATGCTCAGAGTCACTGGAAAGAGCCTGGCCCATCCACTTGGTCCCCACCCAAAGGATATTTATAAACATTGATAAAATCCCCTCTATTTCTCTTCTCCAAGCTCAACTGTCCCAGGTCTCTCAGCCCTTCCTCCAGGGTCTTAATCATCTTTGTGGCCCTCCACTGGGTACTCTCTAGAAGTTCCCTGTCTTTTTTTGGTATGGAGTAGCCCAGAACTGGACACAGTCATCCAGGCCTCACCAGGGCAGAGTAGAGGAAGAGGTGTATTGTACCTCCCTTGACCTGCTGGCCGTGTTCTTTATGATGCATCACAGCATACAGTTGGCTTTTGCCTGATTTCTTACTCTTAGGAATTCATCAATCTTGAATTTGGAAGGAGTGATGCTTGAATGTCAACCAGTTCTCTTGGCCCTCTTACTTGCCAAAGACCTAACCCATGGGGCACCTCCAAGTAGATCATTGAAGAGGTCAAAGTTGGTCCTCCTGAAATCCAGGGCTGCAGTCCTACTTATTGCCTCATTTCTTCTACAATCCCAAACTCTGCTATCTCATGGTCACTGGCTGCCCCCAATCTTTGCATTCCTAGCCCGCTTGTTCCTTCCTTGTAAGAACAAGGTCCAGCAACACGCTTCTCCCTGTTGGCTCCACTACCACATGTGCTAGAAAATTATCTTTTTTTTTAAGTCCCCCATGAGAACCAGTGCCTGTGATCATGAGGATGCTTTCAAGTGTCTGTAGAAGACTTCATCAACTTTCTCCTCCTGATCAGGCAACCTGCTGTAAATGCCCACAACTATGTCACTCATGTTAACCTTAATTCTCACTCATAAGCTCTCTACTCATTCCTCATCATTCTTTAGGCAGAGCTCCACACTTTCCAGTTGTTCTCTCACATTAAGAGAATTCCACTGGCTTGCTTTGATGGTCTGTATTTCTTAGTATGTAGCAATTCATTATAGTATTCCAGCCATGAACTGTCCTACCATGTCTCCATGATTGCAGTGAGATCTTGGCTGCAATCACACACAGATCTCTAATTCTTTATGTTTATTCAGGATATTCAGTTTCCCCAGTGGGATGTTTGAGGATTCCACATAGCTGTACATAGACTTGAAGTGACTGGCTTCCATGACTCATGTCATGGAAGGCAGTGAAGGAACGTCTGTCATTGATCTGGTTGTCATGGCTTATTCCCCAGTTGGTTGCAATGGTGTGAATATTACCATTTTGGATCCAATCCCCCAAGTCCTTCAGTTTAAAGCCTGTCTCATTTAGTTACCCTGGCTGCTACCAAAAATTGCCCTTTTATGGACAGGGAGGAATGGGATCCACCTAACGGGTTACAGTCATCACAGAAAAATACACATAAAAACCAAAACCCTTCCACCAGCACTTGCCATATAGACAACAGTTGATATGTGTTATGTCTGTTTCTGGATCCCCTCTTTCCTCGAACTGGTTGAATTAGTTTGACTTCATTCTGAGATTTTAGAACCATTTCAACTGTTAGCTTAAGGTGTTGTGTTTTTTTTTAATTATCTTATGCATATTTTCTTGTCTGAATGTTTCATCAGTTCATCAGTGTAAAATACATTACATTAGAAGAGAGGAGATTGCTACCTTTCCCTAATTCTTTTCAACTCTTTGTGACAGTTTTGCTTGTGTTTCTATGTCATCCTTTGCTTAAAAAAAAATATGTGGCTTACATTTAAAAGTTTTTATAAACCAGATGCAAAGCTACAATGCCCTTTTCTTGTGTTTTTTTTTCTTTAAGTACATATACTATGATACAGTTCCAGAAGAAAGATTTAGAAAGATTTGCACAACTTTAGCACAATATAATAAAATGGATGGAAACCAGAAACAGACGTAACTCTTACTTATAACCAGAAGTAAATTTTCTATTTAGTAACGTGTTTCATTTTTCATTTATTTAACACATTTTTCATTCAGTTAAGAGTTTAGCTTGAAAACGTGTTCATCAGAAGCTAGTCAGTCTAAGTTAAGTGATTGCTTTGATGGTTCCTTTTTTTTTTTTTTTTTAAAAAAAAAAAAAAAAAAAAAAGCCAGAAGATAAGCTGTATTTTTTTGCAACTAACTTGCATAGTGCATTTTAGTCTGATATGCTTGAAAGTCTTACCAGACATCAAGAGCTTGGTTATCTAATCTATAGGATGCATCTTGCAGTCTCAGCATGACTTTTTTTGCCTTCTGATATAATCACAGAGACAGCAGTATACAGTACTGTATAATTTTGATTGGAAAATTGGTATGATGTTCTAATAATTTTCATTTGTAAAAGCTAATGCACTGCTGCTTATACTTTGAAATACAAACCCATGGATCAATTCAGACTTTATGAAAAACACAAATATGTGTTTTTGATTACAGGCCAAGACCAGCTTTGACAAAATGTACTTGCAATATTCATCAAGCAGTAAACCATGAGTCCAGCAGGTCACTAACACATTGTGTTAGACAAAGCATCGAAAATCTGCCAGCCAACCAATAAAAATAAGTAAACAAATAAAACCCATAATAAATAAATAACATTATAAACAAAGATCTGATGAGAGTTTGTTTTTATCCAGAGTTCAAGCTCTCTGCTGTATGACAGCTTTCATCAAAAACTTCAGTTGGTGTCATTCTGAGGGGGTGGAGGAGCCTGAGGGATCATCAGAAAAACCAAGACAAAAAATTCAGGTGTAACGGTGTTTTCCAGATTTCACTGAAAATGCGAAGATTTTTTTAGGGAAAAATTGTGTTTGTGTGCCACATTAGTCTGTAATAATAAGAAAATATTCTGCTATCTCTAGTATTGCCCTCTTCTGAAGTCTGTTTTTAAACCATCTGTCCTCCACTGAGTTGGGATGTTATTCCTCAGATCATAATTCCTGATTATGTATTTATTTTTATCCTCTCCAGAAATAGCTGTTGACAAAAGACCTCAATGTAATACATCAAGTTGTTCTAAATTTCTTTCAGAATGTTTGACGTTCATTCAATCAAGGGGCTTTTTGAGCAAATATTCTTCCTAACCAGCGTGGTTGCCGTCTGTTAAATGCTGGGAGATGTACTTTGATTATGCTGTGTGATGTTGGTGCCACCGCTGCATGGTGCTGTGAGGAACCATCTGTGATCTGCAGATATTAAATCATGGAGGAAGCACATTGACCAGATACTTTTCATATAAAATTCCTTCCTTTCTCTTTGTTTTTCTGCAGCTATGGGAGATTTATCCTTGCCTCCTCTGTGTTAACGTGAAGAGCAGGTGACATTATGGAGCTGTTCAGAATTTCAGTCTTTGGGGCTGATGGCTGTTAGTGCTTATTCTGGCAATTTAAACACCTTCTCTTTGCTCTTTCAAGAAAAGGAAGAGAAGCTTCTATCCAACAGTTTAAGTAGATAATGAATGGGATTTGTCTTTAATCTACATCCCTGCCAGTGAAACTGGGTGTTCAGGTTGGGAGGTAATGCAGCAAATAGGCACCTCTGAAGGAATGTGATTCAGTTTTCTCCAGCACTGACTCCTCCAAGCAGGTGAAAAAAATTCTTTCTTCACTCTCCATTGCATATGCATAAACAGCTCCACAGTCATTGGGACAGCCACCCAATTCACACGTTCGAGATGTAGCCCATAAAACCTTCCAAAAAAACCCTCTTCGCACTTTCCCATCTTCCCTGTTGCTCTGCTCGATCTGCCAGCCGTGCAGCTCATTTGACATTTACAAGATTTCTTGTCAGTTTCATTTGGTTCTGCCATCCCATCCAGCAGAGCAGCGAAAGTGAAATTGCCTTAATTCAGTCTGTTTCTCTTCCCTGCTCTAGTCCCAGTGTTAACGAACCCGTGGAGTGGAAATGACAACAGTTCTTGTCACTTTCACACCTGGAGCTGGTCAAGGAGAAGGCTGCTGAGAGGGAGCAATGCAGGAAATTGGAAGGTGAAAACTGAGGCTGTGAAGGGGAGAAGAAGAGACATGTGAGCATACAGCAAGAACAGAGAGACTGGATAAACAAGCTTTTTTACCAAATGGCCTAAGTGCTTTTCTCCAGCCTGGGTGAATTCTGAAGAGCCTGTGGTCTAGAGCAGCTGACACTAATTTACAGGGGGTGCCAAGACAGAAATATTAGTCTATAAATGTAAATTACCTGGTACGAGGATGAAGAAAACATCTTGCTCAGTCTGTAGCTTTTGTCTCTGCAGGCTTGCTGCTGTGAGAAGGAAGGGGTCAAAGAACAGGAGGCCAAGATCCACTATAGGTTGCTGTCATTGGTTTGAAAAAGAAAGGACTATTTGTTCACTGAAGTTAAGCTTACGCATAATAAAACGTAGCTCACCATCTCAAATTTTGTGAGGTTTCATGGAACTAAAATTTGTACTGCATAGGTGCTCTAGATCAATCTGAATGGTAAATAATGAGCAAACAATTGCTTTGTAGCAAACTACTGCAGTTAAAAATACACTTCTTAACTCCTATGATCTTTTGTTATAAACCATGCCGGTGTATTATTTTATATATGAATCTGTATTTCTTACAGATGCTGTATGCATATGTAACTGTTGCAGTTGTAATATAAATGACTGGTATCGTATATATTTGCATATGCCCTGGTAACATTTGCACATATGTTTTGAATGAAGCTATGTTAATTGTATTACCTTCTTTTCCTCAGCTTCCAAAAGAACAGCCTTTATTTGAGACCTTGGGGTTTTTCTTTCTTTCTTTCTTTTTTTTTTTTTTTTTTTTTTTTTTTTTTTTTTTTTTTTCTTCTGAGACGTATTTTGTTTGCTTCACCCATCTAGGAATTAAATAGTTTTAATTACTTGGACCTGTATAAGCTTGCGGACCTCTTCAACCTCACTTTGTTGGAGAATGCAGTGGTTGACTTCTTAATAAAACATCTCTCTGAGCTATTGAAGAGTCATCCTGAAGAAGTTCTGGCACTCCCATACTGTCTCCTTCGAGAGGTTTTTAAAAGTGATAGACTCACTTCACTCAGTGAAGAACAAATCTGGCAGGTAAGAAGACTGGTGAACGAGCAGAATGTGTGATACTCTCTTAAACTATTGCAATGCATTGTTGTTTTGGATCCCTGAAGCAATCTCAAGTGAGAAGAAATGTTGAGGAAAAAGCTGCGAATAACAACTGCAGGAAATTTTAAAATTAATTTAAAAAAATGTATTGCATGAATGCAATTAGTTTGTTTGAAAGAAAACTTTATTTTATTGGTTAACTTGTGTTTTTTGGATGTGGCCAGAGATTTTCTTCCAGATTCACCTTCGACTGGTGGGAAGAGATGGCTGATGCATCTGACACAATTGTCATCATCTCTGGTAGGGCTAGTGCCACAAGGCTGGTAGCAAATCTGCTGCTTCAGTCTGTCCCGTTTGCTTCAGACAAGCTTAGCTCCATTACTTCAGCTAGCGCTTGAAATCCTTTACTGCGACTGACTTTGTCTGAAGGAAACTGAACTGCTCTACTCAAAGACGAGTGGAGGCTTTGGTGGAAGCTTTGTAGCAAGAAACTGTTGATGGCAAACATTTCCTTTAAATTAACTTGGATCCAGAAAAGCACCAGGTTGCCAACCATAGAATATTAACAATATTAAAGCATTGTCTTGCAACACCTAGTATGAGGGGAAAAAACATCTATTGTGTAAAGAGAAATACAAAAACTAAAACTGAACATGTCCCTGGAAACATTCCTATGAGATGTCTGTAAAAATTGCAGCTTGTGATATAGTGTAAGTTAATCTCTACAACGTTTGTTACCCAAACACTTCTTTTTTCTTTTTGCTGTTTTATAGACGGGAAGTATTTCAGGGTATTTTAAGGTGGAATATAATTTGCTTGAAAGAAATCTGTGCTTTCTTTTAGGAAGCTGGTTATCTTGGTCCATCAGAGAAGACTGAGAGTCTTTCTACTGATTTGTATTTCAATCTCTCTTATTCATCTACTTATCTTTTGGATTATTTTACTATACAATTTCATGAATATGCCATTGTTTTCTCAAAGTGTAAAATATGTGTTCACTTTGTAGGGCAATTCACCTTCCACGGATGAATAGTTTCATGCAGGAAGAAAGTATTCTTACAAAATGAAAATGCATCATTAAGCTCTTCAAACCACAAAGACGGTGTGCAGGTGCACCTTAATCCGTCAGGCTGATAACTGACACAGCATTTTCCAAAACTTTGAGGCTAGCTTATGGAGTATTCAAGAAGATATTTTCTGCAGATAGTAATATAGAGCTAGAGTGTTTCTTGTGAAGATCTCTGGAGGATGTCTGTACAACAGAAACTGCAGCAAACTATCTGTGATGTTTTTTGTTGTTGTTGTTTTATTTTGTTTTGTTTTTAGGCAGGATACTCTGGAGTCCTAGCCCACATTCTGTTTCTCATAAAGGGTTTTGATGTACAAGTTTGTATAGGAGGCATGTCTGATTGACTGATTTGCTTTGTTTTTCTGCAGATTCACTTAAATCTCCCAGCTATGTGCTTGTAGATACTTTCGCTAGAAAAGTAGCTGCAGAAAACCATTCAGGTATTATTTAAGGCCAGCTCTGTAATGAACAAGCATGCACAGGGTTGCGTCCAGGTACACTGTGCAACCTGCTGAAACAGTTCTGGAATTTGGGTTTTTAAATCTTGTCATTATCCTATCCTGCAGGAAGAACTCAGAAATGGCTTTCTTAATTGTGTACACTCCAGTCAATGGGCACTCTGTGGGGAAAAGCTTATGTTTCTGTCTCAGGACCATATTGAGGAGAGATACTCATAGGTAATACGCTGCTTTCTGAGTGATAACAAACTCCACACTGTCCATTTAAGTGTTATCATAATTGCCTCTCTAAAGGTTACTAATGCTGTTATGAAGAATTTTTTAAACTAGTTTTCTGCTGTAGGCAAAACGTGTGCATCTTTTAATTCAGTCTGTACACCCGGGAATAAATATGTATTTACAAATATTCCAGGTCTCTAGAATGAATTAAAAGACATACATACATATTTACCAATTTAGGCATTCAGAAAGCAATAAGAAACTGGTTTTGCTTTATCTTAGTAAATACGTAATTCCCTCATAGTCAACCCAATAGAAGAAAATCAAATCAGACCGACTGTATTGCCTCAAGTGTAGTTAAGTTCATCATTTTTGCTAAGGTTATAGTGGTAATGCAATATACCATGGAAGAATCTAATATTCAGCCCAGGGTGAAGATTGGGTATGCCAGAGGATTAGTGTCAGGGTGCTTTATAGAAGTGAAACTTGATGGACAGGTTGGAGACAGATCTACAGAATCTCATTAAATTGCTGAATTGTTCATTACTGAGCACTCTCACTGTAATAAAGTGCTCATTGACTTTGACAAATCCCCATCCCACGTCTTAAGGAAGAACAGCAAAGCAAGAGGTGTTGGGGAAGCTAGAGGAAATTGGCACAAAGTAGGAAAGATAATATAAAAGCTGATGGGGGATGCTGCCATTTGATTTGCCTGTCTTACCTGTAACTAGTGGTGCTTCCTCTGCATACATGCACACACGTGTTATGGCAAAATAAGCTCACAATGTCCCTAAGGCACCTTTACTAGGAGGGCTCCAAGGAAGCCCTAAGCATAAATTCAAGCTTCCCTCAACAATCCTCTGGAAAAGATGTCGCTGTCTGGAGAGCAGAGTTATTTTTGGTAATTTAAATTCCAAATGTCCACTGGGCAATTAAATCCTGCTGCACATAAAGATTAAGGCAGTTATTTTAACGCATCAAAATACACAGAATGATGTCTGAATGCGATATACACTGAAGTGATTGCATCTCACACCTGTCACATCTGGGATTTTTGTTAGACTACCAATTATAATTTGCCCAATTTCAGTCAATACTGTAAAATACAAGCTTGAACAAACCATGCTTGAAAAAATCAAACAGTAATATTAATGTCAATATGTTAGGATGTGGATTAGTGTAGTATGACTTGGTGATTCCTGTTGAATCTTTCAGGAGGAAAAAGGTGACTTGTAAACCTGGTTAAAGTGGACAAACGACATAGTTCACTTCTCTTATTACTTCTCAAAATCTTAAGAAACTCTTTGGTAGGCATCTTAAAATAGTGGAGAAAATAGACAGGAGATACAATTATTTGCTTCTTAAAGCAAGTAAGTGGAAAGAAAATCCAGCAGAAGCCCCCCATAGGCTAAGAGATGGGAGAGAAACTTGCGAGCCTTAATGTAATGATTGTTTTAATGAGGCTAAGCTTGTAATGATTATTAGGTGACACAGAATTTTTTTTTCATATTGATTTCCACATTTTACCAATGTGTGAGATTATGAAATATTACCTGTGATTTGTCAGCTGCATTAAGGTATGAGTTTGGCTGAATAGAAATAAAGGACGAAAATCAAAGAAGAATCCTGAAGATGTTGGAGGACAAAAAGCAAATTCTTTGCTATTTTTTCTATTCATCACAAGCTGCCCAGCATGTTTTATTCACAAGAATAATCATGATGAGGACATAAATGTCTAGTTTATCATGGAGTGAAAAGTGAATCCTTTCATAATTGGCCATTACTAGACAGGCTCATTGGCTCTACTTTAAGGAAGCAGATGAATTCTTTCTCTTGATAATTGAGAAGGTAACTGACACTGTACAAAAGAAAGCATTCTCAGAGATATCTGTCAAGAGAGAGCTTCTTGCTGGCAACATAGAAAGTAGAAACCAAGCCAAAATTTTAAGTAATAAACCCATTATTCGATGCTGTTAGAAATGTTGCTGCATGCACATGGTAGCAGGCTGTTACAATGAGCAATGCTCTGCCAGAGACAGACTCTCTGACATCTCCTGTGCATCTCCAGTGATGCCTACATCTTCCTATGTTGGATAGAAGTGTCGAGAAGTGGGTTGTCAAGTTCCACTTACAGACTTGCCATTCCATCAGTGCAGTACTTCAGCCTTTTGTGCTATTGATCGTTTGATTCTGAAGATCAGTTTTTAGTATGGAGAGAGCAAAATTCATGTTTCTCAGGGGTACATGTATATTGTGACAAAATGTGGACTAAGTGCTTTGGTAAATGTGAACTTAAGTTTTACTGCAAAATAAGTAACAATATAAAATAGTAAGTGAAAGAGAACATTTCAATAATCAAAATTGTGTTTAAACTGTGTATTAGCCCTTCAGTGTTCAAAAAATAAGCTTAAGTGCTCTCTTGGGCAATAAGTAAAATAATGTCTGGTGGTCTAATGCTCATCCCTCGTGAGTATTTAGCCTAAGTGGGAAACCACCACATTTAAATGTGTCTGTCAGCCTCTCATCACAAGGGGCATAGGAGAGAAAAAAGGAGTCTGACGCACATCAAGGCCGAGGTGATTTGGTAAAGCTACGTGAGAAAATTAACATTTTCTTGTGCATATTTTGCTGTGTTTTCATCTCCTTTTCATGAGCAGTCTATATAAGAGTTCCAAAGAGCCACTCGTGAATCACTGTGTCCACTGTACTGGTTCTGTGATGCTTGTGCTACGTATCATTGCTAGCTGTGAGCGAGATTACATTACTCCCAAACAGAAATAGTGTGAAAACAGAATCTGTGTTAGGATTTAGATTTCACCAATACAGAGAGCAAATCAGCAGTTGTAGGACAGAAGCTTCAAGGAGATCTGTGTTCTCAGGAGCTGGAGACTGGGCAGGGCATGTGCCTGCTGCAGAGGATTGAGGCAGTGGATTTAGGCAGCTGAATATCACACCATACTCTGTCGATGTGCTCAGGTCATATGCATTCCTCATGTAATTCCTTGTAAAAACATTACAGAATGGTTTAGATTTTGGAAGGGGCCTTAAAGAATTTCTGCATCGCTCATAATATATTTACATTTTGACTTACAGTGAAAATGAATGCTACCTCTTTTGTACTGTCCCCTTAATTTAGGAAGCACCTTTCTCCCTTGGTCTTCATTAGTTTAAATCTAGTGTCCTCCTAGTCTTAGCCTTTCTGTAAAGTTTCGTGCGCTTTATGTATGGCTTTGGTCTGAACTTCATAAAGTTTCTGCATGTCATTTCTTGAGTAGTGGCTCATTTTATTTTAGTTTTTATCAACAATGGCAGTATCAAAAGGGGTTTTCTATATTAAAAATAAGTTTCTGCTAGGAGCAATTGTGTGTTCTCCTAGTTTTCTTTTTGTTACATGCCAGTACCTATCAGAAAACTTGATTATTTTGCTGCCACTGCTGTGAGCAATAGTGGAATTACTGGAGGGCATTACTTTTGCCTCAGTGTCCTACAGCAAAATTGCCTCACCTTATTTATCAGAGATTAACTTCAGAAAAGTATTTAGGAAGGCTGCTGTGCCCACAGCTATTGAATTTAGGTCACTTCTTCAGCTAAGCAAGGGATGTCTGTTTTGATTTAGAAAGCCAAAAAGAGGACATCAAGGTGTGCACACAGCAAGACAGCTTCAGTGATATTGCATTCTGCATTTGAATTAATCTGTTGTAGTGGCTTCTGCATTGACTGCTTGGCTCTTTGGCATCTGAAGAATAGCTGTGGAATTGTATAATATACAAATGTATGTTTACATGATAGAAAACTGCTTTTGCCATATTGTGGGGAAAGCAGGACACGGTTGGAAATACACATTGCCTTCATTTTTAAGCTAAAGAGCAGCATAAAAAAAGTCTAAAAACCACAGATAACAACAATCAAATGAGAGTCTGGTGTTACAATCTTAGTTAACGTCTTCCATTCAGATACAAATATCAGTAATCTCTAGACTTTTAGCATCCCTGAAAAACTGTTTAGTGCAGTTTCTGATGGGTTTAAGCTTGTTGAAAATTATTGAAAATTAGAAACTCTTTTGAGAATCTGCAGCTCTGTATTTCATTCAGTTTTCTTTTGAGAGCTATCATTGCCTCTATTTGTAATTTGGAACCAAAGAAGACAGAGAAAGAAAATTAAGCTTCAGGTTAGCTAAAACTGTACACACCTTGAGATTCACATTTCAGCAGCTGCTGTTGTTTCAGCTTGCTTCAGATAAGATTTAATTTTTAGTAATAAACTTGTTTTTTTTAATCTTGCAGGAGGAAAGTTCTGACATTCCCAATTCACTAAATACATCTGAGATCTTAAAGCCATTTTTGCAAGTACATTTAAGTGTTTAGATTACTTTTAAAAGTAAATGATATTGTTAGGACAATTAGTTGATTTTGAAAAACTAACATTTAAAAGTAATGAGTCCTGCATTAATCTGAATGTGGGGATTAAAACAAAAATTAAAACTAAAACAGAATCAATGAAACTGATATATTTAAGATGTTATTTGACTGAAAGGGAAATTACTCTGTTCCCAAAGAAGCTGAGTGAGCTTTTGCTAGCGTGCTTGCTCTTTGTTTTTGTAATTAGAGTAATGTAGGAAAAAATCCCTAACTTAAAAATCAGCTGAAAGGAATACCTTCATAAAAGCATACACTTATGCTAATGTAAGTTCTTCATGGAATTTAAAAAAAGCAGAATTAAATTGTCTGCTGATGAGAAAAGGCCTAAATGTCCCAGAAATTACTGTTAGTGGCTCCGTCCGTATAGCAAGGTTCCAGCAATGCTTCAGAGTTGAAGTACCAAGTTTGTTAATGCTTAACCTGGCCTTCAGCAGCTGGTGTTTGATAGTTGCAGGAATTAAGTGGATAGGAGAAAGAAGAGGAAATTCAGGCAGACCCAGAAAGGTAAACTGATGCAGTCAGAGAGCTGAGGTCATTAAAATGGTAAAGAACAACAAAACAAAAATAAAGTTATTCTTGCAGCTAAGGTGCTGGTGGTATCGCTGGTGTAAAACAAAACAAAACAACAGCCTGGTGATTTCACTTGGAAAAATTGACCTCGGTTATTTTATGGTAACGTGACATGTTGAGAGTGTGCATATGTATAAACCAAGTAAGAAGAGTATGTACTTTGATGTGCATTTTTGGGTGTGACCTAAGGTATTAGTGACATACAAGTCCTGTATAGCTGTTGTCAAGATTATTATAGAAAATGATACATTTTTATGTGATTTGTTGGATTTGCCTATTAAATCCATAGAAAATTATACCCTAACAATAGGGAAGAAAGGAATAGGAATGTTTTATATTTAAGAACCACTTAGACTAATTTTCACAGAACTATGCTGCATATTTTATAGAATTTTGTCTATTTTGTACCTATTTCATTCTCTGACAATTTTTACTGATGAAAGCTTGTAGATTCCTGTCTCCATAGAGAGCCAGTATAATTTTGAAATATATTTCAAGGGAACAAAGAGAGGAATAGCAATAAAAACAACACGTATCGTATTGTGAAAGATTGTCATTTCCAGTTAAAATTATATACCAGCACCTATTTTTAATGCTGTGTGGCTGTGTAAACTTTTAGCTCATTTGATGTCAGCCTGAATGTTTCCTCTAAAAATTAAAAAATCATCATCATAATAAATATATATATGAGGAAATATATATATATGAGCGATTCTAGATTTTGAAATGATGACTGCTGGGTCAATGTGGGGGTTTTCTGCCTCCGTGTCCCATGCATGCTGTTCTTGCCCTGTTGGAGAAATGAGAAGATTATTTAAGTTGGCATAATGCTATGATAAACTTTAACCTCTTTAAACTAAATATCAAATCACAGTTGAGACCCTAGTTAGATAGCTCTCTTTATGAAGAGATAAGCCGTTTATTGCAACTTAAAAAAGAAATAAACAACAGTAACAGAAAACAACTGGCTGTGGATAAGGGTTGTTTGTGTTCTTTAATGCTCTGTACGTCTGGACCTATTTGAAAGGAAGAAGCAAGATCCAGACATGAATTTTTGGGTTTGGTTTCATTGCTTTGCTCAGGTTAGACTGTCACCCTCCACTTCTTTCTGATGATCTTGTTGAAAACAAAAGTGACTTTGATTGCAGCAGTGAGTATAGCTTTTCCAGTGTGATCATTCCCAGCTCATTTCTTTATTTGTGCGCTTCCGGGTGTGATAGCTATTGCAGGGCACAAGTTGTCAGTAGATGAGGTACTTGTGAAGACTATTGCAATAGGGGCTGCACACTAGCTCATGTAGGTTTTAAACACAGCTGTACATATGGAGAGGTAGGGACTGCACTAGGCTTTGCTCATGCCATCCATCATAGCAGAAAAATGAGTTAGGTGCAAGAAGTGCATCTGTAGATTTGCATTTGTAGAGGAGCTCCAATTGACTACACAGGAAACTGCTTCATGGTTTGAGGACTTGATTGTACAGGAGTGCCATTCTCTAGAAGTACAACACAAAACAGTTTGGCCTGTGCTGCTCCAAGAAGGTTAAGAACATAGTGTTTTATAGTCAGTATGGAGATATGCTTTTCAGCTACAAAAATGTGTTAAATACTTTTGTCATATGATCCATTCTGTCCATCAGTATGGACGTTTCAGATACCTACATATCAGCAGGCTGCATTCTTTGGCATGGAGCACAAAAGTCTTCATGGGACTTTGGTAGTGGAGATGAGACTCAGTTGTGGACAGGGTGAAGGGACGGAAAATTTTGATTGTGTCAACTGTTGCCGTCTTCTGTCATTTCACTTAATTTTTCTCTCTCTGAGTTCCCATGTCTAGAAAATGATTGAAATGTACACTTCTCTCAGAGAAACTCAAGTTTTAGTGCTTATAAATTGCTTTGAGATACTTGGAAGGAAAGTGCTATATAATTTTGAAGTTCATATTCCCCAGAAGGTGTAAAATGGCAAACTTCCATGAGCTGTGATAATTTACAACAGCTGAGAGTTTACCTTCTGTCCCTACCTTACTTCACTTTGTGCTTGAGTACATGAAAAGTTTAGTTTTTCTGTTTTAGAAACTTATTGCTTTAATATAATATGATGTATTACCATATATAATGTTATGTATTAATGAAGTTCAGTTTTCCTCTTACAAAGCTGATTTTTTTTTTTTTTAATCATAGTAATTTTATTGCAAGTCTAAAAAGCTGAAATATTTTTATTGAGGTTAATCAATATCTTCTAGGTACACATCTGTCAAGTCTCATTTCCATTAACAGTTAGGAATAGCATAACAAATACCAAGGATAAGGTGCTTAAAAGAATCACAGAATGACTTGGGTTGGAAGGAACCTTAAAGTTCATCACAGTTTTGAGAAGTATACCCTTAATTCCTAGCTTTTTATAAAAGGCCATTTTTTTTCTTATATGTTTCAGTAAAATCCTTGAACTTTCTTGTAAGATGAATCTACCACTGTCTCTTCCATAATGTTTTTGATAAAATAAGAATTTTTTGGAGGCCAAATATCAGAGGCCAGTATCATTATGCCACACCAGAGAGTTTGAAAGCTTATGGTAAAGCACTGGACTGAGAACGCAGGGTCTATAATTGGCTGGTGGAAAGATTGTCTTTGGGATGAGTAATTCTTCCTGTCCTCATAAAGCTGCTGAAATATTTATTAAAAATATTGAGACAGAGATACAGCTGTTAAAATTGCTACTAATGAATATTTTTGACTGAGAAATCTGATGAAGTCATGTGGGTTATTTGTCCTCCTTGTATTTACTGAACACTGTGGGTTGCTCCAAAAATAGTGCCTCCTATTTATTTGCATAGAAACTACAACAGGAACAAAGAATGCAATAACACTATGTGATAGAGCAAATTCTAAGCTACAAAACACTGTTGTTGTTGTTTTTTTAACAGTCACCACTATTAGCTATGGCATTTTTCACCAGCGAAGAAGAAGAGCGGCCAACGGACATAGTGGAACACAGGAAGTTCCATACAAAAATGAGGAAAAATTTCTTTACTTTGAGAGTGACAAAGCACTGGAATAAGCTGCATAGTTTACAATAAGCTGAATAGTTACAAAGTTTCCTCTAGGAGATAATAAAAGAATGACTGGACAGTTTCCTGTGTAATCTATTCTTGTGCACCTTCTTTAGCAGGAGGTTGGACTAGATGATCTCTCGAGGTCCCTTCTAACCGCTACGATTCCATAATTCTGTGAAAACTAACCGACAAGTGTAGAACAACTTAACAGACCAAGAGTTTCCTGATGTAGTGACAAATATGCTGCAACTGTTGCACAGACTGATGAGAGACCAGGACTAGGTGCACTAACAAGTGTCTTCATGCTCCAGATATAATGAATAGTGGAGTTTTCTAACCTTCCTATTGAGCTCCAAACTCACTTAAGTCATAACTCCTTTATATTTGGCTTCCTTCTCTCTGATCTCCTGTCAGATCCTTTGCTTCTCCCAGCTCAGTCTATCTGCCGAGCTTGGGCTGTGCTTGGATAGGTAGTGGTTACAAATGAATCTGGAAGGCTGCATGTCTTGTCTTTCCTGACATCTGTTTTCTTAGGCTCCAAGTTTGGGTGTGGACTTTATCTGCCCACCTTGTACACAGAGTCTCTGCTCTGCTGCTTGAATATACGTTGTGTTCCTTGTGGTGGGGACACTGGGGAGTAAATGTGAGACTTAGCCATTTGTTTGCTATTTGCATACAGAGAAATGTTTTTTTTTTCTGAGCCTTTGCTCCATCCAGTAGTATGCAGTGGCAAATTCCCAAACTTTATTTCCTTTCTCCATTGACCTATTAGCATTGTTTTGGGATTGTTACCAGAAGTTCACTAAATCTATATTGTCAACAATGTCTTTATACTCGGAAAGGTTGGACTTCGAAACAGGAGGAAAGGTGGAATTCAGCTGTCGACTGAGTGAAAGAACTGGAGAAAATACTTACTAAGCCACTGAAAGGCTGGGCAACTTCTGTTACACTTTGTTTATCTAGGATTTGGAACTGGTGGATATCACTTGGTGTGGGTTTGGAGTCTTCATGCTATCTGTGGGGAGGTAGACTTCCTTCACTACAAAAAGGAAAAAACCACCCTCGTTCCCTATCCTTATGTGCTGACTTACTGCAACAATAGAAAGAGCTGGTTGAAAGGAAAATACAGGCAGCCTATAATAAAAGAGGGATAATTTGAAAATATTGTCTAATTACTTGGTTTGTATTTAAAATCAGTTTACAGCTCCTTTTCTTTTCAGAAAATCTGCTACTGAGAATGTACTTACATCACCAGTGGGCTTCAACAGATGAAAGTGAAACAGAAACAAGTGGAGATGGCACCCTCTGTGTCAGCAAGAATGTTCAAGTCTGCTCTTAGTTTTTTTTCAGTTTAGGATACTCATTGTTTTCCACTTGGACAGGCGTTCTACTCACAACTTTTAAGGAATTAAAACTTCTATTATGTCTTGTGAGGGCATGGTACAAGAACCAACATGTCTTAGAAGCCTTTTGTATGTGGATCTGTCTTCTCTCCACTCCTCTTTCAGACAAACAATAATCTTTGCTTTTCAGCTGCTTTCTTGTTTTGGTATGCTGACCTGAGCACTGTCATGCATTTTGTGATGCCTGATGGAATAAATCACATCTGATGATGGCCAAGATCAGAGAGCAAAAGATTTTCCATTCATCACTTGAAGTGGTTGTTTTCTTCAAAGGTAGAAAGAGCTGCTTTTGATTTACACTACCTTCCTGACAGAGCCTGGGGAGGGTGGGAAGCCATGTGGCTGGAGCTGAGCGAGGCCAGGAGTGGAAGTGAGCTGTAACTGGGGCGGTGCAGGAACCCTTCATCTTTTCCAAATCTTGCCAAAGCAGCCCTGATTTTTCTTTCTTTCCTTCTTTCCTTCCTTCTTTCCTTCCTTCTTTCCTTCCTTCTTTCCTTCCTTCTTTCCTTCCTTCCTTCTTCTTTCCTTTATTTTTTAGTTTATTTTTTTTGTTTACTTTTCATGAGTGAGGCACTTGATTCTGTGCTAATGAGCAATGTAAGAATGAGATAAATTCATTTTCCCATCCTTTACAATGTGGAATGAACAACCCACCAGAAAACTAAATATTGATGCT
The DNA here is from genome assembly GCF_951394365.1 of Tetrao urogallus. Taxonomy (NCBI): domain Eukaryota; kingdom Metazoa; phylum Chordata; class Aves; order Galliformes; family Phasianidae; genus Tetrao; species Tetrao urogallus. The sequence goes on along the minus strand of NC_136814.1, from coordinate 71,461,896 downwards.
GTCTGCTGCACTGATAATTGGTCTCTGCTTTCATCTCCAAACAATCCCTTGCTTGGATTCCATTATTCATTCTAAGCAGAAAAGGATTATTAATGCAGTGTTCTTCATTTTTTTTCCTTTGGTGTGTGTATGAACAAGAGAGCAATACTGCAATAAATGTATTGGCTAAGAGAAAACATTTGCAAGAGATCCTTGCCCATTTTTTTAATCTTCTCTTATCATGAAGAATGTGTGCAGTGATAAATCGTTCTGCTAATCAAACAGCACTGAAAGGTTAGGTCATTGGAAGTCTTTAGTCATTTTGTGCTTTTCAAGAGTGAATTTGTTAAAATTATGCTGAATATCCACTTAAAGCCTCAGCTGAAAACCCTACCTGTGTTTTATAACTCTGCACTGTCAGAACTCATAATAAGTCAAACATTCTTTCAGAGGTACTCATAAGGGAGAAAAAACCCTGTAAATTTAAGAGTAATTTCAGATTGTAAATGAAAAAGAGAGGCACGACTGTTCATTTGCACCAATCATGCCTTCCTTTCATCTGCTCTGATTAGGCCTGGTGCGGTTTCATCAAACTACTCCATCACCGAGCTGTCACTCCAGTCGTCTGTTGATTGAAAACAATCAGGGCTCTGATGGCACAATTATTCTGACCCTTTAACTAGAGGCTGCTGTGATAATGAAAGGTTGATTATGATAGTTTGTGCCTCTTTCAGTTTGCCAAGAAGGTTAATTTGGGCATCAGACGGATGTTTAATGGGCGCTTGCTGGCTACACTGAGGTAAATGAGAACGTGCAGTCTTCGATATTGCATGGATATAGTTTGGCTGTCAATCATTGTCATTTTGAGTTTGTGCCTCACACTCTGGAAATCACATTTTATTTTTTCCTTGGGATTTAATTTATTCTGTGCCCTGAGGAAGTTCTTTCGCTCCATGACCTTCACAGTAGCTTTCTCTGTCTTTTTTCCCTTCCCTCAAATGGAGCCCAAAGGCATAATATATCTAGAGGAACATTTTTCTTTCATTTTCCGCATTAGGGGGGGAAAAAAAAGAAGAAGGAAATTTTAAAATCCCTGTTTATCTACTCACCCCGAACAGAGTAAATGTTTTAATTCTGATTGTAAAATCAGGATGTGCAAATGAAAGCTTGCCTGCTTGCTAATGCAGCACCACACCAGGGGCTGCTTACATACATACGCATTTGTAAAACTGACAAACAGGTAATTTTAAAATGTCGCTGTGTAAAGAGGTTGGGGGATGGCACAGCAATATTTTCAGAGATTGCGCACGTATGCCTCAGCCTGGTGCCTTAAAAAGACGGTCTCAGTCACCGTAGTACAACTTTTTGAGTTGGAAAGTCTCTCTTCAGGGTTCAGGGGCAAAAGACATTTCATTGCTGATTCAGAGATTATTAATATTTACTGTGTTCAGATGGAGAGAATCCTATGCATAATTTTGTAGTTGTTTGGCTCAAGGTGCAAAAGAAATGCAAATATCTCATAATTTTGATTGTTCTACATGCAGCTCATTACAGTCTTATTTTTATGCACATTCTTAATTCAAAATAAAAAGATGAAGAAGATTTCCCTCCTTAAGGCTCTAGGTTTGGGTCACTCATTTCCCATGCTGAAAAATGTAAGGTACTACCTGATTGATACAACTCACATTTACTTGATGACTTCTGTGCTAGCTTTCTAAGAGTATTTGTGTGTAATCCATGGCTTTGAAAAATTGAGGGTGTTTTTGTTTTTCCACAGAAAGAATTCTTTACTCGTATGCTTTTATTACATGGTTGATACAGTCCAATTAGTTCGCTGTAAGTAAAATGCTTAAATTGATATCCTGAACCCTCTGGGTTTTGTCCTCTGTAGTCCGTACAGAAAGGAGGACTGAGACCCTTTAGAAATCCAAATTCACGTCCATTGAAAATCTCTACTCATTTTAGTACATGAAAATTTCTACAGAGTATTTAATGGATTTTAAATCAGAGCTTTGGTAGAAGTCCTGACTTATCCCTAGGTTATGCTCCTGTACTTGATGTGAAAAGCTAGAATGCTGCTGCAGATAACCATCTATTGAGAGATAGTGGTTTTGAGGCAAAAGGTTTCTGTCTGCAAAGTCTGCTGAAATAAACTCCATGAAGACTCCAAATCATGTTCAAATTAATAGTCAACATTTTAAGGGGACATGCAGCAATATGGTGTAAGCTGAAGCCGTATACTGAACTAGTAAACTCCAAGTTCTGCTTTGTGAAGTTCCCTGGCCTCTCTTAAAATGATTGCAGTAGTAGCTTCCACAACACAGCTTGTCTTATTTATCAGAGCTGTAGCACTGGCCAACATATTAATGTTAAGAAGATATGAATTTGATTTATTCTTCTTTTTTTTTTTCTTATGTTAAGCAACAAAAAGACCATTCAGGTGACATTTATGTTGAAATTAGAGGTTTGTGGGTGCTTTTCGGTTTACTTTCTTATCCTTCTTCGCCTGATATGTATCATCATCAGATTATCATGCAGAAAGCTGGTAATTGGTGTTGAATATATCTGGTCGCACTCCGGGAGAATACTTCCTTCCACTTTTGTTTGTATTTTTAAATTTATCCTTTCTCCTAAAATGGGATTGCTTGCTATGTTATTTTACATAAGATTTCCACTTGTTTTACTGAGAAAGTGGAAATTAATCTATTAGAAACTTATATATATTTCTGTTCAATTGTTGCTAGAAAGAAGAAAAACAGCTCAGTTTTTCCACCATGTGTTTGCTTCATCTCAGTTATTAGGAACTGTAGATGGTATAAACTAACATAATTCCTTTGCAGTCTTTGGGTCTCTGATGTGAATACACAGGCTGAAGTTTAGACAAAGATGACTTCAATGGAGTTCCCAAAACCTCTTGAGAAAGGAGTCCAAGGACTCTGTAGAAACAAACTTTCCCTGTTGCTGCCTTTGTGATTTAAAGTTTCCAAATGAACTTGGTTCTAACAAGTACATCAAACTTTGCACTGTAGCCTTGCCTGTTCAGCATCTTCCTTGAATCAAAGCTGTAATTGGCAGCCCAAAAAAACCTGATAGCTATCCATTACAGGGATGTCTTCAACAGGAGTGAAGCTCCTAATTCAGCTTTAACCTGCACTGCCCCTTTGCCTTCTCCAGCTGTGGTATATATATGGTACATAGATCATAATGGCAGAGAGGGAAGGGCTGAGTTCCTACACTGTTTGAGTCAGGCTGTTGAAGCACTATGCTGGAAGCAGAAGCTGCCATTGTACGTACAGTGGAACCACAATCCAACATGAAGGCACATTTAGATGTATACTGCAACTGCACACAGTACGTTTTCTGTCTGTTTCCTGATGTTTTGAGAATGTACTCCATTGCTGCATCAAATAATATAACCTTGGAACAGAAAAATCCTCTGGGTAAAGGCTTCAGAATAAGAAAAGTAATCTGGCTTGAAAATTCTGTCCTTCTGAGATTCTACTTTTGTCATTTACTTAGTTTAGAAGATGAATATGGCAAAATATATTATTTATTAAAGTTAATATAGGTACTTGGCTGTAGCTTCCTTTTTACACACACTCATACATTAAAATTAATAGGAAAAGAAGCTTCTTACAGTTTAAACAGAATTTGCCTGTATGATACTAGCAGTAGGAGTCTTTCCTTATTTTTGTAAATTATTTAGCAGCGATACGAATATTTTAAAATTCCAAATTGTGGACAGTCTCTTTGTTTTCACTTCCTTGCTTGTTTGCGCTTTAAACATAGATGTAATTTCAAGTGCTATTGGTACCTCCTTAGAGAAGTTTGAATGTCTCTCCTTGCAGTGTCATACAGTATATAATGGCTTTGTGTTTATTTTGCCAGTTCTGATTGTAGTTGCTAATCACTACTGCCCAATAGGCTGAAAAATGGACACCGTAATTAGTGCATAGATGGGGTCAACTTTTGAGTTTCCTTGAAGGCACCAGATTTCTAAGACTAAATTAAACAAATACTTAGTAAAGGTGGAACTTACACTGATAAATATACAGGTGTTTGCTAATATATTATGTGTAAATTTCTGTTTTCACTATGTGTACAATTTGCTTTTGCCTCCTTTACAGTAATGGAAATTTAGAACAGTATTACAGTCCATCAGTGACTATTTCTTCTACATGCAAAAGACTTGTTTGGAAATTTAATTTTCTTTCTTCTGATCTTCTCCCCCTTCAGCTTTCCAATAGCTGTCAAACCATCCACTGACTAGAGTGTCAGTTCACTTCACAGATAACTCAGTTTTCTTCCATGCTCCATGGTGTGAGACAGCACATTCTGCTAGAGAGCACTGTAACAATGCATGCTGCATCAGAAATGTATGAATCTAAGGCTCGTTTTGTGAGTTCCCCTAAATCCATATAACCAGCTTCATAGCCCTGTGTCACAACCTAGGAGATTGTCATGTGTTCTCTGAAAAATATATATAAATACCTACATCTGTAGCTTTAATACAGCGTAATTATTTTTTAAGGAGCGTCTCAAATAGAGATTATGGAATTTAAAGTCAGGTAACAGTCATTGTTATCATTAGCAAGATGAAGACATAAAAACAGTATTGCTTTTAGCTCGTACCACCTTTTCTGTGCCTTGGCATACCAAGAATTAGGTGTCGGTCACAGAAACACAGCATCCACTACAGTCAAATTGTGTTCAGCAGTAGATTGAGTTAGTCTGGACAAGCGATTCTGAACAGATTGTGATTCCCACATCTCAGTTACTTTCCTAAGACTCAAGAGAGCTTCTCTGCTGATTGTCAAATGCCTGCAGAATGTCCTGGTGATACAGTGATGTACAGGGTTCTTAATCCTGCCTCATAAATTACTGCAATTTACTACACTACTCCTCTGCTAAGTCTGAGTGATACTGAGTGATGGCGAGTAGCTCCTGTACAGAAAATACAACCCAGGATGCACTTCATTCTCCTGTTGCAGTTGCTAATCAAAAAGGAAACATGGAAGTAGGGTAGACCAAAGATACCTTAGGTGCTGCTTTTGAAGGATCCCTTGTAGTTTGAAACCATTTCCTCTTATCCTATTACAACAGAACCTGCTGAAGAGTGTGTCCCCTTCTTTCCTATAACCTCTCTTTAGATACTTGAAAGGCTATTATCAGGCCTCCCTGGAGCCTTCTCCATGTTGGACAGCCCCAGCTTTCTTAGCCTGTCCTCCTAGTGGAGGTATAAATTCTTCTTTAACATAACAACAAATCATTCAGGCAGGGTGAATTCACTTGTTGTCTTTGTTATAATGAAGATAGGCTGAATTCTGGTGAAATTCAAATGTCTGGTCAATTAGGAAATATGAGTGCCTCTGAAGACTTTGAGGAATAACATAGGGTAGGGAGTTAACCAAAACCTCTCAATAGGACACAGCAGATATGTAGATTTGGTGGGTTTAGAACATTCAAATGTAATCCTCAATGATTTCAAATCCATAAAGACTTTTAAGTGTGTGTAATTAACTTCTTTTTATCTTCAGGCCTAAACACAGACAGCTAATGTGCATTTTGAAGCTCACTTCAGCATTTAACTCACTAAACTACTGTTGCAACTACTGATGCCCTTCATTGATTCTTTGTTTCACAGGGGTTGAGTAGAACAGTGGAGAAAAAAACATTTCAAATTAACCTTAATAAGAAGGTGGTTTTAGTCTGTCACCTTCCCTCTTTGACAGAATACAGAAGCAGTAGTAATGTTGATATATTGTACTTATATGAAGGTCTTTAGTAAGACAGAAGTCTTTCTTTCCAGTTTCTTTCATATGACTTCTCCATGAGCACTACAGGGCGGTGAGTAACTGCTGTTACTGCAGGACTAGTTGGCAGCTCCCCATCCGAGAGTTCTCAGGATATGGAAAAAAATCAAGCAAAGGAGCCTGTCCTTATCTAGAACCATCCAATGTCTTTATGAATGACTTAATGTAATAACAAGGTTTTTATGTTTTTAGACAATCAGATGGTGAAATGATCTACAAGCGCTTTTGTAAATAAAATTACAGTTGGGAATATTGTTGGCAGACTGGAACAGTGATTTGAAGTAAACGGTAAAATTATTAATGACTAATTACTGACATAAGTGAAAGCGTGACACTTTGTGGAAGTTCTTTGGGGAAAAAAATGGGAATAGTAGTATGTCAGCAGTGTCATTAGTGCATAGGTCAGCAATATTGTAGTATATTAATGGTCTTATGTAACAATATACGTACAAGAATGGCATAGACTGGTACAGTCCATGATCTTTTCAATCTGTTCTCTACTACTATAGCCCTAAATGGAAGCTGGTTTTCATCTTTTATGGATGGGAGGCAGTGATCATCAAACTCAAGGGTTGGACTGGTGGTTCCTGGGCTCTGGGGTACAAACCCAAAAAAGGAAAATGAGGCAAGTGAGTTGAAAGGTGTAGAAATCCATCACAATTAAAAGGAAGATCTGCCCAAGAAGATAGTTGAGTATGAGGAGCAGTTTTCCTGTGGAAATAAGGGTATTTTCATTATTGGAGATTTTCAAGAATTATGTGTACGTTTCTTGAAATGGTTTAGGCCCTTTCTAGCCTCTTTTCAGACCAGGATGGATTGAATAAGCTTTATGTAAATTCAGGTCTGTGTGTCGTTTTGGCTGTTGACACCACCTGTGATTGCTGATCAGTTTCAGTCTTTCTCTCCTCTTTCTTCCAGTCTCAAACCAGCAGAACCTCATCTCTTCTCCTCTCTGGCCATTTTAACTTCTCTCAATTTTTTTTTTTTTTTAATAAGTAAATGAAGCAGGAGGAAAAATTGAAAGGTCTATTATCTTTTTTTTTTTTTTCCTCATAAATTGAATTAAAGGTAGCGGGAAGAGAGTATTGTATTTCTTTTCTAATCGCTTAACTGGAATCTTGCTTTTCTTTCTAGTGGACCTGTTGTCACATAGTCCCTATGTTTGTATTACTGCTTCAGCAGCTTGATCCTGGACTGTGCTCTCCTATAGCATCACTAACTGTAGGAATATTGCGTATAGTGGTATTACAGTCTGATAATGCTGTGGAAATTCTTTTAGGGAATGATGCAATACAGTGTTTTTATGTGTAATATAGGTGGACGTTTAGTATGTATCTTCTATGATGACTCACATTCATTCATGACTACTTTTTGTATGGACTGATATCTCTGTTGAGGCAAGTGTGTAGCTCTACTTGGAATGAAAACACAGATTTTAAAGACCAAACTTTGGCAGAATTATATCTGAATAATTGGTATTTTGTTTTTCCCTTCCTTCTCCCTACTTCCAGTTGGCTGTAAGGTGGTTGGAGCACAACTGCCACTACCAGTACATGGATGAGCTTCTCCAGTACGTCCGCTTTGGTCTTATGGATGTGGATACACTGCATACTGTAGCTCTTTCTCATCCTCTCGTCCAAGCTAGTGAAACTGCAACAGCGCTTGTTAATGAGGCCTTGGCTTACCACCAGAGCATCTATGCACAGCCAGTTTGGCAAACCAGAAGGACAAAACCCCGCTTCCAGTCAAACACTCTTTACATTATTGGTGGGAAAAAGCGTGAAATCTGTAAAGTGAAGGAACTGCGCTACTTCAACCCTGTCGATCAGGAGAACGTTCACATTGCAGGGATCGCGAACTGGAGTGAGCTTGCACCGATGCCCATGGGGAGAAGCCACCACTGCGTTGCCGTCATGGGAGACTTTCTGTTTGTGGCGGGTGGGGAAGCTGAGCACTCCACAGGACGCACCTGCGCCGTGAGGACTGCCTGTCGCTATGACCCCCGAACCAACTCCTGGGCAGAGATAGCTCCCATGAAGAACTGCCGGGAGCACTTTGTGCTCGGAGCAGTGGACGAATACCTGTATGCAGTAGGAGGCAGAAATGAGTTGCGTCAAGTCCTACCTACTGTAGAACGCTACTGTCCCAAGAAGAACAAGTGGACCTTTGTACAGTCCTTTGACCGATCACTTTCGTGCCATGCAGGATATGTGGTGGATGGTCTCCTTTGGATATCAGGTACAAACATTTCTCACAGTTTGAGGTATTAACAAGATATCAAAATGCAGTCTTGAATGACTTCTAGTAAACCATCTTTGGTTTTATATGTCAAGATAACTTTTGTCATAGGAGTGAGTATTTTAAAGGACTTTAGAATGGAAGCATGTAATGAAGCCTGATTAGAGGTATAGGGGCGGAACACAGCTGCCTACTAAATACGAAAGGGAGCTTATAAACAGGAAAGAAACCAACTTTTTACACAAGCAGATGGTAAAAGGACAAGGGGGAATGATTTTAACTAAAAGGGGGGAAATTTACATTAGATATTAGGAGGACATTTTATTCAGAGGGTGGTGAGGCGCTGGTGTGGGCTGCCCAGACAAGTTGTGGATGTTCCATCCCTGAAGGTGTTCCAGGCCAGGTTGGATGGGGCCCTGGGCTGCCTGATCTGATGGATGGCAGCTGTGTCTGTAGCAGGGAGTTGGAACTGAATGGTCTTTAAGATCCCTTCCAACCAAAGTCATTCTGTGATTGTGTGATTTCTGTGTTTCAAGTTGCATATGTTGTGTACACTACTTCCAATCACTATCCATAAATCGCAGCGAATCAAAATGATAATGCACTCTTTGACAAGTTTTGAATTACAAATTCTGTGTGCTTGCTGAAAAATAAGAAAGTAAAACCTACTTTCTGTAGTATGATCAGGTACTACTGTGTTTATTCTTGCAATCAGGAATTAAATGCTTGTTGGCTTGTGTAGCTTTAGGGCTTAAAGGCAGGTGATTGAACTCCTCCTTCTTGCTCTTGAAGATATATTAACAGGCCACAGCAACCTTCATTAGAAATCCTGTGTGACTCTGACTGTCAATAACAAGTGCACAGGACTGGCTAGATGTAATCATAGCACTATGGCACAGGTAGATGAAAGTATAGGCCTTGTAATTGTAAACTAACGTATCATTTGCAACTCAGTCTGATAGGCTTTTTGTTGTACGTGTACTCAGTGATGGGATTTGAGGACATCGTGCCATCAGTCCTTGTAGTGACTTTTCTGGTATTACTTGCTTCGGAACAAGGTTGATGCTTTCTATAGAAGGCACAAGAGGCAAAATGGAAGCACCTTTCAGTAAGAAGTGTGTCATGGAAGGTGATAATGTTGTCTTATGTATGTCAGTGAGTAGGTAGGACCAGCCCTTGAAGAAAATGTTCAGCGACTATGTCTTAACTATAGATAGCCTCTAAGGATTTTGGCGTGGTTTGAGAATCCTATGGTGTATAGATGATATGTGAACAAATGATTAATTAAGCTTATTAAGCCTTCATCGTGCTTGTCAACGTATGCCATTGAGGTTAGCGGAGCTCCTTGTGGATGTATCTTTCTGCCCTTACAAGTTAAATAGTTCACAGGATTATATCTCCTAACCCTGTTGGGAGAAGTAATGGACACCTATTTTCATCCATACGCACTGAAATCATGACTGATATGTTTGGAAAGAATGGCATGAGAGAACATCAGGAGTCACAGAGATGCCTGGCAGGCACTCCGGGTCTCTTTCTGCAGTGGTTAACTTTGAAGAAGTTCCGTACAGTTTGGGTTGTGTATTAAGTGTGCATGTGGTCTGCTTTAAGAGTCGGGTATGGATTTTTGATGTAAGGAATCAATAAGGTGTGTTCAGAGCCTTCCCCTGTTTATTCATTACCTCCCTTGTTCCATCAGTGGAAAGAGATGAGTGCCTGTGATGGGCAAGACAAAGTATGAAGGTGCTAGTTCTACCATGTCTTGATTTCTTTCTTTCTTTATTTACCTTCCTCTTACGGTTAATGGTTGACAGCTTCTATTTTTGACAAACAGCACTTTTTAGGAAATTGTTTTTAACGTATCTGTGTGAAATCCTTGAAAGAGCACTAGAAGTACTTGTCAGAGTGTGGTCCTTGCTCTAGTACATGACAAAAAATGATTTTTTTTTAATCATTTTTTTTTTCTGTACTAAAATTACAGATTTAGTATTAAATTAAAACAATCTCTACCCAGTTTGTTAGAGATTTTTAAGGCAAATGTGAGATTGGCTCCAGATCGCTTTTAATTTTTTCCAGCTGTGCTAGAAAAGGGAGTATTCATGGCAGTTTGGTGAAGTTTATGGTAGTCTGATGAAGTTCCCACTGATTAGAAAAGGGGAAACATAACATTCATTTTTAAGAAGTGGAAAAAAGAAGATGCGGGGATCTACAGGTCAGTCAGTCACACCTCTGGGCCTGGCAAGATCATTGAGCCGATTTTCTGGAAGGCCCTAAGGCACATGGAAAATAAAGATGAAGTGACTGGTGGTAATCAACATAATTTCATCTAGGGCAAGTCATGCTTGAAGAACTTGGCTGCCTTTATGATGGAGTTACAGTGTCAGGGATAAAGGAAAAGCAACTGATGTAATCTACCTGGACTTGTGCAGAACATTTGACGCTGTCCCTCATGACATCCTGGTCACAAAATTGGAGAAAAATGGATTTGATGGTTGGACCTCTCTGGATAAAGGATTGGCTGGATGGTTGTACTCAGGGAGTTGCGGTCAGCAGCGCAGTGTCTGAGTGGAGACCGGTGATAGAATCATAGAATCACTGATGAGTGGCATTCCTCAGGGATTGGTGCTGGGTCCAGAGTTATTTAACATCTTTGTAGACAATATGGACTGTGGGAGCAAGCGTACCCACAGCAAGTTTCTAGATAATACCAAGCTGAGCTGTGCAGTGGACAAGCTAGAGGGAAGGGATGCTACAGGGAAGGACATGAGCAGTCTTGAGAGGTGGGCCCGTGTCAACCTCATGTAATTCCACAAGGCCAAGTGCAAGATCCTGCACCTGGGTCAGGGAAATCCCACGCACAGGTACAGGCTGGATGGAGAATGTCTTGAAAGCAGCCCTGAGAAGAAGGATTTGGGGGTGTCAGTTGATGAAAGACTCAACATGAGCCAGCAATGCACTCTTGCAGTTCAGAAGACCAATTGTATCCTGAATTGCATGAAAAGAAGCATGACCAGCAGGTCAAAGGAGGTCCTTGTGCCCCACTCTTTCTTGTGAGACTCCACCTGGAGTACTGTATCCAGTTCTGGAGCCCCCAGCACAATGGCATGGAGTTGTTGAAGCACGTCCAGAGGAGGGCTATGAAGTTGATCAGAGGGCTGGAGCACCTCCCCTATGGGGGCAGGCTGAGAGAGCGGGGGCTCTTCAGCATAGAGAAAATGGGGGGACCTTATAGTGGCCTTCCAGTACCTGAAAGTGTTTCACAGGAAAACTGAGAAGGGACTTGTTATGAGGGTGTATAGCAATGGGATGAGGGGAAATGGCTTTAAACTGGACGAGGGTAGATTTGGATGAGATACTAGGAAGAAACTCTTTACTGTGAGGGTAGTGAGACACTGGAACAGTGGATACCCCCTCTCTGTCAGTGTTCAAGACCAGGCTGGATGGGGCTTTGAGCAACCTGGTCTAGAGGGAAGTGTCTCTGCCTATAGCATGGGGTTGGAACTACATGCTCTTAAACATCCCTTCCAGCCCAAACCATTCTATGATTCTATTATATTATGCTGTTTTTATGTGTTTAGTTATGGAAGTGGAATACATGCATGCCTGTGTCCAGATGCTGCTGGGATTTATATAATGTAGCACTGTGATATTACATATTTAATACACTTGCAGAATCAGAGGGAAGAAGTCATAGAAGCTTATTAGATCAACTGCTAACAAATGGGAAAAAAAAGAAAAAAAAAAAAAACAAAAAAAAAACACACCAAATTTTACCAGTATTGTTTCACATATATTTGAAAATGCAACATAGTTCCTGTGGTAAAAACCAATGGTGTACGAAGTTTTGGCAGCAGAGTAAGCCAGATAGGACTGTTGGGTTGTTAGAGTTGCCAGATTCTGTTTGTTTACTGTAGATTATGAAATGCAATACTTCTGAGGATATTGATCTGAATTATGTACTCACAAATTGAAAGCTGGGATTTATCTGTTGAACAGTTATTTTTAAAATAAAGGTAGATGGAGATGTTTTAACTATAACTAGCTTTTTACCATTAATTGATTGCTTAGGAGTATATATGTATATTCAAGGGCGTTCAGGGGCAGAGGAATGGTACACGGAGATGTTTTATTGTGCTAACATATCAGTAGTTACTGATGAAAAGACCTGCTGTTCCACCATCAAATATAAGATGTTAGTGTAAGAATAATCAGTAATGTGGGAGGGAGCCTAATTTTTAAGTACCTGATCTAAAATTATGTGATTAAAAAATTAGTCTGAGATAGGGATATTTCTGAGAAGTATCCCTGCTGCTTTATGGGAAATTCAGGTCATCACCAGAGCTCTCAAAGTCAGTCTGATGCTACTAGCTGGCACAACTACTATGAAAATCTGCCCAGCTTTTTAATAAGTGAATAAGTTAAATAGTAGTAATATAAATTTTTAGACCTTGTATTTGTGGAGAAAGTCATCAAAACATGATTAATAGTCAAAACAGTAATACCTTTGCTACAAGCCCTTCCTTCTACGGCTTTGCTAATCAAAGTCTGGCTAGAATTAAAGGGTTTTCTGTTGTCATTATTGGGATTCATTGCTGGCATTACTTTGCACATCCTTTGGGAGTAATACAGGAAGGAATCAAAACTCACAGAGACTAAAATGTTGGTGGCAGTGGCAGGAAAGGGAAGGGCAATAAGCAGAGTGCGTGGCACAAGAGCATGCAAGAGCTGGCAGGTAGGTGGTGCAGGGATGCAGGGACTGCCAAGCTGCCTCCACTCCTCAGGGCCCTTTGCCTGAGGGCTTGGGACTAGTGCACTTTGGAACAAGCCTGACTCTAGATGGCAAAAGTGGGTTCAGTTCCATATATTGTGAGACATCCTTTTATATTTGTGCGTCTTTTTTTCTTTTTTTTTTTTTTTTAATGACCCTCTATTTAATTTTATCATCTTATTTTAAAAAGTGAATGATAATTCACTAAAGTTCTCTGCATTGATAGTACAATGTCAGGCAGATGGCTTTGAAATTTTACAGAAAGATGAATCTTAGAGGCCCCAGTTCTCATCTGACACCCTGATCCCTTTCACAAACGCACTGCATGCCACATGCTAGCAAAGCAAAGTATTTGAGTGAAAGAGCCACAAACTGCACTGAGCCCCTTGGAGCTCAACATTACTAACAATCACTTCCTATAAAAGCAGTGAAACATTTTCCATAATAGTGCGAACTTGAACTGTGCCTCTTTTTTTCTTCATCCTCCATGATGCATTGCAAATCTGGAGACCTCCTTTTCTGTAGGGTCAGCCTTTTCCACCCGTTAGATGCCTTGCATGTATAGATTGGGTTGTGCAGAGACGAGGGGACCTCTGACAGACCCTCAGCTCAGTGCCACTTCTGCATCTGCAGGGGAGATGAGGGTCTGTCCCTCCTGGTGAAGTGCTCAGGAGGCAGCACAAGAGGTGCTGCCAAGAGCCAGTACCATCCTGTTGTTCCACAGAGGTCTGAGCTGCCTGACCTGAAGGCTGCTGGCTGAAGTCACATCTTGATGTGCATGGGAATACTCAGTTCTGTGAGAGAAAAATAACCAACCCCCTACAATTGCTTCATATTTAATAATATTTTTAACAAAAATCGAGATTCAAGGTTGTGTTTTTCTTTTTTTTAATTTTGAGACTTGTTTATTTTCCTAATGGTGAGATTTTAACCAATGAAATTATGGAGATCACGTATCTTCAAGAATTATTGAGTTTCTAAGTGCTTTGGAGTATTGCATTACTATTAGTATGCTGTATGTTGTGGGGAGATCTTTTTTTCCCCAGTAAATCCCTGTAATATCGTTTTATGAAAAATGGATCTGAAATAAATAGGAGTCTACAGTATCTAACCAAATCCAATTTTGTGGTGCAGCAGGCACAGAAAATACATGTATAGGGGCTTTATAAGGAGATAAATTGCCTCTGTGACCCAGTCTAAGTCTGGATGTGGGATAGTGTTTCTTTTTTATTATTATTATCTTTTAATAAAGATAATCATAGAATCATACAATGGTTAGTGTTGGAAGGGACCTCAAAGATCATCTAATTCAAACCTCACAGCTTTCAAGCAGAGACATTGATCTGATGTCATTAATTCTTTGTAGATTGAAAGTAAGCACCCAGGCTGGGCAGAGAATGGCTTGACAGCAGCCCTGAGAAGAACGATTTGGGGGTGTCAGTTGATGAAAGACTCAACATGAGCCAGCAATGCACTCTTGCAGTCCAGAAGGCCAACCATATTCTGAGTTGTATCAAGAGAACTGTGACCAGCTGGTGGAGGGAGGTGATTCTGCCCCAATACTCTGCTCTTGTGAGACCATACTTGGAGTAGTGTGTCCAGTTCTGGAGCCCTCAGCACAGCAATGGCATGGAGTTGTTGGAGCAGGTCCAGAGGAAGGCCATGAAGTGGATCAGAAGGCTGGAGCACCTCCCCTCTGAGGCGAGGGAACTGGGGCTCTTCAACCTAGAGAAGAGAAAGTTCCAAGAGGACCTTATAGTGGTGTTCCAGTACCTGAAGGGGTTCTGCAGGAAAGCTGGGGAGGGACTTTTTATAAGGACATATAGTGCCAGGAGAAGGGGAAATGGTTTTAAACTGGAAGAGGGTAGATTTAGTTGAGATATTAGGAAGAAACTCTTTACTGTGAGGGTGGTGAGACACTGGAACACATTGCCCAGTGAGGTTGTGAATGCCCCCTCCTTGGAAGCATTCAAAGCCAGGCTGGATGGAGCTGTGAGCAACCTGATTTAGAGGGAGGTGTCCCTGCTATAGCAGAGGGATTGTAACTTGATGATCTTAAAGATCCCTTCCAACAGAAATCATTCTGTAATTCTATGATTTGTAATGATTTAAAAAATATGTATGAGAAGGTCGGGCTTGTGCCCCTCTTGTTTGACAGCTAGTTTGCATCCAGAGAGGACTGTCATAGCTTGGAACTGCCATTGGTGCCTTTAAGGGTGCATGAGGGTGAGGGAAGGTGCCGTAGCTCAACTGCCCTCACTGCACCTGTGCTGGCTGAATAGAAGGCCTGCATGATCTCCTATTTAACACAGAGGCAGGAGAGAGAGGAGAGATTTCTATTTTAAAACAGCCAAGCATCGTAGGGCGCACTTCCTGAGCTTGCTATATTCCATGTATTTGCTGGAAGGAGTGCACATGGGGAGCTCTCTGCCAACATGTGGTTTTACACATCTCCCAGCAAACTGGGATTCATGTGCACAACCTAGCACCCGGGGACTTTCAGAGAGAGTGGTGAGATTTTCTGTGGGATTTGGATTGGGTGAGATTTCTCAAGTCAGATGGGGGTCTTACTAGGACACGATATAAATATGGATGATAAATGTCTGATTGGGAAAATTGTACAAAACCTCCTGCCTGCCACCCTTCTCTTTTTGGAGGTGGCTTTATTGAAGGTGTGTTTCAATGCAGTTTGTGGATTGTTTGGGTGCTGTAACAAAACAAAATATTTTGCAAATGTGGGGAAGGGGAGGGTAAGCCCCAGCCAGCTTCTAAGAATTTCTTCATGGATAGAGGCACTGCAGTGCTGGGAACTTAAGGCTTCTGGAAGACTTAGAAAGCAGGGGTTGTGGCCTGCCTCGCAGCATCTGATGCAAAAGAAGTGAGCAGCAATGGCTGTGGCCCTGTAACAACTTCTATAAGCTGGACTTCTCATGACTGCCATCCTGCAGGAACAAAGAAGATACAGGCTTCTCCTGAGGGCACTCCTTGCCTTCCTGAGATTTTAGTCCTCAAAGCAAGCTGCTCGTGCCAGAATGGTTTGTAAAATCCACTGAGCAATGACTGAGCTGTAAGTTTTGATGTTGTTGGACCAGCCAGACATTTTCTTCACTTCCCTTAATTTATTTGCTACCACATTAGCTGCCTTTGCTTAACATCAGCTTTCATAGCATAGTTTGTAGTTTCAAGTCTTCAAGTGTTACTACCATACCTCCCTCTTCCTTCCTCATAAAAAGTACTGCAGGGCAGTTTAAGAAATCATTTCAGAATTACCCCAGTTTTTTGTTGCTCTTGTTGTTGTTTTTTTTTTTTTTTTTTTTTTTTTTTCTGAAAGTATGTATTATTTTTAGTACTATTTAAACTTATTATTCCTTATCCTATTTTTTAAGAGATATATTAATCTTATGCCCTTTCCCAACTGCCTGGAGTATTTTTAAAAGAATAGTTCAAGAGGACATTATAGACTTGTTAAATTTGAATTTTGGCAGAAAATTTTAAACTTTTGCTATAGCACTTCAAAGTTAGGAGGAACTCGAGTTTGAAAATTGATGCAGATATAAGATGGCATATTTAATGACAGATGTATCTATAGAAACCTGTTAAGATGCAGATTATCCCCCTGGGGAGGGGAGATCAAAACTGCCAATCTATAAAATATACTTGTTAGGGGAAGGCATGGAATCTATCTCTGTGAGCACTTTGATTGCAGGGGACAGTGTAGCAGCATGTGGCATCATAACCTAAGAGCAGACAAATCAGCTTGATGACTTTCAAAGCCAAGAATACTGCTGGAGGCAAGGGTACTCCAGTCTAGAAGAAATTAAAACATATAGAGACTGTTATTAATTCCAGATCTATTTTTGTGTAGTCAAATCTGTATGCAAATCCTTAGCATCTCATTTTGGCAGATTAATCTAAAAGTGAAGAGCGGTATGTGAAGGGAATGTAATGATAAAACACCACAGATGAGCAATATTGCAGGGAAAAAATATAAGCTATGTACTTGATACGAGGGGCTCTTTGTGAAGTGAGGAAAATAATTTTGTTCTTTTGCTTATTTCATTATTTTATAAGGAAGCAGCCCCATTCTTTTTCTTCCTCCACATTTTCCCCCCAACGTGGAGGTGTGCTTTCAGAAGAAGAGACCCAGCATTGTATTTCTGTTATACCTCCTGTAGGCTGGCATTCTGGAGGCAACCATCCAAGCAACTATGGATTTTATTTTTTCAACACGCTAAGTGACATCCCATTTTTAAACACTGGGAGTGAAAATAGCTTTGCAAAGGTATCAAATTTCAGGCATTAGAAAATATTGTTTTGTGGTCGTGGCTGATGGCCACTAACAAAGGCTGCACAGCAGCGTGGAGACAAACAACACTGTGGCATCAGCAACTGTTGCTTTCCAAAGCACGTTCTTGTGTGTAACCTACAGATGGAGGGTGGGCGCTGTGTGATGCAGCATGGAAAGGCTGTGTGTTATCTTCCAAAAGTACTGCATGAGGTGAAGCTGGGCTCTGTCAAAATGAGGACTCCTAAGCGTGGAGGCACACTAAGACCAGGTGAAGACGTGTCCCCAGTCCCTATTTTGGATTTTCCTGAGGTGCTGAGGTATACCTTTTTTTTCCCTGTAGATTATTGAGAAGTTGATATGCCAGATGGTTAGCATTGTTTCTGATCACTGTGGAGGAACTTCCTAACGTAAGACTATGACAAAGCCAGAAGATGTTTGCTCTGCAGTGCAGAATATATGTGGTAAATGTAGAATTTCCTTTGAAGATATATGGAATACAGTTGCAGTTGACAAAGGTGCAGTGGCATGTGAATGTAACTGGGGGTATGCAATGTAATCTTGTCAGCAAATGGACCCTACAATTGGTTGTTTTACTGTACTGCATCTTGGTCCTGGTTTTGCCTATGTGAAAAAAAAATATGTAACCTGTATAAACTCTTTCATAGGAGGAGTAACAAATACTGCACAGTATCAAAACAGGCTCATGGTCTATGATCCCAAGCAGGTGGGTATCTGTGTCGTATGCATTTCTCTCCTATCTTTCGTTTATAACAGGTCTTTACCAAATGCATGCTGTGATTTCTTAAGTTTAAAATGCTGTCCATTTGAGTTGATGGTGGTTTAAATTCACTTTACACTGATGATATGTGTTTAACAGAGTAGTGGACAACCTGACTGATTTTGTATTTTTGATGCCCATACGTTTTAGAAACATTTTAGATTAAATGCTTAGCATCTTAGAATAAATGGGTTTTAAGCTCCTCTACTTACTAGTGTTTATTTTGCTTGTTCATTTGTTTGTAATCCAGCAGCCCCAAGCAGCATGTACTTAAAGCCAGTGTCACAAGGCTGCTTCTTATCTTTCACATTTCAGCTTTCAATTACATACACACAAGGTTTTTGTTTTCTCCATTCTTTCAGAACTGCACTACCTGTCAGCGCCTTATTCTGCTGACTGCAAGGGTGCCTATCATTTCATTACCCAACTACCTAAAATGTATTTTAGGGATTATTTCATACATTATGTATTTGTTTTGATTAGGTTAGCATGGCTCAGTGACCATTTCAGGGGGTTAGGGCATGGTTATGCCCTCTCACTAGCATTAGGAAATAGAAGTTCTAAGCTTGCAATCAGAGTTGCACAGCCTGGTTTATTCCTGCATGGGAAGGTGTTTACTTCTCTGATTACAGGATAGGGCCTTTGGTTGCTGTCTTGGGCCAAGGCACACATTACTGTGGCTCCCGCTGGCTTTTAAGGCATACTACAAATGGGTGCTGAGGCAGAAAGCAGACTCTGACAGAGCTACCTCATCCTTTGAGGTACATTCAGATCACTGACTGCACAAGTGCCAATTCTACCCCAAACCTCTGCATGTCGTAATTACAGGCAGCAATCTCATTTTGCTCGTGAATGGGACACTCGTTTAGTTCCTGTCTCTCTGTCGCATGTCCATGTCCTTTGCCGTGGCTCCTGCTGATGTGGCTTTGGAAGTTGCACCCCAAAATATCAGTGGCAACTCGAGTGCATGGTGCTGGTTGTGAGAAGCCCAGCCTGACGTATAAAGAGTTAAGGAGAAAGCATGCGTTTGCCTCCTTCAAATGAGGCCTGCTTCATGTTTGTACACACATGCTCTTTTTAAAAATTCTGCTGGCATATTGTTTACGGTGGGTACTGGAAACCATCACATCTGCTTGCATCTCGCACGGAATCTCAATAACTCCATCATTCAGCGCTCGTGCTCGCTTCTGCGCGAGGCCTTTGTGGCAAGTCGATAATGCCTGCCATCTGCCACAGAGCACACAGCTACCTGCCAGCAAGCCGGCCGGGGTGACCTCTGCTTCCCCACCACTGATTAGCATGCACACACTGCCTTATTAGAAATGACCCCGCCAGGCCCCTCGCTTTCGTTGCCTTTGCAGCGTGCAGCGGCTCACCTGGCAGGCACCGCAGTGGAGGAACCTGAAGATATAATCAGGGGATGCAGGCAGGCTTTGCAAAGCAGATGGTGCCTATAGTCTCGTGTTAAGAGACCGGACTACTAATGCAAGCATTAATGCCTAATACTCAACTGTTACACATTGAAATGTATAGCTATATATTGCAGAGGTTAAAAGGCTGTGTTATTAGAGACTCTTGAGCTACCACAAGCACTAGCACGTGTAACACAAAGAATTTCCTCACAGATTTTAACTTCCTCCTCGTAGATAAATTAATCTTGTTGATTGCCAGGTTGTTTGCTTCTGTAAGCATAGTAGAAGCAATTGCTTTCCTGCATTTAAAATACTGTGCTGTAACTGCTCTTCTTTTGTGTCCTCCCTCTACCCCACAAATAGCAGAATTCCTGAATATTGTTAACAGAAGGAAAAATATGCAAAAGGATTTTACTTTGTGAGTGCCTGCAAATAAAGGGTTAGCATTAAACCAAGTGCCCAAATCATTTAGGAAGATCCTTTAGGAAATTATTTTTCCCTGTTGCTTCACTCCCCAAGGATGAGACCAAATAAGCTTCTGAATAATGAAAGGTAGAAGAATCTTCTCTCTCAGAGCTGGTTGGTACAGACATGTTAGTGCTGTATACAAAGGAATTGTCTAATAGTCTTGCATAAGGAAGATTTGCTACTGAATTCTGCAGGAAAAGAAAAAAAAAAAAAACAGGCTTTGAAGCCTCATGAGCTAAACAGGAAAATGGAACAAGAAATAGCCTCATATTAATAAATGTAAACGTGAGAACTGTAAACCACGTGCTGAAAGTCTGTTATATCAAGTGATTGTTGTAACAAACATGCATGCTTAACATATGAATAACACAAGTATATAGACCTTGAATCTCTAGCCCTGGGTGAGGAGTAAATGCAGATGTTATTGTATTGCTAACAGAGGTATGACTTCTAGCAGTGCTGAGACAAGTTCTGTCTTTTCCTTTACAGAACAAGTGGTTAAGCCGTAGCCCAATGCTGCAGAGGAGAGTGTATCACTCCATGGCTGCTGTCCAAAGGAAACTCTATGTGCTAGGTGGGAACGACCTGGACTACAACAATGATCGGATCCTGGTTCGGCACATCGACTCCTACAGCATTGATGCTGACCAGTGGACACGTTGCAGCTTCAACATGTTGACAGGCAAGTGTACAAAAAGGAGAAAAGTTGCTACTGTTAAATTAAAACATAAGTCCTCTGACCTTTTCATGCCTTTGGTATGTGGAACTCCACAGTTTCACCACAGTTGCCTCTAGCTTAGGGGACATTGTTGAGACACAAGAATTTTGATTACTGTCCTGGCATTCATTGTTTAAGAAAACCTTTGTTTTAGAATATTGCAGGCTACATTTTTAAGACGACACATATAATTAATTAGGAAACCAAAAGCACTTTGTTATATTATTACCAGTACTTATCTTTGATTCTCTAGAAGCTTGCATGCACTGATGGATTTAGTTCCATGTTTGGTGTGCACAATAGGCAAATGCATCTCATCATCATTTTTATCTCTTTCTGCTGGCATACTAGATCAAGGCTTACACTGAAATCCATTAACTGTCATTTATTTCCAAACATCTTCACCATTATACGTTTCCAGAAAGGAGATGTCTTTGTTGGAAGTCTATCAAATCAAGGATGCATTGAGTGGCTTAGATAGCTGTGTCATCTGCAGAGTTTCTCATTATGGTCATTAGGTGGAACTGTTCCAGTTTCAACTCGCAGTGCACTCTAACTCTCTGTCCCTGCCGTGTCATCCACCGAATATCACCGCTGCCTGATGTGACTCCCAAATGTACTACCGCTTGTATCCCTGGTAGAGGCAGGAAGTGACACATTCTCAGAGTATTCTCAGCACCAACAGTAGCTTGCCAGAAGAGAAGGGAGGCTGTAGTGAGCTGGGGGTGGCCTCTTCTCTCGGCTTCAAATTGCTCCAGAGGAGATTCAGGCTGGACGTTAGGAAATCCGACCACTCTTTCAGAAAAGCAGTGTGCTGGAATGGACTGCCTAGGGAGGTGGTGGAATCACCAACCCTGAAAGTGTTCAAGGAACGTTTAGATGTTGTGCTGAGAGATGTGGTTTAGTGAGAATTACTGTTGGACTGGATGATCTTGTAGGTCTTTTCCAACCTTGGTGATTCTATCATTCTATGATGCATTTCCAGGACATTAATGTTGAGGTGTTCTCTTCTGCAGCAAACTTGGAGCTCCCTTAGTAACAGTTTTGTCTGTCAAAACGTTTCAGCACAGACTGCTATTGGAATCCTAGAAATGAGCCTTCCTCACTTTTCATAATCTTTCATTCACTTCTGATTTTTATCACTCAAAAGGATACAAAAGAGTTAGGAAATTGACTAGAAGCTCAGGACAACTGGGAATAACATGTCAGAGAAATAAATGCTTGACAAATAAGATAGTCACATGGTGTCATTTTCCTTTTGGTAGATTTAAAAGCTGTTATAGTGGATTTTTGTTCTTTAATATATTGTATTGGCTTTGTTAATCTCTGCAATCTTCAAGATTGCTTAGTTTCTGAGTTACATCATCAGAGTCCTTCATGGACACTAAGGAAAGATGCTTGGATCAAAAAGGAAGAATTGCACACTATCAAACAGAACTAGTTTATCATATTCATATTGCTCTCTGTTTAATGGATTTCTTCTATTTTGTGTTCATTTTCCTTCAAAATGACTGCCTTTGAATAAGACTCCTGACTTGTAACTGCAAAAGTCCAGGCACTGGAGGCACCCTTGCTCTGGAGCTGACCCCGTGCCATCAAATGCTGTCTCTCCCCAGATGTGAGCAGTTGGCTTGTTCCCATGGTCCACACCTGAGCTTTTCTCTGTGATTTCATGACTGGCAGAAGGCGTTGCACCAAGTAGCAGATTGTAAAGCTTTATTTATACTTCAGAACCTTCAGATTAGTTAAGGAGATTGCTGCTGTTGGAGTGAGCTTTCATAGCAACTCCTGCAGTTTTCCCTATTGTACCTGTGGCTGCAGTGGGCAGAGGGGTGAGTTCAGATCCTTCAGCATGTCTGTGTTAAATGGATGAGTGCGATGTTAGCTGGTAGCAGGCAGGGAGCTCACCCATCACCTATGAAATACAAGTGCACAGAAACTACTGAGAAGACAGCAGATGGTCCCCTGCCCAGCCCCACTGTGCATCTGTGACACGACTCATCTGTTGTATTGCTCCAGATGGCACCGTCCTGAGCTCCTGTGGACAACAGAGCACAGCCCTCATGTTTCACATCGATTGCTGCAAGTTGTCAACTCTGAAACTTAAGTTACTGCCAAGTGCGTTTGCATCTTACTGCAGAACTCCAGCACTCAGTGTTAAAAGGGTTAATTAAACATTGGAAGTGTTTTCTATTCCTTTTTTTCCTTTAGGTCAAAACGAGTCTGGAGTTGCGGTCCACAATGGTAGAATATATTTAGTTGGCGGCTATTCAATTTGGACAAATGAGCCTCTGGCATGTATCCAGGTGAGTGATTTAGGTTTCTTTTAAAGTCTTTTCCAATAATTTTGCAAGGAGATGTTTTGCACAGAGGTTATTTAAAAAGGAAAATGCAGGTGAAGTGGAGAGATTAAGGATGTTTCTTAAGCAGCCCCGGAGCCTCTACAAACCTGAGAGGAAATGCAGATATTAAGAAATATTTCCGGGTTAGCAATTAAATATAATTATTCTAAGTAAGATATTCTAGGAAAACAGGGTTGAGGAATCTCTCCTTTTACAAGATTTGAGTAAAACGGTGGGTATATTCTCAGGTTACACAGCAGAATTCAAAAGTAAAAGAGATGAAGAAATGGACAGTGAGATGTGGGCTAACATGTTTTCAGCCATTCGTGTGATGTTATTCCTCTCCAAGCTGTCTTTCAGAAGAGCAGCCAGAGTTAATGTGTCGTTCTTTGGCAAAGTTCAGTAAGCCTGCAACCTGCCCTAGTGCTTACTGCTTCAAAGCTTGAATGGAAGTTTTGATCCCTGCTGTAGGCAGTAGATTGTTCAGTAAACTCTTCCGCTCTCTCATCTTGTGTAACAGCAGCTTACCTGCAGATCTGTGTCCTTCAGATGTTCCCATACAGAAATTAGGAGTTCTTATCTTCCTGCAGTCTTCTGAGTGAAGCCAATCTGCATCGTGGCCATAGCTTTCTGTAACTGCCCAGCTGGTCACACAGGAACTCTTGGTTCCATCTCTGTTTCTGCACTTTTACTGATAAGCAATATTTTCATTAGCTTCCAACTGAACATTTTAGAATTTAACCTTCAAGCTGTCCCATAAGGATGGAAGTTAGACCCAGCAGAAGGGAATGTATCAGATGTTGAGCTGCTGATCTTATAATGAATGCACACTAGCAGGAGTTTGTAAAGAGCAGAGCAAGATAAACAGTTAAAATCTTACTCTTCTGATATTATCATTGAGTGTTAGGACGTCGGATACCATATCTAAAAATTTTCCTTGGAAAACAACACACGGGTAGGTTTGGGGAACACTAGTTGAAGTACAGTTCTCTGAATGGAGTAATGAGCAGCACAGTATCAAGGCAGTGGCCTTGCTTGTTTATAGTCAGTGGGCAGTTTGCAGTTTTGCATCTGGGCTTAAATACTGCTTAGGGACAGGTAATGATGAGCCTGAGATCTCACTTTCAGAATGGAAATCTTCCCATTTCCTTAAAATCATGGTCATGAGCTGGAAACTTGCCTGACACAGTCGCAGCATTAATGGGAAAAGGAGAGTAAGGATGCTCTGGCAGAGGTGTTGGCACTGTGCCTGGCTTTCACCAATGAAATCAGATCTTCAAATCTGAGTTTACTCTTGCCTTTGGAATAAAACCCATTTTTCTCCATACATCTTCATTGTCTTTAAGTCATTCATGTATTTAGTCTTTCCAGTTTCCCTTGCTCCAAGTTTACAAATGAATCATGCTTTGTGACAACATGTGTCAGCATTTTGGTGCTCTGCTGCACCACCAAATGTCACTGTCTGCTATCAGTTGGCTAAACTAGCATAAGAGTTGGGTGATAAAGGCAGCAGTAAATCAGCAGATCCCCAAGTGCAATCTAGAAGTGATCTGAGACTACATTTCTGCTGGAATTAGTAGTACACTCATGCATTCTGTGCCAGCAAATTTATTTCAGACTACTTTTGTGATCCCAGAAATGTTTTCTACTTTGCCCTGCAGGTGCTGGATGTCAGCAAGGAAGGGAAGGAAGAAGTTTTCTATGGGCCCACGCTGCCGTTTGCTTCCAATGGGATAGCAGCATGCTTTCTTCCAGCTCCCTATTTCACGTGCCCCAACCTTCAGACCCTGCAAGTGCCTCACCATAGGATGGGCACGATGTGAGATGAGGAATGTGTGCATCATCAACAGTGGCATGTGGAGGGTGAAAATCAATCCCCCTGTACAGAAAGGGGTCTTTGGATCTGCAAAAAGAATCCACCCCCATGGACTGCTGCTTTACTGTCACACATTTGTCTTAATGTCGGACCACAATAGGCAGGAAGGAGGCTACAAAACCCTTGGTATCTCTCCTCTGCCTCATCTGCAGAGGTGTATACATAAGAGCATTTTGTATTTCTGGTGACTACTTGCTGCCTGTCTCTATATAATTCCATTATGCAACTCATAAGGCATTGTGATGCTCCTGGCTCCTCCCTGGGCTGCTCTTCTTTGGAGTCTGCACTTTCTGTTGTTCACTAAGGGCACTTTCAAAGACGATAGGAAGTACTGTTTGTGTTGACAAAGATGGTATAATACTGTGGTAATTATGCAACTTACTTGATACCTTCGGCAAAAAGAATAACAAACGTGTTGACTTCCAATTCCAAACTCCATTGTTTACAGTTTCTCATTTAATTATATTTCATTTGAAATTTAAATACTGTGAAGCAGATTAAAACAAAAATAAAAACCAAACAAGCCCTATAGTATCTGAAGAACACGTGAAAATTTTCAGAAGACAAAGAAGCTGAAGCTTCACAATTAAGTGTAAGTCTGAACCAAATATGTTTGTCTGAGAGTCTAAAAATCATGTGGGATGTCTTTTACCAAGGTCTACTATCAAATAAATGTTACCTTCAGTCACGTGATCAATTCCTCCTGACAGCTGCTGTCTTTTAGTGGTGGAGAACAGCCTCTTTACTGTGTAATTAAAATATGCCATTTACTTAATATTTTTAATATTCAGTTTGTAAGGGGTCACCACATTTACAATTATCAACAAATGGTCTCATTTTGTCCAACATATGGTCCCACAAATCACTGGTCTCCAGAAGCTAAACAGCTGTATAACAATGTCAATATTTATTTATTCCTTGGGTTTTTATGGTGCGTCTCCCTTCCGTACTCAGGCATATGCCACTCCACAATAAATACTCTAACCTGTTATATCTTGGCTTTGCTTGGCTCCTGCAGACCCTGTCTCTTACTTTCATCTTTTTTTTTTTTTTTTTTTTTTTTTTTTTTGCATATCTGACAGCAACTTTGATGTTTGTAAATATTAACCAAGCATATGATTAAATCTTTATTTATGCTTCACGGGCACTATGCACTCTTCTGGTTTACCTGCTGATCTGTTCCCTGCTCCTGTGCTATCTGAGCAGACCTGTGCAATTCCTGCCGACGTTCACAAAAACACCAGCTCTGGAAGATGTCCCAGCAAGAGACTGTGTGTGCTGAACAGGAATGGGTTGGCATTGCCTGGTGAGCAGCTCTTCCAGGCCAAACACATCTTCGAAGGGCCTGCTTAGCAGTACAGTGAGGTGAGCTCTATCTCAGTCTCCAGATGGGCAGAGTAGTCACAGCATGTCACCTTGCTTTTTCCAGTAGTTTTCAGGTTATAAAGTTCTGTTTGTTTTGTTGGGTTTTCTTAGCAGCCTTTGGTTGCGGAGAGCTAAGCTCCAGCTGCATGGTTTGTACAGACAAAGCCTTGAAAGGCTTTCCAGTCACATGTGTGGCCCAGGCCTGCCCCTGACGGACTGCCAGGTGTGCGAGCAGCTTTCACACTGTGCAGAGCCATCAGCATGCTTGCAGACAAGGGTGCGGTGGTCATTCAGCCTGTCTAAACTCCACTGTGATGCTTTTATTCCTAGGTCTTGTCGCCTCCCACAGCTGCAGCTCTGCATCCCGTCTGAGCTGTTCTTCCTGGAGCAGAGCTGGGGTCGCTGCCTCATGCAGTGCAGCGCGCTCAAGGGCTGTGAGGCGGGAGGGTTGTTTGTCATGTTTACTCTGCCCTTTGGACACTTTTACTGTTCTGGCTGTTACCACTTAATTGTCTGCACTGGTGAATAGTGATTTTAAACAGCTGTGCAAGTGCACTGAATTAGTTAAGAGGAGCACATCCACAGAGCCTCAGGACAGCGCACATGCTCCTATTAGTGTCAGGATGCTGCTCTGGTTCTTAATCACCAGGCTCCAGTGATTACGCAGAGGCCTTTCATTGCCATTCTGTGGCCAGGTTTTTGTGCCTTGCTTTCCTCTCTGGATCTTTCTGCTTTTGTTGCAGGACTACAGGCAGGTGCTGTGCTGCTCCTGACGTCAGAAAGTGCCACACAGCCCTAGCAAAGTGAGCAAGTAGGCTTTGTGTCACCAGGTGAGAAGCAAAAAGGGTGGCAGTGCAGGAGGCGGGTGGAGGCCAGGACAGCCCCGTGTAACTGCAGCTCTGCAGGGTCCTGGCCAGTAAAGGCTGCCCAAGGCCTCCAAACCTGCTTGTCCCTGTGTTGCCTCTTCTGCACAGTGCCACTGGCTTCTCAAACTGCACCAGCTACAAGTTCCTGTGCACAAGTGCCAGGACTACCTCTTCTACAGCCACTTTTGTTTTTGGTAACCATAACCCTTTCAACCCAAGAACCCTCTCTGACCAGGGAGCAGTTTTGGTGCGTACCTCTGAGAAACCATTAAACTCAGTGTTTCTGCAGAGCCTGGAGGATGCTTAGAATATCTCCACGCTGGATCATTCTGTTCCTGGAGCGAGATTGGCACGGTGTGAAAGCAGCTGCCAGCACCATTCACTCGGGCTCCCATCTGGGTTGTTGTGCAAGGGAACCGAGTAGCTTCCAGCCAGCGGGAACTGGAGGTATCTTTGCAACTGTGTAATGCAGCAGCATTGTGAACTGTTGAGTCTGGATGCCAGTGCAGTTCTGTGCGTTTTCTTACATTTACTGATTAAATCTGCTCCCAGCTGTAGGCAGGCTTTTGGGCCACGGGGTCTGGAGAGCTGTAAGGAAGCGCCTTTGCACTCTTATTCCTGATACCTTTGGGGGCAGGGTTTGTTAGCTGACAGCTGGCTGAGCACGAGCCAGCAGTGTGCCCAGGTTACCAAGAAGGCCAATGGCATCCAGGCTTGTATCAGAAATAATGTTGCTAGCAGGAGCAGGGAAGTGACCATCCTTCTGTACTCAGCACTGGTGAGGCTGCACCTTGAATTCTATGTTCAGTTTAGGGCCCCTCACTACAAGAAAGACATTGAGGTCCTGGAGTGTGTTCACAGAAGGGCAATGAAGTGGTGAGCAGTCTGGAGCACAAGACTTATGGGGAACAGCTGAGGAAACTGGGATTGTTTAGTCTGGAGAAGGCTCAAGGGTCTCTACAACTGCTTGAGAGAAGATTGTGGTGAGGTGGGGATTGGCCTCTTCTATGTAACTAGTGATAACACTAAAGAGAATGGCCTCAAGTTGCACCAGAGGAGGTTCGGGTTGGTTATTAGGAAAAACTTCTGCAGAGAGTGATGAGGCACTGGTGTGGGCTGCCCAGGGAAGTGGTGGAGTCACCGTCCCTGGAGGTGTGCAAGAACTGTGTGGATGTGGCACCAAGGGATGTTGTTAGTGGGCATGGTGGGGGTGGGCTGACAGTTTGACTCGGTGATCTTAGTGGTTTTTTCCAACTTTAATGATTCTGTGATTCTGTGACACGATACAGCAGCAGCAAGAGGATACCAACAGCTTCCTCTGCCCCTTTGGTCTCTGCTGAGCCTTTCGTATTCAAGTGCTGTGCATATTCAAGTGTGTGTTGTGAGGCAGTGTGCAGCCAGTCCTTGCATTCCTGTGTTCAGAATCTTGGCATTAAGAATTGTTGCTTGTGATTTTAACTTAGCGGCTTTCAGGGAGTGCGCCTGCCAGGATCATTCAAACTTTTGTAACTCTTTTTTTCCTTAAGTTTTGCCATCTCTACTTCCCTTCCCCCAAATCTGTGCAGACATTTAGTACATCAGTTGCAGAATCATGGAGAAGTGGATAATTGAATATTCACACATGCAGAAACAACACAGGCAGAATGTGGAACAATGTGGAAACAAGCACGGAAAGAGGCGGCATCTGTTTATTGAAAATTAGAATGTAGAATAAATTAAGAGGGCAAGGTTAAAACACTTCATCTGCAGTCAGGGTTCGCAGTGGGGGAAGACTGAAGAAAGTTTAGCACAGAGATATATAAAGGGCTTCTACAGTTTAATTATGATATTTCTGTGAAAGTATATTTAATTTATATTGAAAAAATCTTTTTTACGTGGATTTTTTCCCCTTTAAAATGTGTCAATGTGTCCTTGAAAAAAAAAAAAAAAAAGCTTAGGTTCTGCAAAATTGAAGTACTTAAAATGTTAACTCTTACCTGGGTAGCTTAGATTACGTTGCAACATTTGGAAGTATTGAAAAACAGAACAATTTTTTCTTTTAGGAGTAATTGAAGAAAGCTGAGCTCATTTTTCCACCAGTATATATAGCAATATAGATGAAGTTGGCCCTTTATGAAATCAATGTATTTAGCAGACTCGGACTTCTAACACCTGTTCAGGCGATGTTGTTCAGGAAAGGTTGTGCATCTGAGGTCAGCCCAATGGACTGAACAATGCGGTGGATTGGGTTGTGACAGAGTTACTGCTGGCATTTCCAAAGGTCTGCAAAGAGCCACACCTGTGGTGCAGGACCTCAGTTGGCAGTGGTTTTGTTACATGTATCTTTAGGTTTCACATATTCAGTCTACAGAAGGGTTACCCCTTCCAAGCTGCTCACGCAGACAAAAGCCATATCCATAAGTCATTCATCATAAAACAAGCCTAATTATGCTATGACATACTGACACTGCATCAGATTTCTGATCTTCAACATAATTTTATAACCATTGCTAACAGATGGGCCGATTACACTGAATTTGAGTTTTAAGTAATAGTTTAATCATATTTTATAATTTGTAACTGAAAATATCCATGCATACATAATTTTCCGAAGCTACTGAAAGGAGCAAAAACAGAGCGCAGTAAAACCTCTTTTCTGTTTCCTGAGGGAAATGCACTGCATTTAGGTGGACAGGAGTTCCTTAAATGACTCCTTAAGTAGTGTCTGCTGTTGGTAGTTTCTCTTCTGTGCAATTATAGCAGATTTGCGGA
Source organism: Tetrao urogallus (assembly GCF_951394365.1). Lineage (NCBI taxonomy): Eukaryota > Metazoa > Chordata > Aves > Galliformes > Phasianidae > Tetrao > Tetrao urogallus. The sequence continues at coordinate 71,432,234 of NC_136814.1, read as the reverse complement.
ACCTTTTTCTTTGCACAGATTTCCTGCTCTATTCCAGCATAAAAGGTGTAAATTTTTCTATTTCAGAGGCTCTTTTATTGAAACAAGTGCCTTCCCCCCACTATATATTTTTTTTTTTTTGTCATTGAAAATGAAAGCAAGGAGTAATTTAAATTATCACGTTTGTGCTCTTTAATAACAAGAAAAATGGGAAATTCTTATAAAATAGATGGACAGCTTTGTGGGACTGCTGGAAATTAGATGTGAATTTTGAACAGAAGGCTTCTTTCTCCCTCTTCTCCTTATTTTTCAGTTGATTTAGGGTCAATAAAGGAAAGAGAAACCCGGCTTCCATCTCCTTGCCATTGTTTGCGATGGGCTGGACATCGGCTTCACATCACAAGGGGGCAGAGGTGATCTGAATTCTGAATTCTGTAATACTGAATGTAAAGAAATACGTTCTATTCAGCTATCCAGTCCCAGATACTGCAAAACAGAAAGGGCATAGTTGTCCTCTGGCCCATGAGATCAGTGGAGAAAATGCCCACAAGGCTCACGGCTGCTGTACTTCAGAGAGGTCTCCTGTCAATGCCATCTGCACTTCTAAAACAAAGGAGACATTGGGCATGGACCATGCAAGAGGTTTTGGGGAAGAAATGGCTCATTGAGATTTGATATTTTGTTAAAGCACCATTAAAGTATGGTGAACCTTAAATGATTGTAATTAATGTTCAAAATAGCTTAATACTATCAACTTTTCATATAAGAAAGCAGAGCAGGACTGAATTGTTGTTAGAGTTGTTATTAGTGTCTCTAACTGAAGCTTTGATAATGCTCTTGCTCCATGCCTATGAGGTCACAAAAGCTTGAAAGATTTGTGTAAAAGCAGCAGAACTGCAGTGGCATCTGTTTAAACATGAGAGGTGCAATGAATTACTCTTGAACTGGTATGTTCAACTGGTATGTTCACCTGGAAACCTGCTCAGATGCCCATTTCAGTTGATTTGCAGCAAGGCTCTATCTTACTGCTTCATACCAAGAATTGAACCTTGCACCTATACAAAGATAAACTGCTCCTGTCAGTGGTAGAGCTCACATAGAAGCTTTCCAAGATCTCCTGCTGTAGTCTAAGCAGTCCTCCATGATTGTACAAGGAAGGTAAATTTTTCTGTTTTCAAACCAAACTGTTCATACTCAAAATCATTAGATGCTTCTGTATAAAGGTAATTTAGGAGACAACATTAAACTTTTCTGTATAAGACCTATGTATTATGGAAACATTATAATACATATTGTCTTCTATACTATATGATTTATTTTAGCTCATAGTGGTTTTCAGTCTTTGTACTTGCATTTAGCACTTTCCTCTTTTTTTTTTTTTGTTCTAACTGATTTTGGCCTGCTGTTCTGTTGTATACGTGGTAGGTCAGTCCAGACTAATACCCTGCGAGCCTTTATCTGATTAATATTATCAAACCTGTCAGTCACATCTGCAACTGTCCATACCGCATAATTAGGCCCAACCAAATTGCCCATTTGGCAGTGGGTGATGAATACGATGCAAAATGCTTTATTTCTGTTCACATTAACTTTTTGACAGAAGAGGATGATAATTTCCAAACTGCTTAAATTAGTTTCTCGTGCAGTAAGAGCTGTCATACATTGGCATAAAGCTCTGTTGCTTTTTCAGAAACTTCCAACCACTGCAGACATTAAATATACTCTATAACAAATCATTTAATGATGTGTTTAGTAGATTGTTAATCCGCTCTATCCTTTGTAAGTCAAAGGTTTTACTTTTCAGGAAATATTACTACAAGTCAGACATCTGCTCTGTAATCTGGGGTGCAGGGCTCAGATTTCAAAGAAATCTCTTAATCTCACTCAGAGGTGGCTTTTTTTTTTTTTTTTTTTTTTTTAGTTTTTATTTATTTATTTTAAAAGCTGTTAAGAAGCACAATTCTCATGAGCTGAATCAAACTCCTCCCAGGTACAGACACTTACAGGAAGCTACAATGTGAGTTCAGTAAGTCACTTTCATAATGAAAAGACCCTCCATGTTCTGCGCTATTAAACAGCTGTAAAGAGGCTTTTAGTTAACTGTGCTATTTGAAGTAAGGATAGCTGATTTAGGGAAGAAGACTATCTGATCTGAATGGATAACATTACTGTAACAAAAGTGAAGCTGCTCTGAACAACATCTTAGGGATTTCTGTGGTGTCTAAGACACTAAAAGAATTTTTCCTTCGCATTAATATTATGAAATTGGAATCTGAATAACTTTAAAAGTGAACAGCCTCTTTACCAGCGTTGACATGAATGGCAAATGACATGAACTTACTGTTCCAAGAGTTCTGCCAGTAGCTGAGTAAACACAGGTTATTGTGGGAAGTGAAGCATTGGAATTCCATAGGCATTAGTGAAAGATTCCCAACAACTTACTTTGGAAAAAAACTGTGAAAAAGTTACAGAACTGCACCTATCTGGAAAGACCCAAGAGATAATCCAAAATATTTGGCAAATCTGGCTTTCCATGCAAACAGAAGTTTGCCTATGGTCAGATGAAATACATTTCCCAAATTAACACTTCCTTCGGAATCCCATCTGCCCTCACTTCTTCAACTATTTACACATAGTATAATTTTAGATGTGGCTAATCAACACTGTCATAACTAAGAAATAAAATTATGGGATTGCTGTAAATTCTGGGTTAATTTTGAGAAGCGTAATGAAAAGGAAGAGGACAAGAAATCTGAACTTTTGTTCTTTTATTACCCACAAACATAACACAAGAGATTACACAATGGAAACTGAAAGACTTTTAAATAATGTGGAAGGTTAAGACAGCTATGTACATTTTGTGCAACATACCAGAAGCCCTTATTTACATAGGATATCTCTGCCATACTGGCCAACGTGCAAGTGCTGCCTGCATATTGCAAATTCAGCACTACAGAAAAGCTTCTCTTGTTCTAAAATAATAAATTAGAAATTACAAAATTAGAACTTTCTTATGAACATTCTGAATGAGGTTTTCCAAAGTACAATGTTAAGAGGGTCAGGACTCAATGTGAATTGAGCTTTCTGAAATTATGTATATGTGCTTATTTTTAAATCCTGCTTTGTACGGTGCAATCCAGGCTATGCTTATATAGACAATTCATTTCCCATATCTTTCAATCACTGTACAACAGTATATTAAGAGTTACACTTCAGATGCTTAACAATATTCAAATACCACAGAAAACACTGAAATAAATACATAATTAAAAAAAAATGATATAAAGAATCTGGCTAGTGTGTTGTACTCAGCAGATTTAGGTACCAGTGTTGGAACATTGAAGGGGAAAGAACGATCACCAGCAACTGCTAACCTGCCTCATTTTCCAGTTTTTGTATCTCATTTTGTCCAGCCTCTGAGAGGTGAGTTAAGAGCCTTTTGTAGGCTTCCCTGTTGAAAAACAGAAGAATGTAACATTACTTAAACAATTTCACACATTTGAGCAGTAAAGTAGGTAATTCCCAAGCACACTGGATGACTAACCCTAATAACTTCTTTCCTTATCTATTCACAGCTTTGTTTGCTGTGATTTTTTAGCACGGCCAAGTTGAAAGAAAGAGAATAGTACAGTTTGCACAACAGTGTTGCAACAATGCTTAGATGTCTCTCTTACTTAGTAAACTACAAAAAACTATACATCAAAGACCAGAAGTGGGTAGTATGAAAATGCTGCACATGATGGTCCTTCAGTCTGAGTCAATAAAAAAGTGAATAATACAACTGTAGATGACTTCCATGTTTAATATTAAAGTGAAGGTGAATACTTCTTGAGTAATTCTTCATGGCTCATGAGTTACATTCGTGCACAACTCTGTTCTGTTTTTATGTTGGTGCTATTTTTGTTGATGGTTTTGTTGTTTTTTTTTCTCCCATAACCCAGGCCTTGCCAAAGTTTACTTCAAAACTTCTCCAACCTGAGGTGTGACCAGCATCTACTCTTTGAGGAGTCTCAGAATGTGCATTAATGCATACACTGAAACCACTTCCAGGCCTTGACTCTCAAGCCCTGCACTCCTGTTAGGAGACCTAACAGAAGAAGTGCTTTTGGCCTACATGCCACAGTGTGGAGCTTTTTGGGTTTTTGTAACAACATTCATATGGTCGCTGAAAGTTCAGTGCTTCATCTGCACCAAGAGTTGCTGCCATCTGTGCAGAGTTGCTTTCCTCAGCTTCCATTGCTTCCTAAGGCTAAATGGATTCACAAGTGAAATATTTCTGTCCTAGGTTCTCTGGGGGCGAATGGAGGAAGTGTGATTCTGTTGTGCCTATCAGAGAGGAGGCCAGACTGTTCTGAATACCCACAGTTCTCATAAATTTATATTATGAGAGAACTCTTGAAATTGAACCATGGGTTCAATTTCCCAAACACCTCAGATCATACCTGATTTTACTGTAATGTTATATATATAACATAACATTCTCTAGAAAAGGGACTTACAGGAATATTTTTTGGGCAGGAGTTTTGTTTTTTTTTTTCCCCTCAATTTTACAACACACAGTGTAGTGAACTGAGGCAGGCTGGCTTAAATTGTATGTGGGTTTGTAGCTCTAATGTCATAATTTCTCTGACAATACTCAGCAGATGTAGATGGCCTAAAACCATGAAAGGTCTGAGCAAAGGAGATTTTGGCTGATCAGTTAAAAATCAATCATTTTTGACTATCTGTCCTGCTGCCTAACATCGCTTGTTTTCAAGAGATCATACCTCTACTCTTCACTGTCAAAAAGTGGTATTAAATAGAAAAAAAAACAAACCTTTGTGCTGCATTTCTTCCAAGACCTTGTTTGTACTCTGAATCCTTCAGAGACTGCGTCAGCGTGGGAATCAGGCTGGTAACTAATGTCTGATCCAAGACTGCCACTGTTTCTAGAATGCTGAACACCCGGTGATCATACAGTGCAGTGTAGTCCTGGATAAAGTGCCTGAGGGGGACACAGAGGCATTTAATGCAAGGTCAGAACTAGATGCAGAGAACATGCCAAGAACAACTGAAGAAGCTGTTCAGAACAAGCAAAACTGGTTGCATGGAAGCGATTGTAGTGTTACAGTGAAATACTCTGTATGCAAATTCCTTCCACAAACAAAGCCATGCTTTTGAAGGCTAATGCTAAGAAAAAAATCACTTTCATTTTCAAGTGAATCAGCAGATTCTGCTGCTGTTTTACCAGAGCTGACTTGTTCCAGAGTACTTTAGTTTGTAACGCATTTGTCTGAATGGAAAGCATGGAAAACTGAAACATGGAGTTATTATTTAACCAAATACTCCAGCAAAAAAAGATATCTAGATTGAAGTCTGCAGAAACAACACCAGCATTTCTTATAAAGCGCCACTAGATCTAAGGCAAGGCAGACCATCAGATGGAAGAGCATCCATTTGTCTATTTGAGGGTATTTAATGACCACAGATTGCATCTAATTGGGGAGTTACACCCTAGGAGTGAAACATCTCATGAAAGTGATACAGCCCACACGGAGACATCAGCAAATTGCTCAGGGGCTTTCATTTTAACATTATCCAATACAGCAGCAGTGTTTAGGTTTGCAAAATGTCTTTGGGTCTTAGCTCCTACATCTCTTCTACTGCATCCACATGAAAAAGAGGATTCATTTTGCTGAGGTACGGAATAAGTAAAATTGACATTATATTAATCTATTCATTTGTCAGAGAAACAAATAAATGAAGCTTGTTGGACAAGGATTTGATCTTTGTTATATACACTTCAAGTTAGGCATGCCCACAGCACGTTACACAACAGCACTACTCATAAGATTTTCCCACTGCAGCAGCAATGTAGTTTTCTATAATAGTCCTTTCAAAACAGTACCTAATCCATGAAAAAGCAGATATGTTTCTCTATTTTTTTGCTCTGGCTTTTTGGCAAAGTTATGTTTAAAACCAGTGCCAAAAGTAACGTAATTTAAGTACCATAAACAAGTGACAATGCAGTATGTTGAGGATAATTAGTTGTTTTTAAGAAAACATGTTTGCTGTCAATTGAATTGCAGTAGCTTCACTGCCAATTGGCATATTTTCTGGTTACCTAAATACAGAAGTCAGCTGGGTGGCACGTTCTCCTCCTGACCTTGCTTGGCAACCTTGTACCATGTACTGCACAATGAGTGTAGATATTTTTTTAACTGTAAAAGAAAAATCACAAGATTCACACAGAGCTCTTGAACTGACCATCTGGAGAATGTCTTTCATGAATACTACAATTTTTACATGAGAAAATAATGGGTTTTATCTTACTTTGATGCAAGTAAAATGACAGAGTAGTTAGCTAGAATGGCTATAAGAACAGCATGAATTTCAGATTTATGCAAAGTCCAGTTTTCAACACCATCATCTTTTAAACGTACGGATTTTTAAATACAACACTGTCTCCTTAAGTCAGAACAGAGACACAAGCCCTTAACGGAAATAAAATTAAATAAACAAATCAGTTTTGTTTTTATTCTTTAATTGTTCCTATATTTGAACTGGGAAAAAGCAGTCTTGGCATTATAATCTGCTCAAAGATATGCAGATCTACTCCTTGCAATAAGTGTTCTCTCTGTTCTTTCAATAAGTGTTCTGAATTCCACCCTTTTGTGTATTTCCAAACAACAACAAAGGAGCCCACTGTTTTCTTCCATTTATATCTTCCAACTGGATATTCAAGTTGCTAGATAAAGCTCCTCCTTTATAACAGTGGGACTGAGCTGCAACTTCTCTACAAGGATATGGCGGAGTCCTGTGAGTTGGTGGCTGCAGAATCACAGGACATTTAGCTCATTCTGCTCCAGCTTCAGACAGCTGTGGCTACAATGGCAGAAGGGGGAACAAAGGCATGTGCTGATTCAGCTAATCTCCTGAATTTATCTTGTCCCTGAAGCTTTTACAGAAAAGCATCAAAAATTGCTTTATTAGTCAAAATTCCCAGGAGAAGTCAGAGGTTAATCTCCACTGTTCCTAATATCTTTTCTGGTAGCAAGGACTGGACATTTTTTGGCACATTTATTCTTTATACAACTATGAGGTGAACTGAGTATTTTTTAAGAAGCTAAAAATACAGAATGAATAACTACCAAGTAGAATGGGCTAAAAGAAGAAAAAAAAGGGGGTCAAAGATCCCTTCAAAAATGGATTAAGTATAGCACGTTGATTTCTGATGTCTCTAAGGGGAGAACATACACTAGTTTTATTTGGTCTAAAATCTTCAGGTGCAAGAAAACTTCCACTGTTACAAGTCTGGGAGAAATGAGGTGGGAGTGATGGAAAACATTACCAATTAAGGATCAACTTGTCATGAATTCATCAGAGTACTTGAGTCAGAGAGAAATTCCTGTCTCAGAGAACAAATTATTTAATGAACAAAGCTTGTTCACTTTATCTGGCTAATGCATCAATCGAACAAACAAAAAAAACAGGAACAGATTGTACACTGGGATGAAAGATGCTGAGCAGTATGAAAACCTTACAGGTGTAAAGAGATGTATTTAAAGCAAACAAGTAGCTCACCTTGTAGCTCGTTAACCAATACCATGCACTTCAACACAGCTGGCAGAACCAGTTCAATGTCACACAGTTCACTGGTCTGGGTTCTCTGAAGTACTTCAAGAATGAAAGCAAGAACTGAGGCCAAGCGAGGAGGTGGAGCGCTACCTTTGAACTGCATGTAGTTTTCACTGGGAAGACAAAACAAATCAAAATAAAGCCTGAGATACGTTGTCGTTTTTTTCTTCCGTCCAATGCAAGCACCGTATAATTGGAAATAATATTGTGATATTTCAGGAGAAGGCCCATTACATAGATTTCTATCTTTATTTAGACTCAGGTAATGGCTTCTATTTATCTTAGTCTTAGAAATGGCTCCCAATTTATCAGGACAGTGATGTCTTCCGACTCCTCTGTTGAGGGAAGTGAGAAATAGCAGTCATAATTATAGTTAAAAAGCCAAATGTGACTATAAAAGATAAAATATAAAGAAAGCAGCATAAAATAATGACACAAGGAGTTTAGATTCTGATAACTCTGAAATAACATTCAAAATACAACTGTTGTTCAATTACCGTATTTAGTTTTATGTCTTATTGTTTGCTCACAATTCAAACTTGTGGTAAGAGCTCTGTTATACTGGCACTATTAGTTTGTAAAACAGTGTGATGAAATGGGACAGAATCTCTGATTTTGCTCCATCAGAATTAACACAATCATCTCCGGTACAAAATTTGTTGCAGAGATTAAGGTAACCTGCAAATCTGCATCAAGAGCAAATATTGACACTACAGAACAGAGCTGTCTCAACTGTAATTATTTCATTTGTTATTTATTTATTTATTTATTTTTTACCCCAAAAGGATGAAAGATTGAGTCACTGTTGATCTGACATTACAGATGATTTTACTGAAATCTAAAGTTAATTACTGAAATTGGAACATCCAGTAGAGAAAAGTGGAGATAAAATACACAGAACATTAGTTAAAAAAAAAAGTACTCCCAGAATCTGCAAAATGACTTTTAAATATGCAATAGTAGTTAGCATTAGCTGCTCATACAAGGCATGCTCATTTGCTGTGCAATGCGTTAATTAAAAGCTGCTATACCTCTTAACAGCTTAATAAAGCATACTTATACAACTTTGTATACACTTTAAAATAAAAGCATTTCCATATTCCCTGCACCATGTGGTTTTAACTCACTTTAATATTAGCATCTCTAAAATCTTCTGTTCCATTTATTTACTATGAAAACTGCACACTATTTTTTGGGGGTTGTTTCTTCACTAAAATGATTATCTGACCTGGATAATATATTTTTCTGGTTCAATTTCTTCTGCGCTACAGCAAGATATTCATTAGCTTCTGTATGTCAAGAAGGCTAGTAAACTCTGTATGCACTTATGTATAGATCTAGTGGCTGCCTCCTGACCACCACACAGTTTATAAATCAGACTAAGATATTCTTCCCAGATCACTAAGAAATGTTTCAAGTTTTACAAGTCACAAAATGCTGTTACACATTCAGAATTTTCTTTCCACAATAAGGCTTAAAATTCACACATTCATGCACACATTCACAAATGATTCTATTAAGATAAGAAAGTTTGAGTATTCATAAGCTAAAAAAAAGAATCAAGACTGAAATTTTAACTCACTCCCTTTACATGTGATAATATAGGCTTTACCTAAAGCACTATCTACTGTATTTACCTGAGATCATCATTAATATTCTTTCAATGAATGTGCATACTCACTCTTTAATAAAGAAAAGTACAATTACCTTAGATGTAAGCAACCACCTTTTATTTGAAGGAGATTAATTTTTTTCCCCAGTATGGACAAAGAACTGCAGATCGTAGCTCTCCATCTCCCTCTTTCCATACCCCAAATTTTGTATTTCTCCTTGGTAGCTGGCACATCTATGTATATCCTGATATGTACAATAGCATCTAGTCCTCCCTTTCACTGGCAGCTGTTACAGATATGGTTCTGTGATCCTAAACACAGCCTGAGATACAGCCATAGGATGATATGTATTGGAGTGCTTGCTTTTTATGTGGCCATATGGTGTATTATTCTTATTATAGTCCAGGACCTCCATCCTCAATGACTTTCCATTAGTCTCCAGATGATTCCATTTTTACTCTCGTGCTCTATATTCTCTTCCCTTTTCTTATTTTCCTGTCCAACAACTTACAGGCTCTTCCTACAGCCTGACTATCAGTTACTGAGATGAGAACAGTGACATTCTCTTCTTCATTAGCTGTTTGTGAAATCTGAATAAGCAGTGCTTTGTTCATCATTGGATCTTACTTTATGACATGCAGAGTGGTCTTCCGTAGACGGAGAGCCTGAGGGACTGTAATGGAGCTACACAGAGCAGTCAACATAGGATGCTGCCCAGCTCCAAGTGCAGTTGGTGAAGAAGGGAGAAATCGTCCAAAATACTGTTGAACAATGCTCCCAAGCAGTTGATTTAAATAGGCCCCCTGAGCTTGGGACTGACAGCATATAAAGGACAGGCCCTGTAAAAGATAAAAAAGGGAGAAGGAAATTGAATAACTCCTTATTGTTGAACAAATTTAAGAACAATAAGCTAAATACTAATTACACACTTTATAAACTACTGTATGATAAAGAAGTATCAACAATTTGCTGCATCTGTCAACAAACCATCAAGTCTGTGGCTAAAGACCGAACTGGCACAAGGCTTACAAAGGAGAGAAAAATCTTATACTGGACTAACTAAAATACTTGAAAGATAATCTTAAGACCACATGATCTTCCTTTCAAATCAGAAGCAAAACATTAGCTTTTCATGCCAGGGCTCAGTTCCCAAAAGCTACAAACTTCTTTTTCACTTATGTACGTGGTCTAATGAAGCTAGAATAGTGGTCTAACAAAAATTTTGCTCATAGTGCGAACAAATTAGAGTAAATAAATCACCGTTTTTGAGGGAATTAATTTTTTTTTTTATATAATTCATTTAAATAAAGCAAAAAAATACTGTGACTTATCCAATACAATCTACATTCATCTAGGAAAGTAGAAACTTGCGTAGAAAGTGACTACATAAACATTATCTAGAGTTACACTGCATATACATGTAGTTACATCTGTGGGAAAATAAGTATTTGTTTTAGTGGTAAAAGTGTCTATGAGAAAAATTTAAGAATTTACTCCCCATTCCTCAGGTACTGAAAGGAGGAAGAAGAATGAATCACTAAGGGAAGAAAAAGAAAAAAAGAAGCCCAGCTATCTACTATGACTAGGGCCTCAGTAAGCAGTACAAATAGAAGTCTCTTCAGAATTCAGTTTTCACAATAGTTTTTCCCAACAAGAATAAGAACACAAAAGAAGTCCAAGCACTAGAGACCATTATAAAGCAACTTCAACAGTACTTCAAGCCACCATTAGTACCACATACAAGGAATGTGGGATGTCAGTGAATGAGGTGCTTCAGGACCTGCCTGAAGATTTGCTGTAGGCAGCCTTCCTGAACACACACATCCAGCAAGGGTTGAACTTCACATGCCTCTGGAGTTACTTGGAAACTTTGGTACACCCCATTGATAAATGCCACGTTCCTCAAACGAGGGAATAAGTAGTTCAGATGCTCTCAGCTGTTTGCTTTACTACAGTAAATTTTTTGTTTTTTTAGTAAAAGGCAGTTGCTGCTATATCAGAATGTATCAGAATTCTTAATGACTCTGCTTGGCAAGCAGAAGGCTCAGAAAGACTGCTAATGATCGTTTAGTTTGTAAGTGTGAGTGTTTGGTGTTCCCAGCGAGATGTTGCAGCAGGCATAATAAAGAATTGCATACACTTTCTCTAGTCTAGCTCTCTCAAAAAAGAAAATCATTCCATAAACTGAACTGGCTCTCTTAAGCCATTAGAGCATTTCAACACTACAAAACAACATGTGGGAATCTATCTGACAAAAAGGACACAAAAAACATCATGACCTTACAGAGGATACCTGAAATAATGCATAAGAGAATATAACACCTGTGAAGAACTAATAATTCTAATCACTGAAATAAGACAATTCTTCAAACTGAGGAACAACAAATCCTACATAGTATCACAAAAAAGGGAAAAAAACAATTGTTATTAAATAAATTACTCCTCTTATATGAATGATCCTAATGATATATTTCACCTATGAAATATAAGCAAGAAATACTAGAATTGAGATCTCTGAAGGCACGGATTAATTTTTGCATCTCTTGTAATAGTCTCATTTGAAGATAGATCAATAAGTCTAGACTGATCATTCATAAAAGCATTTTCATTTTTGAGCTGAAGTAAACTGATTTTTTTTTTTTTTTTTTTTTTTTAGTTGTAGGATGGGAACAGAAGTAATCTGAAAAAGAAGGGAAGGATTGAACTGAATAACAACACCCTGCCACAAGTATTATCAAAGATACTCATTTGCCAGAGAGAAAATAAAAGGATGGAAGTTGCTTGAGACTTTTTTTCTTATATCATGTGATGAGGATAAAGAGTGCCCTTGATACTCAATAAGGAGAACTCCTCTTCATCCTGACCTTTTTTGGTGGGTCAGGCAGAGATGCTGCCTCTTAAAAAAACATAATTTTTAAAACCATGTAGTAATACCAACATCTCTCCTCAGTAAGGAGGAGTCTCATTTACTTTTTTTTTTCCATGCAGCACAGCAGAAGTTCCAAGTTCAGCATTAAACTGTTCCAAGATAGAAATTCTTTCTTCCAAACTAAAACAACAAGAAAAATCACCTATTTTGTGGGTAGCCAGAGCTCCCCTTGTCCAAAATACACACCCCCTATATGCTAAAAAAAAAAAAAAAAAAAAAAAAAAAAAAAAAATCATGAATCAGCCTCTACATATTAGAGAATATTTAAAGCACCAAACCTCTTCAGGCAAGAATCATCAGATGGTTAGGCACCCACACTTCTATTGTTCACTAGAAATTTCCTTAGATGAACTTGGATTTCTCTTTTGGACATGAAAGCTCACTGACTTTAGCTCAATATTGTGCTGCTTATTTTGGGACCCTCCTTTTTCTTACAAAGCCTAGAGAGCAGCAGACCTGTACAAGGCTTAACACCACCGTATCCCAAGTGGCACCAGGGATAAACTACCAATGTGTACGGTGGCTGTGAGTACAATAGCAAACTACCCTAGGCAGCATTGGCCAAGGGTGTAATTACAAGGAGGTCACAGAGTACTCTCTTCTTTTAAATCCCATTAGTAATTAACAGAGATGAAGGAAGTTACTGTTCATATGACAGAGGAAAGAAACACATGTTACTGGACTGCGATTTTGACCAGAGATCTGAAAATAATCACTTCAGACCCTTAGGACAATCCCTAGAAAGCAGATGGACATTAAAGAGTAGAGAGCACTTCTCTCCCTCTTTTCTTTTTTTTTTTAATTAACTATTTTTTAGTTATCTTCTCAGATTAAAGAAAGAAAAACAACAAAAACAAAACCCCACCAAAAACCAAAGACATTTGAAGAGGAGTAGAGGAGCATGACAACATCTGCTCCTCATTTCAACAGAAAGGCAACTGATTCCTGTGTATGCTCACTGCAGGAACCTTTTGTAGCCAGAGCTGCCTCTCTTCTGATTTATCCATATATCTGTAAATCACCTGTGGAGAGCGAAGAACCGATTAGTATGGATTACTGGAACTATTCACTGCAGAAATGCCAAGCTACCTAATGATGACTTACAATATCAGTCCTGCTGTTGGAATAAATCTGCTGTTCACCAATTAATGTTGTACAATTCCTATTAAACACATACTGTAATTCACAAGATGTATTAATAAGCTTGCTCAAATATCAGACCACAGATGTGGCTTGCAGGAGGGCTTTTAAAGTCTGAACTCTGACAAATGCTGAGCCTGCACAGGCCCATTAAAATCATGGAAAAATGTATGTGCCAAGCACTACTTAAAAAGAAGATCTTTTACCACTCTTCTGTATTCAGATAGAAGTAAACCATCTTCTATATTTGGACAGGATTAACACTAATAAATCTAGCTCATTATTATGTATATTATGCTTATTACATGCACCTACACCATAATCTGCAAGATGTATTTAAACTATTATTTCTTCTCTAGAATAAGTTTTATGCTCCAGTTATTTCCCACATTACTGGTAAACAGGTGTTAAAACTCCTCCAAAGCATATTCCAAGAAATCCATCAAAGATATTTTGAGTAATATGTTTCAACAGCCTACTATCACACAAATCAACTGTGTTTGTTTGTTTTGTATAAACAAAGGCAAAATACCACATGATGGATTTTATATGCCTCATTATCACACAATTACAAATAGTCTCATAAAATTATGAAGTGATTGCTCATTCTTGTTCTTCCACGTTTTTCTTTTTGAAATTTTTCACTTAAACAACTCCAAAGACAATTTTGATTTTATCTCCCTACCTCCTCTATTGGGAAGCGTCTCTGCCTGTGGAGGGGTGGGAGGAGAACTAGATAAACTTCATCTTTAGAGGTCCTTTCCAACTCAAATAATTCTGTGATTCTATGAAAACCTTTCCTAAGTCATAAAATATTATCAAAACAGATGGAGCACAGTGAAATAATAAATATCAATATAGTAGCCCTATAGGCAAAAACAATAAAAAAAAATCCCCCTAAAAAATAGTTCAAAAGAGAGCTGGGACTCTTGCAATAGAATACTACTTTCCACCCCCATGAATAGGCACTGGACACAGGGTAGCCTCTCAAGGACAATCTGATTAAATATTTCACCAGCAACTTAAGTTAATTAAGAGAGAGTTTCTCCCAGAGGATGTGCTTTCTCTGTGTTTCCTCCTAGCACGGTTACATGCTCACACATATACTATTTTATTGCTTTTCTGACATGGATGATTCATCTATTTATTTATGCAGAGATTTTTAGTATTTGCATCAACTCACACATTTCAGTAATCCCCTATTCACAAAATCATTAAGCAAATGTAATGGGGATGCACATGAGGTGAAACGGAAGGAACTTATCCTTAAGTCAACTTGGCTGAAGCCAATTGTGAAATGTTTACTTGAGAAGTCAGAGCTCCTAGAACTTGTGTGAACCCAAAAGACCTCAGAAGCAACCCCAATAGAATAAGTTTTGTAACTGATATTGAAATATTTTCCATTTTGCATTAACCCTAAGTTTCTCAAATAAAGGGTGAGGAAACATTTCTGACTGGATGTAGAAGTCTGCAGTATTTTAAAATGTTGGAACCATGTAAATAGAAACAATTAATAGAATTTAAAAGTTCAATATTGAAATAAAAAAAATGAGTCTTGCTCTCTTTGCCCTCTCCCTCAAAGTGTTTATCAAAATAATTTCTAGTTTTCCAAGAATAGCATTGTCTAAAATGAACTAGCTCAGATTAGACCATCTAGCTTAACCTGAAAGCACATGGACTGAGCAGTAGATTACTGAAGAGGCCCATGGTGGGGTCAGAAAGTCAGACAGAGAAGACAGGAAACAAAGGTCTAGAACACTTGGACTTCAAACCAACTTGAGTGGCTTCACATTAAAACTACATCTCTATGTGCAGACTACAAATGAACAGCATTCTCTGACTAAAATACTAAATTATCAAGCGGACAGTCACACTCTGTGGTAACATCAGTGTCCAGATGGTCCTACATGTAAATAGCTTCTGAAAATACCTACAGAGCAGAAAAGCAAGTCATATCTGCATGCCACCATATTCATTTCTGTATGACGTGATCAATCAGAATGCAACTTTTGAAAGAGGGAATAAATCCAAGGGATCTTTACAAAGTCACCACTGCATTGTTTCACAATACAATCCTGTAAGTAATCACCTAGAACTACAGTCTAAATGAATATTAGAAGGGAAAGGAAAAAAGGAAGCAGGAAGGAAAAAACAAACAAACAAAAAAAGCCTTTGCAAGGTTAAATATGTTGACTTATTTTCAAACTACATCCTCTTCCTCACTCACAGGAATTAATCCCTTTCTACAACACAAGCCTTTCAGGAGCGTAAGGTAAGCTTGACTCATGTTAGCATCAGCAGTAGAAAAAGTTGATTCAGCAAAACAAACTGTCAAACTATTAAGATAAAACAATGCCATGATATGCAGAGGCTTGTCTTTTGTTACTAAGACCAAAGAAAAATAGAGTAGCTCATCTTTAATTATCTACAGTTAACAAAATCAAGGATGATTTAAAGCATTGCTTTGCTCTGTCATCTCAATAATTGTCTTGCTATATATCATGATTCAGTGTTTCAGAAATCTCTTACATGAGACACAGTGTAAACAGCAGGCTGGCTAGGAGCCTCACTATTTGCAGCAAACAGAACAGCAGCTTCTGGAGTGTACCTCAGCATAGCTGCATGCAATGACAGGAAAGCCAATGGATGGCGGGCAATTTTCCTTCAAATTCTTCAAGAAGAAAAATCTTCTCTTGCTGCTTCTTAAAATTCAGTCAGCACTTGTTTGATTACAAGAAAAAAAAAAAAGAAAATCTTCTCTGCTGCATGAATCTTTTCCTAAAGCTACATTTGTCTGCTGATAATAGACTTCACATATTTACCTGAAGATAAAGGTGTAGGCTTTCCTGAATGGCGGACAGTAAAGCCCCAGGCAGCTCTTTGTCCTGCTGCAGCACTGAGTGAGGCAGCAGCAAGCAATCTATGATGCGGAACAGGAGTTGCTGTGCTTTGGAAGTGGCCAGTATTGGTGCCCAGAATTTTACAAGACACCCTGCAGAAAGAGAATCAAGAAAATCCAAAGCGATTTGCAGTCAGGGAAATTAAAAAAGCTAAGAGAGCCTAAAAAGGAAAAAAGGAAGTATGTTGAATAGGTTATCCAAGAATAACAATAGCAACTGTCTCATTCTCACATACTATTTGCATGGTATTCCCTTAGAAAAAGCTCAGTGAAGAAAAAGTCCATTTCCTGTTCATCAACATCAAGCCGTTTCAATAAATTACAAGGTGTTGTGCAAGTGAAGCTGTTTTAGGAAAAGTACAGTAAAGCTAAAGAAAGGACAGCTGCTCACAGCCCTCCAGAAAAATTAGGTAACCTTGGTACATAATGCTCTGCAATCAGCAGATGTACACTCAGATCACACAGACCTTACCATGTGATCTGATCACACTAGAGACCACTGATCACACTACAGGCACTGCCTCTGCCTTCCATTCATATTTCTAACAACAGCGTGGCCACTTTAGCATCTACTCACTCATTCAATGCTAGGAAAATATTAAATGTCTTCCAAATAGTATTTAATGCATTTCATTTGGTAGATTAACAGAATGAAGGCCACCTGACTCCACTGAATGAGTACTCTCTCCAGAATAGTGTGGGCCAAGTCCAAAAAATGGGAGTCTCAGATGCACATTTTCTACACATAAATGTATCACTTGCACAGCTTTGAGATGGTTTTAAGATTTTTTTTTCATTTGTAAAAGAAAAGAAAACAAAACTCCAAACAGTTAAAAGGTGTTGGCGTGTAAATGCCCTCACTTTGCAAAATTTATTACAGATGATAAGAATTTTTGAGAAAATAACAATATGCTCGAGAATGTTAAAATACAGATAAAATAAGGTGTCTCACTAACCAGATTTCTATGTAGTAATTTTCACAAACATTCTTAAGACAATGTTTGATTAGAAGTGACAAAGAATTGCTGGAAAGAAACTCCACAAAAATACGTTTAAGACTTTGAAATTAGTGAGAAATCAGAAGTAGGCTGTTAGAATCTACAAACTCATTTGTTACCATCTCTAAAAACAACGAAAAACAACATTAATCTTGTGGAGTTAGAGAAAACACCATGATCAATCATAGAGAATGAGAATGACCATTTAACAGTACATCTAATAACATCGTGTGAGCTTCCTGTTTTGAAAGATACATGCTTATTTTGGCTAAAAGTATTCCTTCTGTTATCCTTGCTGTGATGTATGGGACAGTAGAAGACACGACATGTACAGTATGCACAAGTGGGAATTGATTTGTTATGAATCTTGCTTTGATTTTATTATTTAATGAGTTCACAATGCTAAGAAGTGATTGAAATACTCTAAAATACATTTTAAAGCCTTTTTAGAATCTTTTTTCCCTAACTAAGAAGTACAAATTCTTGTGCACAACAGCCTGGCTGAACATTAATCATTTCAAAATACACATATCTTGCAACTGGAAAGTAAAGTACTTCACAACTGAAATTCCACTACATTTTATGCAGCTTCTGCATGGCAGTAGTGCTTTACACTCTCATCCTTTTAGTCAGGATATATACTATGTATGCATGCAAATAATTACCTCTGTTTTTAAGCTGATTTAAGGTTTACTCTAATTCTAAACCTAACTGAGTGAGAATCTGACATATTCACTCAAAACAAGCAGCTTTCTTATTTTCCCATCCTATCAGTATTTCTACCTTTTAATGAAAAAAGAGTAGAATCTGAGTTTTAAGAAAGCACAAGCTGTACATAAGGAATTGTAAAAGGATGTGTATAAGATCCCTAATTTACTTAAGCAGACCCATCCACTATCACTGCTCCAACGAATATGATTTTGTATTGCCATACTGCTTAACTGACTTACTGTTTCTGATTTTGTTTGGGTAAAATAAGTGGTTTTTGGTGCCAAAAGACGTTAAAACATCTTAATTTTGAAAAAAACTGATTTGCAGGGATAATTTTAAAAAATCACAAGGAGGTTCAACTTCACAGCATCAGAATTGAAAAACCAAAGAAAATTAGTGAAAGAAAATTGAAGTATTTAGCTGTAACATCTTGGTGACTTTGCTTTTTTAAACTGTTAGATGGGCAGTACAAAAACCAGAAGTATTAAACATCACATTTTACCGTTTCCTTACAAAACAGCTTCCTAAAAGAGAAAAGGTCACAAAATAATTACCTATGATCCAATATGCAAGTTGCAGACCTTCTGGAGGCCCTTTTGCCTTCAGATAAGGTTTTACATACTTTAATACATCACCTAAATACTCCAGGGCTTTTAGTACCATGGCAGATTTCTCAGGGAGCGTCTGAAGGCCACTGTAAGTTCTACCGACAGCCTGAGAACACAAAAACATCAAAATGATTCTTTTTTGTACGCACAAAGCAAAGCTAATATATAATTCCTTCTCACTTAAGTTGCACCATGAACTATCACAAAGATATACAGTACCTTAATGAATTGGACAAGAGCATTTTTAGGATCTTGCTTTAAAACCGGTTCTTCAACACGAGCCTTTGAGAGAATGCTTTCTACTTCTTTGAGTTTAAAAATCAGTCTTGTCATTTCAGTCAGCTGTTCCAAATAGGCTTTCCCTGATTGTTACAAGAGAGCACAGCAGTAAATACATCACACAGTTATGCTTTTCTATTTTAGTCACAAAATCATAAAGTGAAACATGATTTTAAAGCATCTAAAATACGGATTCTGCAACTGACAGTGTTTTTCTTGACAAAGAATGCGTGTCTGAAGTAGTTATGTTTGTAGTACACATGCACAGGAATGAAAAATATTAAACATGGATAACCAAGTCTTTCATGTTCCTAATGGTTTTCTTAGAAATCTACAAAACGTGCATAAAAGTAGTTGCTGTAAGATGTATTCTACAGATAATTAGAACTGCAGTGTTTTGTAGAAAAAATGAAGTATTGCTCCAAGACAGCAAAATATTCAATATAAAACAAGAAAAAAATTACTTGCAATTGGATTTTTTTTTTTCTTTCAGGGGGTTCACAGCATGATTTCCAACTATTTACTTCAGATTTTCGCTTTTTCAGAGCAGTTCCTCCATGGGGGAAAAATAGCTTGTCTCCTTGTGAGCAAGTTTTTGTTCTTTGCTTCCAAGGAAACAAGCTCTTTTATCCTTGTTTGTGATAAATTTGTCATACGCAGAGCAGGCAAGCCATCAATAAATAGCACAAACAGCGCAAAGAAACACAGTTTGCAATTAGGTAAAAGTCAAGGAATACAAACAAAAATACATTTTGTAATTAGCTAAAAATGTCTGCCAGTTTTGCAATACAGAATTGTTACTGCAAACATTAGGGAAATGTGAACACTTACCAACTGTTCGCTCAGCATCTGTCTTGGCCAGCGAAGCACTGGGTTGGTCTATGAACATTTGCAAAACGCATCGAAACCAAGAACGCACCGTCAAAGCTTCGTAGGATGTGTATCCCATGGTAGAAAAAGCTTCACACAGTTCACTGCATCGGTAGCAGAGGAAAAAAAGGTAAAGAGATTACTGAAAGTATTGGAAAAGGTGGCAGTGTCTCATTTGGCTTTCCATGTATGGAAATACACAATTAGAAATAAAGTAAAGTAACAGAAAAGGAAAATTGACATTTCTTCTATGTGCTTTGGGGATTTTGCTCGTGATATCCCGATGCCGAAATAGAGATAAAACAATAAACTCTGTAATGCCAGACCTAGGAACGTAAAAGCACACAGACAAATGCATTCACAATTCCTCTACATTAAACAAAACAAAGGGAGAAAAAAAATTCACAGTGTGGAATGTCTTATTCCAGCAACAGATAACTTCACAGTTCTATATGAACTGCCAGCATGCAACACAGAACAGTTTTATCTGAATCTGGGTAGAACTTCAAACTGTTGTCGTTTAAGCTATTCCACCCTTCCACAGAAAGCTAGCTCAGGTACCCCAAACTACTCTGAAGTCTGCTCAGTCCCTACTACATGTAAGGCAGAAAAGATCTCCTTCAGCAAACAAAGACAGGTTCTGTTAGATAAGAGAACATAAAAAGGCAGCAAGGAGATGAGAAAGGAAACTGCTATACTTGATGTACACTTGAAAACGTATATACGTATACATTTATGTATGTATTCACACACACAGCAAACTTGCTGTGCATACTTTCAATCATTCACTTCTGCTCTTCCAGACAAGAGATAGGCTGGAATCAATGGCACCATCAACACTAGATGTACAACCACACTACTCAGCTGCTCAGCATTGCCAAAGTTCTATCTGCCTTACCACCACAAGGAGCTGCTGTAGTGACTTTTTCCTAAGTACATCAGTCCCATATAATTAACTCTGCAGAACCTCCTTGCTAACAGACAGCAGATCTATTCTATGCCCTGTTTGCAATTCCTATGAGATGAGCTCCTCGTGTGCTTCAGGTCACTGAAATTTCTTGAAAATAGCTAAACATTTTTCTTCGAGAGATTCTTCCCCAGTCAGTCCTAGGTGCTTTGACTTTAATGAAAAATGCTTGTATTCTTTTCTTGATATATGTACATATAAATCTACTTATTTTCTACTGAATTTTTACTCAGGCTTGCAACAGAGAGTCCAGATGGACCTGTGGAAGCCAAACTGGATTCTGCTCCTCACTGAATATCTTTAATAAAGGTTTTTGGTTTCTTTGTTAGTTTGTTAAAAGCAACGACAACTGTACATTTTGTCTGAATATCCCTGTTTAAATGCAATTGACAATAAGGAGACCAAGTACAAACCACAACCGAAAACTACAAGTTTGAAAATTAAATTCCATTGCCAAAACAAAAACCACCAGGATGCCTATGGACATTGTGCTCTTTGCAGTAATATGTAAACAACAAAAAAATCCAAGATAAACCTTACATAATTTGGATGCATGAAGCTCTGTGTCTCTGTGGACACACAGGATTACACAAGCACTCTCTGCTGCAGACTCATCCTTGTTTCTGTTTCTTCCTTGCAGGTAGGCCACTGAGGCATCTTCCTGAAGCTGGAGAGAAATATGTTCCCACTCCTTCAGAAAGGAAAGAACAGGAACTGCCTGCTATAGGCATGATGAGTGGTTCTTTTAAATCAATGAATTTATGCACATGCTTGAAGATAATTTAAATCTGTTCTAATACTACCATGTACTACACAACACTGACTGGGAAAGGAACTTTAAGCACGACTGCAGTAGAAATACCAAAGCTTGTGCACATGTTCCCAAGGGCACAGCTTGCCCATCAGAACTTTTATTATCAACACTGAAGTAGCTGATAGGCAAAACAGAGCTTCCATCTGAAAGAGACTAGGCTGATCTTGCAGGGTGTATAACAGCATCAGCAACAAAATAATCTTTTTACTTTTTAACTGAGAATGTTTGATGTGAAAATTATCACAGCACAGTAACCATGAAGTCTTAAGATTCCAGCACTTGAGACACTTTGATAACTTTTGCTCTACAACTGCCTAAGGTAAAGAAGTACTTGAAGCATACTACAAGAAAGAAAAAAAAAAAGAAAAAAAAAAAGCCTTATTAGAATATAAGAAAATGACAGTATTTAGAGTATAATACATTGTTAAATTCTATCAAATAAAGTTGTTCTTTCACGAGGAAGTATGAGCTCCTAGTAGCTTTGCTGATGAAGCAGGAACGCACATATTCTAGGCTCACATACTCCAATTTCTACATTGCTGGGCAATTTTGACAATTCTCCTTGATATTTGGCAATTGGAACCTTTGGTTATGAGCAAAAATATATGCCTTGGTGCAAGGGCTTTATGCCCCATGCTCCCAATGGGAGATTTCAAGAAAGGAGCAAGACAGACTCAGAAAGAAAAAATGAGAGTGAGAACAAATGAGAGAGAACATACACACATGTAAGCAGAAGACATATCCATCACCATTGAACTATAAAACCATTAGTATTTTCGTTGGGTTTTCTTGAAATGAATCCATGAACATAACATTTCCACTTATTCCACAGAAGGAGAGGCAAGAGCCTCTCATTCCTAAACTGGCATTTGGAAGTCAAAGTTTGAACTCCTTTGGAGTCCAAGACTCACCTTCGGTCTTCCCGATTCTTGCACAAGTATTCTAACTGCTCAAGTAGTAAACACACATTAACTACCATCAGTGCTAACTGCATTTTCAGATCAAATTATGGCAGCAGGGCCATAGGGGGAAATCAGTCATATATGCAGGTTCTCTGCTTGCTAACGTAAACATGAATACTTAGGTCATAATTCCACCAAACTACTCTTATCCCAGCCAGGGTGGCAATATATTTGTGGATATATATAAAATGATATGTAGAGAGTTTAATATTGCTAATATATACTTAAGTCTACATAAGGATAGTAATGTATACTTAACGTATACATAAGAATACAAGGAAAAAGTTGTTCCACGAAGAAGGTAATGAAGCACTGGAACAGCTTGCCCAGAGAGCTGGTGGATGCTCCTACCTTGGAGACATTCCAGGACAGGCTGGACAGGACTCTGAGCAACCTGATCTAGACGAAGAGATCCCTGTTCATTACAAGGGGAGTTGGACTAGGCGACCTCTAAAGGTCCCTTCCAACTCAAATGATTCCATTCTATAAAGTAACTGATTTCACTGAAGTGTTTACTGGGATTTAGCCCTAAGCACCTAAACAGTACTAAAATTCCAGTTTAGGCATAGAAGTGTTTTCTTCGATCTTACCTCCTAAGTAACAGATTTAAATTATAGATAGGTAGTTGCACGTGTTCATCTCCTACTTTATTCAGCATGTGTATTTGAAACCTTGCACTGACCCTACAGTGCTTATCCAAGAGAAACAGCAAATCCAGAGGCTGAATGCTGTGTTTCTAAGTATAATATTTACCCCAAAAAACAAGTAACATTTTTTTTCTACTTTAAAGTAGAGTGAAACGAAGAGACAAAGACACATTCAGTCCCTCATTTCTCACCTCTGCTTCCAAAGCCTGATTCAGTAACAGGGGAACACACCATGAAAACAAATACTACTTGAAACCATCCATCTTAGGCTTACATAGGCCTTTTAAGGAAAGTAAAATTTCTCAGCTATATAAAATTCTAACTGTATATAGTCCTGGGCAATGTGTTCTAGCTGACCCTGCTTGAGCAGATAATAGGACTAGTTAGACTATTTGAGCTTTAGAGGTTCCTTCCAACACCTAAGCAATTCTGTGAAAATTCATCATTGGTATGTAAAACATACGAATGTGATAAATTTTCTTACCCCATTATTTAATTTAAAGCATTCATTTAGCAGGTCTCAGAAACCAGAGCTCCATGAACATTAATAAATGTTCAGAAAGTGTTTCAAGCTTGTGAAAAAGAAAGTTTTAATACATGCATTTTCTGACAATCATTTTCATTATATTTTCAATACTATTCAACCCCTCCTCCTCAGCTTCCTGCAGAACTTCTTCATTTAAAAGAAGTCGAGACATTTTAATATTAACTACATAGTGTCTTCAGACTTACCTGATAATGTCTATTTCAACTTATTATAATAAGATTTAAGATTTTCTGTTAAATGTAAACGGTACAAGAAGAATAAGACCACTACTTTTAAGAAGAAATTTTAGAATTTACCAAGTTTAAAATTAAAGTGCACCTGGGTCAGGAGGCTGACACTTTGCCAAACTCATTCTTACCTATCACCCTGATGTATTTTGAGTATCCTAAACTACTTATATGTAAAAACAAGAAATCCAACCAATGCATCTAACACCTACTGCATGCCATTAAAGTCCAAGAAGATATGATACTTCCAACAAATCTAGAACTTCAAAAGACTCTCAGAACCTGAGCGAACTTAATGAAACATCGCTGTTTGAAAAAACATTTTCTCAAGTCCGAATAAGGAATAGGTAGGTACTGGAAGAACTTGAAAGAACAAATAGTTGCAATTTTTCACCTGTTTTGAATTAGGTGACTCAGATATCTAGACACCAGGTGAGGCCACACCATATCATCCCATCCAAACAGCTGCATCATCGATAGAACAGGTTGTGGCTGAAGATCTGATAGAGCTTTGCTGGGTATATCCAATGCCAACAGTGCAAAACCTGATTTAAAGAGAGAAAAGCATAGTACATGTTAATAATTTATCAGTAATTTTCTGTTTAACAAAAAATGAGACACAACAAAAAACATTTAAAGTTAATTACAAATAATAATGTGCATCTTCAGAAGTATTAGAAATCTCAATTAGCACTAGGCAACTACTGGAATGGATAGTATTGTAGTGGAAATGCAAAGTCATGACCTGAAACAGCAAAAGAGCACCTGGTGGGAAGGCAGGGCCAACCAAGGGGAGCTCAGATGCATGCAATGCACCAGCGTTACCGAAAAGTGTGGAGCCAGGATCCACCCCTTCCCACCCTTCCCTTCCCAGACCTCATTTAAGGGTTGGCAGTGGAGGCAAGGGCATCTTTTGCTGGAGATCCTTACCTACCTGAGGCCTTCCAAAGGTAAGCAGCTCATTTCCCTCATTTCTGTAGCTGCTGCATGTGGGCTCAATCTTATTTGCTATAACCAAAGACTTTTCACCTCACTATTACCATAGTACTTTCCATTATAGCATTACAACATTTATGTGCATGGAAAAATGTAGCCGTCTCTATAGAGAAAGTATAGCTTCACTACTGTCTCCCTTGTATGCATAAGTACACTTCCAGGAGAGAACCCTATTTAGAAAGGATGAACTAGTAAAAGCTACAGATCTTGAAAGTGGAGTAGTACCTTCTGCTATTCCTGCTAGATTTACTGGGGAATCTATAATCACCACTACCAGCATAAAAGTTATTATGGTACCATCTTTATGCTGAAAATAACAAGTATGTTTAATGTAATCTGAAATGATGAGGAGTTATGTGATAAGAAGTGAGTGACATCAAATAAGTTGGGAAAACTATTTTTGGAGGGCACCAAAATAAGAAGCTCACTTTCTTAAATTTTCCAATACCACTTAAGTATTAATATCTTAATAACTTATTAAGGTAATTATTTACAGAACTGCTTGCATTGAGAAGCCCACTTTGATTTTGACAAAAAAGGCTAGTTTTTAGGAACATCAACAATGAGGGTGCTGTAATTAATGGTGAAGGGATAGGTCATCCTAAGCTATGAAGGGCTTCACATTTCCTTATGTGCTTCAGAATAAAAAAGGAGGTCAGAGTGAGTCTCCATTCTGCTTTAAGTGAGGAAGCAATTTGTGTTAGCCTTCTCACATTATCATGTTGTTTCTGCAACATCCACTCTAACACTGGTGAGAGAGAAAAGGGAGACTGTAAGGATAATGTGAGACATAGGCTATTTGCCTGGCAGGGGGAGCAAGAGAGCTATGACTGGTCTCTTCTCTGGGCTGCAACATCTAAGGCAAGATGCTCACACAGCGTGGAAAGTGTTTGCCTTATCCAGAGTAAAGATGTGCCTGATACATCTATATAGAGCGAGTCACAACTGCACTCTACTACTTCTAAGCAGAGTTTATAACAGGCTGCTCTTCTTGCTATTTTACTGTGTTAATATAAAATAAAAAGAAGTAGCACTGTAGGAAATGAATGAAAGTTATGACACTAACAACCTCTTCCTTTGATTTGTATTGCTGTTTTCTACAAATGTTTCAGCAGCATGAAACCACTACCACTGCATGCTGCCTCCTTCATTACAGTCACCTACTAACTACGGCCGAGCTGCATCAAATGAAGGGTCTTTTTATGTTTCTATTACCAAATCAGTGCTTCTGAGCTTATCTGAACCTAACTCATATCATGATGGGGAGAAAAAGACAACACAGTTTTCTAAAATCTCTGTATTTTAGCTAAATGGATAGAAGATAATTGTAACTGCAGAATACAATGCTAACTACTGACAGTAAAGATCAAAATGAGATTTCCTTTTATTCAATGACATGCTGATTCTCCTGCTGCACATCGAGTACACATACATATGGAATATTGTCTTAACGACTAACTCCTCAGTGCAAGCAAAATGAAAAATTAAATTGAATTATGAAACAGTTTTATGACCATGACATGACTGTAAAGGTTCAGCAAAAAACAGCAGTCATTTAATCAACCTTTTAAACTGTCTTCATCTGTAAAATGTACATAACAAAAACTGACTGAATCACATGCATAGTGGAAGGAATAGTCAACACAAAGTTAAGATAAGCTGCAAAAAGATGTAAGTTCTAGATACAGTGAAATAAGTTATTCTCATTGTTACTGTATAGCATTTGCAATGATGTTCGTGATCTGTGACTAGAAGAAAAAAAACCATCAGGCTGGTATGGCTTCAAAGTCCTTTGGAGTTCTCAGTCTTGTTATATTCTATCAGCTAGTTCAATACTACATTATTTGGTCTCATTAAAATATTTAGCATAGAGTCTAGCTTTTTGCAATTATGCATATTACTACACAGAAACAGAAACATCCCAATGTAAAATCCTTTACAGTTTGTGATCCAGAACATAGTGAAAAAATCCGCTGCTTGCAGTGCTAACCTGCAGCTGTATCAGCAAGCTGAGGGGAAGGTGGCATCTGTGACATTCTCTGGCTCTTCAAATAAGGAAAGAAATTTCTCCAGAGAGCACTAGCGACAGCAAGGTGGTGCTCTTTAGCCACTAATGGGAGCTGAGCATTTGAGTCTGCATTCCCTGTTCGAAGTCCCTGGTTTACACGTTTGTGCACACTCCTAGGGAGAAACAAAACCAATGTTTACATTCAATAAATGAAAAATTCAGATCTTTAAAAATGCATTTACAACTACTTTAAACGGTAGAGACTGAGAACTGAAAAATCATTTGTGTAATTAAAACCTTTATGCGAAGGCATTATGCATACCAGTTATTTGATGGATGAACGATGGCATATTAAGCACCATAAAGTTAATGTTAATTACTAATGTCAACCATTAATTATATGCTTTTTAATATGTCAGATCAAAATGAGGAATAGGCAGTTTTAAAATGAATATCTGCATTTTGCAACTGCTAGCATGACAGGAAAGTCTGCTTACTATCCAACGCCAGCTGCTTCTTAAAATTGTTGCCAGTAAGGTTTTCGGGTAGTGTTGTGCACAGCAAATAATGGCAAATGATTTTGATCAATTGTAAGGCTTCCTTTGGAAACTTATTTCTCATTTGTAAAACCTCACTAGATACAAGTTTTGATATGGGAAAAGATTCATTTTACCCTGATGTGCTGCAGACAATTAGGTTTGACAGCAATGCCCACAGCTTTGTTAGTACAGTAAGGACAAAAGTTACCACTACACATAACTCCCATCTCTTCCTGAGACAATGTGGCATGAATTCAATAATGCACTCAATTTTCTTTGATTCTTCTAGTACCATTCCTGCTACTTAATCTAATTTGGAAGTTGTGACTTTCTAGAGGTTTAATAGAGATATGTCTGCAGGGAATCAATGTTCCCAGAGAAATGGGGGCTGGGGGGGAAGCATTAATAAATTTGTCTGGTAGAGCAGGACAGGAGGCAGTATGGCACTGGGCTGATCAACTAAATAACAAGCTTATTAAAAACAATCTGTAGGAATGCACTATCATTCCTGTTCCTATTTATCTTCTGGTCAACTCAATTGAGATTGTGCATTAAAGCACAGGCAGCATTATTACATTTGCTTTATTAAATTCCATAAACAGCACTCTAAAGTCAGAGTCAAGATATTTATAAGATAATGGCAAACAGCAGAGGCATTGAGATTTATCTTAACACTAATATTTGTAGACTGCAGTGCATTTTTTAATTGCTGTTGTCGAAATTGCAGGAGTTTCACAAAAACAGTTACCCTAGATATTCTTTCTGGGCTCACCCTGATTTGAAATAAACAAAACCAAAAAACTCCAGTCCCCAGTGCCCCCCTGGGAATGTGGGAAAACTACGAAAGAATTACACAACTCGCAGCACTCATTAGAACATCTGAAATGGAATAATTTTAAATAAAGAGTAGGCTGGCTGCAAGGCCTTCACTTACTAGGGTTGATATTAGAAAAGCATCTCATCATACCAAATTAATATCCAAAAATTCTGCCTAACACATAATTTAAAACATAAAACACACTGGATGTCAAAGGTAACAATACTTCATGCCTGCCTTTGGGCATCCATTAGTTTCAGTAGGACAGACAGTGAGAAAATTGAGAATCAACTACCTTTTGAATAGCTAAGTTTAACAGAAACGGAAGGGTATGTAACATTAGGAGGAATCAAGGGTATTCTTGAGAGACAGCATTAGTCCAAACACAGAACAGAAGCTGGGACTTCTAAGCCTATCATTTATTCCCTGTGTGACTTCATGTAATTCATACAGCCTTTCTTAGCCTCAGTTTCCCAGCCATGATATTTGGATAGTAAGACAGCTTACCCTTTAAGGATGCTGTGAAAACAATCTATGCTTAGAAAGTGAGGATTATATTCAGCACGTCCGTTGGTATTCCTATTTACAAGGTATATTGTCCAAGTCAACATGAATTGAAACAGAAGCCAGATTAGCATTAAAAAGTCAAGCAATACTTCTTTGGGAGTATCTCTTATTAAAAGAGGACAAAGTAAAGGTGCAGAAACTGTGAGGTCTGGAGGACAGTTAATAAATAAGCAAGAGAAGGACTGGAAAAGCAAGTTAAAAATATATATTTTTTTGTCCATTAAACAAAGAAAGGTAAACAGTAAAAGCAGAAAGCAATTCTGTTGTTGGTTAGGAAAGTATGATTCTTCATAGTGCAGAGAATTAAATCTCCAAGACTAAATTGTGTCCAACTTACTCAGACTAAACTGCAAAACTGCACAAAGACCTTTTTGTCTCCTCTAAACTGTCTCTCCAAAGAAGGGTGGCCTGCATCTCCTTTAGACATCTATGCAAAGTAGAAGGGTGTACAGACTCCCAAAGTAAGGTAATATATCTCCGTGTCAGTGGAAGGGCAACACATACAAATCAGTATTTATGTTTATTCATAGTAACCTACACAAATGCTTGCAATAACATAAATGCTTCAGATCGATGGAGCATCAATACATGCTGTGGTTTGTGTGGCCAGCTGCTTCCACAATTAAGTAAACTTATTTAATTCCATAAAAATGCAGACAAATACAATTTTTGTTTTTATTCAGACTTCCACATTTCCAACTGGAAAATACAGCCCTCTTGTTCTCTGCGGATCAATGGACTGTAGTAGCACTTTAACTTGGAGACCTCCCTTACAAAATCTGCCTCTTTTTGCCTCAAGATTACCTGTGAAGTTTCGTGTTCTAATATACCAGCAGCAAACACATCATGCCATATTTGTTGCCATTAAGGAATTAATGTGAAAGATTTGGTTGGGGGAAGATGAAGTTTCTTCAGCAATGCAAAAGCTTTGAAGATTTCAGTATAAAGAATGGAAAACGTATGGAGGTTAGTTAATGCTGGAATAAAAGAAATACAGGTTTTGATATCAGTGAAGACAACAGAAGAGCCTTACATCCTCTCAACAAATCCCAAACACAGACGGTATATCAGCTTCTCGGAAAAGTGCAGAGCAACAAAAGTATCAACTTAAGGTCACCCCAAAATCATAAACCATGTTAACAAAGAAAATTATTTTTGTTTCTGCTGAAAACGCTAGTGACAAGCTGTACAATAAGGATGCTATTAAAACCCAAAATAAAAGAGGCAATGTTGACGCTATTCCATTTCATAAGAGTCTTTTTCCTGTTCTTCCTCCCTCATTTGTCAACATAAAGAAATTAAATGGCACTATTACAAAGGGGGGAGAAAAAAGGGCTTTCCTGTAGAAATCTATCCAGCCACATTTTCTGTAGGTGTATTAATTTTACTGCAGTGATACACTCAATATTTGCACTGTTACTGCAGGTGCACAACTGTGAGATCTCTGCTAGACAGCAGTTCTCAGCTTGAATGAACAAGCAATATTTACTATGCAGCATTTCAGAATTTAGTCCGTAATTATTCACCTACTTTCACTTTCTTCAAATGCTGCAATGCATCAATGTTTCTTTGGTAACTCTATCATTTCTTCTCCATTTCACCAGAGCTTGTGCTTCTCAGAGTGAATAAAACCATAAGCAATTTTTCTGCAGAAGCCATACGTGTTCCCATTAACCAGTCCTATCCTGAATTAAGACGAGAAAGATCCCTGCACACCCTCCACACATCTTTCAAAATAATTTGGTATAGGTATTCATATAGTTGATTATCATGCCATTTAGTTACGCAATTGTTATAGAAAATCACAACTACAGCAACTTATTTAATTGATCCATGCAGACACCACATTCCATGTTGACAAACTCACTGTTCAACTTCTACTTAGTAATTTGCTCAGAAGCATTTACTTATATCTGTGCTTTGTATTTAGTGAAAACTGCATATTTACGTACATTTCTGAAACCGTGTTATAAGATGTAACAAAAAGTATGAAATAACACATTCATAGAGAGCACTAATTACTTTTGTATACAACTTTCTAATACACATTTGATAAAGTTAATTTAAACATGGACTAACATCCAAAAAGGTAAGGACAAAATGGACACACCTTGAGTGAGGTTCTGATGTGACATCACAAAGAGCCTTTCCACCATGAGAACCGTGTTACCTCAAGAGGCAGCCAAGTCTACACCACTGGAGACTTTTGGAGACTTATCTGGACAAAACCATGGCTGATGTGATCTAGCATAGGCAACAGTCTGTGAGCAGAAATTTGGTCTAGGAGACCTGCGTAGGTTCCAACCAATACTTCTATAATACTTGTAATGCAGTACAATAATGTCCAGTTTAGATACAGACCAGCTTCTAATGCACCAGACTGGAAATCATTAGCTACACTTCTCCAGTATATGGGAAAAAGTGAAACCAAGCAAAGAAATTAGTTCACACAAAGTGATTAAAAAAAGACATGAAGACATCTTTCTTGTTGGTCAGTATCTATCTCCAACTTTGAAGTACCAAACCACATAATTCTACTTGTAGATGCAGATTCATAAAATGATTCTGGATTCAAAGAAGTGGTACAATAGTTGCACAATGGCACACTTGTCAGAAAGTGTTCCAACATAACTATGCTTAGATACTGGTGGAAAGCCACAAATGTGAGATTCCTGAAGCTCTTACTAAAGGTTCTCAGCTTTCTCCAGATCACCAGTGAGCGATGTCACTGCTTAACTACTGCATAAAAAGGTGAACCTTCTACCTCTTGTACACAGCTTCAAATGCAAGTGGGTAGGGTTGCAGAGCTCTGCAGTGAACTTTGTTATCAGTGTTTATTAGGTGCACTGATATCATACTTAAAAGAATTCTAAGTGCCAAAACATTAGGCTTATGACCCCAAAGTCTCTAAGCTGACTGCTAAACAGCAGTCAGTCACAGCTGATTGCAAAAACAGCCTCAGTGTCTCTGGGCACACACACATTAGATGTTTAAGTACCTAGGGAACTTCAGTGGTTAAAATAGAGTCCCCTGCAGATTTTCAGATACTTCCACATTAGGCAGCTTCTGTGTAACATGAATTAAGTCAGGTGGCTAAATTCTACATGAGTCTAATTCAAACATCCAAATCCTCTTTAAAATCTGTTTCTAAGCTCTTTGGGACACAAAGTTCTTTTTATACCTTTTTATACAGCACACAGTATACTGAGACTGGTATGACTGCACTAGCATAGTGACAAAAGTAATCCCACCTCAAACTAGAATCTCTCAACTTGTTTCCATAGCTGCAAAATATACATACAAAATTTCTATGAAGTTTCCTAATACTTGAGCAGCAGCACTTTCACTTTGACAACTGAAAATAATTAAGTAAATAAAGAGTACAAAATTTTAACCCAGTTTTAGGGAAATAAAAACTAGGTTTCAAAAGGATAAGCGAGATAAGCAACATGACAAAATTAAGGCCAAACCCAAAATTTCCCATCAGTTAAAAGAAACATTTGAAGAAAAAAAAATGTTCATAATGAAAGCGTGTAAACCATAGCGACAGCATCCTCGCCACCACAGAACTGTTATGCTGACCACACAAACAGAACTGCAAAAACCATGATAAAATATAATCAAACAATAACATGTCTCCTCCAGCACAGTATTTAAGAAATTGTTTCAGTGTTCTTCCTTCAGTTTAACCTGCTTCAATAATCCAAAATAAACTGCATGTTTAAATGCTTACTGCAAAACAGATGTCAGAATAATGTTCCTAGTTGTGTGTATGTGAGATGATCAGTGACTGGTGTGATGAGACAGGGAAAATTGGAAGAAGGATGCTTTTCAAAACAGAACCATCCAGGACTCAAAGCCCTAATTCATTCATTTGCGCACAGCAATGTGAAGCACAGAAAAAGTGAGCTCATATGTTGGATGAGACAAGAGGAGGGACAGATAGGTGTAAGGTTAAAAATCAGGGCACAAACAGATCTCGATTGCCTTGAATCTTGAATCTTGAATCTTAATTCACAAACTGATCACTTACTAGTCAGAGCACTGTATTTTGATCTGGAAGTTCCCAACGTGCCTAGAATTCATCTGCACACCCTTAAATGTCCACAAATGCCTTGAGCTGAGCATCTAACTCACAGTCTCCATCTACTGGAGCTCAGAAATCTGATTACTAACTCACGCCAACTAAAGCAAAGCATAGCAATAGATGCCTTAATTTTAAAACCTGAACACACATTTTTTTATAATAACAACCAATGAGTTACAGCCTCAGGGAGCAGAGTATCACCTGTATCATTTTGATAAACTGTTTTTGAGATCCAGCACTGCTTCCATGACTGTGAATTTTGCATTACATCACTGAGAAAAACAAACAAACAAAAAACACTAAACTCTAGAATGAGAAACAGAGCTCATCATGCTCCAGCATTACATCCTAACAATTAGGTAATCCTTTGGAATATCTGTTGCTCTTTATTAAAAAAATAGAAAAAAGTTCAAGCATGCAGTTTCACAATTGAGACTCCACAGTGGTTACAAGTACAGAATGTTGCTCTTCTTGACACTTCTGAACCCCTGCA
Source organism: Tetrao urogallus (assembly GCF_951394365.1). Lineage (NCBI taxonomy): Eukaryota > Metazoa > Chordata > Aves > Galliformes > Phasianidae > Tetrao > Tetrao urogallus. The sequence goes on along the minus strand of NC_136814.1, from coordinate 71,398,920 downwards.
GACTGGATTCAATCTTTCAGTGGTCATTTTCTGTAGGTATTAAGCAAACCCCCAAGTAGGAGGCAAAATTCAGGGGGGTGATTTTTGGAAATACTTCTTCTGATATGCTTACAAAAGGAATGAAAGTGCTTAACTCTGGTTCCCGATTTCCACTCTGTATGACACATGCCTAACACTTAGACAGCAAACCAACGCATTTTACAGGTAACTAATTTCTTCACCAGGGCTTTATTTTATATCTTTAGATGCTATCAAAACATTCAAAGTGGTCTGATTTAAAATATATGCTGCACATGCCAAACAAGTTGCTGTTCAGCTGGATCTGCTACTTTAGGCCATCAGAGCCCTATTCATTGCTGGGGAGCTTCAGACAACTTTACAGCAGCTGTCTTCCAAGTTCCAGCCTAGCCTCTTCCTCACCAGAATGGAGCTTCCAGGCATGAAGATGGCCTAGTGCTTTAGAGTAAAATATGAACAAATGCCTGCATCACCATACCACTATCAGACTGACAGCCTTCAGAAAACAGCTTCAATAACTTATCTATACATGCTTATAAAATAAAAATACCAGGGCATATAGCATAGGCTGTAAGAATTATACACAGACACCGGGGCATCATTTCAATTAGGACAGCTTCTCTGACTTTGCAAATTATTGGTATAAGTTCATCCACTGAATAATTCTGGTCAAAGAGTTCTGGTTTTTAACACAAATATTAAGAAAACATTGCCTCTAAACACCCTGACATGTATTTTGCATCATATTCCTTTAATTGAAAAGTATCTATTGATAAAAGGCCACAGAACCTTTCAGTTTACCACAGTCAGTGCATGAGCAGAAGCAGACTGCATACTTTCTTCCAGAGCACTCAGTAGACTTAAACAGAGGCACTTTAATTCTTCATTGATGATATAAATCTTCAAATCTCAGTGGAAGAATCTATTATATTCCTATTGTTAGTAGCTCGCGGACAGAACAGGTTCAATAGTTAAGCAGCTTCAAATGTGACAATTTATATAAGCAATGCAATTAACATACATAAGAAATCCAGATGATCATCCCCAGTCAAATAAAAAAAAGCAGTCCACAGGCACTCAAATCACATGCATCAATTTAGCTTCATGTCACCTTTCTAAGTAAAATAATGCCATCTGAAAATGTCCTAAACTAAATGACTCTGCTTAATTACGAAACATAGGACATTTCATAAAATATAAATATTATCAAACAAGTTTAAGTACAGTTAACTGTTATAGACAACTACTTTTTCCCTTAAAGACTAAAGCCAAGTTTCATTTCTTAGACATTACTGGGGATATTCACCAAACTTACAAAAGAATGGGGAAAATATGACAGATCCTCTTAAATTTGTAATGCAAGTACAACAGCAACAATGTTTTCTCATCCTCCTTGACCATGCACAAGTAAATATGATACAAGCTGTCAGTACTGAATGTCCTGGTTTCAGCTGGGACAGAGGTCGGTTGGTTTTGTTTTGTTTTGTTTTTTTTCCCTTCACAGTCTTTAAATACTATGCTTTCATTTTGGGGTTAGCCTTCTAGAATTTATAAGGGGCACATAAGGGTGACAAGGGAAACCTCACTATCCAGGTGTAGCTCACACATTTTTTTTTCATTTTTATTTTTTTTATAAATTGGAAGACCAAAAGCTGTCCAAAGGCCAAATCAGTAAGGGCCTGAACATTCCTACCCCTTACTAGAGAGCAACAAATATTCCTAGTATGCCACCCCTAGACTTGGCAAAGACAAGAAGTTTAAAAGAAAAAAAAAGGTCAATTTCAAGACAAAGAACTGTACAAAGAAGTGTGGAAATCCTTCATATAGGATAGTGGGCAGACAGCAAATACTGACAAGTTTAACTCTAAAATAATAAATAAATAAATGAACAGAAATGAAATTACCTCCAAGCACAATCATCTCTCTTCTATTATAGTACTTCTTTGATCACATTCTTCCTTCCTCAACTTTTCCTCCATGTAGTATATGGTGGAAGAAAGACATAGAGAAAGCGACAGCCTGTTCTGTCTTTCTGACTCTCCCAAGCAACTGTGAATGCAGTGAGAGTTGCAGTGATCCAGACCATACATATGCCATAATCGTGACATGAAACTGAAAGCTGTCACGGAAAATTTTTTACAAGCATTCATATCTGTTGGTGCTTGATGTAGGTCTTAAGAAATGTATGGACAAATGGGCCAGCAGTCTACTCCAAACATCTCCTATTAAATCATAAGATACAGCAAGTATCTGGAAAAGAAATTGCATAGAAAATCATGGAAAAAGAAAATCAATCTTCCCTATGGGTCGGATTCTGTAAATCCAGCAAGTGTCACCGAAGACGTGATTCTATAATATGCATTACTGGAGGTATGGCAACAGGTTCTGATAATTTTTCAAGCATAATTTTCCAGAGGAAAGCTGTTCATTAATAGGTATTAATCACAAACACATCTCAATTCAATCTCAATTCATCTTACTTTGTTTTTTATAATTTACTGGCACATATGTAATACTGTTTAAATTTAGATGCAGCATGCTAGAAAACTTTTTTGTATTACTCTCAAATGTTTGCTTCCTAAAATAAATCCATAGCAGATTCCCAAAACATTCACTATTTTATCAGTGATCAAACAGTGTAACAGTCACTGTAGTTAACCACTGAATATTTTTAGGATACAGTTAGGCTTAGTGAGTATCCTGTGTCAAAGTTCAGGTGAAGAAACGTCCATTTTAACATCTGAATGATCATACTAATATATAGGTCACTCTTAAAACAATGCCTCCTACTTATTTCATGGAAAATACAACAGATCTAAAAAGCACAGTAACACTATTTGATTGAACAAATTCTCAGCTACAGACTATTTTGCAGCAGTCACTACCATTAGCTATTCATTTTCACCAGCAATGAGCAAGCACCTGCATGCTGCACTCATAAAACTCAACAGCAGCAGAGGTGACCCACTATTTCACAGCTGCTGTGACAATATTGTTGCAAGGAAGATGTTGCCTATGCCTTCCATTGGCCCAAACAGATGGAAATGGGGATATAAGAAATCTGGACTATACAGTGGGTGGGTCAGGAAAGTCCACCCAAGACTGGCAGTGTGCTCCATGGTCTACAAAGTGACATGGGGTCTGGCATTATTGTGTTGCTGGAGAAAGGTTATCATCTTCTCTAGCCTGAATCTGCAAGTTTGAGCCTTCAGCTTAGCCAGTGTTCTAATGTAGTGACCAGAGTTGATGGTCTGTCTGGATTCCAGGAAGTCCAGAAGGATTACTGCTTTCCTATCCCAACAGACAGTACACATCACTTTACCTGCTGGAGGCTGTCTAGAACTTTTACTTCAGTGGAGAATTCATGTTACCACTCTGTAGAATGTCATTTTGTCTCTAGCTTGGAGTGGTGACACCATGTCTCATCATTGTTAAAGAAACAATTTAGGAAGCTGTCACCTTCAGGCTTGTATTGGTTCAATAGGTCCTGAAAAATGTACTTAATATTCTTGTGTGAGCATTTGTGGGGCCCACCTAGTGCAAGCTGTGACATTCCAACATTGCCACTATTGTTTCCAATGCATTGAAGCTGATACTCAGCTCCATACACAGGAGTCTGGTGTTAATCTTTCAGTTCATGAAGATAAGTTGACTAAGATTTTTCCATTTTGTGGTGTGACAGCTGTTCATATCCATCCAGAATGTGGCTTGTCTTCCAACCACCTCGGTGTGTCACATCCACCATTAGGTCTTCACAAATCTTCAGCAGGTGTTGATGAATGTCAGTGGGTACCTTTTCTTTCCACATGGAGGAATTCATTTCCTCGCCTTTGCTTCATACACACTTCTATGTCAGATGCCACTTTGTCAGACTGCCCTTCTGTGGCAATCTGTCACATGTCAACAAAATGTAACAGAATACTGTCAGGAAAGTTCAGCCTCTACTGCCATATCACCCACATCTGCCTCTGATGTCATGAGAACATAAGAAAATAGGAAGCATTATTTTCAGAGAAGCCTTTGTAAAAATACTGATCTGAATGTCACCAGAACTCGTCTGCTGATATCAAAGATTCTCACCTTTACTGGAATGGGAAGTGTTAATGCTCTGAATAAAAGGTTATCAACTGCAGTTGAATCATGTGCAGATTATCAATATAGCAGCAATGTACAAAAGGGCTTCAGCAAGGTTACTGAGTTTAATATAATCCTCTTTATAGCCAGTAGCAGAGTAATAGAGAACCCTGTGTTAATTATGGACAGCATGCTGAGTGAACTTAGTAATACTTTTAAAACACACAAGACCAAGAAATCCCCAACATCTTTATTATGCTCAAAGACAAAGTAAAGATATTAATAAGGACACACAACCCTAAAACACAAAGGACAAGAAAAGCCAAACATCCAGAGCTCCAGAATATTAGTTAGCACTGTCTCCTCAACCCTTCTCAAAGGGTGCAACTACGTCACCAGAAAGAGAAGTTGTTATGAACATAATTTAAATGCAAGCAGTAAACCTGTAGACTACTTTTGCTAGGTTTACTGAGAGGGAATAAGACATCTGTTTCAGCCAGCCTAACAAAGTTGTGCCAGAGAACCGTTCTCTTTTCCTAAACACATTTAACTAAGATAAGGTTGGAAGACCATCAAAGACAATGAAACCTGTGTGAATTCAATTTAACTGCTTCACATTTCAGCTTGTGGAACAGTCTTGGGAAAACCCTGAAGTTAATTTGAACTCAATTACATTGCACCTTTGTTACCTTCAGTGGTATTCAGCCAAGTTAGTTTATGTCAGTACAGTACTGAGGGGGAGCTAAGACTGCAGTTTCTTTTATATCATTAATGCAGAGGCAGTATAAACTGGAACACTTGCACATGTAGACACAAAGTTACCCTACGCTGTTCCAGAATATCTTCTCAAGTCCCAGGATACTCAGTCCCAGTATTATTATTAGTTCCAACCAACATAACACAGAAAAATCCCTAATAAATTCCCCTGCCAGATGCAAAACTTCAGAACAGTAACATCTCTTGGGCTTTACTGCAGTTTTTCACAAAGGCTGTCTTCGAGGTGAATTGGGAGCAAGCTGTGAGCCACATATGCTGACTCAAACTTCAAGTTGGAGGATTCAAAACAGGTACCTCACACAACCAAAACATCCTTTATATGAGGCAGGCATTCATCCGCATGGCAGAGTCTGCAGACACATCACATTGTGTGAGGGAAGCTTAAAAGAAAAATCCCAGCTCAACCACCACTGGCAGCACTTACCACTAAACAAATAACAGAATATCAAACATTCTGATAGTAAATGCCATATGACGTATTTCCTGTCACAGCATGGAAGGAGCTTACAGCAATCATCGGGAATTCTGTGGTCATCCCCGGCTGCAAGGTGCCTCAAAACATTTCTTTAGGTTTTTGTTCAATGTTTGTTTTAAACATGGAGTCATCTGTTATATAAAAGATTTGCTAGAGAACTACTGAGAACTTGCAGTAACATTTCTGTAACTTTAAATTATAACCCACTAACTTCATTTTTTTCTTCTGTTTTTTATTTATGTATTTATGATTCATTGCTAAGTTCTCTTTCTGAAGTATTTTATGTTTCAAAGAACAGGAAGTCTGCATAACTTCAAATCACCTTTATTCAAGTTCATAGCCTATTAGGAACATAAATTCTAGTGTATATAGTAAAGGAAATGGACAGTATTAGCTGATATGTTTTTAGCTGTAAACAGCAGTCACTGCAAGTACACAAGACCATTCTTAACAATCTTCCATGACAGCTTTTCCTTGCCATGACAGCAACAGGGACAGCAAATAGTCCCAAGTTAGGTGGTCTTTAAGCTTTCTTCAAAATATTCAAAATTCTTTTAAATTCACTCCACCCTGTCAGGGCCTTTCAAGTGAGCTCTTCAATTTCAAAATTCTAAAAAGATGCTGTACATTAAACAATATCCTGGCGTTATCTGCAACAGATAAAATCGCAATAACACCTAGAATAAATACTGTTGAGCATCAAACCCACGTTCTCCATTCTTAGAGATCACTGAACAGCTGGAGTTGGAAGAAACCACTAGATGTCAACCGGTCCAACCCCAACTCAAAGCACAGCCAGTCTCCAGTGACTCTAAAGACAGAAATTTCCCAGCCTCACTTAGTAACTTGTTGCAATGTTTGATTATCCCTACTGTGAAAATTTTATTCTTATATGCAATAGATATTTCTTTCATCACAATCTCAGCTGATTGCTTCCTACCTCTGTCTGAAGGGTCTGATTCCATCTCACCTGCTACCTCTCATTAGACTTTTGTATAAAATGCCTTCTTCCCACCACCTCCCCACCACCACCCAAGTCTCTTTTTTCTGAAGGCTGAACAAACTCAATTTTCTCTGCTTTGTCTCACAGGACACATCCTCCACACACTCCTATTCAACTTAGCGGTTAACTATTTGACTCAACCCAGCATATCAAGTATTTCAGTGGCTTTCCTGTCCTGAGAACCCAGTATGCTGCTTATTTATAAAACAACTTATCAGAAAGAAATTTCTCAAGAAAAACAGGAAGTCAACAAAATATGTCTACAGCTACATAATAGCCCACTCTATGACAAACAAATTTTCTGAGTATTTACAAGCGAATCCTCTGTCATTACTGCCTCTTACTTCCTTTAGTTCAGACAAAACAATCCCATGAGTTATGAAAACTACATGCAGAAGAACTGGAACAGCAGTCAGCTGGTCCTGAAAAGCTAGTACTGAAACTCCATTTGAGGCACTACCATTTCCAAGAAGTATCATCCTGCCTTCAGCTCTTCCCTAGGATTCTGAAATGCGAAAAAATTCCAGCTGACTACTATAGTGGCAAAAGAGATTCATGTTTTCCTCCAATGTTTACACACTTTAAAAAGGTAATTTTCCACATAGCAAAAATAGAAAACAACAACAACAAAAAAATACAGCCTAACAGATTGACCTTAATCAGACTCCCTTAGCATTCAGAGCCCAGTAGTTTAATAGACTTCCCACACTGGGGGTCAGACAGCCACATTACGTATTAAAATGGAAATCTGCTTGAGCTCATGGTGTTTCATTCCAACGAATGAAGAACACACACATCAGTTTGGAAAAGCTTACAATCTGAAATATGCCATGGTAAATTTATGGCCAAAGATAACTAAAATTCTTCTTAGGCAAATTATAAAATCAAAGTTTGGTAAATGACTGGAAACAAATTCACTGAGCAACTTCATCTCTCTCAAATGTTTTCCTTTACTACAACTGTAGATGAAGAGTTTTCTCTCACCCAGCACCAAAAAAAGAGAGAAAACTGATAAAATATCCATCCATGTGGAGTTGGTGTCACCTTAGTTGAAAGTTCCTGATCTGATCAGATGTGAAAAGGACTCTGGGGTTAACCACACAAAGTCCTAAGTGGAAATGAAGGAACAGCATCAAGCATACCTCAAACACTGAAAACCAACAAATAAGTAATACTATTACTCATAGTTACTTATTTGGAACATAAATTTCCAATGATATACCTGCCTTAACATTGCAAATGCATCACTTGGTTATCATCACACCATTCTTATTTTCCAGATAGGAAGTCCAAGAAAAAACTTGGAGATTTGTTTCAATTAACTTAAAGGAACATTGACAGAAGAACTTTAGTTCCAATGTAAAAGTCTATGTATTCCATTTTTAAATGAAACTCTCCCGTTCCTGAAGATGCCTTTGCAGAAAATCAAAAACTGTACGTGTAAGAATACTGTCTAGCAGCTTACTGGGAGTCATATACTGTATAGTTGAGGAAAAAAAAAATAATCTCTCTCTGTATGACAGAAAGCAGGAAGGCAGGCAAACTTGTGCTTGAAACAATGAAGTAACTTATTTCCAAATTCTGAAAAAAATACTGTACTTCAACCCTGAAAAATCAATTTTGTTTCTTTTTTTATGGAGTATCTCTTGTGTTAAAGGATGCTGTTCACCAAATGTATATTTTTAGTGAAGGAGATTACTTTGGGTACAAAATATCCCCTACGAACATTGTTCCTAACATTTGGTAACAGACAGTAGAACTAGTTTTCTGTCATTCAGGAAGAACCGTGGGCTTGCTAAACTTTTATCATCATCCCCTCTGAACACAGTAAAAATCACTGCTAGAACTGATGGTTTATTAGATCAAAGCTACTATCAACAATGTCAATTCTGCCTGGTCACGTTAACAGGAAAATGTTTTATGAGTTCTACCACTGGGCATCCATTTAACTTCCAGCACCAGCTATGCTGTAAAACCGCGCACATAATTTATTTGGTGACCTGCGTGTATGGGAAGCATTATCTATGCGACACTTCTCACAGCCTGACAAAATGCTTTGATTTGTACCATTCAGATGCTTGAACAAAGAGTTTAAGCAATCACCAACAACAGCTTTTTATCTCCAAATGTGCTAAAAGTGTAATGCTATATATACATGGGAGCAACCCATTGCTTTAAAGAGCAGATTTGATAACATAGAAGTGATTGGATAAATATTACATTTTCAACTTGTAAGTATCTTCTCCATTAAGTTTAAATATTGAGTAAAGTTCATGTTTATCTTCACACCACTTCTAGCAATTTCCCCATAAAATATTCCCAATGCCTCCATGATATCCATGGGAACTTCTTTGCTTACATGTAGCTTAAAATACACATCCATTCCAATTAGGTGAAGTAAACAAAACAACATTCGTATTTCCTCAAGCTACTGCTGTCTTTTCTTTCAGCTGGGATCCAGCAATCTTTGAAACAGTTGCTGGTTCAAGTTTGCCACACGCAGTCAATGATAGATAGGTATGCCACCGAAGTCTGTTCTCTGTGTCACAGAAGAATCCATTTAATTACTCCTAATAATACATACACTATACAAATACAGGTAATTAATCAATTCCTGCATAATTCCTGTAATAGAGACTCAACAACTCACTGTCTTTCTTTCGGTGCAAAGGTATTTGTTTTACTCTGCAAGACTTCCAGTGCTTAGGCTACACCTTCTCTATATAATAAAGAGCATTTTATGTATAATCATCTGACACACGCTGCATTATTTTCCAGAAGAGACTCACCTCAAAGAGGAAATATGCTCAATAATATATTATTAATAACTACCATTTCATTGTTTTTCATATGAGAACAGAAAGGGTGTTGTTTAAGAGTAAGAGCTTGCAGTACAGAATTTTTATTCTATTCTAATTTTTAAAAACATTCTGCTTCTATGGGCCTTTGGGCGTGCTTGGTATTATTTTAAAATTCCTTATTAATCTATTTGGTTTCCTTTTTGAGAAAGCAGCTCAACAAGGTATTTACTGATGCTTTTACATAACAAACACTGCACGGAAAAGCCAGCATGATTCCAGGGACACCTACCTGCTCTCACCACTCTTTAATTCTCTTCAGTATGTCATGCCCTTACTGCATGGCATTAGGTGCCACAGAGACACAACATTTTGCTAATAATGGCTGTACTCAAAATTATTTGTTTAAAGCTTCCTATGCAGCTGTTAAGCAAATTCAGAGACCCTGCAAGACACATAGAGTTAAATGTTTAAGCTGTTTTCCTATCTCGTTCTTCAAAACCTTAAACTAGAAAATCCCTAGCGTGGAAAGTCAGGGAAAGGCTACCATCCCCTCCAGGGTTAAAAGATGGTTTTGTAAGATTTTGGATCAGATTAACCTTTTGCTCAGAATAGGGCTGGTTATTGGTTTTATTTTTTACTGTCTTTAACACAGGTAAAAAAAAAAAATCAATATGAAGCGAGACAAAGGGCTCTGGAGGCCCTGGCAACACCAGCTTTTGGTTTGGCTCATGCACAATCTTACAACATGCTGAGGCTGGGAAGGATTAGCCTGCTCGTGTTGAGTAAACCGATGATACTCAATAAACAGTTTCTGTTGTAAACCCCTTAGGACGTGCAAAGCCACACTAGTTGGCATTAGACCAGATAAGCTGCCGAACCAGCTGTAATCTCATTTAGACCTGAGCTGATCCTCCTGTCCTTTCATTCCACAGGATCAAAGCAAACCACTGAGGAGGCAGCTGTATTATAGCAGCAGTGCTTGCTGGATGCGGCAAACATTTCATAAATTCCTCTCCTTGAAGCAAGCCTGCACATAATCTACCCAGAGCCAGTTCAATCAATGGATTTCTGAATTCATTAGTCTTATTATTATAGGATAACTGTTTTCTCCATACAGTGTGGTAGGTGTTGCAAGCCAACTTTGCAAAACAGCTCTTATTGCTGACCATTTCTTTCTGGTAATGTGCCTTTACATTTTTCTTGCGCCACATGAAAATGATTTAAATCACCTCTATGCAGTATTTTTTTTTTTAAAGACTGGAAAATAAAACCAATTCACATATATTCAAGTAGGAAGCACTGATATATACTAAATTCGTCCAAGCATAATTACATGCTACCTGCTCGTATGCTTCCATGCATCAGTAATAATGACCAATGTTTTCTGAGCTTAATGACAGCAGATGATAATAGTGAAAGCAGAGATTATATCATTGTAGTAGCATAACAAATACAGACTGAAATTACAGATATGAAAGGAGTCATTGTAAGAAAAAGATTTCTATTTGCCTATTACTCTTTATGTTCTTTGAAATTAAGAAGAAATATTTTCATTGTTGAAGAAATGAGCAGCACAATTTAAACAAAAACACAAAAGCAACAGGTCTTTTCAAACTAAGCAAAAAATGAAATCCAAGACACAGGATCCAATAAGTCTTGAAGGTGAAACATTCAGTTTTTATCTGCACACTGTCTGGAGTTTTCACTGCACGATTCTAACTGAAAATAAATAAATAAATTTAGAATAACTAAAAACAATAGAAGAATATATAGTATAGTTCATAAAACGTATCAGCCATTCCATTTCCTAACAGTGAAGTGTGCAATACAACACACACAAGATAAAGTAAAATTAGATTTTCAGCTTACATCAGAATAGCCAAATACTATTAAAAACATTATTTTAGTCCTCCTTTGAGGACTTAGCAATTATGTTGCTTGTTAACATAAATATCAAAATTTTCTGCTGCTGTTGCAGTGGCAAAAGAAGCATCTAAGAATATTGCTGTACCAAAGTGAGTCCTCTATTACACACGGCACATAAACAATTTGCAGATCACCACTTCTTGTAGAAAGAACAGTAGCCACAGAACTAACTAAAATAGAGGAGGCCAAGTAACCCTTTCAGCTATGGTAAAAACATTGGTGTTTGTGACTTACTGCTATTTGCAGCCAGTATAAAATACAATCACAGACATGAACACAACAGACAGAATCCCTCCTCAGAGAGAACTGCTGCAAGTTACAGAGCACAAGATCTGTATCAGTTCACACACACATCCTAACCTACACTGTGTAGATCTGTTGGATTTCTGTCCATTAATGTTTCTAATCAGGGTAATAAAAAGCTTCAATAAACACCTGATTTTACTGTACTGTAATACAAGCAAATGCTTTGCAGCAGGTGACACAAAGTAGGTGCTTATTATGAAACTTAAAGCACTAAAGCACAGATGTTCTAGAACATGTTACAGGCAGCTAGCAAAGCTAAACAAAAGGCATTGCACCTATCATATGCAGATGTGTTAAAAAAACAAAACAAACAATCTACTGCACATCTCCCCCACAATCACACAGAAAACATCTGATTTGTTAATTAATGATTCCCCTCTCTCCACTTCATTCTTTAACCATAAAGGGGTCCCATTTAACATAATCACTTAATAACAGCAAAGTGATAGGTATCAGAACCCTAATTCTTCTAATATTTGCAAAATCCAGCTCTTTGTAATAATAATAACACCATGATAGCAAACTGTAAAACTGAGTAATTACACTTTAATTGTATTGTGAGGCATGCATTAATCACAAAGTTTAAGTACCAAGGATGGAATTATAATAATTCTGTAAAACAAATTTAAGCTAGCTAAGTAGGTCAGAACCACTAGCATGCAACAGGAGACCTCTGGGAATTTATCAGTTAATGGCTATTTATGTGCAAATGAGTGCCCTCCAACCCTCCCAAATCCTGTGTAGCTGAAGGGTATTTCTGTTAACCAGGAGCATGCTTAACTGCTGAGGCATAAATTAAACCATTTATTTGAATGATTTTAATTCTTCTCTCCCCCCACCCACTCTTACTACTCCCTCCACCCTCACTAGCAGCACAATTTACAGTATTAATTTACATCAAGATCGGATTGCTGAAGAGTTTTCAGAAATTAGCTTGGTTCAAGGAAGGAAAAAAAACAAAAACAAAAACAAAAACTTTCAGTAAGACAATAGCAGTGAAAGAGTTCATCTGCAAGTCTTCCAAAGGGTAGGCTGAGTTTATTAGAAATTCCAGAGTATCATGGCAATACAGTGGAAATCCTTTCATAATGAGCTCTAATGAAACTCTTTAACATCCTCATATTCTAAACCTGGAGAACACGATTAAGGTCAGGAGGATGTCATAAAATATATTTTCTGTCCTAATGCTCATATTGTACAGGTATCCAAAAGTTTTCTTTAGAGAAAGAAAGTAGCAAAAGTTTATTGCAGTAAGAAAAAAAACCTTCAATTTTTAAGTTTGAGTCCAAAAAAAAAACCAACCACCTGTAGTCATTCTTGATGTCTCAGAAAAAAAAACAAAAGACGCCTTTACAAAATACTTAGACTCAAAACATGATATTTTTACCATGATGTAAAATATGCAAGATTTACAGACAATATGATTTCTGAGCACCCATAATATTAACAGTAACTCAGAGCAGCAATGTAACGCAACCTCAAGATTCATTCTTATGCTTAAATTTTTATGGCTGTTTTCTGTTTGTTTTTTTTTTTTCTCCCTGACCACAAACAGACATTTTCTTGCAAAGTCTAGAGTTCCACAATAATAAAACAGTAAAAGTTTGATTATCCTAACACCAATTAACCATAGTCCCCATTACTCTAAATGGGATCATGTCTCCCCAGGGTCTAATAATTACATTGTAAAGTCCCCTGATTGCCTGCATTCACTCTGTGATATCTGGATAATCATGACTGTGCTATAGCTAATTATTATGTAAGAAATGAGATGATTACAGTATTTTACTTGCTGATGTCATCTGTGCACTTAGTACAAAATTTGACATAAATAGAACAATCCAAACGTGGACATACACAACACTTTCTCCCCCCAAAAAAATCACATTTTCAGCCTCCTGTATACAAGATATAAGATGTGGCATGAATCTGAAAACTTCCCCGGGACAAACCTTTCACAGCTTTAAAATATTTTAGGCAAACACCTGGAATGCTTACTCAAGTATTTTCAAATGCATACCACCAACAGCTAATCAACATATTCCCATCCAAGAAAACAAAGAACATCATTGAAAATATTTGCTTTTCTTCTCCATGTTGACTTGATGCAAGCCAAACAGGAACACAAAAAGCAGCAGAAGAAAATCTCACTGACCCGGCAAGTTCACATCAGTTTCCTGTTCCTCCCTTCTCCTGTCCCTCAGAAAAAGATGCTACACATTCACAGCTGCAGTGCACACACCTGCTGAGCATTTAATGGCTGCCATGGCAGCCTGTGTAGGCCTCACATTGCCATGTAGAGCCCAAGATGTGTTTGCTCCTTAGTATGAATTTGCAAGTCCACACATCAAAACAGAGCCTTCATACCATTCTTCTCATAAATGAACAAAACTGTTTGACAAAAAAGTTCACTTGTGTGTTTTCTTTCAGAAAGAATGAGCACAGCTGTATTCTGAGCCAGTGATAGCCCCTTGCTGCCTCTTCATTCCCTACAGTGAGGAGCTGCAGCCTTGATTATGTCTGTACCTTCCGGCCATTGGCAGGGGCTCAGTTTTGCCCTAAGGCTTTAATTAACCCCGATTAGAGATAAATCGGGCCTTCTGGTTGTGAAAGAGGAGAGAACTGACAGCACCTCCAGCTTATCCAAGAATGAAACAAGCCACTGACCGTTTTTACCTTCCTCTACTTGGTCTGCCCAATAACAGTGTCAGAAGGGGATTCCCAAATGAGAAGATGCACAATGTACTCATTACAGAGTGTGCTCCATCCTTCTCATTTTGTTTCTAGGGAAGACAGATGAGCTCGGACTCATTTCACGTTATGCACATTTTCACTGTTTAGTATCACTGGAAGACAAACTGGAGCATTTAGGCTTCAGCAATTAATGGCACTTGGACTTGCTCCAAGCCAAATAAAACATGACAATGCATGCGTTCATGGATCAATTAGCTTTCCCTAGAAAAAGTCTACAATGCATTTTCAAAGTATTTTTTCGAGGCAGATTCCCATACTTGACCACAAAACCACTGAAAACTCAGTACAACCTTCAGTGGAGCCTCTCCTATGCAGGCACCAGGCAATGCTGGCCACCCTCAGTCACCTCCTGCTGATCTTCCAAATACCAGTATGGCAGAGAAAAGACATTCACCTTTTCTCCTCTCATAACAGACATTAAAGCAAGCACAAACATGATTAAAACAACTACAGAATTCACAAATCAAAATGAATCACAGATTTCTAAAGTTACTTTTTATGACATTATAATTTCTGCTATAGTTTCTTCTTACTACTTTCTAATTTCACTGGGGCTTTGTTCTGCAAGCAGAAGAGTAGATTACTGTGTAGGAAAGCAGCCTTACTAATTGAGCACCAGCAGCAGCAGGCATTCCTTTCTTCCAATTCACAGAAACAAGTGAAAGATTAGGGAGCATCTTAAATTACTTAAGAAGTCCATCTCAGCACTCTGACCAGCTTACAAAGACTACTCCAACAATGTTTGTCTAAGGTAGTCCCTAAAAAGAAAGAAGAAATTACATGTGATTTCAACTACTTTTTCTGACAGTGCACCAACTCTTGCAACCTCCTCTGACTAAGCCAGCCTACTTCTGCCACATAAGACAATTCCTTCTTTACTAGAAGGGAGAACAACAGACAATTTGTTTTCTTTCCCACAGCCTTTTTAATGCAAGCTGACTTCTAGCATGTCTCCCATCTTTCTCAATTCCCTCAAATTTCTGTGAACTTCCAACTCTCATTATTTACTTCCGTGAATCTCCCCAATCTTCAATTTATTCATAAATGTTCTGCAAAATGATATGTCCAGAAGTGCATACAGAACTATAACTAAAGATTAAATAAGCAGCTCCTATCTCTCACCTGCAAAAGTTTTTATTAAAATTAAATATTATGGTGAAGTGTGTTATTTTTTCCTAAGCAGTCACATCAAACCCTGCTACCTAACATAACAGGCTGCGTGCATGAAGAGGTAGTTGTTACAAAAGCTAGCCAATAGGCAGATTTCAATCAAATGTCAAATAATTACTTTCTTACAACCAATACGTTCTTAAAATTTCACATAAGTACTCTTGTAAACAGAGATCAATATATAAGAATTGTGCCCTGCTCACCCTCCTTTTCAGGATAGTAGGAAATCCAATTTAACCATTCTCAAACAGTTCTGGGTTTCCTCCATACATCAGGCAAAAACTATATTAGTACAGGATCAAAATACCCTACCTTGCAACCATCTGTGCTGAGTAGGCAGCAAAACCTACAAGAAACAGCAGGATGGACAAAGGGGCAACAAATCTGTTGCCCCTATCAGTTTAACCAACCACTGACATGGGTATCACCTTTGTTCTTGTCACTTCCTGACGCTTTTTGAGAGCCTGACTGCCAGAAAACCAGTACAGCTTCACCAAGGGCAGGTCCTGCCTGACCAACCTCCTGGCCTTATGCGATTGTGTAACTGCATCAGAGGACAAGGTAAGAAAGAGCCCCTAATGTCACCTATCTGGATTTCAGTAAGGCTTTTAACACGGTCCCCACAACACCCTTCTCTGTAAACTGGAAAGATATGGATTTAACGAGTGAACTGTTCAATGGACAAAGAACTGTTTGCAATACGTACCCAGAGAGCGCTGATGAACAGCTCAATGTCTGGATGAACTGTGACAAGTAGTGTCCTTCAGGGCGTCAATACTGGCACTGATGCTCTTTAATATCTTCATTAACGACATCAATAATAGAATCAAGCACAGCCTCAGCGAAGTTTTCAGATGACATCAGACTGTGTGGTGCACATGGGGGATGGGATGTCGAGACACAGACTCAAACAGTGAGCCCAGGAGCACCTCAGGAGGTTCAACAAAGCCAAATGCAAGGCCTCGCATTGGGGTTGCAGCAACCCCCATTATCAAAACAAGCTGAGAGATGAAAGAACTGAGCATAGATCTTCTGAAAAGGACTTCAAGGATACTGATAGATGGTAAGTGGGACATAAGCCAGAAATGTGACTTCAGAGCCATTCTGTATTTGTAACGAAAAAAGGATGAGAAAGGAAAACAGCAGCCTCACATGCACGAAGAGTTTTTACCATAAACTCTGCTGAAAAGGCCTTGGAGGCACTTGTGGATGACATGCAGGACATGAGCCAGCAATGTGCCCTCTTGGCCCAGGAAGTCAACCATATCCTAGGCTGCACCAAAAGAAGCATGGGCAGCATGTCGAGGGAGGTGATCCTGCCTGTCTGCTCTGTGCTGGTGAGACCTCAGCTGGAGTACCGTGTCCCAGTGTGGAGTCCTCAGTGCAGAAGAGATGTGGACCTCTTAGAGCGTGTCCAGAGGAAGGTCACAAGGATGATGCAAGGAATGAAGCATTCTAAGGACACGATGAGAGAGCTGCGGCTGCTCAGCCTGGAGGAGTCTTCAGGGAGATCTGAGAGCAGCATTTTAGTAACTGGAAAGGGTCTATCAGAAAGAAGGGGACAAACCTCTTTAGCAGAGTCTTCTGATAAGACAAAGGAAAATGACTTCAAATTAAAAGAGGGAAGATTTAGACTAGGTGTAAGAAAGAAGTTTTTCAGAATAACATCGGTGAGGCACTGGAACAGGTTGCAACAAGACGTGGTGGATGCCCTATCTGTGGAGACATTCATAGTCAAGAACTGTTTGAGTTGGAAAGACTAAAGGTCACCTAGTTCAACTCCCCTGCAATGAACAGGGATGCCTCTTTTGATGCGGCCCAGGATACTGTTGGCCTTCTGGGCCGAGTGCATGCTGCTGGCTCACGTCTTGCTTACGAACCACTAGTAACCTCAAGATCTTTCCAGACATGCAGTAAAACCGTTTGTGCATGCAAGGCTGCTGTCTTCCTTTCTCTTCTTTTTTTGTTACAAATACCCAGAGATAAACAAACTGAAAACGGGTTGTATGTCCATCCAGAAATTTCAGCATGAGCGCATCATCCCAGGGGAAGAAGAATCAAATGATACATACTCAGGCAGAGTAAAAAAAAAATAGACAGAAAATAGCATACATTTAGATTCACGAGAAAGCCAAGTTGTTTTTGCCACTAAGATAGTCCCATAGTATGAAGAGAGTAGGATATTACTAGATTAAAGATGTCAGTAAGAAAATCTGAAACAAACTTAAAGGAAGCTGCTATTACTCAGTTTCCCAAGCATCAGTGGCAGGTAGGAAAAAAGAAAACGAAAAAGACCATATTCCACTGAACCACCAAATCTTTCTGAACTGCACAAACAACTGCAGTGCATGCTGTGTTCAACACTTACTCTTCATCTGTCTCCTTAAGACAAGTGTATTCATTTGTCCGGTTAGCATAAGGATTCTCTTTGAGTTCATTCAGATTTTCCTCTTCTCTTTAAAGGTCAACTTTCTTTAAAACATACAGCCACAAATTATTTCTCCTCTCCAGGGATTACCTCCTTTCCTGGGGTCTAGCAATGGAGAGAAGAGTGCAAAGAAATATTTTTTGTGGAATGGCAACAAGTATGTGTAGTTTAGCACAAGTAGATGCCTTGTCTAACTGTTCTTCAAGACAACAGTGACTTGTGCTTGTCCCAAAAAACTGCTTCATCAGTCTGGCTTGTCATCCTGCTCCTCTGCTAAGAGAACAGAAATATGTAGACATTGATGCACACAGGAAGAGTGCACTCGAATATGCCAAACAGCCTCTCATGTGAAAACCATCTGCTTTCTGCACTGTCCTGAGTAGGCTGTCAGTAGGAGGCAGCATTGGCTCTGAGAGCAGCAGTTCTGCACAGCAAAGTAGTTGGGAGCTAGCTTCATTCTTCTGTCATTATATAAGCAAGATGACACTGTTCTCTAATCCAGCCAAAGCTGATAAGTACCATCAACCTGTCACTTCCTACATTTCAAATTCTAACACTGCAGCATCAAAGAGTTTTTACATTTCGATTTCTTTTGCTGGCAGCGGTCGGTAGCCTCTCATTCTCCCACGGTGTTCTAATGCAGCATTTGCACACCGGGGTTACTCCCAGTCTGAATAGCAGGTCATCCCCTACTCACTGAGCTCATCTGCGGCCCATGTGCTAGGCAATTTAGATCCAATCAGCCCTTATTTAGCTCAAGAGTAATGAGCAGCATAGTGACACAGACTTAAGCCTGACCCTCAGGACACTGCTCATCAAGCAGTAAAACTGTGACAAAATCATTCATCTTCCACCCGCTGGCAAGAAATAATACTCGCACTCACTGTATTACTTTTTCAAGATATAGAAAAAAAAAGTCCTGAATTTTCATGATGTGAGACATTAATTTGCAGAAAGCTGAATTCCCTTAAACCCCCCTGTTGCTATGAGCTCACCAGGGGGAAATAGGCCTTAGGAGACTGAAATGGAATAAAGAAAATTGCTTCAGCTTTCTTTTCATTTTAAATAAGCCTTAAATCTGACAAGAGATATCCTAAAGAGAAAAGATATATATATATATATCTTGTAAGGTAACGAAGAAACAATCAAAATTAAGTGATTAGAAGGCTACTTTTATATAATGGTCTTATGAGTGAAAATATTTCTTTGTCTAACATCCACAATCAAGAATATTCCCAAAGAAGAGACATTTTTACACCTCGTGTAAAGAATAAAAGAAGAAAAACTGGGGGAAAAACAGTTTTAGAAGTGAGACACTTCCATCAGAAAACAAACCTGCACTTGATGTCCTTCAGGGAGCACAGATTTCTCCCAACAACTGCAGGGTCCCAACCAGCAGGTTCTCAGTACACCTGGATATGATTTTTCTCTTTTTTTTTTTTGTGAGTTTACACTTTCATAATAGTAAGTTTTGTACTGATGTCAGGTAGACCACAAAGCCTATGTGAATTATTTTTTGGTACATAAAAATGGACAAAGTGGATAAAAGACAGAAAAGTGTTTCACTCTGTAGCAGAGGAGATGGAGTTCACATCTTTGTAATTAATGTGACAGTACTATACTTGAGTTCCTTTGGCTTCATATAACTAATGAAATTGCTGATGCCCAAATAACGCCAACCAGAAGTTTCTTTGACTGATTTTGTTATTCCAATTTGTTCTTAACATGATTCTAAAACAGATGTTCTATTACATCTAAACACCAATATGAAACTGATTTTAAGTTAATCAGCTCGTGTGACCTTCTGATTCAAGAAAACCGACAGCGAGAAGAAGTGAATGCTCTTGCAAACCACAACCAATCCTCGGTGTGCACAGAAGCTTTCCACAAGCAAAGTAGGAGGGATACAGCTGCAGGACACACTGCATCGCATTTCCTTCACTCGTACAGTAACGCTTTCAGAACAGAGGATACAAAAGTTATTTGTGACTAAAGCTTAGAACACAAGGAACAAAGGTACAAAACATTTTGCACATACAAAAAAAAAAAATCCTAGAAAAGAATCTCAAAGAATCTCAGTGCCCTCATAATGTAGGATTAAGAGAAAAATTTAATATGCATCTTAATGCAGTAATTGTAGCTAAAAACACATCCAATATTGCCAATGAAAACTGTAAGAGATGCCCTAAAGTATTTAGACAGAGAGCCTTTCAAAATATCATTATATTCTAGAGCAGTGCAAGCTCCCCACACACTCACTAAATTTTCCTTACATTCATTCAAATGTCAGCTTTATTAATACCATTACTGCACTTAAAAACAAAAAAACCCACCCCAAACTATTTTAGGCTTTAGGTCAAATCAGCACAACCAGACACATTTGCAAATTGAAGATCTGCATTGGGAAGTCAAAAAGGAAAGACCATTTTCCATGTAGGTGAAAAAATTCACAAACTCTATTCATCATCTTTCTAATTCTCATTCACTAAGCCTTGCAGATCTAGGAGCCAAACTAAGACCCCTGACTAAGAGTTCAGTGGTTTAGTCACAGAGCTACACTCTGCTTATCTGGGCATCACAGTTGGTGACTCGAAATATACTTCTGGAATGGAATGGGTAAGAGAAAGCTCGTGCTCATCCAAACTCCTCTGGATATAGTTTTCAGAAGTTCAACATCAGAAAAACACCTTTTACAAAGACTAACACTAAAACCCCTGAGGGAGAAGAAAAGAGGAAGAAGGAGGAAGGACCTTTCTATTCTCCTCATGAGCTTATCTGCCGATTTACATGGTAACAGAGAGCAGGGGAAAGGCTGCTGTTGGTCTCAAAAAGCTCCCCACAGGATGTTTTGATGGCAAGTATAACACACACACACACACACAAAAAAAAAAAATTACAAATGACTACACATTTCCATAGCAAAGATATACTGGATAATCCATTCCTATCGTAATTTTTCTCACAACCTCGAGGCTAGACACACTCTTACAGTTAGAAGCATCCAGTTCTGCTGTTTTCCATGGCCCAATTACTACTATAACTTTTTACTAGAAGCATGTCTACCTGAGTACTATTCATTTACTGCTTATAAAACGTACGCAGTGAAATTCTCAATAACTTCTCATGTCCTTCAGTAGAGTACACAAGGGGCATAAATACCCAATAAATGTTTTCAAGATAAAATTACTGTTTATTATGTTGTTAGGTTTGTAATACTTCTCATTTCTCCTATGAGAATCAGTACCACGTCTTCCTGAAACCAGAGAAAGATGTTTGGTGTACCAGCAGCCATTTGCCACCCAGGCATGTACCTGCATTTTTATGATTCCCTATCTTAGTGCCAGTACACTACAAAAACCAAATACCAGGATGGTGATAATGAGCAAAAGCTCATATCAGACCAATACCAGATTACAATAAAAGACATTTCAGCATGTTTCCAGCACTTCTTTTAAGAATAACATATTGCAGTGCTGAAACCCACTGATTCCAGGCACTCAGCAAATTTCTCAGAGCCTGTGCCCGTTCTTACAGTGAGTTCTGTCAAACCCATTAAATGCCTGTATTTTTATTAACCTAAGGTTTCTTTCTGTGTCATGAGGCACTTAGATGATGGGAAATGGTAGATTTGGAGCAAGTGAAAGCAGATGAGTAAGCATCCTGCATTAACCTTTTGTTAAAGAATAAAATCAGGATTTAAAAGCACTGTCTAAAAGCAGAAACAAAAAGTAAAGGAAAAACTAAGGCCTGAGCTTGATGATGAATATTTCAAGTAAACACAGAAAGGAAGCACTTTGTACTTTGTTTTTATGGGGTTCTTGATTGTTTATTGTTTATTTTACAGTTGCTTCTAAAAAGTAAACTGTATTAAAATATAATCTTACACTTCATACTGAATCTCGCTATAAAGATCAAATCCTTGGAAGTGCCAGCAAGTAGCATCTTGTTTCCAATTATTCACTCACCATATATAAAAAAAGAAAAAAAATGAGTTCTCTTGCCAAGTCATAGTTCTATTTAAATATAGGCAGAACAGAATATTTGTAATAATAAAATTAAATGAAAAACAATAATTACTTTAAAAATACTCATTTAAAACACTAAATACGGAAGTAAATACAACAGTCAAAAGCTACCAGCATCTTTCTATCAGACATCAAAATATAAAAATACCCAGAAAAGATTTTAAAACACAGAAGTGTAAAAATGGTGCAGGTGGGGTTCTCTTCACAGATGCCTTTTAAGAAAAAAAGGAAGAAAACAAGCCTTCTATCAAAACCTTGTATGCTAAGTTTTAGCCCAGAGCAATTTTTCACAGCTATGTTACGAACCCTTGAAAATAAAGGTTTATAATGGAAATGCTGACAGACCCTTAACCATAGCAGCATGAATACCTATAATTAAAGAAGAGCTTTCGGCTACACCTCACTCTGCAAATCAAAGATTGCTATTTTTACAATAGCCTCAAATAAAATGAATTGGGAAACCTGGAACGTGATTCTAGTAACACAGTAAGATACGTTAAAGGGGAGTGCTAAAACTATTTGACATTTTTAGCTTTAAATACTAAGGCATTTAGTTAACACAACTAAGTCAGTATTTTCATAATGCTCTGTAATCAGCAATGAAGAATGCTCCTGTGAGCCATCATCTGGGGTTAGCACAAAGTGGCACATGAAGATATTATTTCCTAACAGCCTAGAGGAAGCTTCTTCTCTCTTTAATCAGTGATCTCCCTTCCTTCCTACCTGTTGTACAGTTATAGAATTATTAGAGTGCAGTGTACAGAAAAATTACATTTATGAAAGGCCAACTATCTTTTATCTGCCTGAATTTTAAAATCAGCCGAGAGAACTGCATTGAACCATTTCATCCTTTCACACATTTCCAAACAAATCAGCTCTTATCAATCTGGTTAAGCCAACACCACTTTCACCTTTGGTTAGCACAGTCATCCAACTCTTCTGAACAAAGAAAATATTTTTATTTGTGTTTTACTTATATGGCAACAGAGGACAAACTGATCAGCGAGACTCTCAGAAGTAGGTGAGGCAGCTGGCAACACTTCACTGTTTCCTGTACCATCAAGATCACAATATGTTTATAAGCCTCATGGAATTAAACCTTGTAATTGGTGTGATAAATAGGCAGGTAACCAAATGTATACATTGAAATGAAGGCCAGTTAAAAACAAGGCCCTAATGATAGCTCACATGCCAACTGGTATTTGAGGGACTCAGTAGCTCAAATATTACAGCAACTTGCTTTTAGTAAGAAAAGGCATGAATACAGTCCCTAGTCCTGAGAAGCCTACAAAAGATGCCTATGTCCTTCTGTCTATGTTACAAGAGGACTACATAGCCCTGAAATTTCGGAAGCTTTCAGACAAATGTCAACTTACGAAATAGGCAATGTTTTCACAAGTCTCCCTACTTCATCTTAAAGAAACAACAAAAGCTCTGTATTAGCAAATGGAGAAAACGTCAAAGCACTTCTGAAGTCTCCAATTTATTCCAGCAAATACATTCAGTTGAACTGAAATACTAAATAATAAATCAAGTAAACTTAGTTTCACGCTTCATCCTTTTTGAAAAGACTGCCTGAAAAAACTGTCATCTTTGGATGTATAAGCTATTGACAGCTGCAGTCAAAGCTACTAGACAATAAAAAGGAAGCTAGTTAAAGAGAGACCTTGCATACGGGCTTCACTATTCCTGTTGCGCACTCTTCTACGGTTCTTTCCACATATTTCAGTCTCACACATTCGAAGTAATGGCAAATCAATAGCTGCCTCTTACTATCTTAAAAATATCTTTGGGCTTCAAAATGGAAGACTACTTCTAAAAGGCCTCTGTAGACAAAAATACCGAAAGGTACAGTGGATGCTAAAAACTGAACTAACACATCAAAGCAAAACTGCAGTTTTCAAGGTCATATATGATTTCCTTCTTTTCTAGACAAGTATTTCCAGGTAAGTATTTAAGTCTCCAAAATGGTTTTATTTGTTTGCAACCTTGACAAACGAGGCGAGAAAACAGAAGCTAGAATGAAGTCTGTAGAACAGAATATTCACCAAGGAAATAAATACATTTTAAAAGAGAGCAATCACAAGAAAACGTAAGTAATGCAGTACAGATAGTAGTTTCAAAGTTTTCTGTGCCAAAAGAAAGACAGTATTCTCTGAAACTGTGCCATCTGATTAACTTTCAGATTAACAATAACAAAGGTTTTCTGTCCCTGATATTTTGTAATGAGTTAATGACCTGAAATAGTAAGAAAACATTTCTAAGATTCTGAATGCAGTAATGTATCAGTGGGTATAAAAATTTACTGTATCATTCGCAATCCTTCAAAACTGTCTATTTCCTTCTTCTCTATTTCAGTGGGAAATTAATATGAATTACAGTTTAACTCTGCACATAAAACAACATGCCAGTCTATATCCACAATCTAACAAAATTACTTACCGAAGTCTGGCTATAACAACCTGAAGAAAATTCAAGACCATGCTCAGTTCAGCTCCTCGACAAGCAGGCAGCAGCATAGTAAAGCCATCATTTAGCAACTTTTCCTCAGAAAGGCTCAAGTAGCAGCTGGTCTCAAACACTTCCTGGACACCATCAATGTATGTTGAAAGTAGAGTCCAGAGATTTTGTTTCTGTGTGTAGTCATTTTTGGTTACTAAGAACTCCTTTGCCTTGACACGAAAAGCATTTGAGAGTTTCTCAGCTAGGACACTAATGTCCATATTCTTCTCAACATAAATCAGAAGGAAAGCAAAATGGCCTCTCCAAATGAGAGCTCTCTGAGACGGGCTAACCAAGGATGGAGTCAGGAAATCCAAAAGATCCAGCACTCGACTCACAATATCTTCTGTTTCTGCAACAACTGCTAGCAGGAGGAACAGGTTAAAAAAGTTCTGCAGCCCCACTTCTGTCAGTTCCTGCATTCTTTTCCGATGGAACTTGGAGTAAATTCTACATTAAAAAAACAAAAACAAATGTAAAACATAAAAAAAAAAAACAAAAAAACCCCCCAAAAAACAGCAACACAAGAAAAACAAGTTTTCTTGAAATATTTAATTTTCTATCAACTTTCAGGTGATATCCAGAAGACTAAAAGCCAAAACAAATCATACATACACACACACACAGAACTTAACAGGTAGGGACCCTCCATCCTTAGGACAGAGCACCTATTTACTTGGATACACATTTCTTTTCTTACATTATACTACTGAATTTCACCTTTGTAATCACCACTGCAGTAAAATGAAATGGAAGATTTTGATGGAAAGCTTCTTTCCCCCAGAGTACCTCACAGAAGTCTCTACTATCTTTTACTGTACACCTATAGTATGGACTGAGAACTACAAGCTTGGAAGAAAACAAGGAAACAGATATTTGGGAGAGAGACCTCAATCTAGCAAATTGGGCATCCAACACTTTAGCTTGCCTGAGCTGCATTGACTGAAGAGGAATTGTCTTGGGAAATATATAATATAGTCAGTATACCTAAGTAACAAAACTTCTGTTTTTTATTTATAAAAAAGGAGGCCAAAACCCCATAAAATTCTAGCAGGCAGATTTTAAGAAATTTTAAGCTGTACTGCTTATACCATAGTGCTCAAGTCATGCATAGGTGACGGCGAGAAGCACTGCTACTTTGCAACTTGAAAGTTACAAAGCAGAAAAGTAAAAAGCAGAAAGCTTTTGCACAGAAAACAGAAAGTCTTTCATATTACTTTAGCCCAGGCCTAGACTTTTAAGTAAATGTCACCAGTCTGACAACACAGGAATAAGATGAAAATGGGTTGCTTAACTTCTTATTTGTGAAATTAAGAACTATGGTATATGCTTCACCTTTAAAGTGAATTCCACATGCATAAAGTGAGTTAAATATACTTAAAGGCTGTTTTCCTATCCTGTCACCTGGAAAAATTCTTGGAAATGGTGCTGAGGTTATCAAATCCAGCTACCAAAAATTACAGCAAATCCAATTAATGTTGTTTGGTAGTAAATTACTACTGACAGGCGTTTATGTTCTTCATGCATCAATTAATGCTTGGTTAGCTGCTGAAAATAGAGTTCATCCCAAAAATCATAGCTGTAGGCTGTTAAATTTTGCTACTTGTGTAATTGATTTATACAAGTCAGATGTGATGAATACTGGTTGAGCAGACTGACAAAGCGTGTTGTGTATTATTATTCCCCCTCTTAAATTAGATAAAGTAACAAGCTATAACAACATAAAAACGTAAGGATAATTTGTTTTCAGCAAAAATGAAGCAGGCTAATTTAAATTACTAACTAAAGCAAGACATTGATTCCACATCTAATAATATATCTCTTTCAATATATAGTTGTAGCAATTTTTAAGCCCAAACTTTACTGACTATAACAACCCATGAAGTTAATATAGACAGCACACATTTTCCCCTTCTCACAGGAAAGACCACCTTTCTTTTTTGGAAGAAACACACCACATAGCCTTGTAGGCCTGCAATATGTGCATTTTATCTTTTTTAAGTTCACATACAAAAGTATGAGATCAGTACTAAACGAACAAAAGTATGAGATCAGTACTAAACGAAATCTTAAAAATCAAAACCAATAAAAACAAAACTAATTCTATGTCTGTTACATCTAATGAAAATAGTACTAAGCATCAGCATCTTTAGTGATCAGTACAATATAATTACTAAAAGCATTAAGGATTTAGTAATTATACACAAAATCAAAATTCGAATTTAAAGCATATATATTTCATTTTTTTTAATATAATGACTTAATATATATCCTCATTAGCATGTTTTAAAATTAAATTAAAAAGCAAAACTCTCAGCAAAAAACACTGTGAGCAATGTTGGCAACCATAAAAAGTAAATACAAATGGAATTGCAGGGATAGCAAGAGCCAGGTTGCATGTTCTTGGACAACATGGCTTACATGAAGCTCAAAACAAAATTTGTGTGCTTTAATTATATTACCCTACTGGCAACAGAGTTGTACCTGTGCATCATTTGCCAGTATACCAATTTCTGGCTGGTGGGACAGTGTAAATCATCACAGGCTGCAAACGTCAAGGTGACTCTTGGACCCAGCTATACAACACCTGTTACGGCCTCAGCTGACAACTGAAACTAAAGGGGACAACTGCCTTCTTCAGCTTGTGAATCACTGCATTCTTCATCCTCTTTACTTTCTCACAAGCACAGTACCCCATTTCTGTCTTAGTATGTGGCTCAAAGGGCCATGCAGTCAGACTGACTAGATCTCTTATTGAGCAAGACAAGCTAAATAGCAGCCATACCGTCCTTTGATTTGTTTCCAAGGATGCACACCACTGTTCTCTGCCTCTTCTTTCATCATCCGTGCCAAAATGCTGAGAAAAATGAGGTAACTGTTGCTGGACTTGTACAAGGTTGGAATCTGCTGTTCACAACAGCAACTTTTCACCAACTCAAGCATTGACAAAGAAGTTTTACTAATGCTTGCCAGACCCTTCAGACCAAGCCAAGGAACAGTAAAGCAACTGTTCTAAAAAAAAAAAATAAATAAAACAATTAAGAAGATAAGTAATAATAAATGTTAATATTTGTGAGACAGCAAGATACAATCTTTCACACAAACAATAAAGAGGTAATGGCTTTAAGTTACATCAGGGAAGGTTCAGATTGTATACTATGAAAAATTTCTTCTCGTAAAGAGCAGTGAGGTATTGGAACAGGTTGATAAGGGAGGTGATGGAGTCATCGTTCCTTGAGGTGTTCAAGAAAATAGTAGATGTGGCATTGAGGGACAGAGTTTAGTGGCATGATATTGATGGGTTGATGGTTGTATTAGATGATCTTTGTGGTCTTTCCAAATGTAATGAAACTATCATTCTAAAGGGCGAGCTCCTATGCAACTCCAAAAATAAAAACACACTGTAAAGGCGCAAAGCATCTTCACAGAAAATCCAAATAAGTAGTCCTGATTAAGAACACAAAACACATTTTAATTTATTTTGTTGTGGCATAACATAACAAATCATAATATACATTTAAACACAATTTCTTAAATACAGCAAATTGTCTAGTCAATTTTACAAAAGCATAGTAGTTTGGCTAAGTGAGAATCTGAATTAATTGCTAAAAATTGAAGAATATCCACATGCAATTCTATATTTCAATATATTCATCTACTCACCAGGTTCTTGCTGTAATAATCCCAGAGTATGGTGACGACAGATAGGTTCCAGTCCCAGAAATGGCACAAAGTCAAACAGCACTGAAGATGCATTCGTAACTGTTCCTCTAACACACCAGTCTGGCAAAGAGAAAAAAAAAAAAAATTTTAGGAGGGGAGTATCACCTTGCCTACCTATAAATCCAACACTATCAGACTATTGAGAATGATTTTTTTAATAAAAACCATTATTTCTGACCATATAATGTTGAGCAAATAGTACCTATTAAGACAAGCAATGAACTTGAGATTAGCTGACAAACACTCATGGGCCTTGCCCAGCAAAGCACTCTGCAACCTACTCAGTAGTTCGTTACACATCCTTCTAGGTGTCCACAGAGTTGTAGACACATTACGATAACAGCAATCTCACTACTGTGAGCCTAACTTGAAACACAATTGCATGGTAGAAGACCACATAGAACATAAATAGTGCATGAATGAGTAAGTCAGCTAACTTTTAAATTTGTTTGTCACGTATATCCAAAGGAAAGTTCATTCACCATTGATACAAAGAGAAGGCACAGCTGTCTTGAGACCTCAAGTTTCTTTTGAGGAGGATCATTTATTTCTGCATCATGTCCCTCATAAAATTTTTGCAACCATGCTATATTGATAATATCCCAGACAACCCTAAATGAACAGCAAATAAGCCTCTGAACTACTACCAACGAGTTCCTTTGCAAAAACATTTTGAATCTTTATCAGTTCCAAACAATTTGATCACAGTGAAGCACTCAGGTTCCAATTATGAGCTACTGACAGTGGAAGTTATCTCATGCAGCTTTTGATGAAGCTAACTAGAATGTAAGGAATTCTGTTCTCAAGCTGAAATCATGTGTTCAATCAAACCTATTTTAGCCATCTACTTTAGGATGATAACACCTTGGAAAGGCTTATTGCTTCCACTTCTTATGTGAAGAGAGAAGCCCCAGCCCACTTCTAACTTTCAAAATCCTAAAAGCACAAAATGAATAAAAAAGCAATAAAAGGGGGAAGAAAAATAAAAGGGATACAGGATGATCTTAACAGTTGTTTCCAACTACATAAACAATAAACAATTCTATGATTCTGTATGAGCCTTACAACTTAAAAATCATAGTGTCAAGAAGGGCACAGAACCTCTTTCATGTCTCAGGTAAATATCTGAAAGTTGTATCTTCCAGTTCCAATTACAGTGCTGGACCTGGGACTACAGAGTCCTGGATTACAAGTATCCCAAGTTGATCTAATTCAGAAAAAGCTTAACTAAAATAATAAAAATTAGAAAAATGTAACAAAACAAGAACCCCACTTGGTTATGCCAGGTAATGGAAAATACAATATTAGGTTGAGAAGTTGTTTGCAGTTTGTAATGGTTTTTCGTTAAGTAACTGTTACTGGAAAAGAGGGACTTTGCTCTCACTCACAATGCTCCTTTGTATGACTTACAATTTCTTTACATCCCCTTACTCCCCAGTTTAACTTCTAATCATGTCTGTTTTCTCATGAGCAATTAAGTAGAATATTTCTAAAGTAAGTTGAAAATTGAAAGTTGTCACAGGAAACTGCATATTCAAAACATTACATATAACAACACATACAATAAAAATGTCTACAAAAGAAAAGTAATCTTTAAATATTGTTAAATATGACAAGTACCTATAAAATAAGTAGTCTCTCTCCTCAAAAAATAATTTCATCCCAAAACCTAATGACAGAACTGCAGCCATTTTCGACAACTGCTATTCTTTTACAATTAAAAGAGTCTAGACATAAAACAAACTGCAGATGAACATATCCATTTCTCTAGAGACATCTATTCAATTACAAAATGCAAGAAAAAACAAACCTCACACATACACATCCTTTGGAAGGAAAATGCTTGAATCCTAAAGCTGTAATTTATGTTTAGGATTACATTTAGGACCCAATTCAACAATGACTGTTTCAATCAAACTAATTCAACAATAAACATGGTATTTTGAGCAGTTCTATTCCAACCATTATTTATGTGTCCAACTATAGTTTTAGAAGAGTTACCAAAACCGAGAGAGAACTGAATGTTTTATTTCAAATTTACTATGAAAGAGATCTCCAGACTTCAAGCTCCCCTGGAAGTAATGGATTCTCTCATTGCACTTTTGCTTAAAATGATCTCCTGCACTGCTGGAAATGCTATTAGAACTCTTGAGGTAGTCAGCTTTTAATTTATTGCAGAAGAGAGGAACATCAGATACTATAAAAATGATAGTATTATCTGAAAGCAACAGTTTTCCATGATGATCTCCTACTGAAGTAACAAAATTGGTTTCCTAGAACTACAAGAAGTAATTCTGTATTTCATCTAGAGTAGAATTAAACACTGAAATAGTGAAGGCATAATAAAATTGAAGCAGAAATCAAACAATCCTGAAACATTTGTTACTCCAAATGAGAGAAGGCTAATAAGACAATCTGCTATCATTTCTACCAAAAAACCTTTTGATTCTCACTTGCAATAAAAGTTTCTAAACACAACTTCATCTTACACTGACATCCATAAATTTAGTTGTTTAGAATACAAATGTTTAATATTTGTTAATATCACTATCACAACAATTTTCATTTTGTAGACCAGCTTTACCTTTGTCATTAACACCAAAGCAGAAATTAAGGTACTAATTACTAATTCCTGTCCTGTCTTGCAAATGAGAGATTCACTATATTTCTTCCAACTTATTTGCTGCAACTCTATTCTAGATAAAGATTGCATGTTTAAAAGGATGGCTTAGGTAAGGTAAGATTCAGCCTAAAAGTAAAGCCAAGCCTTAGTGGGCAATATCTTCAGTACTATCCCATCGGTTCATTACAAATAGCATCCTACACCTTTCTTCTTTCTTTCCCTGCTCATCCATGTTCTACTATATTAATGACTTCTCAATATGCATTGTGCTTCTCATTCCTACTTTTTTCTGGACTCAGGATCACTTGTTTAGGAGATACTCAGAAGATATATTAAGATAGCTGAAAAGGTAAGAGCAGCAACATGAAGCTGAGAGACCAGCAGAGGAGCTGGACATACCTACAAGTGAAAGAAAAAACTTCCCTCCTAGACATTGTCAAGATAACTGATATGCAAGAACAGGAAGAACAGTGCATTTTTTAATGTACATAATATTCACTTGCACATACATGTGTAGAGATGGGTATATGGCTCTTGAGACTGCTGGTTACAAACATAGCTTTGGCAAATATCTTGTTTTAAAGTCCAACGGTAATTGCCTTTGAAACTTAAAATTGACCTTTGCCTTCTATTACTGTGTCATTATTAACTCATTGAAATTTTCTGAACTCAGCTACCTAGCTGACTTACTAAACTGTCTACAAATAAATACCTATTTAACAAAAGCATTAATAACTGCACATTTTGGGTATATTCAAATTTAAGATAAACTTCATACTAGTAAGATTTCACTAGAAAATGAGAACTTTTAAAAATATATACACATAACCACAAGTGTCATCTTTTTGTTCTCACATTGCTCATATACATAAGATACGACACAAGAAAATGGCTAATAATCCACTCTTAGCTGTTACATCTCATCTCATAATTTATTCAGTTTCTTGCAAAGAATGATAAGCATCCAATAAGTGAGGTAATCACTACAGTTTTAATGTATATGCGTATCACGTATATTCAAGTATATGCCATGAAATCATTCAAAAGCCAGTTTAAACTGAAAGAACTACACAAAGTTAACATAGAACATGACTTTTCAACTTTTTAATAGCAAGCCTATTGTTTCAACCAGTCTAACAACTACAAAGTATCTTTTTGTAAAAACTGTATTTATAACAAGTATTTTTGCTAGCTCTAGTTTCTGCTACAGCTGCCTCTACTGCACGAATAGGGCAATAACAGTAATAAAAAAATACTGATTCCTCTTCTGCTTCCTGCAGCAGAACTTTGCAGGATTTTTTTTTTTCATTCATTTGAGACCAAATACAAAAATAAATATGGTGATTCTCATTTTAAGCACACACAATTTAAAGAAATATTTTTTATAGTTGCTGCTGTTACAACATTTGCAATTTGTACCATGCAACTTGATAACAAATTTAGAGAGCTGCAACGTTATACACTTAAAAACGTGATGAATAGCATATTTAAAAGCATTTTAAAAGGAGGTCAATTCTGACCTCTGGGCCATGAAGCACTGCATTAACAGTTCTGCAGAAAGAAAAATGATAAGGTATGAAATGAGTGCTCAGAAACTAGAACCTTATCAGTAAGAGTTTGATTCAAGCCTGTAAGACAAATTGCTCAGCAAGGCAAGTCACCTTCCTGCTGTGATGAGGATATAGCTGCATTTTCAATGCAGCTGACTATCTCCCTCATCATGTCTCTTCAACTTGATATCCTTACATTCAATATCTGGTTTACATTTTCTAAGCATCCAGTTCTTATTCTGAATACATCTTGTCTGAGTAGCCATATACCTACCCTTCCAGGATAATTATCTTTTTCCTTTATCTGACAATTTAGCATCAAGCACAACCACTTAAAAGCAAGTCTAACTGCTAACAAGGAGGGCACTGTATACTGTTATAGTTAAGCTACATTGAGGATTTTCATTTACCTGTGATAAATACATTGGAACTCAAAAAATACACTTGTTATTTGGTCTTTGTTTCATGCACTGTCTTTTCCAGAAAGCAATCCTGACACTTCCCTTATTCATTTTTTTTTTTTTTTTCTTCCTTTACACACTTACTTGAGCACCAATGGAATTTTTAAGGAGTTCTTCCACAAACTTCCAATTGGATTCCTTCTGTTTCTGAAAAATAATGATTATCAGCATGGACTAACATTGGTATATCTTACAGAAACCACTATGTAATAACAAAAATAAGAAGGCAAGAGATTTACAGAAATATTTTGTTTCATGACAGCACACTGTAGTCACCACTAAAAACCAAGTATTCCATTTTATATATAATGGTTACCCGACCTAAAATTAGGCCCCAAAAACAACAACAACAACAACAAAACCAAAATAACCCCCAAACAACAAAAGCCCAGAATTAATGCTATTTTAACAAATTTATGTGGCCCATCTGCAGTTCCAACCGTCACTTCTAGTAAAGAAGCAAAATGTCATTTTCAATTAATACAAGTAATAAACAAGTCTTGAAACATGTGCATTTAGCAAGCCCTAAAAAGAAGCAGATAAAAGATAGGAAAAAGGCACAATCTTAATTTTCTTGTTTCTTCAGGGAAAAGCTACTTCTAACTCATTTTTTCTATTCTAAAATCCAAGTCCAATTGAATATGGAGACAGCCAAATAGAAAGGATCTAGATAGGAAAAAAAAATACAGGGTAGATCAAGTATGGCCCATAATCTATATTTTCCATCTTGGCAAGAGAGATGACTATTCATTTGAATCAACTAGACCATGCTACTAAAGTAGAAGATTTGCATGGAAAAGTTTTTTTTTTGTTTGTTTGTTTGTTTTAAAAAAAAAAACATAAGATTTTAGGGAAAGTAGAAAAGGGTAGATGGTTTTCTAAGTAAGATTATTTACCAAGGAAAAAAAAAAAAAAAAAAAAAGGCAACCAAGCCAACACATTTGCAATTCTCAGCTACAACTAGATCACCCCGGAGTACCAAAAATCACCTCTTATACACAGTTATATTAACAGCCTGTGTTGATTATCTAGATGCATGAATGTAGCGCTTTCACCATTTGTCCTGCTTTTCTATCTCCGCTATCACAACTGTTACACTTTACAAGTTATTTTGCAGATACCTGTCCTTTAAATGTCTGTACAGAGCTTAAGAGCATCATATGCTTTGTAATGGGAATAACTACTTTCCAGCAAAAATGCTACTGTCCCCTGCCCTCCTCTGTTACTGATTACTCTAGTCAGTGTCATGACTTGGTGACAATTCCACACAGAATTTCTAACTGTACTGAGAGAATTTAAGGCCAACTTTAAGAAAGAGAGGTCTATAAACACTTGTGTAATATAATTTGACTACTTTGTGGATTTACACTTCTGCACTGTGGAAAAAGAAAAAGGAATATTCTGAAAAGATGCTGACTATCAAGACTATTTACAGGACAATATGAATAAAGGGACAGACCCGCATGAAGTTACACTACAGCTGTGACTTAATAATTCAGAAACTACAGCAGTATCAATTAAGGAGCTCCCACTGCTTCCTTCTTATCCTGCCCTCATATTCACAACATTCCACTGGTCAGTTTTTCTTATTCTTCTGCTTGTGGGACCTGGTGTGAACTGATGCTAAGAGAGGATAAAAACAGGAAGAGGGCCTGACTGAGATGATGGAACAGGGGCACAAGTAATTGCACTAGAACAGCAAATGGTGTATCACATATCAGGTGGTAAAGAGGACTTCTTAGGCTATTACTGATGCTAAAGTCTTTATGTCAGTTAAAACCCTGTCAGAAGGAGAGATCACTGCATCTCTGCTTTGTATTTTGACTGCTATATTTTAAGAACTGATATTATGCGATTATCTACAGCGTCTGCTGCAAACTCCAAGTGAAGTTAATTGACTGCTCAAAGGCCAGATTTTCAGAGATAGATAGTAAAGGAATCATGCCTAATGGCTACGAGGCCACTGGTTAACTGGAGCAACCTGCTCAGAGCACGCTTTTAGCACTTCCATAGCCCAAGGATGCATGATTTATAGAAAAAGGTGTCCACAGGCAAAGTTCCATCTCAGTTGCAGTATACAGGTCACCATACAGAATCCTGGAGTAATCTACGGCAAACTCTTATCACCAACTGGAACTGATTATAAAAATCGCACTCAGGTTCAACTCAGCCTCGGGAAAGAGCTGCACAACAACCTGCTGCACTCTTCTTTTAGCTTCAGTTGTCTCCATCTTTTAACAGATGTTTCATTCAAATCTCACTAAATTTACATCTAACAGTATTCTCTGCTACGCTGGCAATATGGCATCGCAACTGTTTGAAATCCACTTCTGTCAGAGAATGTAGAATCTGCATCTTTTACTCCAGATCTGCTGGCTTACTATATCCCTCTCTCTACTCTCAAATAACCCTAAAATCAGCAGGACCTGCAGACCTTGAAGTATGTAAAACTTCCCTGAAAACGAAAAACTTAAGTAGGGGCCCTCTGGCTTCTCAGAGAGAAACTTCTACAGAGACTAACACCTCACTATCTGGAAATCCACACCAGGCTTCTCAGTTGGAAGCCCAGGTTTGCATATCTTGCCACGTAGTCATTTCAAGTCATTTAAAGGCAAGAATTCTTAGCCTCAAGTAATTCTGCCTATATTTCCTCAGTCCACAGTATATTGAAACTGACCCCTGCAATGTTCACAAGCAACAATTTTTCTCACCAGTTCCCACCCGGATTTTAAATCCTGCTTCTCAGAATAGTGAACTGGGACCTCAATGTGGGGTTCATGAAAGAGGAATACACTGTACTTTCCTTAGAAAAGAGCACCTAGTAAGCCTGGTCAAAATTTTCTAGGTTTAAAAATGGTTTCAAGTGCATGAATTATATATTCAATATATATGAATCACTGCATATTTGAAATTACGTTATATGAGCTAAAGGGGAAAAATAAAAAGAAGCAAGTCTGAAACCTATTTAGAATTTTAAAAGCTTTCATAATAACCTCCAGGCCATGCAGCCCACATTAAAAAATTGAAAATCTTCTACAGATGACATAGGCTTAGAGGCAATTCTTGCTATGAAGCACATGAATAACCATCATTATGACACATCGCCCTCCCACCTCTGGTCATATTAATTAAAAGAAAGCGTGTGCCACATCAGTATCACGTCAGATGTTTAACCAACAAAACAGGACAACGTTAAGTTCTGATGTAATTCCACTTGTTTAAAAAAAAAAAAAAATTGCATCAAGGACTCTTTTATCTCCAAAGAATGTTTGAAGATATATTTCAGAAACAAACAAAAAACAACAGGACATGATTGCAGTCTACTATTTACACAATTACCTATGACAGGTTACTTTTTTGTGGTGTGCTGTTCTTTCTGATTTATTTTTTTTGTAATCATCAATAGCACTTAAGAGAACAGGGATCACTGGACAAACTCACAACCACTTTCAGAGAAATGTAAAGTACAGCTAATAGTTTGAACATGAAGAGCATGGGAACCATCAAGGAAAGTGTGTACAGTGTGGTCTTGTGATTTACAAATTCGGGCTTGGAAATTCTCTTCTCCTAGGTGGGCTCTAAGGAAAAAAAAATACTCTTTCATTTTGGGGAAATCTCTTTTTGTTGCTGCATCTCAGATTCCTACTTTAAAATAAGAACAACAGGAATCCTTCTTCCCATTCTATGTCTGCTTGGCTTATTTAAATAACATAGTGCCTTGGGCAAAAAATCATCTCTCACAAGGCTAAATACATGGTACGTACCACTAAAAGAGACAGAGGAAAAAAACAAATATCAAAGTAAACAGTATCACTGCATTCTGATTGGGGCAAAAAAACCCACAAACATAAGAAACCCAGGACAAACGACACAGTGGTTTCTGCATTCAACCTGGAAATAACCTTTCCTCTCCATTTATGTTCCTCTAGTAGGTACAGAGCATTGTAATTCTATCTTCTCAGCATTCCTCTGAAACACACTATGGACTACCATAATAACAAAAGCAAGGAAAGGTTGAGACAAAGTTCAGTATAACAGCCAGACGTGGTCTACAATTCTACATTTAAATTTAACATTTTAACATTTTTCATTCCTATAACGTTTATACAGAAATGCTTTCATAAAATTAAAAGATCAAACAGTCATTTGAAGTTATCAAAAAGTTATGTCAATTGATCTGTCTGTTATTTTGATCTGTCTCTCCCCTTTTTGTAGTTCTGCAGTTCATAAACCTGTTTTCAAGGTTTTAATCTTTCATCCTATGTCAAAATGAGAATCATTTTTGGCACCTTGGAAAATACTTTAACAGACAGACCGTATATGCCACATCCCTTTAACAGATGTAATTAAATTACAAATAATAAAATACACTCTGTAAGAAATACAGTTATGCTTAGGAAACTGGTGAAATTCTGCTGGCATGTAAAACAAAAGAAAAAACAACTGCATTGCTGGATCCTCAGCTACCTCTTTAGCTTCTATTCAGCTCCCTTTATACTCAATGAAGAAAAACTGGCAGTTTTCATACCTCTCAAGATGGATGAATTGCCTCTCAGCAAGTGCCTATTTCCTTCCAAATTAATGATTACAAAGTTAAAACTAGGCAGGATGAATATC
The DNA here is from genome assembly GCF_951394365.1 of Tetrao urogallus. Lineage (NCBI taxonomy): Eukaryota > Metazoa > Chordata > Aves > Galliformes > Phasianidae > Tetrao > Tetrao urogallus. Next base: position 71,361,687 of record NC_136814.1, on the reverse strand, counting down.
AAAGCATAATACTAAAAGAAGGTTCCAGAAAACTAGAGTGAAGACCATACAGGAATTTCATTCATCAGTACCAAGTACAGTCCCACGTATATCTTAACAAACATAAGAATGATATGTGCAGGTCTCATCTAGAAAGCACTGCCACCCTCAGAGAGTACGGTAACATCAAATCCCTCAATGAAATTCACAGAAAAGAACGTCAATAATTGCGTGCTTGATGGTAGGAATAGCTAAGACCATGTCCTAAAGGCAACTGTCTTGAAATTTTCTAACAGAAACTTGAATTCAGCAATTATTAAACAGTGCTAGTATCAGACATTCACACAGATTACACTACATGCCCATATATTGGGCCTCAACATACCAACATGAAATAAATTAACTAATTAGAATTTTTCCAGAGCAGAGCTACCTTTTTTTTTTCCCCCCTTTTTTTTGAAAGTTGATAATATAAATTGCACGATGTTTAATGTTTGTACTTCTTACAGTACAAATGAATGTGTTCAGCCCATAAAACAGCAAACTCGGTGAAGCATTTATGATACTGGCAGAGAGTCTTAAAACAACTTACATTGAGCTAGTGATTAGTACAGACTAAATTTCCTTAATCCAATAATCTACTGAGAATCTATCATTTGACACAAAGGTGTCAAGAGCTGCTGGAATGGTTAGTGACTTGTATAAAGTGCTCATTAATATTATCAATATTAATAAGTTCTTTTTTAAACAAATGACACATTTATTATAACACAAGATGCTTTCTATCAACAAAAAAAAAGCAAGCAAACTTTCAGGCTTAAATAAAATACTACAACTTTCAGGTATTTAGGAAAGAGCAAACCCACCTTGTCTTCTAGATTTCCATTACGGTCAAACTGGTAGAGCGATGCCAGATGAGTAACAATCCACAAGCTAAAGCTCAATGGATCTTTACACTGAGTTGTTTGAAAAACAGACCTACTTTCAGAACTACTTGGTCTCTCAAAGATGCTCTTTAGATTTTTGTTCACCAAGTTCCAGAAACACTGAAGAAAATGTGAAAGTAAATTGGAAATGTGTTATTAAAGGCTATGCTAACATTCTCTACAGTATTGCTGAAACAATCATTTCATTTTTACAGAGAACAAGCAACATGACACTCATTTAAGGAAAATATTATCAGAGAAAGCCTGGAGCTATCTTACATGCTCTTTCTATATCTTAGGATGCTCTTACTAGTAGAAATCAATGTGAAACAAAAAGATTTGGTCACAAGGAAGAACGTGATATGATACCTCACAGGCAAAGTTACAAGTAGCTGGAATGACAACCTACAGACTGAATCCATCAACTTCGTTCTCAAAAGAGAAAAATTCTTTCTTCGTTCTTCAACGAAGACTTTATACAACAGATTTTCGAAAAGCTCTTAGCCACAGAGCAATCTAACAAAGGAAAAGCTAGTAGTAGATGGGAGAGAATTGGTCTTGAAGACAGACTGAGATTTAGGTGACTTGTTATGAGTCAGCCTCTTTCAGCAGATAAATTATCTTCTTGCTCAAATCTCCATCTACAGCATATTATGCCTTCTCTCAGCCTATGTTTATCTTCCCTAATTGTACAGAAGCTTTTTGGGACTTCTTTGCACTTACACTTTACCCACATCAGCTGGCTGACACTACAATTATAAGCATCAAAAACCAGGTTGCTCTTTTACAGATAGTTGAAGTATAGGTACCAAAGACAGAAACACAGGCTAGATGGATCACTGATTTGACTGATCTACGTTTTCTAGCACCTGGTAATGAATTGTTATATAACACAAATTGTAAAATAACGATTTTAAAAAGTGGGTAAATGTTTTCTTTTCCACTATGTCCTACTATACAACGTCCAGTTTGTTTGTTTGTTTTCCTTAGCAAGAAATGAACTGTTTACCAGTACCTTACGACGCAATGAAACAGCATACTGCAAAACCTAGAGACTTGATGCACATTAAAGAATGTGGCCTAAAGCATTACTCCGAGCATGTAGTTCTCAAGGAAAAATGAAACTTAGTTTTATCATCAGATATATGAACTAGAGCATTTGCAGCAGCCTGGGAACATTTGGCAAATGCACAGCATTTGTAACACACATGCATATGTAACAGCATTCTTCTATTACCTCTGTTTGAGATCCTTTATTTCTGAAGTCCATCAGCTGAATAAGTAGAACCCACAATTCCTTAATGCAGTTGCAGGGATAATGGTGATTAGTGAGAGCCTCAGAAGGTCTCACCTGTAAGAGAATACACAATATGTTTTTTTCAGAGAGGTGTAATTTCTGAAGTTGCATATTTTCTCTGGTTTTGGCGTGGGGTTTGATTTGGGTTTGTTTATTTTTTGCACTTAAATAATATGGCTACAGTTACAGACTAGAAAGTATATCATTCCATTAACAGCCAAAATATATATTGTGGTATGTATATTCATACCATAAATGACTGTTTCCTAATTTTATGTAATTCATAGATTGTATTATTTTTAAGTTTCTCCTAAGCCACTTTCAAATTTATTTACTCTAATGAAAATAGGGTTTCTGAGGCCTAATTGAAAACAAATTGCAATAAATACTGATTCATTATCTGACAGTATGAAAAAGAGAAAAATGATTATATTTTCTCAACATTATTGGAAAGATAAGAAAAAGATTTCAAATGACTTAATAGCTATTATTGCTGTTATTTTTAACTGAAAAATCCTTAATGACTAGGCATAATGCTAGTAGAATGTTTTTGTTGGCACGAAGGTGTTAATGCTGCCACAACATTTCACAAAATCTGCTTTTTGGTAGATTTACTGAAAGGCATTCTTTTAATATGCAGAAAACAGCATATTTCAAGTCATGTACATTATTTAATTACTATTCCATATTTAACAAAAATCACTCTGACTGATGCATTTCAAATGCAAAGCATTCTTCTTGTGATTCATCTGTAAGTTTTACATTCCCTGAATTGTGAAACAAAATAAGCAAAACAGCTAAAGAAAATGCTAAATGCATGAAAAAATCACTCTACGCTTTGATATTTTTAAGACCTAACAGCACTGTATTTGAAATAATTATAGCACAGACATAACTTCTACTTACTCTGTCTTAGGACTTATGAGTCTACTGAGCTGTGTTCAGAGGTAGTAAAACAGTGAGAAAAACTTTGCTTGAATAGCATAATACCTTCAGCAGGGACAAAATGCCAGAAACACAGTAAGAAAAGAGTAAGACAAATCAGCTTATACTCAGTTTATTGCTTAACAATCAGTACTCGAAGTAGACTAACAAGCCCATATCCTTCTAAGAAGGGGAATGGCACCTTGACTTACTCATCTAACTCACCACAGGAGGAAGAAACTGCTGCTATACTTTCCTGACAAAAAAAGGGAGCCTAAGATGATCAGCCAACTCATTCCTGGATACCTAAATCAGATATGCTGAAACTGAATTTTTATATCCTCTTGCTCTTTTTGATCCATTCATTTAGAACGGTTCTTGTGTGACACTGGGACTTAAACTAATTTCAGGTTTGGCAACCTAACAGTGAAAATTAAAAGTTAAATCAAAATACACAATGCAACAGTAGCAGCACTATGATAGAGATGTTAAAGAAGTGAGAATGAATGATTAAAACCCATACATTCAGACTAAGTATATCATCAATAGTCCCAACTTCTGTTTCAAACTTGTATAAATTCTGTAAGTATGCAGAATTTTTATTTTTCATTCACCTCCAAAGTACTTCAAAATAGTTTTAAATACACTGAAATCTAAATAAGAATTCAGATTTATTTATAAATGTGACAATTTGTTTTTCTCTCTCTAAAGAATCTTGTTTAACCTATAAAATTGTCAGAGTGGATTCTAGTGTCAAATTAAGAACCACATGAGGCCAAGACTAAAATATTATAAATGCTTAGATTGCTCACATTCCACAGTTGCTTCTTAGAGTTTTTCCAGTGCCTATGTCTCTCCATGCTTCTAGCTAAACATCCGTTATGGGAATCCCTCAATAATCTGAATTAATCTTAGGCAAATATTATCTTGAGAATAAACATCAGCTAGACCTCTAAAGTCTATTAAAAATTCATTATTTAACTGCTAAATTCCCAAAACTGAAGCAGCCTCAAAAGTGCTCTGGTTGACTCATAAGCAAAAAGATCCCTTCAAAAATGAATTATTGCGGATGCACTCTTAACACTTGGGAATTTTATGGAAATATTACATACCCAACTTATTGAGCATTTATTCTGCAGTTACTGCAGAAACTTTCACCTACTAATGCTTATCTACAGGCTAGCAGGATCTCTTCTGCAACATGTGCTATATCTGACCAGGATAGAGCATGACTAGTACTAACAAAGCAAGACACTGTACAGAAATTGGATAGACAAAGTATAAATGAGACATTGTTTGGCTCAGGGATCGTCTATACCTTCTCTCGGAAGTTCAGTACCTTGATAGAAATAGTTATAATCACAAACTGTTTTATTCTGGGACAATACAGGTGTGGCACCAAGAACAAGCTGCTGAGAATAGAATAGACTTCCGAGGATATTATTTCTCTGCTTAATGTACCTCAGGGCACCATGGGCTGAGTATGGGCTTGATGGTGTAGCAGTTCAAGATACAAATTTGAAAGTATGAGTATAAAAGATCAGTGCTTATGTCCTTGCTTTCAAGAAAACTAACAAATGTTATGAGCTTCACTTGTTTCAAAGCTTATTAGTATGTTAGTGAACTGACACTGTCATCTATTATGGGTCTCAGCTGTGTTTTCACAGAACACCCTGAGCTGGAAGGGACTCACAAGGATCAACTCTGGGCTCCACAGAGGACTACCCAAAATTCAAACGTTATGTTTGAAAGCAGCCCAGATTCTCCTTGAGCTCCAGCAGCTCGAAGCCATGACCCCTGCTGCAGGCAGCCTGTTTCATACTCACCATCCACCCCCTGGTGAAGAGCCTTTCCCTAACCTCCAACCTTCCCTTCCCTGATGCTGCTGCATGTCATTCCCTTGGATCCTGACACCTCACAAGAGTAGACCTCAGCACTTCTGCTGTGAGGAGCTGCAGGCTGCCATGAGGCCTCCCCTCAGCCTCCTCTGCTCTGGGCTGAACAAATCAAGAGACCTCAGTCACCCCTCTTACATCTTGCCCTGCAGAACCTTCACCATCTTTACAGCCCTCTTTTGTACGGTAACAGTTTTACGCCCTTCTTCCAATTGTGGCACCCAAACCTGCACACAGTGCTCAAGGTGAGGTTGCAAAGCACAGAGAAGAGCCGAACAATCCCTTCCCTCACCCAGGTGGTAGAGCTGGGCCTGACAGACCCGGGGTACAGGTAGCCCCTCTGGCTGCCAAGGTACACTGCTGACTCATATTTAACTTGCCAGCAACCAGAACCTCCAGATCCCTTTCCACTGGGCTGCTCTCCAGCCTCTTGTTCCCCAGTCTGCATATATATATATACATATATGCATATATATATATCCAAGTTTGCTCTGTCAGAATTTTGAAGAATATTATATTCATTGCTGGATTATAGAACCAAATGCATGCTAGAGGAGGCACCAGAAGAAGGGTTATCCAGCTCAAGTCCAAATTCCACTTGAGAAATTAATCTTGAATAGAACTAGTTCAAGATATGCAGCCCAAGCCCACGGAGAGCTGAAGAAAACACTGAGGTATAACAATCTCCTCTGTTTGTTATGTGGCTCTGTGGAATAGGATCCATCTATCATTTTAAATATCTGACATTTCACAAGCTACTATCAAGCACAATAGTCCACAGATACTACTCAAATCTTCCTTTACAATTTACAGTCATTTATTTATTCTTTTTGATGGAGAAAGAGGTTGTAATTATCTGATAATGTAATAATCAAAACTAATTTTCAAAGGTAAGAGAACTTTCCAGAGAGACAGTTCAAAAGAACAATTTATAAATGCTACTTACAGGCATTTTTCCTCCAACCCCATAAACAGCATTATGAAATAAGGAGGACTCCATTTTTCAGATTTTTGTACCATGAAAACATGAATTATACAATTCAGTCCTGCATTCATATCTCACAAGTGCTGATCTAAAGCAGGCTTTACAATGACACAAGACTGCACAGCTCTCTTACTGGATAATGCTACTGAAACTTTGTGAAACTTTCATGTCCTCAAAACAAGAAAGAAAAAAAAAAAAACAACACTGCAACTGGAGAATGAAAGGGAAGAGAACAAGTTTTCCCTTGACAAACATGAATGAGCTGTAAAAGAAAGATGAGAAACAGAAGCATTGTAACAAACTGTAGTATGACATTCTGTAAGTGTCCAGTTAGCTTACTGCCAGGATTACAGCTATTTTTCTTTGTTCCTGTTGAAAGAGTTTGAAAAGATTTATTTTTTTTTTTTTGCATTTATAGTGCTAAACCTTTTAGACTGTGCCACGTTTGGCATTGAACCTGAAACACTGAACTTATGAAATGTGGCACTCACTTCTGCTCCGTACACAGTGCATTTCAATACTTCTCTCTCATTCATCTGCCAGATGGTCATGAATAAATATAACACAATTTGAGCTCTTAACAAATAACACTCTTTAAAACATGGAGATATTAAGCCATACGCAACATTTAAAACTTAGCAGTAAGAAGTCATCTATGCATTGGTACAATATCTAATTCAGATGCATCTGTTGGGAAACATGTAACTGCCCACGTTCTATATAAAGGAAATAAGTTACCTTGGTGTACTTCTGGATGGACAAGCTTATTAAATCACATACAAGATTTTCACAGTGCGTTTCAAATAAACTGATATTGGTTAAGTTCTCCCCCGTTAGATTTATGAAGTGGTTAGCATATACAACTTGCCCTAAAAAAAAAAAAAAAAAAACAAAAAACAAAAAACAACAACAACAACAAAAATCAGCTCTATTTAGTCTAGAAAGGATTTCTGTTTCCTAACCTGTATATCTTAGAATTGGTTTGCTAAGTTGTATGTACTTTTAAATTACCAACTCATCTAGAAATGCTTGTCCATTATAAATTCAAACTAATTTCTTCACTACACTCTAAGTCTAAAATTATTGCAGTTGATAGTCAAAAGGTTTGGCATTTGCAACCCTTTATTGGCACAGCTTCTCAGGGAAATTAGGTTTTATTTACCTGCAGGTTCCCCTTTGCTACATGCCAGTGTACATATTCTGAAATCATGATATGTTTTGCAGATACACAAGTTGCTGACAAGTAGTTCTAGAGAGGTCTAACACTTTCTTTAGGATGTTTTGATGTAAGAAGCTAACATGATCATATTCCAACTTGAACATTTGTAGACATTAACAGAGATAAAATGGTAAAGTTAAGAGGTAGTTAGATCTTATCTTACAAGCCTTCCAAGAGTACAATTCCCCTGACATCAGTGAAACAGAAGATACGTAGAATGAATCTGTAGTTTATTCTTAGAAATGCAGGGTAAAACTCTGCATCCAATACCTTGCCATTGGTGCAAAGTTTCCATTCAGCACGCTTTACAGAACAAAATGAGAACCTAAAGAATTCAGCAAGGTACATAGAATACAAGACAGAATAATACATGCAGATGTGTCTTGACTAGTGAATTTTGTTGTAAAGAAGCATGAGCTTTCTGTTACAGAAATTAATTACTATATAATTACTCTGAACTTTACCTAGAATATAGAATTCTGGAAGAGACATGGCCTGCAGCAATCTGCTCATCACTTCTCCAAAAGCCCCCCAGAAAAGGAAAAATAACATTATCCCAATCAGTCACGAAACAAATTCTTAAGTTTATAGAATAGCCAATCCACGCATTATCCAGAAATACAGGCATGGAGAAATAACAAAGATGCAGGAAAGCCACGTAGTGACTGTACTCAAAGCAGAAAAAAGTTCATCTAAGCATTCAGCATTTGATAAGCATTTGATATCATTACTTTGCCCAAACGCGCAGTGCACTGACTCCAGACCTTAGTGTTACCTCACCTACTGCAATGCTTATATGGAACTTTTAGATAATTTATATCATGAGAAAGTTTTTGTTGACTGCCTATAGGAGAACAAACATTTATGTCATTTTGCTAGCATGGAAATGATCTTTAATGTATACAATTTTCACAAAGAAAATCGTAACATCCTGTATTTTAACAATTCTTCTTCAGCCACCCGAATGTTCTATGACTGCATTCTATGACATTTCTTTCTAAATTTAGTTTCTATGAATATCTTACCAATCTTTTTCCCCTTTTAAAATTAAAATTATTATTTTTATGTTGGTTGGTTTTGTTTTTAAACAAAGACCTCTAAAGGCCTCTTCCTTTGCACAGTATCATCTTAGTGTAACATATGATCAGCAACACGGATCCCCTGCTCTAGATTCTTTGTCCTTGCCCATCGGTTGAAACATTTCATACATTTGTTTACTGTTCCTTGTTATACATTGTGAATCTCTGCAAAGTGTATTTTTATTTGCAATGTCAAAAAATGTCTTGACATTAAGTATTTAGTACACAGCAAGCAATAGTTGAAAACAAACTGTATAAATTGTGATAAAAAATAACAACTCAAAATACTATTTTGTTCCATTTGAGCTATATGAAGGAAAGTTTAACCACATAGACTCGTTGCACAATGAAATAAAGATGCAGAGACCAAAGTTTCATAAGATTTGAAAAGGAAACACTGCCTTCACCAAATTTCAATTTAGACGATTAAATATAGCTGTGCTCAAAAGCTACTGAAAGTAATAAATTATTCTGGATGAATTAAGACAAGAAATAAAAATAACAATATATACAAGTTTAAAAAAAAAACCACAAAACACGCATACTTACTCATCATTTTTTCACTTAGTACATGAAGAATTTCTAGCACTAGCCAATGGATATCCAAATGGAGATGTAGTAAGTGCCATGATGGTGGAAAGATCTGTGATTACAAATACACATATTTATTTGCTTGTAATAGTTTTTAGTGAATTCTGCATGCTGCATTTAAGACGGAATGGCACTGAGCTTATAACGTGAGAAATGAAGAAAATAAAAATCAATTTCAATTACGTTCTGAAAAAAAAAATTACTTCCTATTGAGACACAATTATCAAACTGAATGCATACTCTTACAAAATAAATTTACAACTATAAAAGCCATCAACCTTTGCTTGATGTTGAATGGTAAATGCTGCCAGGACACTACTAGGAAGCTCACAAAGGTGACCAATGTGCTGGGTCAAAGAATGAAGCTCTTCCACCAACACTGATGGGAACTGTGCTTCTAGTTCCTCATACGGGTGGAGTACTCCATCACTTTCCATTTTAGGGGGCTCTAGATACCTGAGCAAACACACAGAAATACAATGAGAATATGGATAAGGAACATTTACACAAAGCTTAGTAAATAAGTAAATAGTACACAAGTCTCACCTGAAGATGAAAACTTTCACATAGTGCAAGAAGTCTGTACATAGACGTCTGATGTTCTCTGCTTCTGAGTGCAAGCTGGCAGCTTGACCTAAAGTAAGAGAGATCAATAGCTTAAAGCAGATGTGCTCACACTGCAACACAGATATCATACATTCTCTATGGTAATGAAACGAGACTACTGAAACACCACTCTTTTCTGAAGTAAAATTGGTAATTGTCTGGTAGCAAACAGCCACTTTCAAACACCATCTTGCCAAATGCAATCTTGCCAGAGTGATCCATTCTTTTTCTTATTATCACAGGCACATACCCCAAATGTAAAGGAGAAAAAAAAAAAAAAAAAAAAAAAAAAAAAAAAAAATCACATACAATCCCTCAGGATAGGTGGCAGAGATAAGCAATTAATGCAAGAAGAAATCACTCAGCCTTACAGCCCTACTCCATATCTGCTTCCAAAAGACCTTCTAAAAACGTGTCAAGCAGTGTGTTTTTCTCTTGGGGAAACTCCTAAGCAGAAGAACTTTTTTAGAAACTAAGTTTCTAACTTCTCTTCCTGGGAAGCAACCCATCAATGAACAGTGCCCCAAGATTCACAAAGCTAATGGTCTTTCATTCACTATCACGTATCCCTCATTTCACTTGCAGCTCAGTATACTTTTATCTAGTTATTGTGGCTGCCTCACACTTTGTCTTCCTTCTCTCCCTTTTTCCCCACATCTCGTTTTGTAGATTTCTGCTTAGAGAAAAATAAAACTTAGTGCATGCTAAGTTAAATGCAGTCATTTAAATACCTAATAATATATATACACATTAATGCCTAGTGTTCAGTCAGCTTGCAACATTGTGCCTGATTAAGGATGAGGTGATCATTGGTAGGAGCATAAGAAGTGGAAACAGTAAATAGGTTTGAGCAGACTCCAGTGAAAAGTGTAAAGTGCTAGAGAATAAGCATGGCAAAAACTCTGCCACATTTTGCACTGTCCAGTGAAATACAATCACCTTGATATTCTCAGCATCTGTACTGAGAAGATACTGCAGACAGTGCATTTCTAAGTAATTACTGAACTTCTCAACTTCCTAAATAATACAGCCTTCAAACTTATAAATAAGCCCAAGGCTGCAATAATCCTTCCGAAACATGCTGCAACTCATGCCTTAGTATTTAATTCAAACAAAGTGTTTTGTAGCGATCCCATTTCATCAACTGCCAAGATAAATTTGTAAATAACTCTAAACATCTGTGAATTACTCTACACTAAGCTCTTAAAATGTACTAACTTTTTAAAATGTAAGCCAAAAGAACACTGGAAACAGTCTCAAACCACTATCTTTATAACTAAAGGAGTAACTAGTATTTTTTTGATGCAAGTTTCAATTTCTGATTAAATGTGTTAACAGTTTTGCTAAATCCTAACATAGGATTGACATCTTAGTTCAAGTCGAATTAATACAAAATTCTCCACTGCATCAGTGAGGTCAAGATCGACCTTCCTGAACAGGCAGACCTGGTTCCAAATGGCTCACACCATTTCCACATTGCTACGTCATGTATCCATTTTCACACCACCATATATCACTTGGTTGACTACACTCGTACACTTACTGCAATTTATGCTGGTTATGTGTTGCTCTGTGGCACACTGTGAGCAAAGAATTGAAACACAAATGTGATAACACAGTTCTATAATGAGAAGGCAGTCAGATATTTACCCCTGCTTCAAACGAAATGTGTTCAACTTACCAAAGTCAGAAGAATTCATTTCTATTAGGTCCTCCAGATTGCATATTTGTTGCCTAATTAAAAAGGATATAAAGGTTTACAATATTTATATAGTTTGAAATTATTGGACTACATTTTAGCAAGGTTTTAAATAGAACAGCAAAGTATTCCTTGCTTTGTATTTCTGAAAAACTTATACAAATGTAACCTGGGAGTTGGTATTAGTGGAAGACTACACACACATTTATGGCAATGGACAGTTTTTTCTTTTTAAAACCATTACATACAGTAACAACAAATAAAAATTAGCCAAATAGCAGGGAAAAGGAAACAAAAACGCACAAGCAAAAATCCTAATGCCATTCCCTGTAAATATCATTCAGCTTTATATTTGATCAGAGGATAAACTGGAAAGTCAGCCCCAGTGACAAACATTCTATGTACAAAGTTAATTAACATGTGCACAACCACTACGAAATTCTGCAAGCAGTTTTTCCTTCTTCCTTCCCAAAGTGGTCTACTGTTTAACTCAACCACAAAGGATTAACAGTCACACTTACAGCACAGTAAGAGCATGTCTAGAAAAATTAAAAACTCAATTCAGTTTTGGAGGCTGGAAAGAATGTATTTTTAAAGAAGTCACTACTAAATACTGCAGCAAATGAAAATAAAGAAAAAAAGGTAGGTAAGTAGTAAGGTAAGTACTCCATCATATTCCACAGCAACTGTTATTTTCAAGTGGTCTTCAAGTACTGTCTCCAGAGAGATAACACGGTACTAAACCCAATACACAAAAAGCACAAAAGCATAAGATAGACTGCAAAAGAAAATGTTGCATAAATCAAGAAAGGAGCTGTCTGACCCCATTTCTTACACAGTCATAGCTGCAACTACTGAGAGATTCAAGAATAGTAGAACTGAACCCAACGCAGATCAAACATCCTTGAGAACTAAACTGTATGGAAATGTTAGGAACTGCCCACGAGGATCCAAATATTTGGGTTGTAACCTGCATATTAACAGCTATCACACATAAAAATTACCTCCCTTAGTTCTTCCTTGCTTGTATAAAACAACCTAAGACATAAAACAAAAAACACCTAAGTGGGTGAAAGAATCAAAGCTGAATTTCTGTGTGAATTTTTCATTTACTTCAACCATGTAGAAAAGAAGTCTAAAGCTGGAGGACTTTAAGAAAGGGCTTTGGAGACTGAAGGTTAAAAACAGTAAGAAGGAAATAAATAGAAAAAAAAAAAACAACTCTACAACTCTACTAAGTTGAGCGAAGGAATACAGTCAGTTCATAAAGTAAAATCACAAATGGAGCACAAGAAGCACAACAAAGATGTCACAACCTAAATAAGAAATTCTAATTCTACTTTGCATTTGTATCTCCAAGATTGGTGCTTATTAGCTGTTAATCTTGTGACTTGCATCTTCAGTCATGCGAAAAAAAAAAAAATCACAGGTAGGAATTCTTCTTACTGCACAACTATTGTTTTTAACTTGTAGTAATGCTCTGTTACATAATTATGTATTAATTCTATAAAAACGTGTATAATCAATGGATATTAAGATGATACAATCACAATATAATCAAGAAAGTTAGGCAAAGTGGACAATGATAACAAAAGAGAATAAATGGAAAGCTTACCCTTACGCTGGGCTCACCTACAAAACACCAATAGAGGCGATCTCCAGAAGAGATCCTTCCCCACTGGTAGCCAGCTCTTAAATAGGTCTAGGAGCACAGGTGAATTGCCTTCACCTGTGCTCCTCTGGCTGACTCATGGCTCGCCTCAGGTGATCAATCAGAGGTTCAGGCTGTGACTCAGCAGTTCCCATACAAAACGTTAAGTAGCAATCTTCAATATTGTGGACAGTTAAGAAAAAATTACTGAGTTGTCACTGGTGTGGATTTTAACATTGACATTATCTGCACTGTTGAACTATGCCTAGCCGCCTTGTTTTCAAGAATCAGCACAACTTGTATCTCCTATATATGATCACTACACTGGAAAACAGAGCTTTCCTACTTTCAGTTGTCAAATGGTCTATAAATGAAAGCATACCATTTCATAACTGGAAAAAAAAAAAAAAAAATCAACTGAAAGATGTAAGATCTTTGCAGAGAGACTTGTCACATCAAAAGACAGCTTAGCAACCAAATTCTTATAGCAAAGAGTTAGCTGAAATCCATTACTGCTACCAGCTCAGTACCTTTTAAAACATGAACAGCTTGAATAAATTAAGGCATAAAGTTTTTTATTGTTTTTTTTTTAACATTAATCTCTATTACAATTCAAAGGTAACTACAAAGGGTTTATATTACAAAGAAAAAATTATTTCATTCAAGAGATTAACATCACTGTCTCACTGCAAAGTGATGTTAAGTCAACAGTTAACTGCACAGATCAGATTGGAGGCTAACCAGGATATGGTGTTACTTATAACTAAGTTATGCTAGCTGCTTCCTTATGACATTTTTTAAACCACAGTGAAGAAGAATCTTGTGCCAAATGAGCAAAGCTAATAAATACACCTCCTGTCATCTACGCCATCATGTTTCAGTAGCCAGATTTCATTAATGACATTTCACATGATGCTCTTGGCCATACTCTAAAGGGATGGAAGAATCTACTGCAATTAAGGGAATGGTGAAATATATCACACGTTTGCAGAATCGTGGAAAAGCCTCTTCCATCCATCCTCTCTGTGTGCTGTATATCCTGAGGATTATCAGTAAGCAAAGATGATTATTGGTAATCTGTGTATTTGCACTGACTAAACACCTACACTGAATTAATGGAACACTGAGTAATTGTATCTGAAGAGATTGCTGAAGCTACACTAATCCTAACAACTGAAGAAAGTGCCGCATGGAGTATTTACAGTATTTAACTCGTAACACCCATTTTTTCTTTAGCACTAAAAAAGGACTTCAAATCTTCAAAAGATAACATTAATTATATGGGTAGTACAATCTTATTCAAGGAAAGCTTACACAGTTTACTCATATACAGTTGAACCATAGTATGGCTTGGGTTCAAGGAACCTTAAAGATCACCTAGTTCTAACGCCCTTGTCACAGAGGCTGGGTTGTTAACTGCTCAGCTAGACTCTTCTAAATAGACCATAACTCCATTGTAATACGTATCTATCAGTCTTTACCTGGTGATGGCTAACATGCGCTCCACGATGCTTAGAAACTTATTAATAAAAGTCATATAATACTACAATTATCTGACACAAAATTTACATCTTCCATAACTCCATCTGTCTTATTCATCACGTACCACTATGATTCTATGAAATTTCCATACAAGGAAGACTAAAAGCTGATTCTTGATGCATCACATGGCCCACAGTATATTATGATTTTACTACCAAAAACTTGAAGTTTGTTTCATTGTTAGAATAAATCGCTATAATTATAGAATTGGAATAATCATAAAATACACTAACAGCATACCTAAGTAATCCAAAGAGAAGTCCACAGGACTCAACTAATGCAGTTTCAGTAACCCACTGAAAGCCAAACATTTCTACTGCATCTTCTTCATAGTCATTTGGAGAAGGATCCAGTCTCAGCAAAACCCTGTAAGACAGATCCAGTATTCCTCAGTAATAACATAAATAAATCTAAAGCACTGATTTTGATAAATGTAGTAACAATATCTATACTATAGACAGGAAGCAGTGCTCTCAAGAGACCGTTACACCTTTTTAGCAATATAGTATATAAAATATGACAAGTTTTAGTTTCAACACTGTACAAACCATGTACTGTGCTCTGTAGTTAGACCATTTTAGAGAAAAAAGAAAATTAACACATTACAGGGGGCCAACCTGAGGCATAACATACAAACTGTGCTTAACAAAAGACGCCAGGACATCAGATAACACAGCACTGTAAGCTTATGCTTCAAATCTGTCTCAGGACTAATAACCAGCTACAGGGTATACATTTTTCCTGAAATATGTTCTCAGTAGACCAATTGTGTAAATATAAAAATATTTCACTAGTGCACTTCAAGATTGCTTAAAAGCTACAGCAAATTGTTCAATAAAGCCAACAGATTTAAAAAACTACTTCAGAATTTTTCCCTCGAACTTTAGTAAAATAATTCAACAGTATTCAATAAGATTTAAGAAATATTTCTATTTTAAAAACAAAATAAGTATTCTGGGCAAACACTTGGTTCTCATTACATTATAACCAAATTTATTTCGTGCTTGAACTATGCCCTATTCCCAGTACAGTTCCCAATCACAGACAAAAAGAGCATCTGTTGAATAATTGAGTCAGTCTCCCACAACATCTGTAGCTCACTTGGTAACTGTCTAAACATTGTTCTGTTTTGAAGCCTGGAGTAATTAAATCAAGTTAGTCCTGATCTAGGTAATGAAGACAGAGGAGTCTCTCATATGTAAGCTTTTTCAGTAGTTTACAATCCAACTGATTGTAGAAGACGAGGTGAATAAAGGACAGAACAGAATTATCATAACCACAGTGACTTGGTGAAGCTGTACAAGCCCCTGAGTGTGTTTTCACAGGAAACTGTTTCTGTCATGGAATGCCTTCTTTGTCACCATGGAGTCTACTACTGATACATTCACAAAGACACAGGTTCTCACATCCACGTACTTGACATAAACGTGAATGAACATACTCTGATACGCTAAAAATAAGAGTAATAAGGTAGGGATTGGGTTTAAGAATTTACAGAAAAGCTTGCAGAAGGTTAAAAAAAATAATAAAAGTAAAAAACAAAAGCAAGTGGGTCCAAATGTATATACA
The DNA here is from genome assembly GCF_951394365.1 of Tetrao urogallus. NCBI lineage: Eukaryota > Metazoa > Chordata > Aves > Galliformes > Phasianidae > Tetrao > Tetrao urogallus. The sequence goes on along the minus strand of NC_136814.1, from coordinate 71,345,725 downwards.
AAGTAGGAAAGAAAAATTACGTTTGCATGAAAAGCAAACCAATCCCTGCAGGATCAGCATACAACTGAAAACTAAAGGTGGATCACAAAGAGAGAGAAAGTATTAACTAAAGCAATGTTTTAGAATGTCACATAAAAAAAAAAAAAACATATTACGCACATGGCTTCTGAACCTTAGATCCAGAAGATTCCTAAATCCAGAAGGTAGAGGTCTGAGAAAGATGAAATTAAAGCTGTAGAGGACCCTATCAGAGGCTCTGGAAAGCTGAGCAGAGCAGATTTGTTTCTGTCACAAGGAGAACAAAAAGGACAGCATCCAGGAGAGCATAAAGTTGGAAAAAGCAATACTGCACATTTCCCCAGAATTTAAGGGGTCTCAGATGGTGTTATCCAAACCAATTTTGAAGCGTCTTGTTAAAACTCTTGAAGACAAGTCTGTGTAGGGTCCTTTACTATATCTTCAAATCAGTTCACAGAGCTAGAAGCTGGACCCAGAACTCTGACCAAAGGAGAATATCATCAGAATTGTCCTCCCTTGTCTGGTAGACCACAAAGATGATAAAAGCTCAAGAATAAACTCATTTGGAAACGTTGTCAGCATTTAGAGGTACAAAACAATAGCGGAAAGAACATCTTAAAAAGATATACCTGAAACTCAAAAAAAAAAAAAAAAAAAAAGCACCAACATACCTCTTAAGAGACCCACTTGCTAAGTAAGACTCTGCAGAGAAGCTTCTCCCTCCATTTTGGTTGTCAAAAATGCAGGAAAAACAAGGAGGATTTGACTTCTCATTCTCCACCTCCATTGCCATCTGCAGGCTGTCACTGAGAAGTGGAGGTGTGAAGGAATCCATAAAGTCATCGTCTACTGTTTCCATCTAATCCAGAAAATAAACAGATAATTAACAATTAAAATGAAAAACTTCAGCATTCCTTCAAATAACTTCTTCATTGTTACAGCTCTTCGTAACCCACCAGCTCAAATGAGGACAATATCAGCCTAACCGCAACCCCAAGGTGTGAGACACCACCAAAAAGGAAATTGTGGTCCCATTCCGTGCCACATAATTCTGCTGTTTTGTACAACTTCATTTTCCAGAATCAAAACAGGTTCAGCAGGTTACATAACCAAAAAGCTAATCCTACAAAAAAGTACATTTGTTTCGTTCAGTTTCAGTTTAAATTGTCACAGAGATGTATAGTAATTTGAGTTGGAAGGGACCCTTCTTGATCATCTAGTCCAAATCCCCCGCAATGAACATCTGCAGGTAGATCAGGGTTCCCAGAGCCTTGTCCAACCTGACTTTGAACACCTCCAAGGATAGGGCTTCCACAACCTCTCTAGGCAACCTGTTCTAGTGCCTCACTACCTTTATTGTAAAAACCATTTTTCTTATATCCAATCTAAACTGACTTGTCACAAAGTTCCATTAGCACTAGGGTAAAAGAAATGGCAGAAACAAAATGCAAGTTGTTCTGTGACCAGAGTAACTGCAGTATGAAACTCCTGCCCATGGCAGGGAGGTGCGTGGAACTACACAACCTATAAGGTCTCCTCCAACACAAGCCACTCTATGAAAACACATCCTGTATTACAAGTTCCCAGCTGGTCATGACTTAAAGCAATACTACAGCTCAAGTTCTTTCTGAGAAGCACTAAGTATACGTCAAGTGATAATTATGAAACCCTGATATGCTGAAATCCTAAAAGTTTATAAGATCTCTGTAGGGCTGATTCTTATACAGCTTAATTTGAGTTTTCATAAAAGTTCTGACTTCTCCTTTTGCTTTTATTTCTTTTCAGGATTCCTGAGAACAAAGATCACATCCTAAAAAAGTTCACCACACACTTAACCCTCAAGAACTAACGTTTTATATGAGAAACAGCTGAAACAGTAGAACTGGGCAACAGGTGCCACTAAGGTCTACAATAACTATAAGCAAACAATATAATTAAGAGAACTAATAATTGACAGGACGCCTTCAGCAACTCGGTTTAATGCAGGTGCATAAATGTGACAGCAAAACACGGCAGAAGCACACAGCTGAAGGGAATGCTCTGCATCATCTTCATTAAATAAGGCACAGCAACACTCGCTGTTGCTTTAACTCAACGATTCAAGGCATCCGAACTGCCCCACGCCCTGCACTCAGCCTCCTTCCCTCCCCACAACTGCGAGTTCCCGCCGCGCCTGCCAACAGGCCTTCCCGCCAAGGCCCACGACAAGACCGGGCACGGTGAGGCGACAGCTGCGCCAGTCACGATAAAGCAGGGCGGGAAGGCAAAAGCAGAACAGCCGCGCCGCCCGGTACCTGCGGACCACCGGAGTCCACCAGAGCCCGCCGCCGCCACCCTTCCTCCTCCGCGCCGGAGCACTTTTCCGTGCGTCCCGCGCGCCGCCGCTAGCTCAGCACTGCGCAGGCGCCACGCTACCGATTGGCCGCCGGCCGCTCCTCCTCTTTCTCCTCCCCCTCCTCCCGCCCCGCTGCCCGGCTCTCCTCTGTCCGGACAGCCGCCCGCCCGTCAGCTTGCGCCTGCCTTCTCCCGCCCGCCTCCTGTTCCGCCCCGGGGCGAAGCACCGCCCGTGAGGCGGCTCCGTGGCGGCGGTGGGCCGGTCCTGTTCCCGCTGGCTGCGCGTAGAGTCCGCCGTTTGCGTGTGCGTACTGTCCTCGGCGCAGCACTCGAGCCTCGCCGTGCACTGCTCCCTTCTGGCTGCTCCCGGTTCTGCCCCTTGTTCCCCTGGGCCTTTTCTCCTCTTGCTCAATGCTGCACCATGCCTTCCCTGTGCTTCCCGTTGACGCCTGAGCCCATTATAGTGCTAATATGCTTCTTGCTCATCTGCTTCCTTGGAGTTTCGTAGCAGCCCCTATCTTTTACTGGTTTCCTCGAGTCTAGCTTATCCTGGGCTATCCTGTGCCAGAACCTCATTTCCCGTTTCTGCCATCTCAACCATCCCAGGCAAGAAGTCTTACTCATGCCTCTGTCCTTCCTTCTCTAGTTGGTCAGGTGCTGCTCACAGCTGTGGGCACCCCGCTCTTCCCAGACACAGGATTTAGTCTGTAGTGTATGGGGAATCTAAGCAGGGCATTGGCTGGTCTCATTGCATCACAAGTCCTCATTGGCTGTGACAGTCACCGCAGCGCAGGGGCCGGGGGAAAGTTCTAAAGCTGTGCCTAGCATAAACTTAGTTTAAAATACTGTGTCGTGGACTAAGTAACGTCGTGGACTTGGTGGCTTCTGGGTCTTTGATGATTGAACTACTTTGGATTGTCTTGATTCCATTTCATTTTAAACTGTCCTTCCAGTTGTGCTTTTGTGTATGTGTGTATATAAATTTTCAGCAGTGCATGAAACTTTTGTTTCTAACCAGAAAGTTGCTATTAAAAGTTTTGTTGTGAGTGCTGCAGCTTGCTGTGGAAACTCCTGCCCTTAAAAATGCTTCGTTTGCTCTTGTGTGTGTAAGAATCCCTCATTTCCTCGACTAAATTCCCGTCTAATTAAAAAAACAGTACATCATGGTTAAATAAAACTGTACCCAGGATAACCCTGATTTCCATATGCAGATTTATCTGCGCTGACAGCCCCCTCTCCCTCTCAGCGTTTCCTCTCTCTCCTCTCTCTCTGCCTCCTTCTCTCTCTTTCTCTGCCTCTCTGTCTTTTTGTCTCTCTTTATGTCTATTGCATCGCGTCTGAATAATTTTCAGGCCCTTTTTTCCTTCCTTCTCATATGCACATGCTAAAAGAACTAGACAAAGATGCAAGGTGTTTGCTTGTTTGCTGCAGTCCATGTCTCTAGGAGAAAAAAAAAAAAAGCTCATGATTACAATGCCACTTTTTTTTTTTTTTTTTTTTTTTTTTTTTTCCCCACCTGAGCTCAGTGATTAAACTTCCCCAGGGTGGGGAAGAAATAAGAGGTGGAATTGAAATAGGGGTGAGGAAAATATTATTGCAGCAGCTGCAGCTAGTGGTGTCTGCTGCCAGATGTGTGAAGGTTCCCGGGGTCCTGGTCACTAAAAGGATGCATAAAAATATTTGGAGACAAAAGCTGCATCCTCAGTGATCATTTTCTGTACTTAACATGGCAGCAGGCACCGTGTGGAGAAATCGACATGCTGGATGTTGAACTGGACTTTTCTCCTTTCTAGGATGAAAGGATGTGATCTATCCCGTGCCAAAAGGGAACTGAGGTAAGAGAGCTGATCCACTATTGCTTTTTCATTGTATGTTTTTAGCATCTTTTTTTTGAAACAGTGTATGTATGGATGTTTATATATTTGTGTATTTGGTTTCTAGTCGGTAAGGGGTGCTTTTTTTTTTTTTTTTTTTTTTTTTTTTTCTCCTCCCCCCTCCCCCATCTTCACATCAACCTGGAGAAAGTTAATTCACAATGTATAATCGAAGCTTGTTCAGGAGCATCATTTTATGGGATTATTTGTAATACATTTTCGTTTCCAAAGAAGACATCAGCAATGACATCATGGTCGACTGGTGATATTTGCAAAGTCTTTTTAAAAAGATAGTAACTTTGCAATATAAATTGTGCTTAGAGATTTGCGTGCTCTGTTTTTCAGTTGCATTCTAAATGTTGGAAGTCTTATTAAAGCAACAGTGAGATTTTTTTTTGTTATTATTTCTAGCACAGAAGCGATGAATGCTGCATAATTAAGTACAGTATTTAATTTGGCTGTTGTGAAGCAAAAGAATAAGGTAATAATTTTTATTGTACTAATCAGACTCAAGATGTTCTCTGTGTTAATTGGGTTAAAAAAATTGCAGTACTTATTAGAAATTCTAATTTCACAATGCAGCACTGACAATAAGCTCAGCCAGTGAGTTATTCACATCTTTAATTTGCTCTCTTAATGACAGTGTTCTGTAATCAGAGTGCAGAGACTGCTTCCTATGCATTATGTATGATGTTCAGGACTTAAATGCAGGACATTATGAAGCCTCTCAGTGGCTCAGTAATTAGTTTTCCACAAGACAGGGCTTAGATATTCACAGATAAAAGTCTACAGTTGAGATAATGTTAAGGTGGTGACTCACGCTAACAAAAGCAGGGAAGTTCAAATTTAACTACTCTACATTCTCCCTTACTGTTCAGGGGGAGGGGAAGAAAGTCTCCAAAACTAACCGGTCGCGGTGAGTAAACGCTACAGGCTGCCCAAGGGGCAAACGGCTGCTTTATTTAAGTCTTTTTGGTAACTTTTCTTACTGGGAGGTTGCAGGGGGAGTCGTGCTTTGTGCATCTTTTTAAATGTTGTGAAAAGGGCAATCACATACCCACCAACAGAGAGCGACTGTCTATAGCAGAGATTCCATGTATTTTGAAGATATTGGTTGTATCTGAAACACAGACATTTGTAACTTCTATCAGTTGATGTTTTGAATGGGAGCTACTTTGTTAGGTATAGAAACTTTGCAACACCTGATGCTTGCTATTTTGCTGCTGTATCATTTTTTGGTATATTTATATATATTATATATATATATAAAATAAAATGAAACGTATATTTCATTTTACAAAGCGTGTTTATCTAACAGTTCAGTTCTCACCATCCAAAACGTATAATGCAAGTTGTTGTTTCCCCCTTCCCCCCCCCCCTTATCATTTACCTGGAGTTCTGTCAAATGATTTAGATGTAAGGAATTTGTTGAAATGAAGTTGGAGAATGTTACTTTTTCATGTTTAGTGGCTTGTCAGGCTGGTAGCTGTACATTTGTCCTGAGTTCCTGTGTTTGAAGCATAAATTGTTATTGGAAAAAGAACAGATGAACTGGGGAAGCTTGTTCAGTTATTTTGTGATAACTCTACAAAAACTATTTTGAAGTAAACATTTGTTCATGAAGTATTTACAGGATTGTTACTCTAATGATTAACAGTGATCTACCATTAAATGTCTTAGATTTAAAAACAAAACAAAAAACAACAACAACAACAACAACAAAAACAAAAACAAACAAACCCACAACCAAACAAAGTCAAACAACATCAAAATCAGAAGTAACACAAAAGGTAGTAAAGTGCAGGATTAAGAACCTTGGGTATGTTTAGAATTTTGAAGGTAAACAACATGAAGCTAATTCCTCTTGAACTTTTCCATTAAGGACTACATCTGGAATTCTGTGTTGTTATCAGCTGTTGCTAGTGTTGTCTGGTTTAAAGGCCTTGGAACCAATTGGTGAGTCACTGGTCTCTGCAAGTGAAGTCCTATATACTGTGACTGGATTAGACCTTATGCTTATATATAGCCAATTTATATATATAGACCAATTATTAAACTATTAAATCAGGAAGTTGCAGACTACATCAGTGTAGCTAGGTGATGTATAACTAGATGTTTGCATCAGAAACCAAGTGATCATCTACATGAAGAGATTGACTTGAGTCTTCTGCAGAGTGTGACTTTCATTCCAAGTCAGTATTCCACATCAAATTGTACTGATGTATGGTATTGGTATCGTACAGCTGAAAAGGACTCCAAGGAGGTGTCATATCCACCCTCTCATTCTTTCTTCAAAGCCAAGATCAATGAAGTTTCTTTTAATGGCTGCTTGCTGACTGTTCTTAAAGATTTGTTGTGATTACTTACTGAAATAATCTATTCCAGTGTTTCGCTAGCCTTGCCATTAAAATGCTTTTCCTGATTTCTGATAGGAAGCCTGGAAGTTGCTGAATGTTACTTTAGCCTGTTATTTTTTTGCACTGGGGTTATAGGGAACTTATTTTGCTTCCTGTAGGAAACTTTCATATTGAAGTTCCTTAATCATGTTCTAGTTGTTTTCATCCCTCAAACAATCCCAGCTTGTTCTTTTCTTATTTAGAGAAAGAAAATCTTAGGGTTGTTTTGTTTTGGTTTTTTTTTCTGACACTTTGGATCATTAATTCTTGATGCTTTCATCTGAACTCTTCCTATTTCTTCTTTCTTTAAATGACTGCTCCATACTCAGGCATAGTGTTCCAACTGTCATATTAATAAATTCTACATTGTCATTTAAATAAAGGTAATTTTCTCACTTTTGTTTTTAAGGAAGTATTAATAGTAAGACTTTGATCTTACAAGTGTAATGATATCTGTTAATCCAAGCAACAGTCTAGAACAATATAAAAAGGTACAATATGTGTCTCAGTGAGTTTTTAGTTCAAAAGTTTATGCTCCAGCAGTATGCTGTATCTGTTAGCCTTAACTCTCATGATGAGTACTTTGTTATGACTTGATCATATTCAGATGTGAGCCATCATACTTAAAAGAATACCTGAAAGGTTAAATCCTCCATGTATTGTTTCAAGGTTTAGAAGCACTGTGAGAATGACAAAACATTAGTGCTCTAAACTCTTCGTAAAGCATCTTGGTGGCCAAAAGAAGTTAAGTTTTTAACTTTTCCACATATTTGCCTTGGATTTCCCATTTTGGCACTGGACAATCACAATCTGTGGCAGTAAAAGGATCAGGTGAGAAAGGTACTTATGGGAGTGGCAAGATCATTGGTGGCAACTGGAAATTAATGTCCAGATTTAACTGTGCAGTAAAGATGAATACTATGTTCTAGATTTTAAAAAAATAATAATAAAAAAAATTAGAAAGCCCATTCTGACTAGCCTAGCCAGATGTAGTTCTACATCTGAACAATTTATCTAGAAGAGAGCAAACCACAGTATACACAATAATGGTAAAGTGAAGATCAATTTATTTTTTGTTTATATATGCTTTGGCATGGGAGAACAACGCTTCCAAAGCAACAGTGGGAGAGTCATGTTGTAAGAATTAAGGATGACGTGCTGTTTATAGGAGATCAGTTTTAATGTAATCTATCATGAAGACTTAATGGCTACCAAAGAAATGTGATTACACAAGTATCTAATTCATATGTGCTTTTACTTCCAACATTTAGGAATGTTGCAAGCTTTTTTAGAGAGATGTAATTTATATTTATTTGCCTATTCTAATATTAAAAAGATGAGAAAACATTTTTAACTCAGTGTAATTTTAATTAAAAAAAATGTTAGGGAAATCAGCCCATAATACATGGATCACTCCAAAAGTAATGCCTTCTATTTATTTCCCTGGAAACTACAACAGATATAAAGAGCACAGTAAAGCTGTTTGATAGAGAAAGTTGCCAGCTACATAACAACATTTTTCAACATAGTTACCATCAGTAGCTATGCAATTTCACCAGTGATGAACAAGAGTGCACATGCCATGCTTATATAGATATAGAGTCAAGCATTTTTATTTTGCAGGAGAAAAATTTTCTTCTTCTCTAGCCTGAATTTGGAAACTTGAGTCTTCAAGTTAGTCAGTGTTGCAATCTAGCAGTCAGAGTGATTGGTTTGTCTGAATTTCAGGAATCCAGAAGAATCACCATTTTCTTATCCCAGAAGACAATGCATGTCTCTTTCCTGCTGAGGGCTGGAACTTGCTCTCTGATGGGGAATGCACATGTCACTACTTCATGGACTACTGTTTTGACTCTGGCTTGTAGCAGTGATACCACATCTTGTCACCAATGAGAGCGTGATCCAGGACACTGTCATCCTTCAGCCTCATGTTGGTTCAACCTGTGTGTGCATTTGTAGGACCCACCTTGCACAAACTCTGCTTTAGTCCAACACTGCCGCCATCATTTCCAATGCGTTGAAGCTGATATGGAGCTTCATACACAGTTCTCTGGTCATAATCCAGATGATACGCTCATTGTATCATAACAGATCTGCTTGTTTTTCATATCACAGTCACTGCTGCTGAAATGCACTACTCACCTCCTCTCTGTGCTCACATCCACTGCTTGGTATCCCTAAATGCTGAGTAAGCGTTACTGAACATCAATGGGAGCAATTATTTCTGCATAGAGGAACTCACTGATACATCTTTGATTCACATGTACTTCCATGTAGGATATCACTGTGTCAGACTGCTCCTCTGCTGCCATATGTCACATGGCAACCAAGCATATTGGAATATTAGTGGGAAGGTACACCCTCTACTGCCACACAACCAACATCTGACTCTTACGTTGTGGGGCATCATGATAAAATACGAGGCACTGCTTTCACAGCAATCCTCATATATTCAAAGATGTGCTGTTTTATGGTATTATTTATCTTGCTTCAAGCTCAGGTATCATAATAAACATTAGGTTCTGAAGTTGTAGGATGACTTAAGTACTTCCAAATGTCTTCTCTTAATCTAGCCTAATAATGCATTCCTTTCAAACTCATAATTTTCATGAAAATCAATGGGAATACTACACTGTAGAAGGAATAATGGATACACACGCCAGGGTGTCTCACTTTTGAGTCACTGTTTTAACTTGAATGACAAATGAAGCTAACTGAAAGAAAGAAATAATCAGAGTAGATAGACTGAAAGTTACTGAGAGTATTTTTAATTCCAAACTTACTTGTTTCTCTACTATAAGAGGATGAAGTGGCAGTAATCAAAATTTCTGATAGTAATCTCAAATGCATGTATGTTTACTAATATTTTCCAGGAAATGTTTCACAACAAGATCATATGTTTTCTATTCAGTAAAATTCCATATAATTGACTCAGTTTTAAGGATGCCAACCTAGATATAAGCCCATGTTTAGGTTTTATAAAGTACAATAGTGATAAATATTCATACTATAAACTCAGTTTGGGCTTTTTGTGTGTGTGAAGTTGAACTAGAAATAGCATAATGTACTGCGTGCATTCAAATTCTCAGTCTTCTACAAAATGTAAATCCATCAAATATTACAGTCCTTATCTACATTCACAGAAGGCCAGAAAAAAATAGTAGTAAGGACTCTTAATACTGCACAAACCATCTTGCTATTTCAAACCAGCTTCTGTTCTGTTTTGTCATCTGTACGTTCCTTCTGTGCTCAGTGTTCTCTGCAACCTGCTCTCATGCTAGGAACTATTTCATATTCTTAATTAAAAAGATTGGTCCAGCTTCCATTACTCACTTATTAACTTTTCAGCTATTCCTTTTAAACTTTTCCCCGTGCTCTGTTTGAAGCTCAGGAGGCTTTTACTATTCCCAAAGCATCCCTCCTTACAGTTCTCTTTTGTTATGTTGCTGCATGAGTTGACAATAGTTAGGCTGGCTTGAAATCTCTGCCTATCACACTATCTTTGTTGTTGTTGTTATTTTCTCATAGTATCCTATTTCTTGTATCTCTGTGTAAGGTCTCTAGTGAAAATGTTGTTTTTATTCCTGTGCTTGTTGAAAGCCCAGAGGGATCTTAGGTTCTGTCTTAGTACAATAAATAAGTGTAACAGTAGTAATACAAATAATGCACACTGCGTAGTTATTTTAACTGCTACTCTTTTAACTCCTAGTAATGCAGAGATTTTTCAACTCATAAAAACTTTGCAATAGAATTTCATCTGGGTCTTGGAAACACGATAGGTTGAGGTGGTAGAAAGCTGGAAGAAAGTGTGAATAGAGCAAAACAGAACTTATCCTCAAAATATTTCTGTTCATTGGTCTCCATTTGTTATTTTTCCTTCTCCTTCATCAAAAATACACTAGGTGCAGTAACATTTACGCTGAAAGCATTTTGTCTTTTAGGTACATATATTGGTTCTGGTGTGTGACAAACTCTTAGGTATGGCTAAAGGCTGAAAGCAGGGGGGAGGCACTGTAGCGCAAAGAAGGGTTGCAATGTTGAAAGGCAGTGCAGTCTGCTGATGAGGTACTGAAATAGGGATCCATGAGGGGCTACGAGGCAAGGACAGCTACAGAAATGTGTCTGAAAAAAGTATGACTCAGACCCATGATTTCTTGAACATAAAGAACAGGCTTCTGAATCGAAATCAAGCTGGGAAATGACAATAGAGACTAGGCAACATCAAGGAGTGTGTTCAAAGAATGTGGTGGAGAAGGTGATGCGCAGTCATGGAAGAAATTAATGCTTTTGAGATATGAAGATATTCATACATTTTAGAGGTTAGAGGATAGATTTCTGGTTAACTACTGTATATTTGATGGTATTATCAAATGTAAAGAGACAGAGGTACATGGAAGGCACAGCTCTGCAGTCCACTTCGAGACAGCAGGAACCTCTGGCTAAATCATAACACAGACTACTATTTTTTAAAAACAGAATATGTTTTACCAGCGCTGAGTGGATATGTAATTACGAGTATTTAAATGAAGGTAGTTAATCAGAAAAGAGTATTCTGTGATACGAGATCTCCAATTCATACTGTCTGTCTGTGTAATGTCGGCAAACAAGACTGGGCTCTCACTTTACTGGTTTGCAAAGCTCTTGTTCTCATGACTTGTCCATAAGCTGTAAATTTAGACAGCGTATCAATGGTTTGTATGGGTATTCATGTGTTTGTCACATGAAGACACTGAATGTAAATCACACTGTCAAACAGCTGTCTAGGAAAGCAAAATATCTTTGTGAGAATTACAATAATCATTCAAGAACGTGGGTCTCTGATAAACTGCATGTGTGATTTCCAAATGTATACTATTTTATCCATTCTTGTCTTAGCTTTGTAATAATCCATTTTCATTTGCTCAGTGTTTTGTGCTCATTGTCTCAATGCAACCTGTCAAAACGAAATTTTTGGATGACCATTAGGTTCTTCACAAATCTTGAATAATCAAACCTGTTGATTATTTTTTTTCTCTGAATTTACTACTAATATTTTTGTAGTGGAAAGAAAAAGTACTCTGCATATCTCAATCCTTATTTAGCAACCTAGAAAACAGAGATGTTATTTTTGAAAAGGATACAAAGGCAATTGCTCAAATTCAGATTCTTTTTCTGCATAGCTTATCTGTCTGATTTCAGGAGCTCAGTTTGTGTTTATATCTCAGTTCCTCAGCTGTGTGATAGAAATGGAAGTCATCCTATATTTTGCAGAGAAGTTAAAATCTTTTTGGACAGTATGAATTTTAATGCAGGTTTTCTCTCTTAGTTGTTATGAAGGCATACCAGTGATGTCTTACACTCATTTAATATGATTTAAAGACTCCAGAAGGCATTTAGATACTCTAGGGAGTTAGCACAGGACTAGAGTAAATGTATCAAAACTGGTTAGTATCAACAAGTATGGAGATTAACATATGTTTCTAACTGTCAATGAAATTAAGTTCTGTTGAGCATCTATATAGTGGGTCTCCTGAGAGGAGGTAGAAAAGAAACTGGTTTTTAAAATGGAATGGGCACAGTCTGTGGAAGGGGTCATTTACTATGTGGCCCGAGAAACATTTTTCACATTAAACATTCTCTATAGCAGTATTGTATTTCTAGAATTGCAAGGGAAATTTACCAATTTACTCAGACTTAAAAGGGATTTTCTGTTGACATTTCCAGATTTGAATTGAATTCCTTACTTTTGTTTTGTCACTTCTTTGAAGTTTTCACTGCCTTTTTCATTTTTTTCAGACCTTTGCTATGATTTCCCATTGCTCTGTTTTCTAGAACTTACTAACAACACAGTGTTATAGTGCCAAAACTTTGCTTCATCCATTTATATTTCATCAGCCATGATATTTATTTCAGCACGTTGGATGAGATAGTCTGAACTGTGTGTCCTAGAACTACTGTTTAGCAAACTGTACTAAGATTATGTTTATCTCCTATTGTTTCTTTCTTTTTCTTTTTTTCCCAAATAAAATTGAATAATGAAGAAACTAAGTTATTTTTATTTAAAGGGATTTCAAAGTCTAATAGGAACTAAGAAATGGTTTTAAAAATGTGTTAGGAAGTCAATATGGGTTGTCTGAAAATGAGACATTAGCCAGCGCATTATTAAAATAACTACATACAGATACCATTTTTCATCAGTTGAACTCAAAATGTTTGCCAAAGTAAATGAGTGTAACCTTCATTTTGCAGATGTCCTGACAACCTAATCTGTAAAACAGAGATGTAAAATGATGTAATCTTTATTTTGACAGCAATCAGTTAAATAAATTTGGCTGAAACAGTCATCCTGGCTGTTAGTAATAGCAAATTTGAGCATGACTATACAAAAGAACTGTTCTGAAGTGTATATCATGGATGAAAAAGGAGGAATTTTCTTTCTTTTGCCTGATAGCTTGCCTTCAAAGAGCTGGGTCTGTATGGTAACTGAAAAATTGTTACTTTTATGATATTGTCTCTAGATACTCATACAAGGATGAGTATGCATTTCACCATCCTTTCTGCAGAGAAATATTTTATGAGCTAGGAGGTCATGGTGGTGTCTGATGACAAGATCTGAAACCTCCAGAGGCAAAATTCTTCTCAGGAATAGAGAACAGGAAGTTTGTCCACCTGCCAGTAGAGTAATTTTCCGCTTCAGAAAGTGCCTTATGTTTCATTCCGTCTACAGTATGTTTAGTAAACAAACACACACACAGAAGCTGCAAACTATTATAATATTTTTAGAGATTCCTCAGGTTTCATCATGAGAGTTGTATACTATAATTTACATGGTGCACTTATATGGCTTAGAAGTACATTAAACCATCCTTATTGTCAACCTGACACAAGTTTAAGTTTGGAACAATGGAATTAGAGTCTAGAGGGATTAAACTGACAGCTGCCTCACTTTGAGATTAATCTATAGAAATGAAAATACATTATCATGAAAACTGTACTGGAAAACGTGTCTCACATTAACTAGTGGACATAAGTAATGAATTGTGTATAACTGCATGTTGTATGTTCATACCAGAATACAGAAACTGCTATTGCTGAAAAATGAAAATGGTACAGTGGTATTATGTAACAGATCAAGTCAGTTGATTAAGGCTGTAAGGCATTTTAATTTATCTCCTGCTTACATTAATGTGGTTGTAGACTAAGTAGTAAAAAATCTCTCAGTTCAGAGTGCAAATATGAGCTGATTTTTCCATGAGGATATGTCTGCTCATCTTAGAGTAAGGACTGAGGAAATGGTCCTCTCTTACCTCTATTCCTTTCAGGAACAATTCAATTACACTGAATTAATGGATTCTGTGTTTCACGAAAGGACCACCTCTAGGTAGCCCGTGCAACTCCAAGCACACAGAGTTCACCTCTAATAGGAGTTTTTGTTGTCCCTTGTCCTGGTACATGAACAAGTATGGTTTTCAGCAAAAAGCAAACAAAGCTTAAGATTCAATCATTTTGATAAATACAAAAGTTAGCAGTTTTATTCCATTGTGCAGGACAGTTGTTCATTGGAATAGATGTTTGGTTAATCAGATATTAGAGAATAGATTGTTGGTACACTAATGGAAGAAAAGAGCTTTTTTTCTTTTGTACTAGGCATAATGGAAAACGGTGATAGTTTTGTTGGTTGAAATGATGAAAGTTGTTCAGACTTCATCTGGAAGAGACTTATTTATGTTTTTATTTTATTTTAATGGAAATATGATGGGATAGAATGGCTAGCAGTACTTATAATGAAAATCCAATGCATTATTTTCAAATAGGTTTACTTTAAAGATTTTTTTAAAATATCAGCTCTTTTTTTAATTTTCAAGTTCTTAATATTCAGTTTGAGGCTTTTCAAAGTAAAGTACCAAAGCAAAGTAGCTTTACAAACCTTTATTCTCTGGAAGTTGTTTCTTATATCTAAAATTTAAGAATTCACGTTTATGATTATTTTGAATATTTTGATCTTGATTTTTAGTATTTACTTAAGTCACAATTTAGATAAGAATGGAAGGAACATTTTTAAAATAAATATTGCCTGTCGTCTTTGCTAGTTGAACTTCTTGTAAATTAGCGCTGTGATAAACCTTTTTGAAATGAGTTCCATATCTTGATACTTCTTAAACCAACCTGTTAATAGTGCTGAAATCAGCTAGATATACCAGATAATCATAGCCACAAAAGCCATCTATCCATTTTAAGTAAATAGCATGATAACCCACAAGATTTTTTCCAACCTTAAAATTAGAGTTAATCAAGCTGATTATGTCATATTTGAAGTGCGGTGACACTGTCTATGGTGTCAAACACAATATCACCAAATTAGCGTATTGTTATGTCCAACCTAATATATCATACATGTTAACACACCAGTTAAATTGGACACAGCTGTGCACTGACCACGTAGAGCTTACTTCTTCTGGTTCAAGAATTACTTTCATCCAATCAAAGGGGCTTATCTGGGAGTAGCCTGCTGCAAATATAAACTGCACTCTCTTATCATATTATTTTAGAGTAGTAGATTTGGAAAATTAATTTTCATAATATTAATGGTTATCAAGCTAGTAAATAATTGAAAAGACAATGTAGATTCCTAATTCATTAGTTTTAGCACTGTTTAAGAACTTGGTTTTATTCCAGCTCAAATGATCATTAATCACAGAATCACAGAAACACCAAGATTGGAAAAGACCTACAAGATCATCCAGTCCAACCATCCAACCATCACCAATAGTTTTCATTAAACCATGTCCCTCAACACAACATTCAACCATTCCTTGAACACCTCCAGGGGCAGTGACTCCACCACCTCCCTGTGCAGCCCATTCCAGAGCCTGACCAATCTTTCGGAGAAGTAGTATTTCCTAATGTCAAGCCTAAATTTCCCCAGCGCAGCTTGAAGCCATTCCCTCTAGTTCTACCACCAGTTACACGAGAGAAGAGGCCAATCCCCAGCTCACTACAACTTCCCTTTAGGTAGTTATAGAGAGCAATAAGGTCTCCCTTGAGCCTCCTCTTCTCCAGACTGAACAATCCCAGCTCCTTCAGCTGCTCCTCATAAGCCCTGTGTTCCAGACCCCTCACCAGCTTTGTCACCCTTCTTTGAACCCACTCCAGGGCCTCAGTGTCTTTCTTGCAGTGAGGGGCCCAAAACTGAACACAGTGCTCGAGGTGCCGCCTCACCAGAGCTGAGTACAGGGGGACAATCACTGCCCTGTTCCTGCTGGCAGCACTGTTTCTGATGCAAGCCAGGATGCCATTGGCCTTCTTGGCCACCTGGGCACACTGCTGGCTCATGTTCAGCCGAGCATCAATCAATACCCCCAGGTCCATTTCCTCTACGCAGTCTTCCAGCCACTCTGCCCCAAGTCTGTAGAGTTGCCTGGGGTTGTTGTGGCCAAAGTGCAGGACCTGGCATTTGGCCTTATTGAACCTCATCCCATTGGCTTCAGCCCAGCCATCCAGCCTGTCCAGATCCCTCTGTAGTGCCTCGCTACCTCCAGGCAGATCGACACTTCCAGCCAACTTGGTGTCATCTGCAAGCGTACTGAGGGTGCACTCAGTGAGGGTGAATCCAGGTCATCAGTGAAGATGTTGAAGAGGACAAGCCCCAGCATTGACCCCTGGGGAACAGCACAGGTGACCAGTCGCCAGCTGGATAATAAACTGTCATGCAAGACTTAGTATCATGTAAAACTGAGGTAGGAGATTCTTCTATCTAAATTCTTCTTTGTTAAGTGACATTGATTACAGAAAAAGTATGAACAATCTTAATAGCTTTGTACTCCAACTGCTGTTATGCACAGGATTATGCAGTGCTTACAGAGAGCTCCAGTAAACATAGATAGTGATATGTCTAAAATGTACCTTACTTAGTAAATACTTTCTGTATTGTGAAGTGTCTCAGTGTCTCTTTTTTTTTTTTTTTTTTTTTTTTTTTTTCCCCAAACAGTAATTTAGCAGGAAATAAGCCAAAAACTTTCTGGCCTCTTTTCTAATTGCTGATTTGGACTTGTGTGCATTGTCTTAAGGTCCTTCTAGGGCTTTGATCTTGAGCATGTTTTGGTACATCTCCTGATCTGGTCCTCACTTTAGATAGCACAGAGGGATCAGTCATGTAATGACAGGTGTAGGCTACTTCCATTCTGGATCCTATATGAATCATCAGTTGTATAAACTTATGACAAATATTATGAAGACAGAAGAGAGCTTGTCTCTTATAAAAGATTAGAGAGGGTAAGAGAGAAGAACTGATTGCACTGTAGAGGGAGGATGAAATGGAAGGAGTGGTGCACTGATCTGTTCAAGAGATTTTTGGTTTCAGAAATAGTTCTGTAAGACTAAGTGCACGTTGGTATCCTGTGGGTTTGTACTTGTGAATTTATGTTTTAAGTGAGTAATACTCAGACTGCATTATAAGCTTTCTCTTTATTAGACAAGAGAGAAACAAATTGAAAGAGAGGTTCTGCTAATTTGAGGTTGTGATCACTTCATTATTCAGCAGACACCATACCCAGCTGTCTGTTTTTACAAAATCTATAAGAATGCCATTTCTTTGAGACCTTTTTCTGTGCATTGTACTCAGATGGAATTGGTTACTAGAAGTGATCAAGAGAAACTGAGCAACACAGAGACATATACAGTATTGTTACACTGCCGATTTGTTTTAGGAAGCCATGTGAAAAGGACCAATAGTCTCTGGTCCAAGGAGCTTTATATTCTCTCAGAATCTACAAAAAACACTGCTAAGTCTGATGTCTTAGTAAAGGTATGGTGTTTCTTTCACTGCAAATCATTTGAGCATGTTCATTATTTCTTATTCAGAGAAATTTGATCCATATCCTGAAGAATAAGATCACGTGCCCAGCTTCTAGAAGTAACAGCTTCCGATGGAAAGCTATTACTGCTTCTTTTCTCTCTTACCCTGGAAAACTCTACTGCACATGCTGCATTCTTATTTCCTCACTCTTCTCTGTTCTTCATTTCTCTATTCTTTTACAGTGTATAGTATTCACTGTTTTATTCTTTTCTCAAACAATTGTTTTTTAATACATTTGTAACACTTCTCTAGTTTCAAATAATCCGTTCCTTTGCTTTGATAGTTCATAATCAATGACAAAAAAAAAAAAAAGAAATTATCCAGTTAGACATTTTGTGTGCTTTCTAAAAGCATCACTTTTATTTTTTAATGCTATAGAAATCTTTAGAATTTTCAGTTAAAATAATGTCATTTCATATATTATCTGTGTCATTAATTTTTTTAACCTAGGAAAATAAAACAGATAGGAATATGTCTAGCAACATAAAATGATAAATAGTAAAAAGTAGGCAGTTGGTAATACTATTTTATTAGAACCATCTATGGTAACAACTCCTTTGATACCTGTTATATGTGCTCCTGAATAGCCACTGAACTAACACAGAACATCTGCTGCTTTGGCTGAATTTAAATACTCTCCTCTGATAACCTTGTAATTTGCCAGTTGCCTAAAATTGAAATACACAGTTCTAACCCGTTGAAGAGAATCAGACTTCACACATCTAGAAACACATACCGTTAGATCCAAATGCAGAACCAGATTTTAAGTGTTGATTATTTTGTGTTGTTATGTTATGCTTATAAGTTTATGGTTCAGAGGTAGAGAGCACTTAAATCATACAGGTAAGTGTGCAGACACTCCCCGCCTGTACAGTAGGCAGGGATCAGTACTCCTGAGAAGGAGAAACTGCTTAAAATGCAGATTTAAAGTCCTCTGCTTGTTTTGCTTGGATGAATGACAACAACTTCATTCCACTAATAAAGTTGTCTTCTCTTCAGTCATTTATTTCAAAGCAGAAGCTTTTCTGTACTTCACGTTTTTGTATGTTTTTGTTTACATACTTGTGTATTTATCCCTTATCTTAAGGAAATTTGTACTGTAATATGCTTAATTTTTTCTTTTCAGTTATTTTTAATGTTTTTACAAAATACTCTGGTTATGTGAACCAAGACAAATGTTGTTCATACACTGTTTCTTTTTTTGAAGCTCTCAGCTTTTACTATAAAATTCTGAGGTAAGCTGTTTGTTTTCTGCGTTGTAGTGTGTTATCTGATCACGAATGTGAAATATGGTCTTCTGTGCAAATACTAAACAGTAAAAATGGAAGTATCTCTGTAAGGGGAAGATGGATAGCCCTGGAGACAAATACTATATGTATGCTGAGTCCTACACGTTTTTTAGGAATGACATTGCTGGATATTTTGGAACTTCTCTTTTTCAGATCAGAAGTTCTAAAGGCCTGAGAAATCTGTCCTATCTAATATGCTATTTTATGTTACTAAATGTTTCATCAAAATTCCTAGCAAGCTTAGGAGTTTGGCTGATTTTTCCTTATCCATTAGATGTCTCTCTTTAACATTTTATCAGGAGTTTTTGGTAGTTGTTCGTTTTAGCATTTGCAATACGTTGTATCTTTTTTTTTTTTTCCCCACTAGGAATTTTTTTGTTGATGTCCCCTTCCACGTGTTTCATCTTCAGATCTGTTAAAATAGTGTCTTTCAGTTTCAGGGTTGATGCCATTGGGTTTGCAACTTCTTTGTACTCTGTGCTATAAATTTTCTGGAATCGAAAGAGGATAATTTTAAACTCACTTTGGCAAAGTGTTTAATTCAGGCAGAGATTTTATTATTTTTTAATGTGGTGGCTGGCAAAGTTTTTGTACTGATCCTTCCATTATTTTCTTCTTTCCTGTATTTTTTGTTATACTAGAAACTCCTTGCCTATCACTTGTTACAGATAGTCAAACCGACATGCTTCATTTAGTAACCAGATTATGTATTTAGGAAGGAGTAGTATCTCTTTGTGTAATGGCAGATTTCATCCTGTATACTTGAGAATAATGAAACAGGTGTCTTAGAGTGTGATCTGAAGGACAATTTTCAAATGCATTTATAAAAATTTATTTATAATTGTCCTCTAAATTGAATGGATATACTTAATAGACTGGTATCATAATGAAAATATGGGTCTTGTTAACACTGAATAATTGAACTTGGTGGGAAGCCAGGAAAAGTTCCTAATAGCTGTGCTACTTCTAGAAATCATTCTTCATTATTATTTTTTTTTTTTTCCCTCCCTTATTTATTTATCTATCTATTTATTTATTTATTTATTCAGTCTGGCCTTGGGGAAGATTGTTGCTATGCGGCCTACAGGTGCTTCTGCCTCCTGAGAAATGGAATGTGTGTGTGATGAAAAAGTTGAAAATGTGGAGGTTGGTCCCCATGGCCAGAGAAGTCTGTTGTGTGGTAGAAATTTGTGTTATTTACCTTTTTGTTAAGCTAAAAAAAGACAGCTATCAGCAGGTGCAATTAAAATATAGTGAGATTCTGATGTTCTTTAAATTCTGTGTTGGACAGGAACTTCTATAAAAAAAAAAAGAAAAAAAGAAAAAATAACTTTAATAAAGTTGTCATGTATGTAAAAAGGAACAGAAAGTACAAAACTGAGGTCAGTAGTGTTTTCATTTATCTCTTCTATTTTGACATTTTTGTTAGTGAACTAGGAAATCAATAAAGACTAATTTCATTGGCAATGATTAAAAAGTACATAGGAAGGAACACTCAGGATGTGTATCGTTGCTTCCAAGGGCACTTTGTATAAAACATAAAGTAAATTGAATGGTTCTTTTTGTCTAATTGGCTCATATATCATAGATTCTTTAGAATACTAAATGTACAGAAGAAAATTTGTGGCATTGGATATAGAAAAAAAAAAATATTTTTTGTTTTTGTTTCACTGATTTTCACACCCTCCTAATAAATACTTGTCTGGTATTTTAAGGCCCTTTATAAAAATATGAAATCATAATAAATGTAAGTCATAACATCAGTATAATACTAAGAGTGTATGAGGAGAGGAGAGGAGAGGAGAGGAAATTTCTGAAAGTAAGGAGGAGCCAAATGTGCTTGCAAGCACAAACTTGCAAAGCATGTGGTCCAGCTGACTTTGATCTGTTCAAGACCAACAGGAGGAAATGATGAGTGAAATAGTAGATCACTGTGCTGCAGGGAATGGAGGCATCCAACTTCCATACTAATCTGTTGTTTCGGGAATGTTTTTGCTTGTATAGAGCCTGGATCTGGAAGGTTCTGGATAGACTGCCAAAGCTTGACCAACTGTATGATTTATGGGAAAAGATAAAAGAGCAGATCACTGTGGGTAGCACTGTAGTGGGTGTCTGCTATGGGCTGCCTGACTAGAAAGAACAAATGAATGAAGCCTTCTACAACTGAAAATGGCCTCACGTTCTCAGGACCATAAGAGGGGGGGTTTCGTGAGAACTTCAAGCAACCAATATTTACTGGAGGAATAACAGAGAGGAGCAGAATCAGTCCATGAATGTCAGTGACAACTGCCTGACTCAAGGAATGGAGGAGCCAACAAGGAGAGGTGCTCTGCTCACCCTGATACTGACAAAAAAGGAAGAGCTTCTTAGGGATGCAGAGGCCTAAATATATCCTTTGCCATGAGATAGTGGAGTTCAGGATCCTGAGAGGAGAAAGCAGGACAAAAAGCAAGCTCACAACCCTGGAATTAAGGATCACTTACTTTGGCCTCTCTATCCATTGGAAGGATCCAATGGATAAAGCTTTGGATGGAAGAGACGCCCAGGAAAACTGGTTAATGTTCAAGGACTACCACCTCCAAGCTCAAAATGGTCCATCCTAAGTCAGGCAAAAATGCTAGGAAGCCTGAATAGATAGACAAGGCCTGTGACAGAAAAAATGAAAAGAAGTATGTAGAAGGTGAAAACAGGGACAAATAACATGAGAAGAATACAGAGACAGAGGCTATGTGAGCGTGGAGGTAGGAGCTGAAACCCATCTAGAAATGAATCTGGCAAGGGAAGCCAAAGCAACAAGAAGAGTTTCTGTAAGTCTATAAATGGTAAAAGGAAGACCAGGGAAAATGTCTGACCTGCTGCTGAACTGAGCAGGTGCACTGTTGACACATAACATGGAGAAAATTGAGATAATGAATGCCTTCTTCATGTTAGTCTTTGGCAGCAAGACTGGTCTTTAGAAATGCCAGGCCCTGGAAACAAGGCGGAGGGATGGCATCCAAAAAGAGCCGTACAGACTTAAAAAGTGGACCCACATGAATCTATTGAGGTTCAACAAGGCCAAATGCAAGGTGTTGCACTTGAATCAGGGCAATCCCAGACATGTACAGACTAGTAAAAGAATTCATTGAGAGCAGCTATTCTGAGAAGGACTTGTCTGTTTCTTAACCTAGCTATAGAAAAAGATTTTCAATTGCAAAGCATTTGGAGAAGAAAGATCTAAACCTCTAGTTTTAGATGCACAGTGATTAATGCTGTTAGTTGTGATTGGGCAGTCAAGAAAGAATTCTTTTACATCCTTGCTATATTTAAGAGATTACAAAGGCGACTAGAGTGGGCGTTAAACATTTAAAGCTATTAGTGCTTAACAGTGCCATGCACATGCCTGCATCAGGTGACTCAGTCACACTTGTGAGGCCTCAGCTTTTCTATTTCTTCCGTTCAAAATATAGAATGGATTGTGTATGCCACCATATGACATACCCCTAAAGAAAGGTGAAAAACACAATACAGAGAAATCTATACTCCTTTTTGCAGTTTGTGGATAGTTTTGACACCATGCTGAGCAAGCACGTCTTCTTACTCTAGGACAGCACTATTACATTAACTGTCTCTGAAGGAATTTTCTAATAGATGTTTCAACAGTAGTAAAACAACTTTAAGTCTCTTGAATAATTTGTTTTTCTTCCACTATAGAGAGTGCTTAAAAACATAATAATTTGTCCTTTAGACAATATATTACATTTTTATATCTGATTAAAAGTGCAGTATAAATGTGCTAATAATGTTGTTTAATGTATTAAACCACTGAATATACACATAAAAGCATCCGAATATTACACACTAAATCACAGCATCAGTGTTGGAGATATTTGTTTGAGGATCTGAAATTACAGTCTTTGCAAGGAGGATACATATGAAAAAAAATACTTATGTTCCAAACAACTTACTTTGAATTCATTGTCTCTGCCTGCACTTTAGGATTAAACATGTTTATAATGAACTGGGGACCCAAGAAGAAAAGTAACAAAAAGATTGTTGTAGTCCAAATATGTAGTTGTAGGCATATATTTCCCTGAGTACTCTCTAGCTAAACAAAACATTAAAAAGCAAGAAATAATAATAAAAAAATTTGTTTGCTTTAATACAAGCAAGAAATTTTAGAAATAAGAATTTTTCAGTCTTTGTTCTCCCTAAATCTTTTTTCCCTCTGTTTGTCATCTTTTTAACCTTCCTATTTTGTGTTTATCTGTATTTCCTTACAGATAACACTAAGACCTTTGGTGATTAGATGATCAAGTAGTTCTGGACAGTGGCAATCTATTAAGTATGCTGTCATTTGACATTAAATTAAACTCTGTATAGGTACAAGGAATGTATTTTGTTACATATTTGTTGTGCTACATTACTAAGTTCAGTAAGCACATTACCTTGGCACCTGTGTTTTTCAGATTTTCTTTTTAAAATATGCATGGAAGAGATTGGGAGCTGAGACTTAATCTGTTAATTGTAGACTGAATTATTATATTGACAAAATCCAGATGTGTTCTATGGAGTCCAGACAATATTGGTTAATACACATCATAATTCTAAACCTGGAATTGAGACTGAACAGAGCTGTAACACTTTTCACTTGAACAATCTCTGTAACACCTCATAGATAATTTATAACTGTGTTTAACTTGGTGTCAGCTTTCATTAGTTGATGTCCCCCTGTGGGAAAATGGATCTTTGTTTAAGCTATGAAAAAAACAGAAACTTTCTTAGATATTTTACAATAGTCGGTCTGCATGGCATTTATCAGTGGTGAAGCAGCATTGCTCAATTTTTACAAGTAAAATAGGTTGATGCTGGATAATTTTGGGGGAAAATTTCATCAGCATAGTCCACTGCTCTCCTAAGACTGATAATGTTGGAGTATTTCTAATGCCCCCAAATCTGCTGCCACCAGAATTTCTTTTCCTCATGTCAAGGACTGCATTGTTGATCTGAGGAAAAGCAATTTTGTTGCCAAAAAAAAAGAAACAATTGGTGCATAAGATCAATTGATGTTCTTGCCAATTGCTTCATGGCATTAGATCCTCCTGAATCTTTATTTAAAAATCTCCCATAAAAACATTAGAATACGATAATTCCATCCTTTAGTACTCAACAGAAAGGATGAGTAGCTCAGAATATATAAACTTTGAAATTATTTTTCTCTTGAAAAATGATCTAAACTTTTTAAATGGCATTTCTGTCTTTGACTATATCTTTATTCTACTTTTATACTTTTCTAATGTGAGTGGATAGTTATTCATGGATTTGTTTTAGTTATCCTCATAAAAGCAATTGAGAATGAATTATTTTCCATTTAAGTAAGCTTACTTATGAAGAATAAATAAAATCCCACTGTCTATAATATAAGAGGCATCAAGCTATAGAATACTTTATTTCTTATAGTATTATCCAGCACCTGATGAAAGCAGCAAGCAGAAATTCCTTCCTCCCTATGATACTTTTACTGTGTTTGGTGGTGTTG
Organism: Tetrao urogallus; assembly: GCF_951394365.1. Lineage (NCBI taxonomy): Eukaryota > Metazoa > Chordata > Aves > Galliformes > Phasianidae > Tetrao > Tetrao urogallus. The sequence continues at coordinate 71,321,462 of NC_136814.1, read as the reverse complement.
ATTTCTGGCTATTTTTTTTTTTTTTTTTTTAAAGTTCTCTTGAAGTTGGTTTCCTCCTTGTACTGTGTCTCTCACATCTTTCTACTAAGGCAATATCTACCTGATTCTTCAACTCTTGTGTGGATAGTAAGGATCTTACACTTAATCTGTAACATCACATTATTAAATCTATCTTTACCTTATTATTTTTTACCAGATTCAATAGTGAATATAACAAGGGAAACAAATAGGTGATATACTTCATGAAATATTATAGATATTAGCACATATACTCTTGAAATTGATTGAGAATTTTCTTCTTATAGACATCCTCTAGAACACTATTAAGTTTATAAGATACTCATCTCAGGGCACTGATTTGGCTGTCTGTACTAAAATGCTGTACAAATATACAAAGTTGAGGGTGGACACATAAAAAGGAACATCACTAGTGATATTTTCATTTGCTTCAACTGCCAATTTGTAATGCCAGAATATTCTCAATGGCTTTGCTTTCCTTAGTCATGGGCATAGTACTGAGCCAGAATCAAGCTCTCCTCTGGAAGTTGGCAATGGGTTTTATTGGCTTGTCCATTTCTTTTGCTAAGAAGAGCTTTGTCCCTTAGCATAAGATGTAGTTGACCTTGAGTTGACTGGAATGTTGTTAATAGTCAAGAAATGACTGTCCAATAGTAATTGTGGAGAAACATGGCTATTGCTGTTCTTATTGTCTCTTCAGGTGCTGTTACACATTTGAGAGCAGACTGTGAAAAGCAACATTATGAATGAAACAATGAAAAGAAATAGCATTATTTTCAAATTCTTTATTTATGAATACAGATATTTTCATTATTATTTGCTCTCTATTAATTTGACAATGAAAAATATTAACAAAAAGGTAGAACTGGGAGCTAGTATAGAAAGTTATTCACAGTTGTTAACATAAAAGCAGACATTGTTGAACCATTGTTGGCATCACAGCAAGTACAAATGATCTAGTTCTCAGATTTACTTGTATAAGGACAACCAGCTGAAAATGCACCAGATGCAGGATTTTCTCAAGGTTAAGTGTGATTAAAGCAAACACACATACAAATAGTAGACAGAGATTAAATCACAAAATAATGAGGTCTTTTCAACAGGAAGCTGTGATTATGTTCTCTGCCTTTAAGATATGCTTGTGTTTTAAGTATTTATATTTATTCAGAAACAGCGTTTAAAGTGATACTATGTCACTGAAGTTGGAAGTCTGCTCATTTTATTGTATTACCTGCAGAAAAATTAGTTTCGTGTAAAGGATCTACAGGTTTACATCTGTGTCAGCAGTTAGAAATTCCTTTTTTCTGACTGACTACTTACATGTCTGAAATGAGATAATAAAAATCACAGGAAGGTATCAATGAAATGGAAACTGCTGTAAGAAAATGAAATAGATATGAATAAGTAACATTCCTTACTGAAAATACATTAGATTGAATTTACTGCTGTCATAACCAGTGACTTAAAAACTTCAAAAGCCTACCATGATGTGGATTTTTAAAAAATATTTTATTATCATTGTAATACTATATACTGATGGTTTAAAATAGATGGATAATAAAGGACCAGGTAGATGCCATAGCCAGGGGTTTTTTAAAGGCTATGTCTGCCCTAGCAATTTGTCTTGGTGCAATAAGAAATATTCTGTGCAAACTGCACAATATTATCCATTTGTCTTATAGTGGCTCAGGTCTCCAAGAAGCTTGATGTTCTAGGAGAAAATTTCTGTTTAAGGAAATTTAATTTCTTAAAAAGGAGTTGAAACATACTCCAGTGCTACCATTAGACTCCTTTTTCTGTACTAATTTAGATGAAAGTAAAGTAAACCAAAACCAGATAAAATTAAGTTGTGCTAAGCCAGTGTCAAATTCATAAAATCCTGATGGAACTGTCAGCATAAACTGATTCAGGGTGTTGCCACAAAGAGTTGGATTTGAAATTAATATGTCAAACAAAGCAGATTCTACCACATACTGTGCTTAGTCCCAGTTTTTGCTCAGAAAGGGCTGAATGCTGTCCCTGTTCAGAGTAGCACCATATTGTGCTATCCAGAAGTTTTTCACAAGCGTTCCCCAAAACAGTGCTATGCCTTCAAGGCATAACTACAGCTCACTGAAAAGCTGTTCCATTGAAAAATGCTCATTGAAAGATGCAGTTTCATTGAAATGGAAATGTACACAGTTTCATGGATTAAAAGCCAGAAGGGAGTACTGTGATCATCTAGCTTGGCACACTGTACAACAGAGACCTCATGGCTGTCTTCATTTTCTTCTCCTTTGAACTGGGTCATATTTTTCTAAGGATAAAACAAAAATCTACCTTGCTTTTGAAAAAGCATACTTCAAGGATTGGAGTATCAACCACAACTTTCAATAAGGTACTCCTCACAGTTAATTATGCTGTTAATTCTAAGTTCCCCTGTCCTCAGTTTCTAGCCTCTGGGTCTTGTTATGCCTCTGTCTTTGAGATTGAAATGAGATTTATCTTCCTATGTATGTATTTGTAGACTGTAATCTAGTTTTACGTTATACTAAGGAGGTGACATACCTTGATTCTCTCTCACAGAATCACAAGGTTGGAAACGACCTGACCTCTCTTTAGGTCATGTTTTTTAATCCTTTGATGATTATACATACCAACTTTTTTCTTATGATTACAGAAATTAGATGTGGTGTTTGGTTTTTTAAATACTGCAGTAGCTGATACTAAGTAGTGTCTGTTTTCCTACTTGAGATTCCAGTGTTTATACATCCACACTGACATTCTTTCTGAGATAAATAAAAGTTTGGAGCTATCCAGATGGTCTAAAACTGCAGGGAGTTCTTTGCCTGACAGGTTGTATTGCAAGCTTTTAGATGTTTGCAGCTTAGAGCTCTATGATCACCTCTAGTGACACTGGATCAGACCTACCCTGACTCTTGCTGAGGGCATTGTATTATTCCTTGGTCTGAAGGCCTTTTTAGGCCACTAATTATGGGACTAGTTTTCTTTTCAAAAAACAGAGAATCAAGACTATGTCTCTAATTTTCTTAAATACAGTCTTGGTTCTCTGCTGTCAGTTTACTACAATAAATCATAGTTCAGCATTGGCTTATCCAAACGTCAGCCTTAGGAAAAAAATAGACAAAATGAAGAAGTGGAATGACTGGTCTGACAGCGTAAATGATAGTTGTGTTGCCCTATGTATACTCTGTGAGAGTTCAGTGGTTAGAGCATTCATCTCAAATGTGGGAGATCTTAACTGATTTTCAGTAGACGAATTTACACTTTTTACTGCACACGAGGATACTTTTACCACATGGACAGTGACAGTGTGGATATCTAAGTGTTTCAAATAAGTTGAGCATATCCTTGAATTCAGCAGTGTACTTGAGAATGTCTTGAAACTACAGGTTAGGAAACTTACCAGCAAATATCATGTTTTTATTCCTTATTTTGACAAGGGCAAAGAATCGCTTTGACTTAGGAGGTCACAGACGCTAAGAGGCCTAGGAGGCTAAGATACTTAAAGGAGAGTACCTTAGCGGAGACAATTATGATGACAGGTTTTTTTTTTTTCCTTATTTTTTCTGTGTATTATTTAAAAAAAAAAAAAAAAAAAAAAAAAAAAAAAGTAGAATTCCCTATTTATTGATTTTTTAATTTCTTTTTGACTTTGTGTTTTTCTCTTGGTGAACAGTAAATATTTAAGCATTTTTAGTAGAGGTATATTTTTTTAAACTATGATTTTGTGGCTTTTATATTTCTTTTGAAGTACAACTGACCCTCTCTGAGGTTTTTCCTTGTAGCTTATATCAATAGAACGGACAGGTAGTGAAGTGAAGTTAGGGAATGGATGTTGTGGGCATCCATGTATGTTGTGGAAAAATGTCATCTTTCTAGAGGACGGTATTAAATGCCAATAATAAATGGTTCTTTACAAAGAAAAATGTTTCTCAAGGAAGGATGTAACAGGTATGGATATAGAGCCAGTAGTGTTAAGGACCTAATTCCATTTGTTCACATCTTTCCTAAGTTGAAGAACTTGAAGCAATGCCGATACCAGCCTTGTCTGGTTGTTATTACAATTACAACAACAACAAAAAAACCAGTTATTTCAGGGAATGACGATAAAGAAAAAAGAAATGGAAACAGTTTTCTGTTTTAATACTTTATTACCCTTGTGCTTTGATTTGGGACTAACTTCTACATCGGGAATGTAACTTCAGGTTTCTCATTCCTTTCCTTCAACATTTTTTGGCCTTTGAAAATCTGGTTTGTGTGCTCAGTATATACATAGTCAGTAATGACTTCCTATAACTTCATTGTTAATATTCTGTGATCACTAAGCATGCTCAGTCTTATTGTAGTTCATAATGTTAAAAGTCAGCAACTGAAGATTATTTTTCCTTTTGCATCTTCTACATCTAACAGGAGATTGTGCATCACCTCTAGACATGCTGTTGTCTCATCACTGCTGGCACTGTGCCTTTCATACAGAGCTTCTGAACATGTTCCTGACTTGGGATGAAATTCTTTCTTAGTATAAGTCTGAGCTAGAATAGCAGTAGGGTATTGGAATTGTGAGTTGTAATGTACCTTCTGTCATTCTGGTCATTGCTTACTCCAGTCCAACTGCTGCTTCTTGGGTAAGCCTGAATTGATAACAAAAAGTCTGCTGAGACTGATACTTACAAGAGTGGGGAAAGAAAAAAAAAAAAAGGCTGTTAATTGAAGGATGAAATTAAAATTAATTATGTAGAAGACTTTTTTTGGAAGTTGAATTTCAGCAGAGAAGCTAGAACTGAGAGATGAGCGGATAAGGCTTACATTTGCCTGTGCATCTACTGCACAGATGAATGTGAGAGAAGAAGAACATGATTTCAGCAGGGCTTCACAGATAGTTACAGAAGGGAGAGGACTAAAACCATTGAGAACATTGATTTTAATTTCAGGCTTTGAAGGAAAATACATGCATGTGACATACATGAACTTTTCTGTCCAGTTCCAATGTTAGTTTTCCTAGCATCTTTATCACATTCGCCTTGTCCATGGTACTTTATTCCATTGTCATCCAGGCATTTTATGTCTCTCAGTCCTGTGACTTTCTACTATGGCCTATGACTCATAGAATTATAGAATCGTAGAATCATCAAGGTTGCAAAAGACCTCCAGGATCATCCAGTCCAACTGTCCATCTATTATTTTCCACTAAACCATGTCCCTCAGTACAACATCTAAGTGTTTCTTGGACACCTCCAGGGACTGTGATTTCATCACCTCCCTGGGCAGCCTCTTCCAGTGCCTGACCCTCCCTTGGGGAAGAAATATTTCCTACCATCCAACCTGAATCTCCCCTTGCACAAGTTGAGGCCATTTCCTCTAATCCTATTGCTAGTTCCGGGAGAAGAGGCTGGTCTTACCTCACCACAACCTCCTCCTTCAGGTTGTTGTAGAAAACACAGTTCCAGACTTCCTATGTAGCCACTCCAATTTTTACTTTTCCTAATTCCTGGTTTTGTTAACCATCATGTCAGCTATTACATTTTTCTGCCCTCTCACCAAATTTTTTCCCATTTGCTATGTGTCAGAGGCTCTTTGACCTAGTGTGGGTACTATAATAGAACAAGTGTCTTTTGTAATCCTTTTCTTATTCCCATTACTAATGCTTGTCCAGCTACTCCGGATTTCTCAGATTTCTCCACATACTTTGCCTATTCGTCAGAATACTCCTTCCAAACTCTTTTCCCCCTTCATCTATGTTTTTCCTTGTCCTAACTGTCTTTGTATCTCCATCCCTTGACAGTCAAGCAGCATCTTGATCATAGAATCATAGAAAGGTTTAGGTTGGAAGGGACCTTTAAGATCATCCAGTTCCAACCCCCCTGCTATAGGCAGGGATACCTCCCTCTAGACCAAGTTGCTTAGAGCCCCATCCAGCCTGGCCTTGAATGCTTCCGGGAAGGAGGCATTCACAACCTCTCTGGGCAACCTATTCCTAGGTGTCACCAACCTCACTGTAAAAATCTTCTTCCTAATATCTAGTATCTAATATATATCCTTTTCCAGTTTAAAACCATTTCAACTCATTGTGTCATTACCTGCCCTTATAAAATGTCCCTCCCCAGCTGTTCTGTTGGCTCCCTTCAGGTAATGGAAGGCTGCTGCAAAGACTCCTTGGAGCCTTGTCTTATCCAGCCTGAAAAGCCCCAGCTCCTTCAGCCTTCTGTTCATCTTTATGGCCCTCCTCTGGAGCTCCTGCAATAACTTCATGTCATCTTCATAATATTATTTTTTTTACAGTCCTCTAGACAGTTGAGGAAAGAGAAAGGAATGGTGTTTTCCTTGTCAAATAGAGACACACCGTCATTAGATATCATCTAATTCAGGATATGCAAATTGAAAATAACTCAGAACCTAGTTTATTTAACATTACATGTATGTTTCTCATTAACTTCCATATGTTGAAAGTGGAGCTCCTATGGATTACATTTGTACTATATTATCATAATTTCTGCAAAAGATATTTTATGAAATAAGCTGAGACAGGATATGTAGTGGCACAATTACTGATGCCTCAGAAAAGCTTGCTTCAAGTGTCTTATCAGTATCTTTAATGTTACAGGAAGGTACAACCCAGTTTTTCCAGGGAAACTATCACCTGTTTTGATCATTGTACCTTCTTTTCAATTGTGCAGTTATTTGTTATACAGTTTCCAGGTGCTGTGGCAAATGAAATAAAGATTATACTTGCAATCGTGATTTTCCATCACAGCAGATTTGTTCTGAGCATTAAATGAATCTGGAGTTTCCTGGGAAAGAATAGCAGATGCTCATAAAATACCACAATGTTGTTATTCAAATGTATATGGAATTTGAATTACTTTTGAATTGGGGGATATAAATCTCTTTTCAGTGTTTGATATGCAAACCCACTAGTGCTCTATTAATTTATCGAGGCAACTGTGATATCTGAAGTTGAAATGTTCAACTGAGGTAAACAGCTACTACTCCGTTCTAAACACAAGCTCTAGAAAAATATAAAATATTTTAAAAAATGAAATAGTACACAGCAGAGCTAGATAGTCCAGTATGAGGGAGGCTGTTCAATAGTTTGGATGTAAACATTATCAAAAAGTCAGCTGCTATAATTTTTTAACATTAAGGAAAAATTATCTGAGGTTCTTTGATTGAATGAGGCACCAATAAGCATGCATATGTGCGTTCTGACATACAACGTGAGAATACATACATTTGACATACAAAGGAAAGATTCCTTTTGGCTTCCAAGGTCTTAAAAGTGGAAATGGATATGACTGATGTTTGGACTTCTCTAGATCTGAGACACTTTTTTAGGATAAAAGGTATGATTTAATAACCAAAATAGTATACATCTAATGCTATTCAGAATGGTCTACATCTAACATAATCTCTAACTGCTACTCCAGAACTTAGATTTTTCTCTAATGTCATGTTTGTCAGCCCCAGGTTGCAGAAAACTTGAGTGTCTAAAATATCCATCTGCAGCTTTTTAAGCAACTGAATCATAGAAACATAGAACAGTTTGGGTTGGAAGGGACCTTTAAGACTGTCTGGTTCCAATGCCCCTGCTATAGGCAGGGAAATCTCCCTGTAGATCAGTTTGCTCAAAACCCCATCCAGCCTGACCTTAAACGCTTACAGGGAGGGGGCATCCATAACGTCTCTGGGCAACATGTTCCTAGGTGTCACCACCCTCACAGTAAAGAATTTATTTCTAATATTTAGTCTACATCTACCCTCTTCCAGTTTAAAACCATTTCCCTATGTCCTGTTTCTACATGCCCTTATAAAAAGTCACTCCCCAGCTTTCCTGTAGGCCCTCTTCAAGTACTGGAAGGCCGCTATAAGGTAACACCATTTTCTATAGGCTCAATAGCCCCAGCTTTCTCAGCTTTTCCTCATAGGGGTGGTGTTTTAGCCCTCTGATCATCTTCGTGGCCTTCCTCTGGACCTGCTCCAACACCTTGATATCATTCTTGTGTTGGAGGCCCCAGAACTGGACACAGTACTTCAGGTGGGTTCTCATGAGAGCAGAATAGAGGGGCAGAATCACCTCCCTCAACCTGCTGGTTATGCGCCTGTTGATGCAACCCAGGAGACTGTTGGCCTTCTGGGCTGCAAGTGCACATTGCTGGCTCATGTTGAATCTTTCATCAAGCTACACTCCCAAATCCATCTCTTCAAGCCATTCTCCACTCAGCCTGTGTCTGTGCTTGGAATGGCCTTGACCCAGGTGCAGGGTCTTGCATTTGATCTTGTTGAACTTCATGAGGTTGGCATGGGCCCACCTCTCTGTCCAGGTACCCCTGGATAGCATCCCTTCCCTGTAGCGTGTCAGCTGCACCGCTCAGCTTGGTATCATCTTTAAACTTGCTGAAAGTACACTTAATGCCTCTGTCTGTGTCGCCTACAAAGATGTTAAATAACACATCCCAGAACTGATTCCTGAGGAATGCCACTCGGGCATTAAGCAGTTGACTGACTGCAACTCTCTGAGTGTGACCATTCAGCCAAGACCTTATCCAGTCAGCAGTCCATCCATCAGATCCATTTTTTTCCAATTTTGTGACCAGGATGTCATGTGGGACAGTGTCAAATGCTTTGCACAAGTCCAGGTAGATTACGTCAGTTACATCATACATGGGGTTCTCTGAAAGTGGTGCCTCCTATTTTATTCTGTTGGCCCACAGAGTTAGAGATGGATGTTGGTGGTATGGCAGTAGAGAACCTTCCTGCCAACATTCTATTACATTCTGTAGTCATGTGTCTAATGGCAGTAGAGGGGTCTTCTGATAAACTAAGTCTGACATTTAAATGTGTATGTAGAAAAGGTGTGTCACTGAATTCCTATATGCAGAAAAAATTACACCTATTGTCATCCATTGACAGTTGCTGAACATTGAAAGAGATGAAACAGTGGATGTGAGCACAGTGAAGCTGTGGGTTGTGCATTTCAGCAGTGACAACAAAAATAGTGACTGACTTGAGCCTGCCCCATCCTTCCCTGCACCAGGAGTCTGGAGTGAAGGTGTGAAGCTGAACCTAGGAAAGTGGAGAGGAAATGTATTTAATGTTTGTCTTTTTGTTTCCCACCATCTGAATTAGTAAGTACATTATTGTCCTAACGTGCAATAAATTAATTTTCCCTAAGTCCATTCTTCTTGCAGAGATAGTTAGTGAGCAATCTCCCTGTCGTTATCTTGACCTATAAGCTTTCTCCTGCAGTTCCTGTTTTCATCCCTGTCCTACTGAAGAGAGAGAGCAAGTCGTGATCTGGGTGAGATTTTAGTTGCTAACCAAATTTTACCTACCATGTTACCTTTGTTTCCCACTTATTATTCACTGTTAATACATACAAGTATTTCCCTGAATGAAATTGCGTGCCAATTAAAACTGAAAAGAGCTAAAAATTAAGTGTTATAACTATGTGCCAGTTTGACATCCAGTTGTATTCTGGATCATGTCAAGCGTTCCCATTTTTTATTTTTGCTCTTACATTCTCAGCCCATGTGTCAATTACTGATTCACCTAACCTATTTATCTGATTTAACTCTAAAGCTTCTTTAATTTTGGCAGTAAAAATTGACCAACGCAATTAGTCTTTCATATGTACATTGGAAGTAGTATTCACTGATTCATCTTCTTCCCTGATATGGCTTCCAGCATTTATACAGAAACACATAGTTGTTTTTTTTTTTTCTGCTTTCATGCTCTTCTGTACTCTACTGTGAATGTTCGTCCTTGTTTTTTTTTTGTTGTTTGTTGTTGCTTTTTTGTTGTTGGTTTCTTCTTTTAATTTGAATTTTACACTTCTATTTCAGATTTTCACATTTTATGAACAAGTAGGGTTTAATGCAGAGGTTTTTATGAAACAACTCTTAAAAGGTGTATCATTCCAAATGGTGCCCTCTCAAAGGATGCACCCCTCATTGACTTTCCTTGGCTTTGTCAAAATTAATAATAATAATAATTAATATTCAGATTTCAGTTTGGGGAGCCTAGTTTTATCCTACACCTTTTCTTTAGCTCACTAATCCTATGATAGTATATTTTCACAGGGGAAGGGTAAGTTTTCTAAATACAGTGTATCTATATAAGCATGAAGATAAATGACAATAGATGCTGTTATTTAACTTCAGTAACATTTATCTTTGCATGTATTTTGAGCACATGATGTTCCCCAAAAGTGCCCAAACTGTAACTGTAGAAAATCATGCACAGATAATCTCACTACAGTTTTTTGATTAGAGAAAGCTCATGTAGTGTTCCGGAATGACCAAGTGCCAGTCCCGTTTCCTATACCTCTGCAGAACTGAGACAGACTGGGACTCCCTAATTATTTTCTACATCACCTATCTTCTGAGAAAGAGTATATAAATGAAGCCAGTGATGCAGATATTTTAATGAATACAGCAAGTTGTGTAAGAGCCATCAGATGTATAACACAAAAAAAAAATGGCTTAAACCTACATCCATTCACCTATTTTCATTTTTCTCTCTCTACAGGACATTTATAGTTTTAAGTTACACAGTACATCCAGAATATTTTATGTAGTTCCAGCTGTTGAATGATCTATGGTTAGGCTCATTCCCATCAAGCATATATTAATATTAAATGTTCGTTACAATTGTTTAACAGTAATAGATTGTTTTCTGGGTTAATATAGAAGTAACTTCCTTAAAAGTTCCAAATTACATATATTAATGCATAGCAAAAATCTGAACCAATGGAGGTGAACCATTGTCATCGCTACTGACACACAGCACCCACTGCCCTACTGCTCATATCCACTGTTTGGTCTCCATCAGTGTTCAGCAAGTGTCAGCAAATGTCAATGGATGCATTTTTTTCTGCATACAGGAATTCAGTTCCACCCTTTGCAATATATGCAATGCTATTCTGAGTCAGATGCCGTTTTATCGGTTTGCCCCTCTGCAGCTGTCCGTCACACAGCAACAACATGTAATGGAATATTGGTTGCAAGATTCAACCTCTACTTCCACACCACCAACATCTGCCTCTGACGTTGTGGGTCAACAGAACAAGTAGGAGGCATTACTTTTGGAGCATCTCTTATATTTTGTCTGGACAGTCTGGATGCACAGGAATGATGTAGATTACAGTATTCCAAATTTGGCTGCCTATAATACAACATTTTCCCCTCGAGTGTTACGTTGCAGAGTGATCATAAAGTATCGCATGAAAACTAAACTATATTCCTGAATTATCAAAAGTCACAGAAAATGACAATAATACATAATAATTAAAAAAGCATTAATAGAAATCCAACACTTTCTATGGATTAGACATATGAGTGTAAAGATATGGTGAAGGTTAATCACATACTATGATGATGATGGTGTCCATCATTTAATACTTGTAATTTGAGGGAAATAGGCATCAATCATATTATTTGAACAGAAATTCCACCATTGTACATTCTTTTATTTTCTTCCAAAATGCACTGCACTGATTTTTCTAAGGCAGTCATCCCAGGCAAACAGCATTATGAATGTGTAGTACACCCCCAATGTCATATCAAGGAGAATGTATAATGCTATCAAAATGGCAATATTCCAAAGAAAAGTTAAATTATATTATTGTATACATTCATAATAACAAAGTAGTCTAACAGGAGAAATCGAAGCTAAAGGGACATCTGTTTTTATAAGATCCTGTGAAAATTGGCCTATGATAATACTTAGGTCTTCATTTTACAAATTATTCTAGGTGTAAATTTACAAATTTACAAATTATTCTGGGGTGTAAAGTTGACAAGTTCAGTTATGCCATCGTCTGATCATTGTCCTATGAAACATACAGCTAGTTTTATATAACATACAGTCTGCTTATTTCTTTAATGTTTATTCTTTGTGTGTGTGTATGTGTATCTGTTGCTTGAGCTATGCTACAGTAAACCTTAGAAAAATGCATTTTTCTACATTTTTTTAAAGATATAAGAGTATGTGAAAGTATTGCTGAGTGTAAATACTTTATTTATTTAGCAATAGCATAATTCCTAACTTTTGCACAGTGAGTTTGAAATATGTACATCTACATTTATATGTACCCGTCAGTGAATGAAGGATGGATAGAATAAGAATATACATATTTTTGACAGCGTAAGAAACTCCTCATTATATTATTATACTCTAAGTCACATTAGGTCTAAACTACTTGACAGGTTTCTATTTTATAAAGACATTTCTGAATATAATCAATGTAACTCCCAATAGTTACATTTCTAATAACCAATTTGCTGAATTGTGCTCTTGTCAAGATAATTTATACATACACCATATGTTCTGTGAAATTTTTCTTTGCCCAGGTGAGCATTTAATCTTCTTTTTGCCCTGAAGGAATTATCCATGTCCCTGAGGTCAGAGGATCTTCCACTTATTTTTCCCTTTCGTCATACCTTCCAGACTTAAGACCTCATGTCACAATGATCATCTTTTCAGCAGAGGACAGTAAATGGCATTCTCAGAGTCCATCAATTCCACTATTTAATTGGCTGTAGAAATCAGTATTGTGCTAAAGATGATTTTGAAGCATCATCAGCTCTTATTCACTTTTAGGCAAGATTTACATTTTGTTCTTCTTTGAGATTGTATAGAATATTTCTCAGGGGGATGAAGTATAGTAATACATTATTAAAGAAAACTAATGAGTTTTTTTTTTTTAAATTATTATTTCTACAGGAAAGCAATATTTCTCTGGTTGGAATTTTCTCACTAATGCTAGTAAAGTTTGTGGAACAGTTTGTTTTGATACAATGAATTAAATAGATGATAGAAACGTACATATCAAATAGTTTTTGACAATTTCAGAAACTTGTCTTCATAATGTTAAATCTGTGAGGGAAGGAAGAGCCAACAAACCATTTGATACTAGGTATCAGATAGGATAATACTCTGATACTAATTCTGTTGTATGATTGTTCCCAAAGAGAGAAGCAGTTTATTTTTTAAGACTTTTTCCTTTACATTTTTAATAGAAAGACTGAGTTTACATCTATGTTTTATTATCATCTACTATATCATCCATTGAGTGCTAGCATAATTTGGGCAGTTTTAAGAGTAAGACATTCAGTGAGTAGGTAAATAATACAGAGCATCTGAGATATGATTTGGAATCTATTCTATAAAGAAAAACAGACAATTTATATAAGGACTTGAGGTTGACATTCTTGCTGAAGGGAAACAGTACTTTTGGTACTTTAGCAAAGAAATGTTGGGGCCTCCAAACAATTGTTTCAACATTCCCAGTGTTATTGCATAGGCTGGAAAACGTTCTTCTAAATCAAGAGTTTTGAGTCTTTTTTCATGACCTTCAGGTTAATATGGATTCTCCTTTAGAGCAGGTAAGGAAGTTATGCCAGCTAAATGAAGTTACATTGGATAAAAAAATTTTCCGTAGTTTTTCTGGCTTTTCTTTCTCTTTTGTCAGAGTAGACAGCAGCAAGTGCTCAATGCCAGATACAGATTTTCCATTTGCTGTAATGGTTCCATCACCATAGAGTTTGGTTGTTCTCAGATATCATTAAAATCAGAATTAAGGTTGTTTTGCATTATTCTAACTGTTGAAAAAGGCTTAACCAGGGGCTTTACAATAGTTTTATTTCTGGAAGTGACCATTCTTGGCAATTAAACAGAACCTTGAAGTAGGATAGCTACACAAATGTGGTGGAATTGTGAATTCCAATTTGAATATCTACATCACATTTGCTTTAAACCAGAACAGCCACTTCATTTCTGGCCACTCAGCCCTAATGCTCAAGGGAAACATACAAAATATCTTCAAAAGATAAGTCTGGAAGTAAAATTCATAACTCTACTGGGCTCTAAAAGCCACGGACTGAACAGAGACATTGGTTTTATGGCACATTATATTTTTTTGCCATCCCAGGATAACCTTTCTATGCTGCACAGACAATAAATTACTTCTATCTCTCTCTCTTTTTCTGTCCTATAGGAGTAAACAAATGCATTCTTTCCATTTCTAATATTTCTCCACTCCGTATTGATGAAGTATCTTTTCTTTTAGTCAATTTAATTGTCAAGTTGGATTAAATTAATATCAGAGCAATGGTTCTCAACTGTTATTTAGTTTAAAAGACTGATAATTCCACTTCAGATTGGAGGAAAGTCTTGAATGCCCGTAAGCTTGTCATTTTTCCCTCAAGTATTTCATTTAGTTTCCTAGAAGTAAGTCTTCCTATAAACTCTCTGCATGTAGAATACAGGACCAGCATAATACCACTTAATTTACTGTAATACAATTCCTCCTTTTTGGTTCCAGAAGTTTTATAGCAGTTTAGTCTTCTAATGAGCTGTACTGCCAGTTCAAATTTCTTGGTAGCTATTCTTTTGTAATTTTAATATTTTCTTTATTTATTCCTAAATTATTTTATATATGATCTGTGAAGCATTTTGAGATCAGTGCAGCTGAGGAGCAATGTATAATTGTCCTGTTTCTTTTTTTACCAGCAAAAAACAGTAAGAAACACAAAATGCACATGATCGTAAATCTCCCTGATTTCAAGATTAAAATCCTTATATGGAATATGCCAATTTCTGAAGTTTCTTGGTTCTCAGTGATGTCCACTGAAAATCTGCATAACTCTGGGCTGTAACTGATTTTTATTAGATTTCTAGCTCAGTTGTAAGTGATATGATGGAAACTGGGAAATTCTGAAACACATGTTAAAGGTAAAAAATATTGCTCAAAATATTGTGTAAAAATACAATAAGATATGTATTGTTATGTACTGTTCACTTCTGCAATTCTTCAGTTAAAAAAAAAAAGCAACAAACCAAACAACAAACAACAGAATCAAGAGAATAACTCTGTCTCCGCAGGTCTGAGACTTCACAGGAGATTCTTCTGAATACACCCTCATGGTTTGGTGCTTACTTTTATCTGAGAGTAACAACACCATAAATTCAGATCTTGGCTCTATCTCTAGTGTTATAAAACTTCAGTAAAATAAATGAAGGAAAAAAAGAAGGTATAGTATTCAAACTTGCGGCATTGTGACATAACACCAGAGTACCTTGCTGCATAGATCAACTTTAATTGTGATCTTGTGACGTTTTACAAACCGGTGCAAAACTGGTCAGCATATGACATAAAACCTTTAAGGGAACTGTTCATAATTCAGAAAACAGCACTTGTAGTTCAGCTGTTTTGCCACGTTTCCTCAAAAACTAGAGGATGTCTCACTGTACGATTAATGGTGATCATTTTTTCCCCGTGGAAACAAGAAGAAAGACAGTTCTTTTAATTTAAAAGAAAAACCCTCAGTCTTTCTTTTCTTTCCAGCTGTCTTATAAACAAGCAGACGCTTCATAAGAAAGGTGGAAATTTTTCCATTGGTTCACATTTAGTTATTTTTTTCAATATCTTTGCAAATCTTTCTGGTGGTAATAATTGTTATTTACCATCTAATATGATCAAAGCATACTTAGCTTCAGTCACCTTAAGAAATTTGGATCCAGATCTGACCGTTTTTTTGTGCGACAGTAAACATTAATATAATCTTTTTTTTTTTTTTTTTGGCATGTATGTGCCTGCATAGCAAAATTATGATTCAGAAATAGAACTGTGCATTGTGCAGTAACTTCAGGAAGCTACTGCTTTGTTGTAGGATTTATTATTCCTATTTAGAATTTAAATTGAAATTGCTGATATAAAAAACTAGAATACTCTCAAGACTAGTAATTGTAAAACACAATGATCATCTGCTACTGACCTTGAAAGGACTCAGTGTTACTCAAAATACTCTGATGTGATCAGCACCTAATGATAGAAACTCTCCCGCTAAAGCATGGTTCCATATTACAGATTCTTAAAAAATGTCTAATCTGCTACTGTAGATGTGTCGTATAGGAAAATCTCAGTTATTCATTTTTGAGAATTTCATTTGCACAGTAGTAGAACTATTATCACACACAGAGGAAAAACTTAAATCCATCTGAGGTAATGCACTCACAGTTTCTTCAACTTGCCAGTCTTTAACTGTTCCTGTTGTTCAACAGATGGATTTAATACACTTAGTTGCTTTTGTATTTCTCAGTTTCAGTGGAACAGCAAAATGTGGAAATCTAGATCTGGCTTCAGGTTTTGGAGAAGAACAAGCCTGAGGGTTATGCAGGAATTTTGATCTTAACAGCCTGATCAAGTTTTCCTTATTGTCATTTGTTTTTTCTCTTTCCTTTTTCACAGTTAATATCCTTGTCCCAAGCCTCTTTGCTCAGATAATCTCATTTGCACACTAGTAGAGCCTTGCCATACTTGTTTCTCTAATCAGCTGTTCTTCAACCCTTTTTTTTTCCTCTTGGTTCTCCTTTTCTCTGTTCTTTCCCTCCTTAAATCACACAGATCTCTCTGTTCAATGTTGCACCTTCCTGTACTCACTATTTTTCCTGACACTTTTTTCTAGTTTCCTTCAACTAATGTAAACTTGAGCCAACCAGTTTTGTGTTAACTGAGGTTCTAAAGGTCATCCTGTTCAGTCAGTCCATGGCCTTTCATATATGTGCTCAGTTTCACTCATGCCCAACAACAATCATTTGAGGTCCATTCTCCTAAGTGATGGCCACATAGATCCTCCTCTGAGAAGGATAGATCCTATGCAACTTACCCTTGGTTTGCAATTCCTTTTCTCTCAGTGTACTGAATGGGACACAGGAAAATTTCATTATAGAAGAAATAAAGGATCAGTCTCTGGATGGGCATTAGTCTATCTATGCAGATAGAATCTTTCAAGATTTAAGCTTTCAACTCATACATCCTTTTCTTGATTTTATTTTGCCTGCAGTTTTTGTCCAAGTTTATGTAAATCTTCATCCCAGACCAAATTTCTGTCCCTCTTCCATACCCAATTGGGTGAGACCTAAACGTTTCCCTAAAGAAGACAGAAGCTTTTGTATAGGTAAAAGATACTTTTAGAGAACTTTTCTCACAACCCTTATTTTCAGATACTGATAATTAGGATGAAACTGTCCAATATGAGTGAGTCTCAAATGGATATAGGTTAAATATGATGGTTACAGGGAAAGAAATATTCTAATACTTTTTTTGTAAAGGTTGGGCAACCTTTGGAACATCTCATACAGAGGTGTTTCAGCAGCTGCATACGTAGCATATTATACCGTCCTAATATTCATATTGTCGTAGAAATCAGGTATTTGGAAAATCTTTGCACTTTTCTCTTAGTAGGATTAACAAGCTGTTTACTGAACCTTTATGAATGCTACTGCAATCTAGATAATTATTATTTTAAAATTTAACTAACTGATGGCAATATTGTGTTTCACAAAAAACAGTGTTCAAAGTTCAGTAAATCTAAATAGCTGTTAACATGAAGAAATAATGTAGAAAAAGTCTGGAAGATACAAACTGATCACATATTAGTTAAGACTTCAGGTCAATATTCTACATTTGTACTGATCTTTTCAGGACTTGTTAATAGTTTTTCAAGAAAGGTTTTTGTCTGTCAGGTTCACAACTTGTGCTCTAAAATTCAAAAATTTGCTTTAAGTTATGCTTTGTTTCCGTAACAAATTGATTCTTTTTCGTTGCTACCATTTTGAATATCACAATGAAGTGAAAACATCGTCATAGGCACCACATCTCCACACCTGTATTTCTTTGCTGCTTCAGAATATTAAAGGCCTTCAATTAATGTATTTTCTTGGTGTGATGAATGAAATAGAGTTCCAATATATTTAATCTGAAATATAAAAGACTGCATCAGCTGTAACATTTCAAGAGAGGACAGAATGGAAGTCTCCTTCAGGGTTTTCAGTTCAATACGAAGCTTCTGAACTATCACTTAAAATATGAACACATGATAACACTGTGCATGCTAAAATCACTTGGTGTATTTTTATTGATATTTGCCTTATTTTCACCTGCAAAATCAAATTTTAACATCCATTGCCTCACCTTTTTTGAATCCTGCTTGTATTCTGAAAAATTAGGTCCCTTTTATCTCAACATGTGTCTGACTTTTTTTCCTTGACGAATTGCACCTGCTTTGGCTTACTTCAAACTCATGACTGTTAAGTTATCCAATTAGTACTTCTATCTATAATATATTAGTTAAATAGTTGACTTTACTTTTGAAGAAGTTTTTGAGGCTGTCTACAATTTGTAATTTCTTGAGGAGCAAGAATCACGTCAACTGGTATTTTTGCAGAAGGGAAAATCATTAAATGTATAATTCTTCTGTGAAAATTTGCAGATATATCACCTGTTTTCAGAAAGAGAGTCCATATTTTGATATCTAGAAGTTTTATTGTGTTGTTTTTTTTCTCTCCAGCTTGTCAATCAAATGTTCTTCTAATTATTATCTTGAGGTCATATATGGCTAATTCTGTATTGGTGGTTGAGGTTTCCTCATGTGTATATAAACAGTAGGATCTTTCAGTGATTATTACTTTTTATTTTGTTTCTCATTTAATCTCCTAGTATTTTGTTTTTCTGTGATGTTATGTGATGTGAATGTTAGCATAAGCAGCTAGTACATTAAAAAAATAAATATTTTCAGACTTGTTTGCATTGTGTATGCTATATATGCTTTTTTTTCTGTATTTAATTATTTTTAAAATATTGATTGATAATGGGGAAAAAAACAAAACAAAACAAAACAAAAAAACAAAACAAAAAAAAAAAAAAAAACAAAAAAAAAAAACAAAACAAGAAACAGCATATATCTGCAGAATGGCTCCGGTCAGGTTAGATCAAGTTGGCTACACCTATCTGCCAGCTTAAAATGAGTATATAATAATAAAATAAGTTCTGCAAATCTCTACTGAAGTAGAGTAGCTATCAAAACACTTTGGTTTGGAAAGCAGAAAAGAAAATGTCAAGGAATATCAGAGGAGAGGAGTATCTCTAAAACTTCTTTATCAGTACCACAATGGAGTCAGTCTTTTCCTGCATTCCCATTCTGTCTTTACCTCTCTCTGAAGAGAGATGGGCCTGTATTTTTCTTTTCCTAAAAGAATGCTCAGGGATACAGTGATTTTGATTGTTTAGTCTGGAAATTCAGCACAAATTGTACAGAATGGGACTACGTTATCAACTGTGTTATTTTTTACTTCTCTGCAGCTCCACTTTCTCTGTGCACCCCCTAGACTTCAACTTACTGTAAATATAGGCCAACCACATTGCTGTAAGCTATTTGTGGCTGAATGGAGAACTTCCTGAATTCATTCTGTAAAACCAGTGGCAGTATACTGTGCACCTAGATAGTTTGCCAACTTAAATAGTCCAGTGAACTAGACAAAGAAATTGACATAGCTCTACACTCTAATTAGAATTGTTAGTAGATAACCCTGGTTGAAATAATGTTTAGAATAGACTGAGTTGTAATGCCATTTATTTATTTATGTTTTCTACACAGTCACGATATAAATAGTCCATACAGAGTAGAATTGCATTAGCAGAAGAAACATCAAGACAAAAAATATTCAGCCTCATGCATTGTCTTGGACAATACTTGATGTAATTTTCATCTCCTTGCATGTGGGAGATGAAATTTAGTCTTCCATAAACTTCATGGTTTCCCTTTTACTGAGTTACTGAGTTTCATTTCATATGGGATGTAATATGATTGCTGAGCTAAGAAAAATAAAGGAATTGCAGTTCCCACTACCACAATCCTTGGTGTCCTAAAAAACACGAAGTGAAGACCAGTAGTGTCACTGCTACATATATAGCTAAAATTGGAAAAGCAACTGCAGAAATGTAGGCTACTTGCACCCATCACCTCTGTGAGGCAGGTAGCAATCCAAATCCAGAAAACCTCAAACATAATTAGTGGGTATTCTAGGTGATGCCCTTTATTAGGCTTTTTCAGAAGTGTCCAGCTAGTAGGATCTCATTCAAGACCTGAGTTACATCTTTAACTGTGCAGAAATGTTAAGTGCATACTTTTTGTCCAGTCTGGCAGTGTTTATTAAAGATATTTGGTTTATATTTTTGCAGACTGTGAGTTATGAAATGAAGTTTTTTTTTTTGTTTTTTTTTTTTCTGTTACACCTTAATTTGCACTTAATATTTAAAAAAGGTACCTACTCGTGTTTGTGTGTGTGTGGTGGATGATAATTCAGTCACTGGCTGCTGTGAGTTAGTTCTAGGTCTTCTAAGAAAGATGTGATTGAAAGACATAGTTTAGTAATGACAGATGTGTATCTTCAAAGATTGGATTGATACAATGGCTTTTTCTATTTATTTGTATGGTCCCACTGATAATTTCTATTTAACTGCCATTTTAAAAGACTATTTGAATAGTAATTACTCCACACATTGTGAGCATGTAAATGAATGTGAGCACTTATAACTTGCAAAAATGCTTTATCTCACCCATTTTAAAGTTAATATTTTAATTCTAGTAGTGTACGTATCTTAAACAGATATGTAAGAGAGTGGGAATGTAATGGAAAAGTTAGTTGGATTTCTACCATTGTTTGCAACTAATGGTACATCTATACATCTACTTAAATGCTACCCTTGTTTTATCATAGGTGAAACATCAGCGTGTCACTCAGGATGATTTCGTTACTTGCTACTGTCATATTTTTAAATCCAGAATGTGGTGCCTAAGTGTTAGCATGCACAGAATAAATTTTCAGGCAGCTATGAACATTGCCTAATTAAGATACCTGTAGTGCTTTTCAGATGTATAATCTTGACCTTGTCATCTTTCTATCATTTATTTTTCTAGACACTATACGATTGGATTAAAGATTCCCTTTAAACTGATATCTAATAGAATATATTACTGACATATAATGCAAAACGAGTATTAAGAATTGATACACAGTCATTTAGTTGTTTATGCTGTTATTGGAACTGTTCAAGCGGTTACCTTTTGTTTTGATATCAAAAACTGAAATTTTTGAGAGGATGCTATTTGACCTGTAGGTCCAGTGAACAGCTTCAGATTAGCAAATCATTAATGAATAAAACTAGTGAAACTTAGATAATAAAACAGGAGTGGAAAAAGAAGATAATTATGTAACTGCAACACAGTACACATTTTAATTTTTGAATTTGTCTGAATAAAATCACGTAACATAATATTACTTTGTTTTTAGATACTGTCAAACAGCGTAATGCCTTAGCTTCCCAAAATAATTCATTTTCATTTGCTTTCTTCTTTTTATTTTAATATTGCTCCTAAATAAAACATTGTCAGATTTTATTTTTTTTAACCAAAGAAGAGGAAAATAAAATGCAGCCACCTCTGGGTAAATTCTTATATGAACAACAACAACAAAGGAAGATGCTTATACTTTTATCCCTTGTGGATTTCTTTTTAATATTTCAGAGCAATGAACATATGGCTGTTACTATCAGCACCGGTGTATTTGCAGCGATGCCTATCAACATCCACCAGAGAGCAGGGCAGCTCCAAAACCCACATCTTTCATGCTGTGGAAATTGATGGAGACAGCAACACAGCCAGCTTCTTGGCCAAACAACATGGAATGCAGTTCATTTCAAAGGTCAGCGCATATTTAAACTTCCTTCATTACTCCCACCTTTATGCTTGAGATTTTCATTTTTTTAAAATCAGTTTACCTAGAGGTTCCTTTAGAGACAGAAAAATGAAAGTGCTGAATCCTATTTTCATTTGGGGATATCAAGCTTTTTATCAAATTATAGAGGTGGCGCTTCAGAATATTTCATATCTGATCAGAAGGAAAATCCAAAAATAATTTTCTCTTTATTCAGGAGTCTTTCAGGCACTGGGACTGTTTTATTTATTACTTAATATTGTGCTCCAGTCAATCATTTTGAATTCAGACAGGAAAATGGAATTTTTATTTTTAAAAGGAAAAAAACCTGAGGAAAAATGCCATTGGAATAAAGCAGATTTTATTATTTTTTAAAAATATAAATATGTCTTTTCTTCATACACTACCTATTTTATTTTACTTTAACTAAAGCAAATTAATATGAAGACATATTTTAAACAAAGGATCTTGTATAAAATCTTCTATTACTTAATTAAAAGCACTTTTTTTTTCCCCACAGCATTTCTACCATATTTATCTTTGCTCTTGACATTTGTGTCCTTATAATACAATCAAGGAACAAATGCTTTTCTTTCTTTTAACTAGTACCTCAGTGCACACTTATTCCATATGTGATGTATATGTATGTGTAAGTATGAAGTATATATTTCTATTGCATTCAGCTTCATTTTTGCTTTCCATCTGAAGTAGGTTATTCCTAAAGTGTGTTAGAGAGGAAACTCATTAATATCTCTCAGGTACAGTTACTGGTCTATAAAACTGGTTGTCTATGCCAGTGGCACTGTGTTTAATTTTCTTGGTGTTTCTATTTTAGAAGCATCTTGCATCAATTAAAATAGGTCACAAATAAAATACAAAAACTTTTAATATGTTAATCTATAGTAGCCTCCATTCATTGACCTGAAAGTTCTTTGCCAATTTTAATGAAGTAAGCCTTGAAGTGCTCCTGTTGCTTTTATCTCTACTTTTCAGATGTGAAAGGCAGAGGTAGAGTAAGTAAAACAATTTGTTCAAGATCCACATAGGAAGTCTGTGGCCCAGTGAGAAATAGAAAATACATTTCTGAATTTTCAATTCTGTACTCTAGCTGTAAGAAATTATCCTAAGAGAGAAAATGTAATCAGCCTATGAAGAAGAGGCAATGCATTGTATATACCTCAACAGTCATTATGGTCTACCCTATTCATGAGTATCACTGAAAGGCCCTGAGGAAAACTGCACCCAGTTTTCTGTCAGAAGAATAATGATAACAGCCTGCTTAGTGTGACTAGTATACACAGTGTATAAACGTTAAAACCACCACAAATTGCTGTGATAAACATGGTAAAACAAACAAACAAGGTAACAGCAAATAAAGAAATAAATACGGAGGCACTGGACAACACATTTCTATAAAAGGTGACTTCAATTATAGGGTCACTTTGGAAGCATTTCCCCAGGCTTTGAGTAGCGCAGAGGTATTTAGTATGAGGGGAACAGAGGATGGTTTCCCTTGCTATCCAGTCTGGACACTATTTATAGCTAGGTTGCTGGAAATAAAATTGGTAGTTTTAGGGAGCCAATTACACTGTATTTTTGTCCCGTAACATTTATTCATGAAAACATCTTTTTTTGTTACAGAGATTGCGTATAAGAAAAAGCAAAGGTGGAAAGAGAAATGCAGGAGATTTAAGAGGGGTTTTTCCCATGTCTTGTCTGTGAATTTATAGTTTACAGCCTGTTGTATAAGCAGCAGTTACCTTTCTTACCATTCTCATTTCAAATACGAATACAAAAAAAAAAAAAAAAAAGTTCTGTGGTATTTAAAGCTTAAGATCTTTAAGCCATGAGGAGCACTGGTACAGTGTTAAAGATTCAAATATGATTAATATTTTTTTTCAAACTTTTTGTTGGCTTGTAATAAGCTTACAGCGTGTGCTATAAGATAAGGCAAGATGATACTAAAATATTATTTGGAAAAATAAATCTGTAAAACTTGACAAAACTTGTTGCTACTAAAAATCCTGCATGATAGGGAGTATGAGTAGTATTGCAGTTAGGACTTATGCTCCTATTTTAGGTTTCAGCATGAAAAAGCACTTGAAACATATACTTAAGTTCAATCCCTTTTCAGAAAAAAATCATACTAACGTGCCTAAATTCTTTTGAAATAAATGGGATCTAAGTATATGCTTAAGTGCTTTACTGGATAAGACTGGCTATTGAATGGGACTCTTAGTGAAAAAAACCCAGAGTTTTGTATGAGAAAAGTGACATCAAAGACTGAAAATGGTATCTTTTAAATATGTTACTGTCACCACAGGAAACAGGTTTCTGTAGAAATGGTAATTATGTGTAACTGTGACATCCTTGCTTCAGCATGTTAGTTGCAATTTATAGTTGCAGTTTAAAGGTATAACTTCCCTTTGGCATAAGCGTACATTTTTACTATGA
Organism: Tetrao urogallus; assembly: GCF_951394365.1. Lineage (NCBI taxonomy): Eukaryota > Metazoa > Chordata > Aves > Galliformes > Phasianidae > Tetrao > Tetrao urogallus. The sequence goes on along the minus strand of NC_136814.1, from coordinate 71,297,435 downwards.
TAGAGTGAATAAAGACAGTGAGTTAAGTGTGTTACTTTGGAGTGCTTCCTCTCATTAAATGCTGTTACTTATTAATATGCAGATGCTTGGCAGCACAGCAGGAAAACTGTAACTATGAAAAAGGCTACCGATTAGGTATGAATCTGGAATGCACTTTTTCCTTGCGTAACCCTTGAATGATATGTATAGTATGTGAAATCCAAAATGTTAAGCTCTTGACACTGATTGCCAATACTATTTTATTTCACATTCTATACCAAAAATTTCTAAATATAAACATTTATGTTTATGAGATCGTTATAAACTTAAAGTATTGCCATGATTTGTCTAAAATTCCAAACCAGTGACAAAGTTCTGGAATTAAAATACTCATTAGATAATGTGCAGATACCCTCAGCACGTAGGAGAGTCTCACCACTCTAACCTAACCAAAATATTTTGCAAAGAATAGCTTATAGGTCATAGAATTGCTTTCACTAAATGTTACAGAATACAGCAGATATTACTATTTGTATATATTAGAGATATACCTGAGAGTCAAATGAGAAAGCTGTATTTCGAGTCAGTTCAATTCCCTTATTTTTCCCTATTGTAATGTAGAATATGTGAGTCTTGTTTCTGTACTGCAAAAAGGATTTTTATTGTACTGCTAGGTGGCAGAAATATAGTGCCAAACACTTCAGTTTCATTCTCTTGTTTCCTTCCTCACTCTGTAAGACAGAGGTTGTGGAGAAGATACAGATTTTATTGCATTTCTCTAGTCTCAGAGGGAGGAAGGTGGTAAAGGAGTAAAACTTGAAAAGGGAGCACATGCACAGCAACTGTGGGTCATCAAGCACACTTTTTTTGGCTGCATAATGCCTCGTCCTTACATCAGTGAAGTGAACCAAAAACCTCCCATTGACTTTGAAGGGAGCTTAGAAGAAGAAATGTTTCTGTGTAAATGTACCCAAGTAGCAAATACAAGTATTAATTATACTAGGTGAGACATTCATAGGAAAGCAGAGGGAAAAAATTTTGCACGTTTTGCTCCTCCTAGTAGAAGACACAAAAATGTGAGGAAATGCTGGGAAAGCTACACCTGAAAACAAGGTATGTGAATGACATTTTGACTGTAAGGTTAGTTTTGTGTTCTTTCTTTTTCTCCCTGTTCTGATTTCTTCCATCTTTTCTTTCCTTTTTGAATTCAAAGTATTTCATTATCAGTTCTAATTTTACTGTCCATAGTCTGTTTTTTTCTAATTTGCAAGCTGTATGCAGAGCGGTCATAATTTGTTTCTGAGTTTCTGATCTTACAATGTATCACTTACATACATTTGTGGTTGAAGTACACAAAACCTAAGGAATTACCTCTTGCTGGCCTGGACCCAGGCTTATTGTATTCTTTCCAAGGATATATGTTAACTTACATCATCTCCTCAGGGAAATGGTTGCACCAGGGTAAGTTTAGGTTGGATATTGGGTTGTTAAGCACTGGAATAGGCTCCCCAGGGAGGTGGCTGAGTCACCATCCCTGGATGTGTTTAAAAACTGTTTGGATGTGGTGCTCAGGGACATGATTTAGCAGAGGGTTGTTAGAGTTAGGGTAGTGTGGTCAGGTTGCTTTTGGATTCGATGATCTCAAAGGTCTTTTCCAACCTGAGCAATTCTAAGATTCTCTGATCACCATAATTCTGTGTGCAGTTTGGGACACAATTTAGGAAGGACATGAAACTATTAGAGAGCATTCAAAGGAGGGCTGAGAAGATGGGGAAGGGTCTAGAGGACAAGACATATGAGGAGTTGCTGAGGTTCCTTGGCTTGCTCAGTCCAGAGCAGAGAAGCTGAAGGGAGGCCTCGTGGTGGCTGCAGATCTTCACAGGGAGCAGAGGGGCAGTGCTGAGTTCTGCTCTCTGGTGACAGAGACAGGGCCTGAGGGAACGGCATGGAGCTGTGTCAGGGTAGGATCGGGTTGTGAGTTAGGAACAGGTTATTTACCAGAGGGTGGTGGTCATAGAACAGGTTCCCCAGGGCAGTGGTCATGGCCCGGAGCTCAAGGAGCTCAAAGAGCATCTGGACAGTGCTGTCAGACATAAGGTCTCATTTTGGATGGTGCTGTGTGGAGCCAGGATTTGGGCTTGGTGATCCTTCTGGGTCCCTTCCAGCTTGGGATATTCTGTGATTTTATGATTCTGTGAACTCATTCTATGGAGAAAAGTTTTGATAGCTCATCTTTAGTTTTTACCTTTGCTGCAAAGTAAGTTTTGTGTTGAGCATTTGTCTTCAGGGTCCTTTTTTTTTTTTTTCCTACCTTCTACCAGGTGAATGCTCTGATGCTTGAAAAAGGGCTTTATAAAAAGGCAGAAAATTATGAGCACTCATTAGTTATAACCAATTTATGCTAATATACTAGGAAACTAATCATTTAATCATTCTGATTGTAATGATAAGCATGATTCATGGGAGATGTAAATTGGTATAGCCTTATTTAAATCAATGAAACTATACTGACATCTGCCAGATGAGAATCAGGTCCCTTATCCTGATTTGAATAATTTAATGGTAGGCTGACCAGACCATTAGAGAATACAGTTAATGGAACAATCCTGTATTGAAAGTGGAATGGAATATGCAAGCTAGTAATCTTTTAAATCTTTTTTTTTTCAATCTTTTTTTTTCCCCCTCTATTTTTTTCCTTTGAATAGACAAGCCTTAGGCAGATCAAGTTTAAGGTCTGAAGTTAGTGGTATAATGATGTATTTAGCAAACAAGCACAATGTGGAAAAACATTGGAAAATATTTTCATATGATACTGAAAAAAACAACCTACTTTTTCAAGATTGCTGAAAACAGATCATTTTACATCTGCAGCTGCTATTCAGCACTGTTTGTCGTTATACTTACCTACTCTGTTGTTAAAATAGTAACTAGAGTGTAAAAGAAAAGTGGATAAAAATAGAAAATCACTGCTTCACCTAGTTCTCATTAATGAAGGATTTTTCCCCACTAAACATATACAGTGTCATTTCAAATTCTGGATGCCTGTCGTTGTAAGGAACCAGTGTAAACATGGTTACAAGTCTTTTATTTTTTTACATGGAAGTATCTTAAATAAGAGTTATGAAATTACAAACTCTCTATGGAACTACAACAAATGTTTCTTCTCATTTCATGCACCTCTGGGACTGTAGCACTGGAAAATGGATGCAAGAACCCATAAATTTGCCAGATGCTTGGTACAGGGTTCCTGGCATACATATAATCCCTCACTATTTTTGTCCCTGAAAGGAGAAAAAAATCAAGATAAATTGAAATTTAGTTTCATTTAAAATATATTACTAAATTAATATATGCTTATCTATTTTTGCTGTGATTGCCAGTGGTGCTTAGCAAACTGATGTCAATATATTGTATGTACATATATTATATAAATGGAATGGTATGGAGTGCATAGTGAGCTAGCTAATTTATTTCCATCAGTTTACTACAGAAGGTCCTCTGTACCAAATTGAATTGATTCATCAAGAAGCATTTCATTGTTTATTAGGATCTTTTTGGTGTTACGAACTTTGAGGTCAACCATATGAGCTCACAGAATTTCCTACATCTGTTAAGTTGTTTCACAAGAAGTATTTTGCACCAAGATTAGTTTGGAGGATGCGCTGATGAGCAGTTTTACCTTACGCACTAATGGAATTAAAGATTCTAATTTAGACAAATTTAAGCTCTGGAATCTGCCTTTTAAGAAAGAAGCGAGCCTAGAAGGGGAAAGAATGATGCTTCATTTGGACAGTCATTGCAATATTTATAGTACCTCGCTAAATTGTTTAACAATTATAATGCATTCTTTTTTGTACACTTCAGAAGTGCTTCCTGATGTTCAGATGGAACCTCCCAAGTTGCAGTTTGGACTCAGTGCCTCTTGTTCTGGCACTTGACACCACTGAAAAGAGATTGGCTCTATCGTCTTTGCACCCTCCCTACATATCTATATACACATTGATAAGACATCCCCTAAGCCTTTTCTTCTCCAAAGTGAAAAGTCCCAGTTCCCTCAGTCTTTCCTCCTAGGAGAGATGCTCCAATCCCTCAATGATGCTCATGACTCTTCTTTGGACTATTTCCAGTATGTTCATGTCTCTCTTCTACTGGGGAGCCTAGAAGTGGACACAGCACTGCATGTGGCATCACCAGAGCCTTTACTAGAATTCCCTACCTTTTGGATTTTTGCATTTGTCACCAAAGGAAAACTTTTTTTTTTTAAAATAAGTTGATATGATTAATTATACTCAGAATTTTCTAGATAGGAATCCCCTTCTCATCAAGCGTTTTTTATAGCATATTATGGTAAGTCAGAGGTTGTAGAGAACTTGAATCATCATCATGGAATCATAAAGATTCTACCCCCTGGACCTGCTCCAAAAGCTCCATGCCTTTCCTGTGCTGGGAGCCACAGGCCTGGATGCAGTACTTTAGATGGGGCTTCGTGAGGGTAGAGTAGAGGGGACAATCACCTCCATCTTCCTGCTGGTCACTCCTGTTTTGATGCAGCCTAGAATCCTGTTGGTCTTCTGGCCTGCAAGCACACATTGCTGACTCACATGCAGCTTTTCCTCCACCAGGACACCCAAGACCTTCTCCATAGGGCTATTCTCAATGAATTCTTTTCCCAGTCTCTGCATATCTGAGATTGCCCCTACCTTACACTTTGCCTTGTTGAACCTCATTAGATTCCCATGGGCCCACTTTCCAAACCTGTCCATATCGCTCTGGATGATTCCCTTCCTTCTACTGTGTCAACTCTACCTCTCAGCCTGGTGTCGTCAGTAAACTTGCTGAGGGTACACTCATCTGCGTCATCAGTAAAGATACTGGAAAGCACATGTCTCAAGACAGACTCCTGGATGACACCACTCATAACTGACTACTACCTGGATACAGATCCATTGATCTTCTGGCTGTGACCATCCAACCAATTATTTATCCACCTAATAATCCAGCTTTCAAATCCATGTATCTCCAATTTAGAGATAAGGATATGATGTGGAACCATGTCAAAGACCTTGCACAAGTCCATGTAGACAACATCAGTTGCCCTGTGTCCACCGATTTCATCACTCCATTGTAGAAGGCCACCAGACTAGTCAGGCATGATCTGCCCTTGGTGAAGCCACACAGGCTGCCTTGGATCACCTTCTCATCTCACATTTGCCTTAACATTTCTTCCAGGAGGATCCATTCCATTTTCTTCCCAGGCACAGAGTTGAGGCTCAGCGGCATGTGGTTCCCCAGGTTTTCCTTTCTCTATTTCTTGAAAATGAAGAATTTTTCCAGTCACTGGGAATTTTGCCTCACAATCACGAGTTTTCAAAAATGATGGAGAATGGCTTGCCAAATACATCAGCCAATTCTTTCCGGACCCCTGTGTCTCACTCCAATTTATAGGAGGGAGAGGAAGTTCTTTGATATATGTATACCCCATGTGAGATTACAAAACAACGGTTCAAATGTTGTCCCAACCAGTTTATTACAAATCTTAATCAATCAGGGAGATGGGGAAGGGGAGGCCTGTGACTATTACGAATTTAGGATGGTGCGTAAGGGCAGGCAGGCGATAGGAAAATTGGAAAGAAGCAATAATTCTGTAAAGTGGGGATAGTCAGCACTAAGATCCAGCAGCGTCCCGTTCAGATGGTTGGAAGCAAAAGCAAAGGGGACAGCAGCAGCAGAGTGGCTGGCCTTAGGCAGCAAGCAGGTACAGACATAGCCCCAGGAGGAAGAGGAAAGTAGCAGGACCAGGAGAGACCATCAGCAAGCGTGCATCATGTCATGAGACATCTGATGTCAAACACCTACCTCCCTCTACCAACCCTCTTGGTTGTTGGTCCCTTTTTTTTCCTTCTTCTTCTGCAACGTGGTTTTCCTGGGTGCTTGGGTAAGAGTCGTGCAGTCGTGCAGGAGATGGCAATCTCCCTCAGGATACACAGAAGACTGCTTTCTGACCAGTAAGCTGCTTATCTCTCTCTCTCTCTCTCTTGTTACCCTGACCTGCAAATCTTTAGCCAAAAGATTTCACCTACTTTGACTAGGACTTGCCGGGACTTGTCCATTTGTGTCCTTTAGGCAAAGGATTTCTCAACCCTTGACCAGGACTTGACCATCAGTGTTCCACAGCAAGCTTTGAGACAAAGGTGCAAAAGAATAATCTTTTACACTCTGGGATGGATGTTGTCTGTCCCCATAGACTTGTACACATTCAGCCTCATGGGGCAGTCTTGGACATGCTCTGTTCTTATTATAGGAGAGATTTTGCAACCTCGACTCTTGCCTAGACGTTCAGGGATGTGAGAGATGTGGGAAACCTGCCTGGCAGTGAAGACTCGGGCAAAGAACTTGTTGAGTAGCTTGGCCTTCTCTGTGTCTACTGAAGCCAGTTCTCCCTTCTCATTTGTCAGAGGGTGTACTTTCTCCTTTGCCTGTCTTTTCTGACCTATGTATCTACATTATACCTTCCTGTTATTTTTCACATCTCTTGCCAAGTTCAGTTCTATCTGTGCCTTGGCTTTTCCAATCTCTACACGTCTGAACAGCATCTCTGTATTCTTCCCAGGCCACCCATTTCTGCTTTGTCAGCCTATAGTTTTCTTTCTTTTCCCTCAGTTTGTCCTTGCTCAGCCATGCTAGTTTCCTGCAGGATAAGGAAAGGACATTTTCCCAAGAGATCCCATCCAGTTGTTCCTTAAACACCCTGAATTTCACTCTCCCGAAGTTCAGGGTCCTGACTCAGCTCTTTGCCAGGCCCATATTCATTGAGATCATGAATTTGACCAGGGCCTGGTCACTACAGACCGGACTGTTTCCAGTCTTAACCTCTTTAATGATCTCCTCTGCGTTGGTGAGCACCAGGTCCAGCAACATTTCACCTGTGGTTGGTCTGTATAATACCAAGTATCATTATCATAAATATGGTTGGTTTGTTTCAAGAGTTTTCTTCCTTATACAAACTAACAACTAGGATTCTCCAACATCCTCAAGCCAGAGAAGAGATGGTTATGACATATACACTTAAAGTGAGGGTACATGGGATATACTTTTTTTTCTCATGGGCATAAAAGCAAGAACTCCTTTGCAACTGATGACTCAGTGCTATTCACTTAGTGTTGTGAATGGCAAATCTGGCCCCAGGGTTCTGTCTTTAGCAATGTAGAAATAATTACTGAGCCAAGACACTTGAACACACTGGTTTTCATATACTTAAATCTTCCTGGACGGTCTCAACTGGTTTCAATATCACCTGAGAAAGCCGCTTCATATTCAGGATCAAAACCATATGTCTTTATTGTTGTATGTTAGCACCTTCAAAGACTTACCTATTTCCCAGTGTGAGATGCGTATTTCTAATCAGCATGTCTGAGTGTGTGTATTACTGCATCCACACACACATAAGCAAACAAGCACCTGTATACACTTGCACTTCTTTTAGGGGCTAGCACAGCTTTGTATGCCCTCTCTACATGTGATTAAATATTAATTAGGCTTCTAATATAAGCAAGTGAGTTCACAGGCCCGAGTACCACATAAATAATGCATGAGGTACCCGAAGGCTCAGCCTGAGAAGCTGATTGGCCACCTTGGATTTGTATAATTATGAAGTTTCATTATTAACAGTGGAAGCAGTGGAGAGATTTGCCTAGCTTGAGGGACTTTGAAAGCATAAGCTGTCTCATTAGGGAAAAAGGGAATAAGGCATAATATGCAAACTTGTTAGAAAAAAAAAAAGGAATAAAAATTAAGCATAGCTCTTTAACGGGAGTATTTTATATGTATACATAAACATTTCCAATTGTATAAAAAGACAGAAATTCAAATAAGTAAGTGAGATCTATACTATAGCTATATTTCACAGTTTTGTTTGTAAGAGGTCTTGCTTAAAAGCATTTGTTCTTGGTAGAAAACAATCTTTAATATTTTACAGAAAAATCCACAGGTAGCTTAATGGGTTCTGTAAAGTGAGAATTATGGAAGGTGCAAGAGAATGAACACAGTCCAGGGTTCTTGCAAGAATGTGTGTTGTGCATGCAATTAAATCTCAAGGTCAAACAATTTACAGACAATTACTTTTCTAACATCTCCAGAAATGCCTGCTTACACGTCTTTAATTTTAAATGATACTGATATTCCAATTCTCCCCAAAGGTTAATGCTGACTAAATCCAGCTGTGACCTGACACGATGCGACAGCACAGTGCCTAATTATCCTCTGGATAGTCATTTACTTTAAACCATTAAAGAAATAGGCTGAGAGGAAGATTTAGGACCCAGAAAAAATGTTAGCCTGACTTCTTTCTTCTTGAGGATGGGATGGGCTGAAAAATAAAAATAAAATCTTGCTAAATGTTAGCCATTTGCTTTGATGGCAGAAAATTGTTCATCCCACTCTGTTTTTTTTACAGGTTAAATTGCTAACTAGTTCATTTTATCCATTGCCTACGGCTGGCGCTAAATGTCAGTGACAAATTTTGTACTTGTCTTGAAGAATGAATTAAGTTATGCACAAAAGCTATAGTGCTCTTTTTGAGATGAGTGAATTGCAGAGGGAAAAAAAGTTGCTCGTTTGAAAAAGGATTATTTCGATTAAAGGCCTTTTCTATTGTAGTGGAAGACAGGTAGTGGTTTAAGATAATTCCGACAGTTACCTCCCACAGAGGCTGCAGTCCTTTACTAGAAATTTCTTTAAGAGCACTTGTGTCAGATTATATACTATGATTATTATCATAAGACCATTTGTGACAGTAAAGGAGGGGGAGCAATTACAGAAAATGGCAACTATTATTCATTAACTAAGGAAAAACCCATCTTTCTTCAGTGAGGTCAGCATTCCATCACCATCACACAAACCCTTCAATGGTTTGCAATTAAAAAACACAACACAATGCAAGTATATTCTCTGCCAATTGTTGGTAAGAAGGAACACTCCGTTCAGCAATTTATACTGAGAAAACCAGGCACAGACTTCACAATCCATCTGGTTTTTAGTTATCTAATGGGGCTCTGGAACCACCCCATCATCTCTCAGTGAATAAAGTATATAAGAATGATTGCTATCATCATAGTGTTTAAAACTGTAAACTGGTTTACTGTCCATAGGCTAAGCCTAAGGGAGCTCCACATGTACATATTTTATATGGTTTTATTTTCATAGGCACCGTATCAGTTTATCAAAAATCCAAGGACAGCTTAAAGTTAAAACTAGCCTTTACAGCTGCATCTGTTACAAGGGACTTCCTTACAGAGTCAACATCTCCCATCTCAGCGGAATGGCATAACTGACACTCTCTTACACTTACAGTGACAGATCTGCTCTAGATATAATTATTACTACAGGGCAAGAATTATTTTTAATTTATTATTTGTATTATAGTAGTGCTTGGTATTTTGAACTGTAAGGAGGGTACAATTGTCTGCACACTGTACAAAAACACAGATTTGAAAGAAATGTTGTTTTTAGTGGCACCCACAGGCTTTGGCAGATACTTTTCTCCTCTCACTGTGTGCATAAATATTTTCACTGATACCAGCTGTAGAGAGTGATATGGTAAATGCTAATCTCAGTACAGTCATAGCAGTCACAAATGGAAGTCAGATCTGTAATTTCAAATTGAAGTGAAAAGTCTTGTGATAATGCACTACTGGCCTAAACTACTGAAAGATTCCCTCTTCTCTTCACACTCAGACAAGGGAATAAATTTTCCTCCCCAAGGGAAAGAAAAATACAGATTATTTTTTTTCTGGTGAAAACACTACAGTTCCTGAAAAACAGTCTGTCACTAGGCTGGGATAATTCTCACCTAACTGTGGACATAAAAAACAGAAGTGTCTCACTCTGACCTTGTCACCTTCATTCTTCTCACTAGAGTGCAAGAGAAACGGGTGTAGAATCATAGAATCATCTAGGTTAGAAAAAACCTTCAAGATCACCAAGTCCAATTGTCATTCTGACCTACCAAATCCCATCACAAAAGGATGTCCCTAAAGTTCCATGTTCTTATCTCTTAAATACCTCCAGGGATGGGAATGCCACCACTGCCCTGTTCCAATACTTGACCACTCTCTCCACAAAAAAATTCTTCTTGATACCCAATTTAAACCTCCCTTGGTTCAACTTGAGACTGTATCCTTGTGTCCTATCACTTGTCACCTGAGAAGAGCAACCTTGCAATAGCTTCCTTTCAGATGGTTATAGAGAGCAATGAGGTGTCCCCGTGCCTTCCTCTTCTCCAGATTAAACAACCCCTCAACTGACTCCCTCAACTGCTCCTCATAAGTCTTGTTTTCTAGTCCTTTCACCAGCTTCATTGCTCTTTTCTGTATATGCTCAAGCAACTCAATATCCTTCTAGTCAGGGGCCCAAAACTGAATGCAGTACACAGTTTCACCAGTGCCATGAAGAAGGGGACAATCACTTCCCTGGTTCTGCTGTCCATACTGCTGTTCATGATGCATGCCAGGATGCTGTCAGCTGTCTTGGTCACCTGGGCATGCTGCTGGCTCATGTGGAGCTGACTGCTGACCAGCACTCGCAGGCCTTCTGCTGGACAACTTTCCAGCTACTCTTCCCTCAGGCTGTATCTCTGCATCAGGTTGCTATGACTCACATAACCTAGCATCATCTATGAATTTACTAAGGATGCACTCAGTCTCCTCATCAAGATTGTTGATAAAAATATTAAACACAATTGGCCCCAGTACTGAGCCCTTATGATCACCAGACTGGCAACTAACTGGACTGAACTCCACTCTTTGAGCTTAGCCATCCAGCTAGTCCTTCACCCTGCAAACTACACATCTGTCCAAGCCACGAACAGTCAATTTCTCCAGAAGAACGTTGTGATGAAGTGTCAAATGCTTTACTAGAGGCTAGGTGACCAACATCCATAGCCCTTACCTACTAAATGGGCCATCTTGTAGAACGAGATTGGGTTAGTCAAGCAGGACCTATCGTTCATAACCTACGCTGGCTGTCTCCAATCAGTCACTTGTCTTGTATGTGCCCTGTGGTAGCATTCAAGATGATCTGCTCCAAAACCTTCCCTGCTACAGAGGGCAGACTTACAGGTCTGTAATTCCCTGGATCCTCCTTTCTGCCTTTCCTGTAGGTGGAAGTCACATTTGCTAGCCTATGACCAGATATATTCTACATCATTTCAGGCACCAATTGTGATGAGACATATTGTTCTGTAAAGGTGTTGATTCTAAAGAACCTAAACTTCATCTCAGCTTTAGATACCCACATTAGGTACATGCACTGTACCAGTTACAATTTTCCTTTCCCTTAACTCTTTATTTCTAGCTTGCCTGATTACACTTGAAGAATTCATTTACGCTTCCATACATGTAAAAAGGTCCTTCAAAGTTTTTATGGAGTATATTTCAAGCTGTCTCAGTTATATTTTTTTCCATTTGTAAATACTTACACTTTTGACCTTCCTTGTGATAAACTAGTTGGAGCACCTTCAGTCCCATATTTTAGGCTTTTTTTTTTAACCTTGGATTACTTACGTGGCTCTGTTCTGAGTTTTCTCTTCACACATTCTTTGCAGTGTGAATAAGTGTTACAAGAGTGGTCTCACCAAAATGTTACATAGAGAAAGACTGTTCTTTGCTTCTGTTCCTTGGTAAATGAGATTTTTTTTTAACTGTTGCTGCTACAACACTGTATGAAGAAATTGTACAGAGATAGATATTTATAATTTCCTGTGATATTATTTTTTGAAGAAAAATCTTTGTTCTTCACTCCAAGTTATTTATGTCCTTGTATTAAACTGTATAAACAATCACATTTAAATATGCATATTTTGCCAATAGTGCTAAGTGATCATTTGCAACAGTTGCACTCTTTGCTTATTATTTGATGACATGAAATACCTGAAATAAAAAATTATTGCATTTTGAAAATTATATTTGAGTTAAATATACTGCATTTTAGGTATCCAAAGTGACTAAAAGTGACTTACTGAATTTAAACATTTTATCTAAGACTCATAGACAGGTAATGGAGAGAATAAGAGTCATCCTCAGAAGACAATCCATGTCACTGACTCCAACAGAAAAGCAGATCAAAATTTAAATAAAGCAAACAAATGACAAAGAAAAAGGGGCAACCCAACCCAAATTTAACTTTGCACATGTAAATCATCCAGAAAAAGAGAGGAGAAAACAACTCATTTGTAATAGATCATAGTCATATTCTACAGACAGCACAAAAATTCTAGAATTCTTCAGACACCAGCATATTTCTCTCCACTGACTACTCTAGGTCTTGGAAACAGCTTATCCTGAATATTTAATTTTTGGATGGATAAAATTACAGGGGATGAAGATCAACCAATGCATTCTATTTGAAAACGTATTTTTAACTTTCCTGTTTTATTTATTTGGGAGCCAGGAGAGCACTATTTAAGAAAATATAATGGTCAAATGTGTTAAATATTATGTTCAGTTCTATCGGGTAAGAGAAGCTTTTTATTTCCATTTTTATTTCTAAAACAGAAGCCTGAAATCCTATTTTTTTAATGATGGCCTTTTCTCACATCTTAATTATTGGATAGTCCCTTGGTAAATTCAGTCTTTTACTAAAAGTTGTAATCATGTCCAGCAGAAACAGAACTTTCTGCTTATTATAAATCCCAAGGCAAATACATACTGTCATATAGTTTCTGATCCAGAGATCTTGTCTTTTTGAAAGCACTTGAAATGCAAAAATACATACTTGTCAAGAAAATACTTCATTACTATTAAAACCTTAAGAACTGTTTTATACTAATGTTACTTCATGAAATAAGGAACTTGCAAATGGATGACGGGTGTGAATATGCAAAAATGTGCCTCAGAATAATTGAAATATATTTGATGGGTAAATTTCAACGATTTTTTGTAAATACAAATGGAATGCATAAGTATGCTTAGCACTAAGAAGTAGAGAGCTTACCCCCTTTTGTTTTTGAAGCTAAATTCATAAACACAAAAGTTCTGCTTTCACTAACTCTATTTAGTAACTTCTTAACTTTTGCATCAAAATGAGGGGGACAATATCAAGATGCAAAAAGGATGTAAACCTGTTTATCTTGGATAAAATTTAACAACAAATTAGGTGGTTACCATACAAAAAAAAATATTGAGACAAAGCAAAAAACTCCCAACCAACCGACCAAAAAAAAAAAAAAAAAACCAAAAAAAAACCCCCCACAAAAAAAACAAAACCAAAAAGGAAAAGAATTCAAACTAATCAAGAACTGTTAAAAAAATCAAGTTAAACTGAATAAACTGGTATATTAGAAATAATACCTATCTCTGCCATATGCTTTGTTGTGGTTAGACCATAATAGAGACCTCAGATTTCCAATTTTAAAATTGAACTTATTTGAGCTTAGTTGTTTTTAATCTTTTTCCTGAGGTACCACCCTTCACCTGTTGAATCAAAAGTACAAATGTGTGGTAACTTACAGTATCATAATTTTTTCTTCATCTTATACTGGGAACATATTTCCTCTCACTAATGAATTAATGGTATATCTAGGCAGAAGGAAGTGCAGAAAGCAAAAATATCCCTTTGGTTACAGAAGGGGAAGAATGTCCTCGCTGCAAGCTCAGGTCCTGCTGGCTTGTGGTGAGGACACATCTAATGCTACAAGGCAGTCTACTGCGTGAACAGCAAGCACAGGCTTTCCCATGTTTGGCTGAACATGCCAAAGAGGCACATTTGTGGCAACAGTTTGGCTTGCTTAAAAATTATTGCAGGAAAGAGAAGGAATGCTGTGGTATTTGCCAATCTACTTGCTGCTGATAGTAAGGTACTAGAAATTGTATAGGGCACAACTACGGTCAGAATAAAACTGATCAGTGAAATCGTTAGACTAATGATCAGTGACGTGAAAAAGACAGTAAGAACCTTCAACACTGGTCCCTCTATGTTGCTTTCTCAAATACAGATCTGAATACAAAATGTTCTATTTTGAGTTTAAGTTAATAAATTCTTGTTGATGTTTCTATAAAACAAAGAATTCAAATTGCAAGTTTCTTTTTAAAGAGTCACAGTTACTGGATATTGTGACAAATCTTGTGAGGTTTTCTTTTGCTTGTTTGTTTTTTGGGGGTTTTTATTTTTATTTTTTGGCTCATAAAATGGAAGAGATTTCACTTGAAAATCCCTAGGAAATGAAATAAATCTTTTGCCAAAAGTCTTGTCTAATCTCATCTTTTTCTGAGAGTCTTTCTAAAACACACTTATTATCAAAGGACAACAAGGTTCTTTGGCTTCTAAATGATAAAAAGGCAGAAGACCACAAGTAAGGCTGATGAATTTTATTATACCTAAACACACTAGCATAATTAAGCCTGAGAGGAATGCAAGCACTCTAAGCGAAAGAGAAAGGAAAAGCCATTTGCTGTGTACACAAGTCATGGTATCATGAACAATGAATTGTATCTACTGATGAACCTCTTTGAGGAAGGTGCTGAGCTCTCGTGTTCTCAGTCATAACATGAGATGTCTCCCAGTCTAAGCAACACTCCTAAACAATCAGTGACAGCTACCCAGAGCTTGAACTGGGGAGCTATTCTTCTTGGGCTGTGACTTTCCATTGTCTGAATGAGTGGCTGATACCAGAGCGTCAGGTGCTTCTAGAAGGCTACCAGTCCATGATTAGCCATATTTGTTCTGTAAAATTTGTTATACAACAGTTGTCTGATGAATTTTCTACCCATTTTCCAGAGGAAGACATTGTCTAGACTGCTTCTGAGTTTCTGAGTGGACCAACACAGCTCTGAATTGGAGGTGAATAGTTCATTGATATCGTTACAGCCCACTATGAACAAATCACATATTTCTTTGTATAAGCCAGCTATGCAAGCATGTTACAGAAGCATTCTGTTGTTTTATTGTCCCATGTCATTCATATCTGATTCATACACAAAAAGGACTGTGTTGCCACACTTATCTTAGCCTTTTCTTAAGTGATGCCTGCAGTCATTTTTGACCCTCTTTTTCCATATATATATATATGTTCTCTACTTTCTGAACACTTTTTCTGAGTTGTTTTTTTTTTTTTTTTGTAAGCCCACTTGCCCCTCAGAGCCCATTTGAATAAGCTGCATTTTCTCTTTCCTGGGTCTTCTAAGTAAACTTAACCCCTGCTTAGCATCTCCTTAATTCATGACCAGTTCAAAAAATACCTTGACTTGCACCCAGTTCCAAAATAATATGGCAAAGCCTATAGTCATCATTAGACTACATCTTTATCGTTGGTTCTGTGATGTAAGAATCTATGATTATGGATGTGGTCTTTTACGAGAGAGAAAATTCATTGTTATTTGTAATAAAAATTTAAACTGAATACTAGTTTTAATTTTTTGTTACATAAATTGGCATATTTCAGATGTATGCCTGGGATGGGGTGAGGGAGGGGGTGAGTAACAAATTTATTTTGAGCTTCTTGGGTTGCTCCTACTTGAAGGATGATGAACAGGGAGTCATCATTGCCTTTTCTAGTTTGTTTGCATGTTTACTTCAAATTCACTGAAGCCAGGAAAGGACACATTTAGATGTGCTTGGCAGATTCCTAAGGGTAACAGAAGCAGTACACCTTCAAGAACAAAGTCACATTAGTTTAAATTCGCTTTTTTAAATATTGTCTTGGCATGTGAAATGTTCTGAAGCTAAAGGCGTTGCATAAATAGAAACCATATTATGCTGTGGTATTTATCAAATGCTCCACATCTACTGCACCACCCCCATAAATCCACCAAAGCTTTTATTATTCAAGGGTGGGAAGGTAGGCAGAATGGAGTGAAGGCTACAGAATGATTTAACACTGTGGGAACTTAATCAATAAGACTGTTGCAGAGAACTCCCAGGAAAGAGTGTTGTTTTCCATCCAGATGATAATGAGGCAGACAAGCAGCAACCTCTAGAGGAGGAATGCTGGAGCAGTGATTCTGTGGTACAGCTTTGCTAGTTGCTAATTAATAGTCTGAGGCCAAGGGGATACCTTTTTGCTCCTTTGCTACTTGTAATTTCTCTGTGGCTTGTCCCACATGCTGCTTTTGCTATTGTATCCTCTGTGATGTGAGTGAGATCCTGGAATTTTATCCAAATTTAAAAAGAGCACTGGAAATTCATGTTAACTTATTCCATTTCCTTTGTTCTTGGCATTAATAATATGTTTATACCTTATATAAACTCTTAATCCTTCCCAGCCTATATTAAGAGTGAGTAGTGGGCTGTAGTACTTAACAGTGCTATGAAAGAAAAGATATTCTTTAGTGTATTACAAACATATTATCTTCATGAAATCTCTTATTTCTTTTGCTTTACATTCCAGTTTCAGACAGCTGAAATTTTTTGTGTTTGACATCTGTGGTCTGACTTAACATCCTCCAGAATCAAGTTGGATAATGGCATAAACATGACTAATAATTGTGATGTGCAAATTTAGATAATTATGAGTGGTGTTAGCTTGAAGAATTTAAGAATTTTTGTTACATGACAATTAAGTTCAGTATTGATTTCTTTCTCATCTTTTTCTATAGTCCAAAACAGAACAGGGATCCACTTCAAGAAGGCTAAAACTCAGGCTGAGGTTTGCGATTATACAAGGGCTGCTCCTATTTTAATGTGTTGGCCCACAGCATCTGAGGTGAATGTTGGTGGTATGGCAGTCGACGCAGAACCCTCATGCCAATATTCCATTACTTTTTTTTTGCCATGTGACAGATGGCAGCAGAGGGGCGCTCTGACAAAATGGTATTAGACATGGAAGTGTGTATAAAGTGAAGAGGTGCAATTGAATTTCCCCATGTGGAACAACCCGCATCCATTGACATTCACTGATGCATGCTGAACGTTTATGGAGACCAAACAGTAGATGTGAGCAGAGTGAGATGGTGGGTAGTGCATTTCAGCAGCACTCCGATTGGTCAGGAGTCACCTGGTGCAGATTATTACGCGCATGATACGCAAGCTCTTGTTCATTGCTGGCAAAAATGCATAGCTAATGGTGGCGACTATGTTGAAAAAGGTGCTTTGTAACTGAGAATTTGCTCTATCAAATGGTGTTATTGAGCTCTTTATATCTGTTCTAGCTTCCATGGAAATAAATAGGAGCCACTAGTCTCAAAGTGATCTACACACCTACATCTTTGCAAGACATATTCTCATAGACCTTTTGTTCTTTCAGACTTCAATGTAATGATGTGCAGAAAAAGTATATGAACAAGAAAGTATTAACTGCATTGGCAGGGAAATTTTGGCAAGGAATTCAAATAGTGAAGTCAGTGATGGGCATAAAGGAATCTACACGTGTATTGAATCTAGATTCTCAAAGCTCATTCCATGGGAGCACCCAAAAGCAAACCATAGGTAGGAAAGGATTTGTGCATTGTTAAACCAGGACATAGGTAAAAAACTACTAGATTCGGGTGAAACTTCTCTCTAACACTGTGAAAATAAGCTGTAGTTAGCAGCAGTCCCTACATATTTTCCAGTCTAGTGATCTCGCTTCAACTTCACCTCACTTCCATGTAATAATTTACTTAAAGATTCTTGAAATATTTTCTGAATATGCTTTCCTAAAACACATTTGTCATAATTTATCAATGCTAAGAATGGACCATACTAATAAAATTCTCTGTATGGCTGACATGTAGTTGCTTCTGTTGCACTTAGTTTTGCTTTAGATCATCTTTTTTTTTTTTTTTTTTTTTTTTTTTTGTAATTATTTTATTTTCCTGACTCTCTACTGTCTCATCATCTTGTTAATCCCTTCACTACTTTTGTAGTCACTCAAGACACAAGTACAATAGTAGAGAAAGCCATGGAGCAAGTATATCTGCATGCCAGTGTTTTTCCCAGTTTCACAACAAAAGGCTCTTGAGACTGTGAATGCTCATTTAATTCTTGCTGATCTGAGAGGACTGTACTATCTTTGATAATTCACCACAGCAGATCAAGCTTTACGTGGAAAATACCATATTAGCTAGAACTTTAAAGTATTAAACATTTTAAAAGGATGTATTCAAGTGTTTCAGAGGTAATGCAGGTAATTTTTTTGCATTGAATTTTAAAAAAATTATAATCACTTCATCTACCAATGAGTGAAGTGAATTGCAGGCTGTGCATTTGGATGAATTCAAAAATATTTCTGCTTCACCTAGAAATTCAACTGATGTATTCGAAGTTGACTGGAAAACTTGATTTGGATACATAGTTCCTATGGAAATTAGGCATCTATTCCTCAAAGCAACTTTCAGAATTTGAACCTAACCATTGCACATTCATAGCGTAATTTGCAGTTCATAACCCTGGCATAATAAATATGCAGCTGGTATTTAGAGCATACTGACTAAAGCCTGCATATTTGGTTTATGTGGTAACATTTCGGTAGCGGGGGCTGCAGGGCTGGGCTCAGTGAGCAGCGCTGCCCATGTGAGAGCAGAGCCAGCTCCAGCTGCTCCAGAGGGACCGCCGCTGCCAGAGCTGAGCCGTGAGCGACGCCGGGTGCGCTCTGCGAGAGCGGACGGAAGGAAGGGACGAACCGCCGTGCGACAGCAGCCGGGAGAGGGGAGCCGGCATGGGAGAGAACGGCCCCGCGGGCGCCGAGTTCGACGCGGGAGGAGCTCCGGGCACGCGGCAGCGGCTCCCTGCGGCCCGGGAGAGGCCCACGGAGGAGCGGGCCGTTCCCTCCGCAGCGCACGCGGTGGGGCGGGAGGGCCGGGGGAGCTGCGGCCGTGGGGACCCGAGTGGAGCGGTGCCCGGCGCTACGGAGCCGTGTTGGGGCGGTGCTGGGAGAGCTGCAGCGTGTGGGAAGGGCACGTGGCGTCAGTTGGGAAGGATGTTGTGAGAGGGACCCGCGTGGAGCAGTGGCAGAGTGACTGCGGAGGAGCTGCAGGGGCGAAGCGTTACAGACAGTGCAGCCTCCATTCTCTGTTCTCCTCTTGGAGGAGGAGGTAGAAGAGGGTGGGTGAGGAGGGAGCTGTTTCTACTTTGCAGTTCATTCTCACTTCTCTATCCTGTTAATTGTTGGCAATAAATTATCTTCATTTCCCTTAGGCCAAGTCTTTTTTGCCCGTGACAGTAATTGGTGAGCGATCTGCCCGGCCATATCTCAACCCACAAGCTTTTTTTAAATCGTATTTCCTTATGTCCTTTTGAAGGAGGGGAATTGGAGAGCAGGGTGGTGGAGCTTAGCTACCTACTGGAATGAAACCACCACACTATGGCATTAGTAGCCTTGTTTCCTTGGCTTTCTCTTTGAGTTGGTTTTGTGCTTTCAGAGTAAACCATTTGGGCAGAGTTCTTCAGGTTAGTGTCTGGGGTAGTACCTAGTACTTTTATTTCCCATTGCAGAGCAGTCATTGTAAATGATCAGTACATTAAAACTAATAACTGATTTAATTATTTAAGTGTATGTCATCTAGTTTCTTCAGTGCCCACAGTCATCAGCGATTCATGCTGCCAAAAGGTTCAATATTATGTTCACATGGGAGTATTTGACAAAATAGGAGATAACTGGCAGAAAATATCAGTACATTTTATTTATCCGTATACTGAAAACTGTAGCACAAATGCAGATTTAACTAGGATTTTCGCACAGTTCTCTTACAATTAGCAGAAATCACAGATACCAGATCAGGAGGCAATTCTGATAGGCACCATAGTGTGTGCTGAAGTGCGCATGCACATTCTCATGCACATGCGCTTTAATTACAGCCCTCATCTTCAACAGATACTCATATGCAGCTCATGATTCACAATTATTTTGTTTGTGAACCATTTGTATTTTCATTTTCTTTGGTGTTTTGACAGGATGTAATTATTTCTGAAACATATAATAGGATCAAAGCGTATTGCATTATTAAAGAAATTATTGCATTATATCAGTGCGATTCTGACTGCATGAAAACGTTAATCCAGTTTTGTATTTTTTCAAATGAGTTTTTTCTCATGAAAATTTTGTGAAATTAATTGTTTGCTTTCTCCCAACCTTCAAGGGGTCTACAGCTTCAGAAGATATCAGATAAAGGATGATGACGTGTAATGAGAGCAAGATTTAGCTATTAGACTTCCTTGACTCACTTTAAATATTGATTAGAGAAACACTTCTGGGCAAATATTTATATTGAGTAATAATATAATTCAGTGATCCTTTTTTCTTTTTCTTTTTTTTTGACTTTATGAATATCATTATGTCTTCAGTAATGTAACCTAGAAAAATGCATTGTTAGCCATGTTTTATATGAAAAAGTCCAAGATAGCTAAAGAAAATAAATTTTTTCAACAAACATCATCAGTTAATAAAATGCAAAGATGCTTTCTGATGCAGAGCCTGTATCTGGCCTTTCTCAGGTTGTAGGGCTGTTGTACTTGGGATATTGGCTTTAAGCCATTTCTAATATAATACTAATGTTGTGACAGATACTAATGAAACCATGCTGTTTCTAGATAGAGCTGGTATTGAATACGTATATAGGTAGAAGAGGTAATTTCCTTATTCGCTTTTGTAATGAGCTTGAGGAAAATAGAACAACCTACCTGAATTTGTGAATAACTCCTAGATTTGATTGTTTTTTTTTCAAGGAGGAAAAAATTATTTGCATGGCTTTCTTTACTGTGTTTATAACTGTAATAGCTGAATCTACTTGTGTAACTGAGTGGTATTGCCTTTGTAGAGAAAAAATGTATGTTAAAAATCTCAACAAACTAATAATTTAAGCAACATCAGCGTATCTTTTCTTTTTAAATTCCTTCCTAGCTTTCACTCAGTCTTATGATGAGGAACTGTGACCAAATGTGTGCATTATACATAGTATTTGCATATCATAGAATCATTAAGGTTGGAAAAGACCTCTAAGATTATCTAGTCCTACTGTCTACCTATCACTAATAATGCCCGTTAAACCATGTCCATAAGTACTACATCTGTATGCTTCATGAAGGAAAGCAGTGGAGGGACTTTTTACAAGGGTATGTAGAGACAGGATGAGGGAAAATGGCTTTAAACTGGAAGAGGGTAGATTTAGACTAGAATTCAGGAGGAAATTTTTTACTGTGAGGGTGATGAGACACTGGAACAGGTTGCCCAGAAGGGTTATGAATGTCTCCTCCCTAGAAGCAATCAAGGCCAGGCTGGATGGGGCTTTGAGCAGACTGGTCTAATGGGAGGTGTCCCTGCCTATAGCAGGGGGGTTGGAACTACGTGATCTTAAAGGTCACTTCCAACCCAAACCATTCTAGGATTCTGTGATTTTAACTGATGTATAATATTGAGATTTTTTCATCTTAAGGCTTATTTTTACATTATTGCTGAAGTATTCAGTTTCCTATTGCTCTAGCTCATATCATTTTCTACAAGGTAAGAAGTAATGTAACTTTTTCTCTAAGACCCAGTCATTGAAAACAAGAGGAATATGTATTCCTCTAATTAAGAATTGGGACTAAAACCCATATAGTGGTTTAAAACAGAGAGGAAAGTAATGGTCTAAATATTCTACAATTAAAAACTCTAATATCAAACCTAAATTTAAAAATCCTGAATTGTTAAACTAGGTGAATATGTGCTTTGTTTGTTTGTTTGTCTTTTAATCTCAAATGCAGTAGAAACAGATTCTTAGTACTACTTTGGAAAAGTACCACTAACTTTTACTTAGCACTAATTTGTGCTGAAATATTTCAGCTAGAACTGAAGTAATATAATAGGACAGAACATCTGTACATCTTGCTTTTGTCAACAAATTATCTGACCTTAGGAATTTAGTCCATAGTCTGTCTCAAGGTCCTGGTGTCATTTTCTCCCCAGATTATTTTTCCTATTTCTAATTACAAAGTTGAGGCGCTCATTTATTTGTTTCTTAAGTATTTGTTTCTCTTCAGGTTCAAAATATCTTCTTTAAATACGCATTGTCTTCATCATGGGGTTAGTATCATACTTCAGTAAGGTTTCTTTTTCTGGCATAGAAGCTGAGGAGCCATCTTTCTTGATGCTCTTAATTTTCTACTAAGTAAACTAATACCTCTAGTTCTTCTCACCTTTGCTTGCATTGTTGCCTACCTGAACAGGTAAGTCTTTGGTTATAAGGTTGTAAGGTCTTTTCTTGGGTATCTTGGCTCTGCTATCATCTCCAATGTTTTGCTCCCATCTGTGGCAAACTTTATCTGTGAAAGTCCATGATGATCTACTTGGTTAGTACAGTGTGTTATACTTAATAGTAAGTAGTGGAGAACAATTTGCAGTTTAGATGCTATAATACTTGTATCTGTCAAACTCCATAAATCAGAATGATTCCCCAAGAAAATATTATACTAAAAGTAAAATGAGATAAAATACACAACCAACTGAGAAAATATAGAAAAAGAGCTCCAGTCATTACAAATTCTCAGGGATGTAAGTCAACAGAATAACATTTAAACAGCACTTCCACCCAGTAACTCCAAGCAAAGAATAACTCAGAGTAAAGACTTTTAGAAGTAGTTTTATTTCTTTGAATAGGATGACAGTCACAGTCACAGAATCACAGAACCACAGAAGTTGGAAGAGATCTCTGGAGGTCATCTAGTCCAAGCCCCTGCTAAAGGTGGAGGTTCCCATAGGAGGTTGCAGAGGAAAGTGTCCAGGTAAATATCTCCAAAGAAGGAGACTCCACAACCTCTCTGGGCAGCCTGTTCCAGAATTCTGTCACCTTCAGAATAAAGAAGTTTTTCTTTGTGTTTGTATGGAACTTCCTGTGTTCCAGTTTGTGTCCACTGGCCCTTATTCTGTTGCTGGGCACTGTTGAAAAGAGCCTGGCCCCATCCATTTGTGTTGTGGCCCTTTAGATATTTATAAGCACTGATCACCTCTCAGTTTTCTCCAGGCTGAAGAGTCCCAGGTCTCAGCCTTTAAAACACACAGAGGGCTGAGTGTGGAGATCCTGCTGCATGAAAAAAAGTAGTTAATTTCATATGTTCAAGCTGACCAAAGACTTGATGCTTTCAGCAGCTCTTGGTTAAATCAGATGAAAAAACTAATTGTATTAGGGAAATTTGAACAGTATTCCATTCCATATATATCTAAAACAAATGCTTTTCTAAGCAAAGAAACCATGATGAAATTCAAAGTATTTGGGAGATATTTAAAAGTGGATTTAAATGTTGCAGCTTAGAGATCTAATTAGTCCTTTGTTTGAAGCCCAGATAGATCTGGCACCTGTGGCAAAAAATTTTGGAAAGGTGGTTCTGACAGTATTAAAAAATAATTTACTTTGCTAAGTAAATGGAAAATAAGACCAGAAAGAAGCTCAGAGAATAGGCAGTGCCCTCATACTGATGATATAATAGAGGATCTGCAGCTTTGCAAAAATGACTTTATGCAGAGGAGAATAGAAGGCCAAAAGAAGTCAAATGTAAAAGTCCAGAAAAAGCCTGCCATTTACAGAAAAAAAAATGCACAAATTGATCTCCGTCAATTTTCAACTGCAGTGAGTATTTTCAAGTTCTCTCAGGGCATCTCTATGTAAGAGCTGCTACCTCAGAGAATACCCGTCACATGAGCGGTAGTGGGCATAACACTCAAAGATGACTAAACTGTCAGCTTGAAAGAAATAGAACATCAAGTAATTTACATCAGGGCAAAGAAATAGAGTCTGTAAAATTAGTACCATGGGAAAAAAATGAAACAGTAGAAAATTAAGGAGTTAAGCTGTATGCTTTTTCACTGAATTTGTGTATACTGTTCACTAGACAGAAAATATGACCTATGATGGTATCAGTGAAGAAACTATTTCATGGATGGTGTAACTACATTAATGGACCAGGGAAGAGCCAGTGATGTCATCTATCTGGACTTCAGTAAAGTCATGGTCTCACATAACATCCTTCTCTCCAGATTGGAAAGATATGGATCTGGCTGTTCAGTAGATGAGGAACTGTTTGTGAGTACAGACCCAGAGAGTGGTGATCAATGGCTCAGTGACTGGATGGAGATCAGTGGTGAGTGGTGTCCTTCAGGGGTCAGCGGTGGTTTTAGTGCTTTTAACATCTTCATCAGTGACACCGACAGAGGGATTGAGTGCACTCTCAGTTTGCAGATGACATCATGCTGTGTGATGCAGTCGACACGCCCAAGGGATGAGATGTCATCCAGAGAGATGATCTAGACAGGCTCAAGCAGTGCGCCATTTCAACCCCATGAGGTTCAACAAAGCCAAGTGCAATGACTCGCACCCGGGTCATGTCAAACCCTGCTATCAGTACAAGCTGGGGGATGTAAGAATGGAGCATAGCCCGGGTCAGGGAGAGGGGGGTAATTTCTAAATTCTTGGATACTATATGAGCTTACTTAAAACAACATTTTTCCTAAACTTCAGTAAAATGAAGCTAGATGATTTTGATCATCCTTTTAACAAAACACACAATACAAGCATTGAAATATTAAAGAAAGGCAGTGCTTCACTGCAGAGGTTTTGCAAGTTCCACTTGTAACTGCTGAGGCAAAGATTCAGAGCACAGAGGCGTGGGTGTGCACAGTGTCACAGTGTTGTGAGTGCAGTGACAACTGTACATGCCCATTGTTTTGCATCATTAGTACTCTGCTGAACCTTAAAAAAAAGAGAAAAAAGGAAAAAGAAAAAAATGCCCACAGAGAAATTTAGTCTCCAGAGTCCAGTCTTTTTATTATCTTTTTTTTTTTTTTTTTTAACTTTATACAGCACCTAATTTAGGCTACAGACAAAAGGAAAATGTATCTTGAATATGCATCACGAGTTCCAAAAATGAAAAGAAATTGGATTTGGATAGCACTTACTCAATAGACAGATATGATACATGGTAAGAAGGTGCACTGTCTGCCCTGTGATAGATTAAACTACTTTGTAGGAAAATTACTGTGAGCCAGTCACCACCACCACCGTGGCTAAATCTTTAATAAAATTCTCTTCCATATTCAAGAGCGAGGTATGAAGTACACAATAAGCAGAGTGGAGTAGAGTGCCATTTATCAAACCACAGCTAGGTCTGTAATCTCCTGCTTTATCCTTTTTTAGTACTTTATTTGTCTTTATTGTTGCAAGGAAGCACATTTACCCAGGGCAGTGGGCTTTCGGTCCTGATAAACCTTTTGTTTTAAATTCTACCTGTGTGTTTTTATTTATTTATTTTTCTTTTTTTTTTCCTTTTTTTTTTTTAATATATTTTTTACTTCTTATTTTTGAATCAGATAGCTATGCTGTCACTCTATGGGAGTAATTAGTTGGTTTTGTTTTGGCAGTGCCTTGCTTGTTACATGTTTTTTCACCCATCCCTACCTGACCTGACCCTACCTCTCCAGTCTTTACAAAAAAGGAAGCCATAGCATCTAAGACATTTTAACAAGAATATCCTGGCCTGTGGAGAAGTGTGGGAAGTATTGCATAATGCTATATTGAGACTATTTGGCAAGATGGCAATGTTAAACCATGTTGCAGTTGGCCCCTGGGTGGCACTACATGGCTGGAACTGGGATCAACAAAAGCGTTTTCAGAGAAAGGAAGAAAGCATAATTAAAAGAGTTTTCTTTCTTTTAAAGTTGAAGATAAATCCTTAAGCTAAATGTGTTGATATTTGCTGAGTTAAATACGTATATGCAATGCTGTTAAACTGGATTCCTCTTATTAATTCCAACTGCAAAACACTCTGTATATCTTGACTACCTGATAATATCTGGATCACTTTGGGCAACATGCTGATATTAAGTACAGATGCAGTGGAAGGGTCCTATGGGTAGAAGTATGTGACTGGAACTGCTTTGTGCTGCCTGAATATGCATACTACCAGTCTGTGCTGCAGCCCTGGGGGTGATTTTTTTAGTACTATTATAACCCTTTTTATTGTTTGAATAGCAGTTTTATGACAAAACATTTATATTCAGCCTGCCTTTGTACTTGACTGAAAGAGAGCAATCACCGAGAATGATAAGGCAACAATGGTAATGATAACTGCATTTATGGAGGCTTACAGAATTTAAACGGGCATGCAAAAATAGACTTACAATAGTGCTCTACTTGACTCTGAGCTGGTTTGGGTGTATTTCTTGTGCCAGGCCCAAGTTTGCTTCCTCATGGAGATGTTTCTGTTACTCATGTGTTTGTTTTTTTTTCCCTTATGACATTTCTTCTGTATGTATCTTACATGTGTGTACATCAGGTTTATCTTAACAGAGAACATTGCTATAGTTAGCTGGAGGAACATAATCATTTTTCAAAATCCATGTCTCTGAAAGTGTTGCTCAACTTTACCCCAAACTCTGAGAACTTCATATTTATGCGATCTTGAAGCAGAATCAGCATTATATGTCTTTCAAGGTCCTATCCTTTATGAAAAAACAGGCAATTCTTTCATTCTGCTTTGAGAAGAAGTGAGAGGTAATGCTGGACATTGAAAGGTGATCCAGCAGTTTAAGAGTGACCAGCTCAATCAATTTTATTTTTGTCTTCTGTTCCCATGGTGTTTTCTCCACTTCAAGGCTTTCATACGCATACTCACACTGTATTTATGCATTTCCTTAAATTTGTTGTTTATGTAAGAAGGCAAGAAAACAATGAGAAGTTTTTTATGGGGGGAGGCAAATGGTTCATGATTCTCTGAACTTTGTGTGAGGAGAAGAGAATTATGCCGTTATACTGAACCTTGTTTAGATTATAATGGAAGAAGCTGTCCGCTACACTTTGCTCTAAAAGTATTCTAGGACTGCAGCCTGCCACAGGGTTTACAGTGACAGCTAAGTGCGCTACCTGATGCTAGAGGCTTTCTCACGAAGGAAGAAAATGTACTCATGGAGTCAGAATGGCAGATTAAGCCTATATTTTTATATGTATTGTTTCAATATTTAAAAATAACTTTTTCAGCTAGCTCTTTTCCACACAAGTATGTCTGGACTGTCTGTTTATATAAGCCAAGGAAATGTGTCTATTTTTATAAAAATGAATGGCCATTTTTAAATTATGAGGCGTACTTTTAGATTTTATTGATCTTGAGAGCTGATAATCTCAACTCACCTCAATTTCTTTCATACTGTGACTTTCCCATTATATACTTTCAACTGTTTCTTCATCTATATTTTAATCTGTGCTTATTATTTTTGAAAGTTGTCAGTACACAAAAGGCGGGCAGCAAAAATTTGACAAAATCAAGTGACTAGAAATGTAGGAAGAGAAAAATAATCTTCATTGTTAAAAACAAAAGGTGCACTTTATTTTATTCATGTATGTTATTTTGCTAATTCAAAAGCTCTTTTACTATGCTGCATATGATCATTCTGTGTCATACAGTTTATTTGTTCCTGCTATTTAGGTTTGAAATATGTTTAAGTTCATAACTCAAATTCTTTTTTTTCCTATAAGTGAAATATAAGTAATGCAAACATTAACTTGCTTTGCCTGACTTCTTATAGTGTCTTACTGGATTGCTGGATTCAAAGATATGTCATTTTCTACTAAATGTCTTTCTAATTCTTTTGTGCAAATGATACCTTTTCCCCAGGCCCAGCTACTTAGTGGATATTATTGAACAAGTGTCTTTTATAGGCTCTAAAAAAGTGCAGCATTATGTGAAAGAAATTTTTTTAAATGTGCACGGACTATTTAGGAATATGCTTAGTGAATATTAAGCAAACACCTGAAGTTCCTGTGCTTCTGCCTAGAACCAGCACTTCATTACCTATTACGTGCTGTGACTTTGAATTTTTTATTAGGTACTGGTCTCTCAGCCTGTAAGGCTTGTGCATGATGTATATGAGAACGATTTCCAGCAGAGAGAAGCTTATCACAGATCCACCTAAAAGGTAAGGCTATTTTTTTAATTTTTAGATCATATGCAGAACAGCTGCCTGAAGAAGACTTGTACACAGAAGAAGAAAGACATTTGGTTTAGGTTTTGATTATACACATCTTGCCATCTTATCCATACAGTAAAGCATAACAGGCTTCATATAAACATCGAATATATAAATGAAAAGGACAACAATACCAGAATACTTACCCCTAACTTTTTGCTACACTACATTGTTGTGTTAAATATATTTCAGTTTTGCTTAGTTTTCCCAAATCTGTGCTGTGCTTGTCTATGATTTAGCAAAGTTAAACAGTAAATGTGTCAAAGTATGTAAAAGAATAATTCCTGTTAGCATTCCTCATCTTTGCTAAAGTGAAAAAAATGAGTATGAACTGAAAGAAAAAAAGAAAAAAAAAAGATATCTTGAGAAAAAGGTGAAGAATTAGTGAAGAAAACTAATAATGAGGAAAGAAGGAGAAAAACATAGCAGTGAAATTAGAAGTAATATAAATAAATAAGTACTAGTAAATAAATATAAAAAGGTAAGTAAAGATTATTGTTTCACTGAAAATGGCTTACACTGAGGCCATTGAGGGCAGGGGACCTTATAACTTAAATCATGAGTAATAACTCCTGAGGATTTTAGTTTGTTTGATACAGATCAGATAGTTTAGGTGATAACTGTACAAGAATACCTGGAGTACAAATAGAATGGTAGATGATGAGGAGAGATGGTTACGATAACGGAATTAGATAAAATAATTTGATGGTTAAGAAAACTTGAAAGGCAAGAGCAACAGTAACTTTTTTTGATCACTGAGTCTCTTGTGTTACTATCATAAGCATGGCAAGCTCCATCTGAAAACTTTTTTTTTATAGAAACATCTTTCTGGGCTTTCTGTTAGAAGCTCTTTTTGCATTTCCATCCTGATTTTGTTCACTGCCAATTTATAAATACTTTTCTGCCAAAATTTACCTTTTGGCAGCCTGATGTTTAACATTTCAAAGAAACTTGTTGGAATATCTTTCTTAGTCATTCCTTGTTCATCTTTCAGTTTCATTGTGAGGCTGCATATTTTCCAATTTAACTATTCTTTTAGTGTGTATGAAGTACTTTGATGAAATCCAGAGATTTTTTGTCAAGCATATCAGTTATCATACTGAAATTAAGTAGTCAGTTTGATCTGGCATGATCTTCCCACACTTAGTTTATGTTGCATTTTAAAGCTCATTTTCTCATTCATACAAAAACACAGCTGCTAGTGATAATGAAATTGTTGCTTCTGCAAAGGGGAAGCCTTGTCAGCCATGGTTTCTGAAGAGTATATTTAGGTAACAGCATTTATAAGAAGGTTTCTTTGAAAAAAGTCTGTTTTTTATATGGTCTTGATCCATTCCACAATCAGACTGAGCATGTCGATCATGTCAAATCTTTCTTTCATTAAAATAATTTACTAGCCTAAATGTGAGTTTGCTGAATCTGTGTCTACTGCTTCCATGAGATGATAGGAAAAACTGCTTGAGCG
The DNA here is from genome assembly GCF_951394365.1 of Tetrao urogallus. Taxonomy (NCBI): domain Eukaryota; kingdom Metazoa; phylum Chordata; class Aves; order Galliformes; family Phasianidae; genus Tetrao; species Tetrao urogallus. The sequence continues at coordinate 71,268,096 of NC_136814.1, read as the reverse complement.
AAGGACATCTCTCCTTGCGTAGGCCATAATGTTGCCACTGGGATCACAGGGAGCACTAAGGCAATCCTTTCAGGGAACAGAGTAGGAAAGTTACTCATGGGTGCAGTGGTTTTGTTGCAACAAAACCAAAACTCAGACCTGACAACGCTGCTTAGTCCTGAAATTGTGCAATGGTAACAAATAACACAAAACCTAAAAAAGCAAATCGACAATGAAAATGGCTTTAATTTCTTATCTCCAGCTTTTACCTAACTTATCTAATTTCTTGGGCATCTGTATAGAGACTTGATGGCAAATAGTTTATTTGATTAATTAGTTTTCAAAGTAAAAATTTCTTATTTAACTTCTCATAGGCATGCTGCACAGCTGTCCAGTTTTGTAGCGCTAGGGTATTTAATAATGAGAATAGTAACCAGTTTCAGTTATTTTCTTCGAAAGAACAGTGATGTTTCAGAGGACAGGAAAAAACAGACAAAAGTCAGTTATTAGTAAGTTGAAAGATTTGGGTTAGATACTTTCAGATGGTCTAGCATGTGGAAATTAAAAGGCATGATTTCTATAGAGGTGGTAAACACTGATTTTTCAAGTTTTTTTTTTTTTTATCACTTGAAATAAAAAAGGAGAAATAATGAAATGGAACAGGTATTTTTTAAATTTAAAATTATTACTGATGGCTCTTTATGGCTAAGTAATTTTCTTCATTTTCTGTGAAAATTAGGAACTTTTTGAAGAAAGACAATATTAACATCATTAACATACACAGTTAAAATTTACTCTCAAGGTAAGAAGAGCTGGTGGTAGAAATTGGTTTGCAGTTCTCCATAAAAATGATCTTTCAATAGAAATAATTCATGCCTTTAAATTAGAAGTGGCATTAGTATAGGTCAGTAGTAGCAGATCCCTAATTTAATTTTAAAAAGAAAGTCTTGACATCATTAAAATTCACAGAAGTGAAGTTTTTTGGAAGTGTTGCTTTAAAAAGAAACAAAAATGAAACCACTTCTGGTGATAATTTAATTTGTACTAAATATTGCAAAATCAAAAGAAAAGCATTTGGAATATTCCAAAATTACAGTATGGAAGTATCTGAGCTTTTCACTTTATTGATTTAAAAAATATAGATTTTTCCAATTATTTTGTTAAGACCGTATTTTGAAATCTAAAATTACTCTCTCCTGTATCTTCCCATGCAATGTTTGCTAGTGATGTTTGGTTGATATATACTATCAGCTGATCTTTAAACCTTAGCCACTGTATTTAGTATTAGAGTTTACATCAAACTTTATTTAAACAGAAAAAGCTGAAAATATTTCCATTTTTGCTTGTTTTTCTGTTTGGCAGCGGTGCATAGCTTGTAGCCAAGTAGCAGATTTTTATTTTGTGAGTGAATCTGAATTACTTTTTTTTTTTTTTTCTCATTATTGAATCAAGGGTGCAATTACATATCAATATAATGTTTTCATTGATAAGAATTGAGGTTTTTGTATTATATTTTAATAACAGTTGTGTATTTTCCTAAAATCTTTTCCTTTGTTCCACATAACTTTAACGTGTTGGGCATGTCTCCTTTCATCACAGCAGGGGACACTGTGCATTTGTGGGATAAACTAGTTCAATATTAGCAATGTGAAATCTGTTTGAACTTGTTTGCCTATGTCTGCCAGTTGATAGTGGTGTTTTGAGGAGGTGTTGGGGAATCGTGTCAGTAATAGGTGTTTTTTTCTTATGAGTTAACTCATATCCTGTAAATATGCAGTTCCCATTACACTTAAGTCCTGTTCTTATTGTCTATGAATATAGGATATTTGATAATGGCACATTGATAAATAAGTTTAGAAATTAAGAGCTGTCATTAAAGAATGAAAGACAAACATATTCACAGTTGGCTACTTTAAACAAAATTTTGCAGGGGTGCTGTGTTGAATTTGTTTTGAATATTTTTTCATGTGTTCATTCTAAATAGTTTTCACAGACTTGGAGCCATTTAAATCTTAGATCATACAAGTCCCTGTTTTGTATACTCAGAGTTTAAAATGTGGAGAACTTGGGTGTGAATCTGTGAGCCAGGTGCTAAAGCTCCCTGTGCAACATGCAGAAAGGGATCTTCCATGCTTCGGTGAGCATACGTCAGAGAACAACTTAGTCTGACTATTTCAGCTGGTATAAGTACTGAGCCCCTCAGTTCTGACTTACCTGGTGTGGTTCTGGCAATGTGTAGAAGTAGAATGCTGAATAACTTGGAGATATTAGTGATAAAAGTATATGTTTATGGAAGTCATTTTATGTTTTCGATTTACATACAAGTGTTCAATCAAACTCCCACTTAAGGTGCCTCACAGTCTGTAAATCTCACTGTTTTTATTTTATCTAAATATGTTTACTGGTATAAATTTTTAACTTGCATTACTTTCTTTATTTAAGATAAGAGCAGTCTTGACAGCTCTTCTTATGAATGGTCCACTGTGCCTGTGGGAGGTTACAGAGATGAGAGGTATCTCTACTTGGTTATTTAAATAAAAAAGTATCTTTCCCTACTTGATTTGTAATCCCATCTAAATAAGTCTGCACTGCATTTTTAAGATTCATCTTATTCTGAACTATTTACAAAAAAAACATTGCATACTCTTATTTTTTTATAGGGGAGACTGTACAGAATCTACACCATTCTTCACTAAAGATGAGCAAAGAAATAATTTACCTAAGGCTGTATATATTTATAAATGTTTAACAAACCAGACAGCAAGTTTTTCTCATACTATAGGGCTCAGATTTTAACTGTATTATTGTTGACTTTTGACAAGCAGTGTATCTATCTCCTTCTATGATGGAGAGATGCTGCTCAGTAATACAGAATACTAATTTCTGTGTCTTTCATATTCATGCCTGAGAAGACATGTTCTTTACAGAATAAAAGTACTCCTGAATTTTTAGAATTTCAGGAAAACAAACAACTTCTGAAAAGACAACATGGGAAAAAAGCAGCGACTTACCTTTTTTTCAGAAGCTTAGACATGAAATTCCCTTTCTTTAAATGGACATTTTAAAAAACATATGTAACTACCTATATCTCATGCAAATGATTTTGAAATTGTGAAATGTAAAGGAATTTTTTTGTAGGATTTAAAAAATGACGAGAACATTTCCTATTTGGGCTATATGAGGGGATGTCTGCCCTCCTGAATCTGAGACAGCATCCATGCTGTTGTTAATTTTATTACAAATTTACTTACAGATTTTTATTTTAAAGCATGTGGCTTTATCAGATTAATAAAATATATTAGTTTGGAATTCTGAGAAAACTGATGTGAGCTGGCCTTATGGTTTGACATCACAGGACACTAAAGTGGCTGTGCCTGAGCATCCCAAAACCTAGTTTGGATATTTATCTTTGAAGCACAAGCTTCATAGCATTGGAAAAAAGTTCAAGGGATCAATTATTACTCTCGATTCACAGTGTATTAAAGCTGTCTTTATTACTTGTCACTGAGGCAATAATTTGATTTGACAGGCAGATTGGATATTATTAAAATTAAAGGATTTTGGTTGCCTTCCTGCACGTGTGAGACATTGTTACTAAGATCTACTTTGTGAAGAGAACCAAGAAGACCATAGCACTGGTTTGGTCTGCAGGGGAATTGGAAAGTTGCCCAGTTTTATAATTGGGTGGTGAATTAATTATCTATAGTTGTCCACAATTTTTCACAGTATTAAATCTGATACAGAGCACTTTTTTTTTTCTGGGAAAACAGGAGTTAGCCATTTCAGGGGAGGACTCTATTGAGGTATTGGTGTTACTGCTCTTCTCATTGTCTAGTATAAGCCTTGCACTGCCAGCTGGACTCCTTTTTACTAGGTATTGTATGTTCCTGTAGCCAACAGTAGTCTCATATAATTCTGAAAACAGAATAAGAGGAAAAGATTTCAGGTTGAGGAGAGTAGGAAAGGCAAATTGTGTGTGATAACAAAATGCTTTTGTATAAAGTTTATAAGCTTTTTAATGAATAAATAAAGCAGAAGAAAATAAATAAAGCAGAAGAAAATGTTATTTGGAGTGAAAATTTTGCTGTGAAAAGATGACTTTGTTATTGTTTCTATTTTCTAAAAAATATGGATAAGTAGCAATCTATTCATGAGCGTGTATAGAATTATTCAGTTTGGTGATACTTAAACATGTTACTTCTCTTTCATTAAGTAGTTATGGCTGGTGATATTGGTACAGATATATAAGGTCTTTTTGTAGGATGGCTTGCCACTTACACATAAATGCTATGAGGTTAGGCAGCATAAATGTGGTGGGTTTTTTTCTGGTCTTTTGGTCTTTAATTTCTGCCAAAGTAAACTGAAGACAGGCAATAACAGCTTATGTTCTGGGCATCTGACAGTAGTTCAATTTGAACTTACGTATTTTCAGATGTTTCAGAGTGAAAGTTGAGAGAACAGTTTATCCTTGAAAGTCCTTCCATAAACATCCACCACTAGTTTGTAAAACTAATTATCTGTCTTAAATTGCTCCTTTAAATTTTAAAGAAATATATGTCGCAGTAAGAAGTTCACGTAGCTAGGATTTTGTAATATGCTTTTTCCTGTTAAGCATATTTCTATTGTGCTCTAATGATAACATTTAACATATTTTTCTTGTTTGTTTTGTTTCATTTTTTTAAAGGCAAGCAAATGTTAGTTTCACTACAGGTAGTAAAACTACAGGTAAACCTACCAATTAATTAATTCTACATGTAATTAAGTTAAATGTAAATTGCCATATGTTCAATGTGTTTCATAACCCTGAAGATTGTAATTACCGTATCTGGCTTATAATGGTCTTATTTTCAAAACAGGCAGGATATTCCCCCCATCCTTGTCTTTTTCTTGGTTGTGGTTTTACATAAATACAGCATGCAAGACAAGTAGAAAACATATCATTTAAGTTTACAAATGCATACTTAAAATTTTTTAAGGTCCTGACTTTGAAGATGAGAATAAACAAATTCAATCCATTGCAAAGAGTCTTCAAAATTAAAGCTGATGTGATTAAAAAAAAAAAAGAAGTTTCCTCACCTTTTTTTTACACTCAAATGGAAGTTTTCAAATGGAAGAAGGAAAATTAATAACCTGACTCTGAAACTTCACTTTTTGGGAGATGTCATTTCTCTCTTATTCCATCACACTATCCTGCAGTGTCTGAAGGGCAAGTATATAAAAATGTAACTACGCTTGAAAAAATAGAATTTAAAAGGGGAAAATGAAAGGAAATGTTTTAGAATCTAGCCAGTCATAAAAGATGACTCATCAGGTCTTGCAGCTGGAAACATTTTCATCTTTGTCTTTGAAATGCCCATAGTCATTTCATGATTTTACTTAAGTCTTGTCATGGTTATAAAATACTGAAATATTGTAAAGATTTTAATGTCCAGGTGTAAACTACATAAACGTACATAGTATATGTGTATTAATATATTAATATTATTTTGAATATCAATATTTTGAACACTCATTATGCTTAATAACTGATTCATATCTGTGTTGTCCACTATTTGTCATGATGCCCATGGATGGAAGTAAATAATGGGGTCATCCATGTTTTGGCTCTACTTCTTCAATGGTTTCTGTTGATGTTGTATATCGGTGTTAAGCAGTAACTTAAGTCTACCACAAGTAAAGATTTTAGCATGTGTATACAATATAGCACATAGCACTCCATCAGTAGTAAATAATTGGTTATTAATCTATCTTATAATAAAAAGTACAAAAGCACAAACTTTTTCACAGAAAGCTAAGTAAGAAAAGGTTTTCCTAATTACCTGCCACTAGTAATACTGTGGTCATTTCAAAAATAGTATGAAAGCTTTCACAAACCCGCTTCTCTTAATTCTCTTAATTTCTATGATTCTATTATTCTCAGAAATATGATTAGAATTACTGAAAACTTGATTGAAGAAGAGTTATGTATAGATATAATAATATATTTTTAGGACTATGAGTATTCCTTTCACCCCGAAGAAAAACTCTCTTTGTTTGAATCAAGAGAAGATGGGAGGAAAGCAGCTGCTGATTGGTTATTCTGTAGTTTAGCTTCTGAAGAGAAATGAAATAGAATAGCATTTTAAAGGAATCTAGTGGGACAATTTAATCACTGAATCACAGAACTGTAGGGGTTGGAAGAGACCTCTGAAGCAACTGCTAAAGCAGAAAGCAAGTTCCCATCAGTAGGTTGCACAGGAAAGCATCACGGAATCACAGAATGGCCTGGATTGTAAGGGACCTCAGGGATCATGAATCTCCAACCTCCCTGCCACAGGCAGGGCCACCAGCTTCCCCATTTAAAACTAGACCAGACTACCTGGGACCCCATCCAACCTGGCCTTGAACACCTCTAGGGATGGGGCATCCACAGCCTCTCTGGGCAGCCTGTTGCAGCACCTCACCACTCTCTGTAAAGAACTTGCCCCTGACATCCAACCTAAATCTTCCTTCCTTCAATTTAAGACCATTTCCCCTTGTCCTGCTGTTATCTACCCCTTTCAAAGAGTTGACTGTCCTCCTGTTTATAGTCTCCTTTTAGGTACTGAAAGGCTGCAATGAGGTCACCCCGCAGCCTTCTTTTCTCCAGTCTGAACAAGCCCAGCTCCCTCAGTCTGTCTTCATAAGGGAGGAGCTCCAGTCCCCTCATCATCTTTGTGGCTCTCCTCTGGACCCTCTCCAACAGCTCTCTGTGTTTCTTGTACTGGAGGCTCCAGACCTGGACACAGTACTCCAGATGGGGCCTCACAAGACCAGAGTAGAGAGGGACAATCACCTCCCTGTCCTCCACCTGGAGGTGACTGTCCCTCTTCTGATGGACTCAGGATACCATTTGCTTTCTGAGCTGCAAGAGCACACTGCTGGCTCATGTTAAGTTTTTCATCCATCAGGACCCCCAGGTTCTTCTCTGCAGGGCTGCTCTCAAGGTCTGCTGCTTCCAGTCTGTATAAATGCCTGGGATTCCACTGGCCTAAATGCAAAATCTTGCACTTTGCTGTATTGAACCTCATTAGGTTCACCCGGGCCCATCTTTCAAGTCTGTTGAGGTCAGTGTGAATGGCATCCCTTCCTTCCTCATCCAGGCAAATGTCTGCAGAGAAGGATATTCCACAACATCTCTGGGCAGCCTGTTCCATAATTCTGTCACCTTCAGAATAAAGAAGTCTTTCCTTGTGTTTGTATGGAACTTCCTGCGTTCCAGTTTGTGCCCACTAGCCCTTATTCTGTTGCTGGGCACTGTTGAAAAGTGCCTGGCCCTGTCCATTTATGTTGTGCCCTTTAAATATTTATAAGCATTGGTAAGATCACCTCTCAGCCTTCTCTTTTCCAGGGTGAGCAGTCCCATATATTTTAGTATAGATTAATTCTATCTAAAATATTTTTAATAGTAGTTTATTTTTAAAATCTACCTAGAAGTATTCTTTGTAATACACTCTACAGGCATTTTAAAAGCAGATGTGTTATCCATGTCTAAGATTCACACACATCTTTAATTCTTGAGTTTTACCTTTACCCTTCCTGTCTCTTTTTAACCTATTGTTTCCCCACTTGTTAGATGAGAACTTCTAACAATGCTGACAGTAATAATAACAATAATAATAATAATAAACACACAAAAAATCTGAATATCAACAAGAAGATTCACAGAGAAATGCAATCAAAACTGATGTTACAAATCAAGCCCACAGTCAGGCCATGAAAAATTCAAAAACTTTCAGCTATTTGCAATTAGGGTGGTAATTGCTATTTTTAAAATGTTTTCCTTCTTCCAAAGAAACTCCATGTAGTTAGCTGAAATTCTAGGTATTTTAAATCACAGAAAAATCTTTTTGCAGCTGATGAAGACTAAACATTATAGGCAATCAAAGCAACATATTATCTACATATTTTATCTGATTAAAAAAAAAGTAGCTCTTGGAACTATTTTTAAAAATCATTTTACTACATGGTAGTAGCTAATTACAATATACTTTATCACAGACAAAAACATTAGTGATATCTATTTTAAAGTGTAAGGTAGGGAATTTTAAAATTCTTTTTAATGAAATGGCATCTTAGGTTATTTGATATGGTATTTTAGTCTATGTAATCATTCCTTTTTTTTTATGAATCAGTCACGTTTTGATCAATATATGTAAAATAACATATACATAAAATTAAGGTTCTTTTAAAAACACTGTAATTTAAAGATTGACATATGAGCATTACATAATATCTGTCTATTAAATGGAAGTAAATGGCTGAGAGTTAAATATAAAGTGTAGGAAAATAACTGTGGAGAAATAACGTAAAAGTAATTTTGGTTCAGAGCAATTAGTACAATAGACAACTAACTTCTGACATCGTGTGTTAGACTCTTTCTTGTAGTAAATTATATCAGGAATACGAGAACAGACTTTTATTTTTATTCTCTGATAGTAATAATAAATCATGATCTTTCTTCTTTTGCTCAGAGTTTTTGATAGATAAGCTCAGTAAGGAAAGGGAAAATTCTTTCAGTCTCATTTATTGAAAAATTCCATTTAGAATTTTTCTAGTAAATCTGTTAAAATTCAATAATATACTGTGATTTTCAATGAAGTAAAAATTCATAGGCATTCTAGTACTTGTTTACTTTTATTAACGGTCCATTTTTTATCAGTTGAATGTCTGAAAAACAAATACTAAGATTTTGTTGAAATTTAGACTCTCCTATGAAGGTAAGGTTGTGCAATGCGATAATAGTCTTCATGACAAATATCTGAAAAACTTAAGTATTTGTTTAAAAAAATCCTTTAAGAACAGAAACCCCAGTAAATAATAACAGTTATTTTATACGCAGTGCATCTGCATGAAGCAACTGCAAAGATTGGCAGTGATGACCCAGCACTGATGCAACTGCAGTAGGATCAATGAAGTTGGCAGAGCTTTAGGTGGAATTTTTTTGAAGTTAGAGGCAAATTTTAGCAGAGGGCTCTGACTCAGAGACCTCACTTACAAAAGAGTCAGAATGAGCCACTGTATTAAAACACTCTGAAATTGCAAAAGAATATTTTTCTACTGGCCTTGCAAGAACATAGGAGCTGGAAAGTGTATGGAAGTTTAGGAGAAGAGAAAGTCTTTAAAGATCAAAATGACTTTAGATAATGATATAAACTGAATATTTTGATTAATCTGTTAAATATCTAATTTGGTACTCTGTGATTCATAACATTGAGCCCAAAGATTTCACAAATATTTAGTAAGCATGTAAAACAATTTGAGGCAAAAACAAACAAAAAACCCTCAAAATCTCAAAATGAGAGCAAAAAAGCTTCATGGGTTAAAACTTAGAGTTGTTTAATCTTCAGAATTAAAATAATTAACTCTTTTGAGGAAGAGAAATGGTTTATTATTGATACAATATTTGGGAAAATTCAACATTAGAGTAAATCTGCCAACTTAGAACATATAATTTTAATCAGGGCATAGATGTTGAGGATTTTGTACAAATCAGCTACACTTGTGAGTCATTAGGGAGGGTCACTTGATAATGCATCTATTTTTATAAGGTGTAGAATACTGGAAAGTTAGAGAGAAAGAAATCTGTTGTGGTATTTTGAGTTTTAAGCATATGTTTTCTGAATTCGTATTCAGCTTACTTTGTTCTTAATTAAAATGCGTGCTAAAATACAGTAAATATATATTTAGAACAGATTTGTAATGCAGCTGTGTATTTAAGAGCAGGCCTGTCATACTTCGTGTTATGTATTGGAAATGACACCATTTGAACAGGGTTCTTTGTTTTATAATAACTATAAACTTCAACTTCATTATGAAAGAAGTACTATTGAGAGTTTTTCCCCTTACAAGATGTCACTAAGTCTATTATGACATGATAGTGTAGGAATGAACAAGCAGTCATGATTGCATGTAAAAAAAAGCCTGAAAGTAAATCTGTGTTACTGCAACTATACTCAGGAAAAGCACCAGTCATTTTATTCAATAGCATTCCTCAGCCAACCTATAGATGAATCAGTTTTGACAGTAACTCTCTTTTTGACCTGTGTGGCAGAGACAATGTCACAGCAGTAGAAGAGGTTTTGTGATAATTGGAAAGTGAAGGGGACTTGGTGGTGCAGTTGGTTAGTGCATTAACCTTTTCCCTCTGGAGACCTGGATTCATATTCTGCCTTAAGGTCAGTAGTGAAAATTCATGCTTTGGTGTCCTACTTCTGTTTGTACATTTGACAAAAAGACTAACATCTGGAAAAAAAAGTGTTGTCTTTCTTTCCCATAACACACTATACTGGCAAGACTTGCAGGGCTGATGTATATTGGCAGAGAGCTTAAATAGCTTTTACTCCTGTGATAGGTGTCTATCAAGTTTACTTTCCCCACAGAGGCATTCGCTCAAGGTATTACTAAAAGGGAGAAAGGAAAAAATCAGATTATATTCTGGAAAATAATGCTGATAATGAAGGAAATTATCCATACTACAAAAGCTATACCGATAAACTATCCATTTTACCTTGGAGTTAACTCCTGCTAATCTATCTCGGGCTGAAGTTATATTTCTGTTAAGATGTTTTACTTGAACATCGCTCTGCCAAAGATTTTAAAGTGCCAGAGAACTGCTATTTCATATGCACTGGAGTGGAGCAGTGATGACATCCAGTGATTAAGTAGTTCAAAAAATACACATTCCCTAAAGGCATACTGAGAACCACTTTCCAGATATTGTTTGCCTTTACAGATGATGGTAAGCTGAATATAGGTTGGTTATCAGCAATGTTCTATCTTATATTTGCAGTGCCTACTGTTATTGCCTTGTAAGAAGCATGGTGCAACTAATTGCGCAATGCGTAGAGCCCAGTTTTTTTTCTTATTGACTCTTTCAGTGTTTATCTTTTCACTTCCTTTAAAATTTGCAGTGTCCATGTTACTTGAGGGATTTGCAAGAATTTATGAACAACTCAGCTTTCAAATCCTCACCAACATTTTAGCTCTGTTTACAACAGTGAGAGAGCTTCCTCTCTTTAAACATACATTGAATACTCAAGATGTGTCCAACCTAAGAATCTTAGTGCAGTCTGTTCAAGGATAAAAAAAAAAACAACAAAACCATCAGAGAAGACCTACACTTTTATAGCCTTGTTCTAGGCTACAGGCATTTTGCAATTATGGCTTCCATCTCTGGAGCAGATGACAAGAATTATCAACTAACCACAGTATCAGATCTCTCTCCTTTTTTGACAAGGATTTCCCTCAAGGTTGTGGGAAACATGAAGTAGAGATTGAAACCTAATTTCTTTTTTTCCCTTCAGTAGTAACAAAAATAATAGAGTAGGGTAAGCAGAGAAGGAACAAAGGATTAAAGAATAAAAACAGGACAGTGGAAGCTTGAACAGAAAGCGGCAGTCAAGAACAGAGTTGTCATTTGACTGATAAATCATTCTGTTAATCAGCTGTGCCAACCAAAGAAAGCCTGAGTAAGCAACTACAGATGAATAAGCCTTAACTGATTTTTCTTTGTTTCCATCCCTCCATCACATGTCTAATTTACACTTCTAATTGCAGTATTTTCTAATAGAATGATAAGAACCCGTGTCTGGGACTTTCCTTGAGGAGAAGTCCTAGAACTGTGAAAAGCTTTAAGCAGCTTCTATTCTACATAGAGTTTAGATCACCTTTTAAATGTGCTAGATTTCTTTGGGTTTTTATATTTCTTCACTGAGTTCATTTAAGGGAACAAGTTAAGATAGTTTTTCTCAAGGTACACGTGCGCCTTGTCAGATCAGTAAGGTCACTCTCACTCATCCTTCACCTCTATTTGCAGACTAATATCAAAGATGCCTTTGAGATTTCAGTCTCATATTTTCTAAAGGATTATTTTATCTGCTTCACAGCCTGGGAAGAGAAAGAGTATCTAGGAATTTCCTTCTCTATTTCCCTACAAATGTGAGACTGAAGTAGAAATGAGACTTGAGGCTGAAATAAAATTGGAGAAGGTTGGATTGAGGTAGAAGTGAAAATACAGTATTATAAGTTGTAACAGGGTTATAGTAGAAAAAAAAAGAAACAAAATCAAATTTCAAGTAATCTTTGAATGAGTTGATCCAAAACATTGCTTTTCACTTTTTTGTTATATATTTTAAAAATTATGAATCCAGATGTGAGACAAATGCATAAATGAATCTGCTCATATTTACTTTAACATATACTCATGTCTTAAAACAAAACCCCTTCGGGATGGTGAGGTACTGGAATAGGCTGACCAGAGAAGCTGTGAATGCCGCATCCCTGGAGGTGTTCAAAGCCAGGTTGGATGGGACTCTGGGCAACCTAATTTAGTACCAATCTAGCACCTAATCTAGTGATTGGCAACTCTGGCCATGACAGAGGGGTTGGAACTAGATGGTCTTTAAGGTCCCTTCCAACCCAAGCCATTCTATAATTCTATGGTTCTGTGTGTCTATATACAGAACATTATCATCGTATTCTCATGCTGTGCCCCATTAAGAATGAGGTTCTAAATGAAGTGAAGGATGTGTAGTTTGAATGAGGTCTGTTGATATTAAAGCTGGAATAGTACTGTGCTCTTATTTGGGAAGGCTACATGAACATCCCAATGAACTTTCTAGGAATATTACAGAATCACAGAATTAAAAAAACGCAAGGTTGGAAACGACCTGCAAGATCATCTAGTCCAACCACCCTCCCATTCCTATTAGTACCACAAGCACTAAACCACATCTCATAGCTCCTCATCCAGACACCTCTTGAACACTGCCAGGGACGGCGACTCCACCACCTCCCTGGGCAGCCATTCCAGTGCCTGACCACCCTTTGAGAGAAAAAGTTTCTCCTAATGTCCAACCTAAACCTCCTCTGGTACAACTTCTAGCCGTTTCCTCGGGTCCTACTATTTGCCTGGGAGAAGAGGCCAGACCCTTTTACATCCCTTCAGGAAGTTGTAGAGTGCCATGAGGTCTCCCCTGAGCCTCCTCTTCTCCAGAGTAAACAATCCCAGCTCCCTCAGCCGCTCCTCGTAAGACTTATGCTCCAGACCCCTCACCAGTTTCGTTGCCCTTCTCTGGACACGTTCCAGGGCCTCAATGTCTTTCTTGTAGTGAGGGAACTCACTACATTAGTTTTCCTTAGCCCTATTTTCTTAGAATCTAGATGTAAATCTTTAATGGCGCTTCTTACCAATAATTGTCTAGGCATCCCGAGACAACTGAAATATGTCTATTTGTTACTATGTTATCATAACTATAGTATTCAAACATGCATTTTAAGTCTCATTTTTAGAAGATCTTTTAGCATTTGCTTGTAATTATAGAAAATGAAAGGTAAAGGTAGTGGTACAGTGATCACAACAAAGTGATCAGATTTCCAGATGCCAACAGATCTGTGTGTAATTCTTGATTTTGAGTTGAGAAAATAATCTGACAATTTATTTTTACACCATGTTAGTAGTGGTGTAGATTTGTTGTTGTTGTTTTTTAAAGTTTCAGCGTTGCTAGGTATGATGCTCAGAAGCAGGGTGAGAAAATGATTTCATGCTCTATTTCTCCAGATGAAGTTTGGTGCTTTGCTGACAAATACTGACATGTAAACCCAAATTGCATCTTCCAGGTTTAACAGTGGTAAATAAAAATGTTCGGAATTCATAGATAGAATTTTGTAGGCCACAGAGAATTTTTACATGAGTTAATATCTCACCATGGCATACCTTATCTTGACTTGATCTGATTCTTTTTATTTTAAATAGACTGCTTGTTACCATGTTTTTGAATTACATTGAAATAAAATTTAAAAAAATGGTGGTCATGTTTCAGATTTCTTTTGGAGTGGAATTTCTTGATTGTCAAATTATGTTATGTTATTTGGGAAGATATAAAAGGACAAAGTCCTCTAATCCATGAATATACAGAAGTATCAGTACTTTTGGTTTTGAAATCTGAGTCACTCTTTCTTCTCTATTACTTATCCAGAGTTCTAATCTCAAATTGTTATTCTTGATTTTGTGCAGTAATCTTGAATGAATGTATAATAAGGAAGTGCTGTATGTTAATTTAGTACTGTTTTACTGTCTCTGGATTCTGCTTCACAGAGCTGGATGTTCACTTTGGGATGATTCTTTTAATCTCTTGCTCCCATTTGTCTGTTTTGTCTGACCCTGTCCAATCTCTGCTTTAGACATTTGAAATTTATTAGGAAATAGCTCAGCTATTAATTGAGCTAAATCTGTGTACAAATAAATAAATAAATAGTTTAATATCAAAGGATTTTTATCTGATCTTTTAACTGTGGAGATTCTCCTTCCAAATGGCTTATGAATATCACTGTCCTTCCTGCTTTGGGAAGGAAGGAAGCAGCCAGTAGTTCATCTTTAATTAAGAAGCCTTTCTGGAGTTGGCCTCTCCACTGGACTAGTACTCTTTTCTACATTTATTTTAAGACAAGATGATTACACTTGAAGTAGAACAAATAAGTAAATGCTGCATATTTTTTTAATGGAAAGAGATATACAAAAAAAAGTTAGAAAGACTTTCACCTCATGATATAGTGAGAATTTTATTAAGCTGCTTGCATCTGACCAGATATTTAATTTTGAGCTATTTGAGTGTTTTACTTATCCTCAAGGTGAAGGTCTCTGAACTTGGATTTCACCAAAACAATGAATACTGTGCTCCATACATTTAAACAACTTTGAGTTATGAGAAAAAATGGTAGATAATGGTAAAAGGAAATATCGACAATAGCAATACGAAATGTTTAGTAATGTTTCAAATAATAGTTATAAAAATTTTTATGTAGTTATGTTTTCAATAAGAAGCTATGGAATAACAGCCACAGTCACAGGTAATGTAACTAAGACTTCAGATGTTTGGATCAACTAGCACTAATATCAGAAGATGAATAAGTAGATTTATTGAATAGTAATAAATGTAATCATGACACTCTGACATATAAACTTATTACAGAAACAAGCTTGTTTCAATTAAGAATAATGGAATACTGCTAGATGAAGTGAGATTATGTCACTGTCTTTTCATCACATAAAACAGCATAAAGCAACTAAGAATATTAAAATGTAACATGAAAACAATCATTTTATACTCCCCTTGTTGGGATCACTTCCTAGTTGCTTGGATTTTAGTATTTATGAGTGGGTAAAGGACCAAGGCTGTGAGTTTACTTTTTCTTCTGACAGCTTTGATAGGCTCAGTGGCAAAATGTTCCTGGTCATAACTCCCCATGACATCAGGGCTGTAGGCAGATTATGTGACTACAGCCATGTGCTGTATACCTGACAGATTCAAGTACCTAAAGATGTGTTTGTTTTTTTTTTTTTAAAAGTTTGTATCTGGAAAAAATTTGGCAACTGCTGCAGGTATTTCTAAACACTGTTTTGCTTCAACCAGAGGTGGAAACCTCAATCCTTCATACATTTAGAGCATTGAAAAGGAATGCTCCCCTCAAGATGGCAACAACTCATAAAAGGATAAAATCTTAAGAAAATGCATGGTGTACTGAAATATGCACACATATTGTACCTCATCTTGCCTATTTCTCCATGAAATGTCAAAAGAACCTCCTACTGTGAGATGTCTGTGAGCTCTGCAAGACTGATTAAATTTCTATATGGTATCAATCGTTGCATCCTGTGAACCATAAATTATAAAAATTCTGTTCTATTTTGTCACTCCATAAAAAGATTTAAAACATTCTTAGCAGTTACAAAGAAAAAAGTGTGACTCTCTTTTTATTTGTGCCAATTTTATGCTCAGACTCCATGTTAAGGACAGTTAAACAGTTAAAATGTGGGGTATATTCTTTATAAATGTGTGTGAAGAAGTACTTTAAGAAAGCATTTTCTACAATTAATGAAATAATATTGTGACTTATTTCTCAGTTTTGTAACTTGTAACTCCAAAGAAGAAAACAAACTTAGGTGTCCAAAGACAAATATATAAAGATTTCTTGAGAGCAGAATAGTGAGTATTCAGGGGGTAAGAAGAGGCAGTTTTCTCCCCTGCATTTTTAACTAGTGGAATAGCAAAGTATAATCAGAAAATTGGTGTTAGTGAAGTTTTCGCTTTGTGACAGAAACTAGTGTTAAAAGAGCTTGTGGTCATTTATCACACCACTTGAGGATGTGTGGTTTCTGTATAGAATCTCAACTTACACATTTAAATCGTGTTCAGTGTTTTTGACCTTTTGGCACCGTGCACCAGGAGGCTAATGTGAGGAATCTCATCCTTGTGAATTGCTGACTGTAGTTTAAATCCATTGTTCAGAGATTTTCAAACTAAGATAAACTGATAAAAATGACTATTCTAATTTCTGTCTCCTACTGTTTTTCTGTCTCCTCCTCTTTCACCCATCCTCGCAGGGTTTTGTATTGCTGTTTGTCACCGCTTTACCCGAGTGCCTTCCAAGTAAAATAACGATAGCAAAGCATCTGGTGGGCACCATGGGGAACATCAACATTGTGAGACAGGGCTTATACATCTGCATACAATGCTGTATGTGTGTGGTTACAAAGGCTGCTCCAAAAGTAATGCCTCCAATTGTATGATGTTGGCCCATGACATCAGAGGCAGATGTTGGTGGTGTGGCAGTAGAGATTGAAGCATAGTCCATGATTGAATGGACTATGGTTGAACCACTCTTCCTGCCAGTACTCCGTTACATGTTGTTGCCATGTGACCGATGGCAGCAGAGGGGCAGACTGACAGAATGGCACCTGATATCTAAGTACTTATGAAGCAAAGGTGTGTCATGCTCAAGCATGGCATGCAGGGCCCTTGTTTGTTGCTGGTGAAAATGTGCAGCTAATGGTGGTAACTATGTCGAAAAACACTGTTCTGCAGCTGAGAATGTTTTCTATCAAGCAGTGTTATTGTGCTGTGTGTATCTGTTGTAGTTTCTATGAAAATAAATAGGATGCGTTACTTTCAGAGTTACCTACGTAGATTGCTTTCATATTAGAGCTGGCTTACATCCAGCTTCCTGAGTCAAGAGTAGTTGAGTCACTTCAGGCCTATATGGACTTGCTTTTGGCTTGATGCTTCTCCCATGGCAGAAGAGTTTGAAAAAGATGAGACAGTATGTGCGAAACTTTTGTAAGTTTGTGATAACTGTGCACAAATTCTTTATGTAAGTTATGACTCTCAGTGATAAATTAACCTGTGACTTCTTATGGAATTCCTTAATGGAAATGAGCATAATTTTAATAGCAATATTTCTTAATGAAAAATTGGTAGTAGATTTTTTTTTTCATAAAAAGCCATGTAATTTTATTTTTTCTTTGATTGTATCTTTAGTATTTTATTTATCTTGCACAATATGCTATTAAATCAAGAGCAAATAAAAATTTATTACAACAGAGTGGCTTTCGAAAATGCAATATTCATTTGAGAATGGATCATAAACAGAAGCAATTAGTAGAATTTTAAGTAAGATACAAAGAGTCTGAGGTAACACGTATGAATAAAAGTGGTAGTTTCAAGAATTTTAAAAATTTAAGAGGAAAATCTTGTAACAAGATTTGAAGTGTAAATTAAACAGTTTCAAAATTCTTAAAATCTCAGCCACATCAGAACAAGTACTAGGAAATAAAAGTATCAAAACCTCTCCCTTAAATGGAAACATACTTAGGTTGCATGCATCATAAGTCCTTTGGGTGATTTTCCACACAGTTTAGCAAATGTTGTGTGTCATGAAGAAGTTTTGTTCAAATAAATTCAGAAGTTATCTGTATGGAACCAAGGCATACAGCTGGCTACTTTGTTGTTGGCAAATAAATAGTTTTGAACATCATAAAAAAAATGGAGTAACGGTGAACTATTCTTTAATAACCCAATTTTTATAACTGATGATAAAAATCTCAGAGTTTGGATAATTTCTGAAGGATTGATGCTTGAAACATTCTTTTTTTTTTTTTTTTTTTTTCCAGAACTTAACTAAGTTTGAGAAACAAAAATAAGCAAAGGGGAAAGTGAAAGTCTCAGAGATGAAGAAAATGACTGAGAAATATGGAGTCCTCTAACACATTTCCTATTCAAAAAAAACATAAGAGGAATCAATAAATGATTGGAACCTATTGGAACCCTGGGAATTATTATTCTAGCAGAAAAATAGAAAAATTTCAGTAATCATTGCAAATCACCTGGACAGCTGACAAAGATAAAGGACTGTAGTATCTTCATTACAAAGATACAGATTTTGGGTATCTGCATTTGTTTCTTACTCAAGGAACTTAAAATATTCAGTTTCTGCAGTTCATGATTCTTGGTGGCTCAGCATAAGTTGTCATTAAAAACTGGAGGCTTCATGCCAGACCTTTGATATAAAGACCTAACAACTGAAATTGCAGCTCCCAATCTTTTTTCCAGGTGGTAAGGTTATATTGCAGAAAATTAAAGTAAGAATGAGTAGAATTTAGAAGGGTGAAGACAAAGAGAGAAAGTGTTTTCTACCTTTCTAAAACTTTCCATAACAAAAAAATTGTTGTGCTTATATACAACAATTTAACAGAATTAAATATTTATGAAGCATTTCTATTAATAAGTTGATAATAGTAATAATATGTTTTGAGAGACAGTAGTGCTAAGCTCATATTGTAGGAACGTGTATAAGAATTCGTTTCAGTGAAAGCTCATTATTTAAATGGGCAAGACCAGCAAGGAGTGGACAAGGAAATAAACACATGGAAAGGTCAAATGATTTGCAAGATGGAAGTAGTAAATTTTCACAAGTCTTCTACAGTCTGGAGCTGCTCTCTCAGACTGGAGCTGCACCTATTAAACCACAAGAGGTTAACAGTTCTGAAATAGGTCGCAGAAACATTCATTTTGGGAGTGAGAAGGTGGTAATAGGTGAGATAATTACAAGGTACAACTATTTCAGTCAGCTGTCTAACTGCTAACTACCTATAATTATGCAGCAATCTGTGATGGATAAGTTAATGTAAATCCTTTCAGCGAGTATTTATGAGCCTTTACCATGTAAAGATCAAACTATTGCTGACTCGGAAATTTTCATGAAGATAGACAAAAGGTGAGACAAAAGGAGGTCAAGATTTTCTAGAAAGTTTGAGAAAACCTTCATTAAATTGCACCTTTTCTCAAATATTCTAATTTTATTCTGATTCTACTTCCCAAAGCTTGACATTTCTGGTTTGCTTTTACAGATCGTAGGGTCTGTTCATACGTTAGCTCTATCTATAATTAGGTGAGTGAAGATCACAAGCACAGCAAGAATTTCAGCTTTTCCTCAGTGGCTGCAATTCAATTAGTGATAATGTTCTCCTGTATGGTAGTTCAAGTATTCAGTGGTAGGTCACTCAACAGCTCAATTTTAAATTTGTTGCTAAAGATTTGGGTTTATCCCTTCTGTTACTTTTGGAAGTCTTTGACAGCAAGGTTCATATGAGCGCTGGAAATAAGTCTTGTGTTGCATTGCCTCCTATTTGGAAGGAATTTAACGTGTGAGTATCCAGATTAGAGAGATTTCTCTGAGTAAGCAGTGGAAGGAAAGTTAGGATGGATGACTTAAGAAGTACTGGGAGTAGGAAAACTCTTAATTTTGTTTACTGTATCAATAAGTTTCCCTTTCCCAGTCCCCATTCTAGAAAAGCATATTATTCTAGAAGATGTTGGCTTAACTCATCGTTTCTGATTTTGTAGAGACCTCCTGATATGGGTTTCAAGTGAGTGCTGTCTCTTCTAATGTGTTGGGATTTATCCTCAAGAGAGCAAAAAAGAGACTTAAGTGTAGTTGAGCCTCAGTAATTGTTGGCCCTCTTGTTCTCTACAGGGAACTCTAGAATGGGGAAGGCAGCCAGTCATGCATGCTGTAATTTACATCTGATTGATGAAGGGTTTAGATTAACAGGAACAATTTGCTCTAGAACTCCTATGGGCCTAAACTGAAACATTTCACAGTGATACCCAGCATCAGTTTTTGTCTTGATCAGTCTCACATCTTATCACATGTAAAGTTCATTCTCAGAGTTAACCCTTAGAGACAAACACACGAAATGGTACTTCATAGTTCCTGTTTCCCGTGTTAAGTAATCAAGTAAGTTAAGTTGTAGCTGAAAACTCTGTATTTCTATTAATTACATAGATAAATTTGATGGAAAATAGTACACTATACTGTGATTGTAGTGCTTGCAAAAGTCAATTAAACATTCATCTTTAGAATAAAAAATTTGCACATATTTGTTAATTCACTAAAGTCTTCAGAAAAAGCAGTCTTTAAGCAAAATCAAAACAAAACGAACATCAAAGAAAAGATTTTGGGCCTCTCACAGGAGAAGGAATTAGTATTTATTAATGAAAAAGAATTAGGCCAAAAAAAGGTTATATCAGTAAATTACAAAATCAATTAATATCAAAATTTACTATTTTGCAATATAAGTGGTATATTTTATACTAGTATCTAATCAAACGTATAGTTTATGTGATTAAAAAAAATCAGGTATAGTTTCAAATAGGATTTCTTTAGAACAATCTTCAAAAAGCGTCTCAGCAACATAGGCAAAATTGGCCTTTTGTGGCATTCCTGGGATAGAGCACTGAATTCCTGACCGGGTTTTTCTGATATCACTAAAGTTTCTGCATTCAAACTTGAATCTGAGAATGGTTCTTAGAATAATATGCGTAGATTTCTTTTACAGGAAAAAAATACATTCTATTCAATTGTTTTTTTTTCTTAGCCCCAGGAATCCCTTCAGGTTTTGTTCTGACCTAGCATGTTTCACACAACCTACACATCTAGAAGATTCTTGAAATTAAATAATTGATAATAGTAGAGTTTTTCTTTCTGAGCCTCACCATTTTTGGTGCATAGTAGACGTAGTGAGGGGAAAATTACAATGAGTCTTAGCGTGAAATGTAAGAACAATCATATATTTTTGTTTCCAAAGGGATTAAATATTTTTAAATATTTGTTTAATTTGAATGTGTCTTCAAAATGAATCACCAGAAAATTATCATTCCCTGTATGTATTTCCTTTATAACTAAACTGGTAAATATATAAATTTGTCATAACACTTATTAATGGACATTTGTTTACATATTTTTATCTCAATTATCTATGCCCATAGGACCTATTCAGTCAATTTTTCACTAAGTAGTTTTCAAAATATAATTACTCTTATGGGTAGGTCTATGAACAGCAGTGTCATTTACACTATAGTTCACTAATTGCACTTCTAAGCCATTATAATGAATTATACTTGTACTTTCTTCGAGAAGATCAGTTAATGCTAATCACTTCTATCACATATTTCACTTAGAAGACACCCATCTATAACAACCTTTTCACTTACAGCTTCATTCCCTTTTAATTTTCTTGCATTGTAAGAGATGTCTATAAATTTATAGCATGTGCTCACTAAACCAGTTAGTCTTGCAAACTTAGTATTAAAAGTTGAGTTTTAAACTTTAGAAGATGCTTTTTTTTTCCTTTTTTTTTTTTTTTTAATAAATCTACGATGGCTTCTGATTATTAGATGTTACAGCTCTGAAACATTAGTTCAGGAATTTGTGGCTACTATAATAACAGAAATGTGTAGTTTTACTATGAATATCGATACATTTATCACTGGACAGACTCTCCTTTTTATGTTGGGTGACCAAATCTGTTGGTTTAGGTGCAAGAAGCTCTGGTTTTTTTGCTACCTCTTCTTCACTAGCACTGTTCACTGGAATTTCTAACAGTTGCAACATGTGGTATGAATCTAAGGTATGTAAAAATGTAAAATATGACAAATTAATTGGTGAGGAATATATATCCAGGAAATCACTTCTATCATTTGTTTCAAAGACCTCTAATAGATGTATGAAGCTTGATTCTCTTTTAAAAAACTCTGTTTGCTGGTGTTCCATGTGTTTACTAACATACCCATCATTTCATTTTCTCCCGGTTTGTCTGGTGAAGAAGTCAGACTTTCTAGTCTTTGGTTCCCACGTCACCTCTAGGGATGTTTTAATGAATTGCTATTATATATACTATCTCTGTTTTCTTTGTGCTAAGGCAGATTGGGTCATTTACATTCCCCAGTTAATAGACCAGCAATTTAATACGTTGTTGTTTTTTTTTTTAAACTATAGGTTGTTGCTTCAGAGTCATGGTGACTCATTACCATCCAACTGATCAATTTGTTCACAACACCTTTTTAGTTATTTCAATTTGAGATGATTTTTTAGACTTCCCTGGCAAAGAATGACAAATCTTATGTTTGCTTGTATAGCGAGCATGAGATGCTGGAGTGAATGTTGATTCTATTGAAGTCAGTCTGTGTTTTAATTTCAGAAACAGAATTCAACCTTGCTGTATATCCAATAATGGGTGCCGTGTGCTTTGAATTCTTGGTTGTTTGCATTCAAACTAATTATATCTGAATAGCAGTACAGCAGAATTGGAAGCAAATTTATTTAAGTTCCAAATATATTGTTCAAGATATGTGAGTAAAGACCAATAACTGTAAAAATACAGGTAGGTATTAAAATGCTGGATTTTGTTGCAGTGTGGCGAGTGAAAATTACTTTAGTAACCACTCGAGATTGGAATTTCTTACATGTTAAAGAACAATATAAGCAGAATCTAAATTAAGCCTAAATTTTGCATCGTGCCCTTTCTGCAGTTATTATCAAGTAGCAAGCTGTGTAAAATATGGAAACAAGTTAGTAATGTACCAGCAAATAGCCTACAAAATAAAATGAGTAATTACAGGATGTACTTCAAAATAGAAAACAGGGTTATTTTAAAGTAATATTAGACACTGAATATTTGTAAGACCATGCAATATAGGAGATTAGCCAAGAAGAGGAATTCTATTAGATCAGTTTATTATAAAAGACAAAGGAAAGAGGCTGCTTGGAAATGAGCAAGAAACATTCGTATGTGCAAGAATCATACTTCAAGCAAAGGAAGCAGGGGAATCATGATACCTATATAGTCTTGCATCATTCAATGTGGATATTAGTACAGAAAATTGACTTGAAACATCTAGGAGAAATGTTAAGGTTTGTATTTTTTTCATTTTTCTTTTCTCAGTGCACTACTTTACCATCTTCTTCCCAAACTGCATACCATTAGCACTTCTGTATTCTAATCTCTCCCTTGCTGCTTAAAATTATCACTCCTTTATTTCAAATATAGCTTCTTATCCTCTCCTCTGCTAATTGGCTTTATTACCCTCGACCCCTTCTTGCCTCCACTGCAGGCAGCTTGACATTTTTTCATCAACTAATCCCCACTTTTCACACTCCTCTCCCCCTTCCCACCCCCATACATTTGCTTCCCTTTCCTCTTCTGGTGTATTCAGAGCTGCGGAGAGCTTTTCAGCAGATATTCAAACCCCTGGAGAAATTGAAAGAGATCGAAACGCAGCACAAGAGCTAGGGGTGTTTTCTTCTGGCTGCCAAAAGCATAAGGTAACATTCAGAATGAGGTCACCGTACCATGATCTCATTTTGAATCGTATTTGCTGATGAGGTGTAGGAAGTCTGCAGGGAGAGCATATTGTTTTCCTAGTTAGTAGTACATCAACAGACTGTGAAAATACTTAGGCATTTACTTTCATTTCCCAATTTAAATATGCATATGTCAATAGTTTAAAAAATTATGAGAGCATAATAAAGCAGTGGCTTAAGCTACACATGGAGTTGGGTGCAGGTAACATACAGAGTTGCCAAAACAAAATGAAATATCTGAGAACGCTGTTTTGAAGGATAACTGCAAATGTCTGGAGTGGATACTAATGATTTTGGTGCTATGGAAAACAAGACAGAGAGAGTATGGCATGAGCTCTTCTTCTGAGTCTACTTCAGAGACTTCCCTGCATAAGGTGTTGCCAATAGGCTATTTAGGAATAATGCAGCATTCTAGTATTCATTCTGATTTCTTTTTGTCACCTCTTAACAAATCAGTATATATTCTTTCCAATGAAAACCCATTTCATACCCCAAAGAACATGCAAAGTGTTAAAGTCAGGAAAACAAGATGCATGGGAAGGCTGTATTTGGTATCAATTAGAACTTTTATCTTTGAGAATGCCTCCATTAATGCATCATCATCATAGTATTTTGGTACAGGCACAACAGGGGTGGTATTTTGGCAGGGCTTTGCAGTGATTTGACTGAGAAGTTAAATAGCTGCTGTATTAGCTTTGTAACTGGTACAGAAGCATGAGGCAGATTGGGAAATAAAAGGTGCATAGGAGCAACCAAAGAAATAGCAGAATGTGATGAACTTCACTGATAAATTGACTAGTGAGTGAGAAGAATTAAAACTCAGAGAGACCCGGAACCCAACTGTCAGGAGAGAAAACATTCTTCTGAGCTCTGGAGGAAAAGCAGTATTTGCAATGTCCCTATCAGAGCATCCGAGTGATCCTCAGCTGCTGTGTGTGTAGAATTAAGCCCTGACAGAGGCAAAGGACTCAATAGTACAAATATTTGCTCCCATGATTAAATATTCTCATCCTAAACACGGGGGAAGCAGCAAAGTTAGGGTTAACTTTGTGGTTGCAAAACCATTTTTACAAATCTTGTGCCATTATTTTCAGAATGAATAGATAATCTCTATTGTCTGCATGGGTTATATATGTGCACCACATGTTGGAATGTGCATGTCACCAACTTAATTTAAAAAGCTAATCAGTAATTTTTATTTCTATTTTATTGTGTTAGAATTACTTCCTACGTATGCATTTTAAACTGTCTTTCTGTGCTGTACATTATCTTTCAATCTCAAAAGATGATTTTGCTTGTGATTATGAGCCAGTATTGTTACTGTAGAGAAAACTGTTCTGTATAGCAATGCAGGCTGCAAAAAATGGCCCAACAAAACTATTTTCTGTCTGAAATCAATAACAAAAGAAGTTTGTTTCATACAAAAAACCATCTAAAGCTTTCATGACAGTCTAAAAAATGTAAAAATGCCTGCAGAGGATATGAGTTTATTGAATTTTCTTACTTTGCTGTTTCATAGACTCTATCCTAACCAGATGATATAATCTGATTGTATCAACCTAGAAGTATATAGGATTTTATTTTAATGTTAAAAAGATCAGTATCTTTGGAACTTAAATTCTTTCTGTCTTCTACACTGCACTAGAATTTCAGCTTTGAAGTATTACCAGGTAACATCAATAAAAAGAAGTTGAATTTTATACACTAAAATTTACTTATTCATTTCCTATATATAAAGTTAAATTCTTTGGATGAACACTCCCTAGGTATATGGCAAAGTAATATATACTTTATTGAATGATGAGTGAAATTTATATGAATACTGCTGATACAGCCATAAGATTTCTTCCAAAGTATTTTTGCTGCATAACTGTTATTGAATATTACATCTTTTTATCACCTTAGATGATATTCAGACATTTTAGCCCTTTAATTCAGTACTGAAAATATTTCACTCTTCCTAAAGATGTGTTCTGCTTTCTTCTATGCTGAACTACTTTTGGTCTGGGTTTAGAGATAGATCTTCAAATCTAGTGACAGAAGTGACCATTTGCTGAGCCTTTCCAGGGTCTTCAATTAGTCTGCAGCATGGATTCCATCTGAAAGAATTTTTGAGATTTTTATGATCCTTCTTGAAATCTGGATCACATTAGACATAAAGGCTTAGGCATTTTCAGCACCATGGAAGAAGTTTGCAATCATTTTCTGTAATACAAACGGGCTTATTTAGCACTCCTGTTATGGAAAAGACTCTACAATAATAATGCTACTATTATAATACCATTTCTGTTATAATAGCACTTCTGTTATAAAACACCATTATTATAGAAATGCTATTATAAGACAAGCTCTGTTATTTAGAATTGCCTCTGCAATAAAAGTACTAAAAAGTCTGCTTGTATTACAGAAAATTATTGCAAATTTTTCTTGCCTGGCAGTGAAATTTTTCATTCTGAATCTTGTCTGTCGCTGTTGGAAAATCATTCTCATATGTACTCTGAAGTCCCTGTGAGTTACTCAATATTGTGTATTTAAAAGATGGAATTACCGAATAGGCAAATGGAAAAAAGGCCAATCTTCATCTGTCTGATTTCCCATGTTCCTAATTTGTCATTCACGTTTTGTCGCGTACCATAGCTCTTATTTAGAACGTAGATGCAGGCCTGTAGGGCATTTCTTACCATTGTATATAAGGTAGGGGAGGGAGAGGAAACTAAAGATGTGAGAAAGGAAACAACAATCCTCCTCCTTTTTCTCTTCTCTTCTCTTCTCTTCTCTTCTCTTCTCTTCTCTTCTCTTCTCTTCTCTTCTCTTCTCTTCTCTTCTCTTCTCTTCTCTTCTCTTCTCTTCTCTTCTCTTCTCTTCTCTTCTCTTCTCTTCTCTTCTCTTCTCTTCTCTTCTCTTCTCTTCTCTTCTCTTCTCTTCTCTTCTCTTCTCTTCTCTTCTCTTCTCTTCTCTTATTTTGTGTCTTTCCCATTTAAAACTTCACTTTGTCTTCACTATTTTTTTTTAATAGCAGCGTGAATGGCCTCAGACTAGAATTTTATTTTTTAAATATGTTTTTAAATCAATTTTACTGTTATTTAGTGGGAGAAAAAAGAGCTAGTGAGTTTTGATGCTCTTTTGCACTTCTCTATGTTGATAAAGGCTTTGTTTTTACACTGCTAACTACATCATTTAGTCCATAGAGTCAATTAGTGCCTTTGGGTACCATATTTTCTTGAAAATAGCATACACTTTTGGCTTATTTGTATCACCTAATGCTTAAGTGCTTGTATTCTCTTTTGTGTGTTATTTTTCAGTTGATACTTACCAGTACTTATACTGGGTAACATCTGCTGTTTTGGTTCTTCACTGCAATAGCTCCCTTAGGACTTTCGATACAAAAAGTCATTTTATTGTTAACAGCTAGAATACGACAAAGGCAATCTTGTAGTACCAGTGGAATGGTACTTATTCTACTACTTTGGAAGAGCCAAGCAACACATTTTTCACAATTAGTACTTTGCTCAAAAAATAGATTATTTTCGTATGAGTGAAATGATTTTTGTAAGGCAGAATGAGCACAGTAGCTTCAATTAAAAAACAAAACAAAACAAAACAAAACTGTAAACATGTAAAAAAGAAATCAGACATTTATTTTTGAAAAATTTAATATGAAAATGTCAAGAATGTAATAGCAATAATGCCACTTCTAACACTAAGCAAATAAAGCATTTGTATGTTCTGTTTCAAGTGGACATTCTTCATTTCCAGTGAAGTGAAGCTTAAAGGCACTAAATAACCCCAAAGCAGGATATATATATATTATCTGAACAAAGTTTGAATATTTCAGGTTTTTTCTTGTGCTGAGGAAAAAAAAAGAGATTGGTCAAAACGAGATTATTTATTTATCAATTCTAAAAAGAAAAATGTAATCTTTTTTCAGTGACTATGTGTAATGAAGCCTCTTTAGTTCTCAACTGTGCAGATGAGCTGTGTTTTTTGCTTTCATCCTTGATTCCCATTCTAAGTTATCTTGAATGCTGGATGTGTTTTATAGAATTGTATGAATATAATTTCATACATGTCCAGTTTACCCTTTAGCTACACTAATTTAGCTGCTGAGCATACACAGTATAATTACATAATAAGGAGGCCATAATAATATCCATACATAAGTATCAGAGAATCTTTACGACAGAAAGAAATTCATATATATGAACATATGGATAGAATTGACTTCAGGTATCATTCTTTGGATTATAGCATTACTTTGATGACCTGGAGAGAAGGATTAAGCTGTGTGAGCTTTTGTGTTTGTGTTTGGGTTTCTTTTCGGTACTGATGCTTGGATCACTCAGCTGTCTCTTGGGCATGCAGGTAGCCACTTTCCATAGCATTCATAATTCACTACTTGCTACAATCCCCAACAGCATCCAGTATATAGACAGAATTAACTTCATGTTCACATATTTGTAGAGAGAAATAAAGTAGCATGAGGCTTAACTTCTATTTCTGGATTGCCAAAAATTTAGGCATATTTGTGCAGAAGACTGCAATCCTTCAGGTACATTTCATTGAGAGAGATTTCTTTTCAGCTTCATTCGAAAAGTGCCAAGTTCAACTGGTCAGTCATTATGCTTTCTGAAGGTTTAACTTCTTTTTTATGATAACCTTCGCAGTCAGAGGCATGACCTATTTCCAAGTCACATGTTCCATGCATGTATTCTCACTCCTCTTTAAGCAAAAAGGCAGGTATTTCTGATCTAAACGTCATGAAAATTCAGTACTACAGATTCAAATTCTCTGCAGAGTTAGATCTCATAGGTATGTTCAGAGCATAAACATGAAGAGGGAGCAATCATTGATTGTTTCAACTTAAAAGAATTATAGTAGCAGCACTGCTATCTATCTTTTTCGTAACAGCCTACTGACTTAGACTTGTACACATGAACTGAATATTTGTTCTTCTTCCCTTTTCTGCAGCTAGATTCCAAACTGAAACACTTTGCCTCACAGAAGATTGTACTTAATAGGCTGCTTGGTATGTTGTTTGTCATCAGTGTTCTCTTATATTGCAGCATTTTAAGCTTAGGCACAAGAGTTCACCAACTGCCTCTGGATTGTGGTTGCCCATTCCCTGCTCCATTTGGTCTTGCTGTTCTGTAAACCAAAGCTTAAGATGATTTCTTTCTTAGCCCACCTTTCTTTATGGCTTCTGATACCCAGGTCTGTTGTCCAGCAAGGTGGTTTGAAGTGAGAAGAAATATGAAGGATTAAAAAATGTGCGTGTGGCATGCCTAAATTAAGACTTCCCATAAGACAAGCATAAGTGCAAGTGATGACAGAATTGGAGCAGCTGCCCAGATTCAGCCTCTCTGACCATGTTAAAACAAATTTTACCTCAGTGCTTTACCCTAACATGTAGCTTAAAAGTGGAGCAATAATGGACCTTGGAACAGGTATGCGAGATAAAGGAGCAAAATCAAGCAAGACTAAGCAGGTATTCACAATATCGTTTCTATCATTCTGTTTGATCCACAGCATTACAGATAGATAGCAGCAGCCTCTTATCTACTGATGTGTGCAAGAGACAATGCATTGTCATTTGCTGTGAGTGGGGTATGGCTGCATTTCTTTAAGAAACATAGGAAAGGGCCTGTACTGACTTGCTTACTTTTTCCACAACAAGGTAAATTTTGGCTAGATGTGGTTAACTCTTTCAAGAAACTGTAAACGTTGATTTTGTTGAGATGACAGAAACTGAAGGGGATAGGTAGATATATTGAGGCCTAAATTAAATATGCTCTTTCCTTTGAATCAAGAATATTTACAGTCGCTTTTTAAAGCTTACTGTGTTTGTAAATACATACTTCACTGCATTTTTTTTTCAGGTTCTCCCTAGTAAAGTGTGGTCCAGTGCTAGGCACTGTCAGATGTCTGGCAAAAATACATTTGCATGATCATATGTTTAACTGCAGTACATTCTAATAATACTATCTCAGAAAAATTTAAATAATAGTCTAGAATGAATATATACATGCTTCCAGTCAGTTTAAATAAATTGAGTACTACTTTACTCCAGAGGACAATTTATTCTGTTCCACCACACAGGTCTCTCTTGACTGACATAGCTTGTGTTTTTGCACAAGTGATAAAGCTTCGATGAATTCTCCAAAGGCACCATTCAGGAACAATATCAAACATCTCTAGCTGCCTCTTAGGTTTTTTTAGTTCTTTGTCTTTTTTTTCCTTTTTCTTGTCTTTTAGTTAGTCTTTTTAAGATACTTTTAAAATTAACATTGTCAACTCACCATTCTGATAACTTTAATTCCCTTGTACAAATTCAAATTCTTGCCTTGATTTTGTTTTAAGACTTGAAATGTGCTGTTCCACCTAGTCTGCTCTGCTAACGATTGTCTTTTGGGGTTCTTGTTCTGTACTAAAAATTGTCTTTTGGGGTTCTTGTTCTGAACTGCTGCAGCTTACACTTTTTCTGCAATGGAGCAATGTTTGTAAGTCAGATTTATTGTAACTGTTGTATTTTCAGAGTGGTAGTTTCTTAGCTAATGTTTCCTCTCTTGTAGGTTGTTTACCATTGATACCGATCTTCTATTTTAAAAAAAGAAATGAATCTTTCTGTGCCATGGACTTAACCGAAAATTTTTTTGACAATGGCTGAACTATGTAATACATCAATCTACAATTTTGACCACACTGCTTTGTGAGAATTTTGTCAGTTCATTCCTTTGGATCATTTGTAACCAATTTACTTTGTTTGCATTTGTTACTGTATTTATTCAAGTTCCCACTTTTACACTTTAGTGAGTTTAAATTTTGGTTCAAAACAAGGCCAGTCATGAATTTTCTAGCCACTTCTCATTAGTGTCATCATCATCATCATCATCATTATAATAGGCATTTTGCTATTGCATATATTTAAGTTTGCTGAAGATTACTTACCACCAATTCTTTTAGCTGATCTGGTTCCTTCTGCCTACATAGAGCTTTTTTGCCTGAATTATGAAGCTGCTGGGTTTTTAGCTAATATCTGTGTTTCAGAGCTTCTCAATACCCAAGAAATCTTCAGACTTTTCTGTGTCTGTCCTGATTCTTTGACCCTTTAATAATACCACAGTCTTGATGAAGATGAGACTTCTGCCAGTTTTCCTTCAGCAGTTTACTATCTACCTTCACATCTTTTTTTTTTTTTTTTTTTTTTTTTTTTGTATACGTCTTTAATTGAATTCAGCTACTTTTTTTTTTCTTCTAATGTTAAATAACACTATATTTGACATTCTACTGTCTCAGTGCTCTAATGCTCAGCTTAAAGTTAATAAATGTCCCATTTACTTTCGGAGTGACAGTCTATTTATCTTCTGGTGCAGTGATGGGCAATACAACTCTGAAAAATTCATCCTTGGAAATCATGTTGTATTTAGCCTCCCTGCCTGTGTTGTGCATTGTTGACTGCGGCCTGCAAGCTTTAATGCAGTGATATGAACCATCACATGTCTTTCATCTTATTTTGTCTGGCAGATATTGTGCTATTTTTCATAGTCTATACAAGTCTGTGGTCTCTTCCAAAGTGGCTTTGATTTTGTGCTGTTGAGCCTTAGGCATCTTTTCTGCATTATAAAGTATCATTTTTACTTATACTTTAAGGTTCTGAACAATTCCATAAAAATTATTCTTAATAAAGTGATCCCTGCTGTTTTGCAATTCTGCTTACAGTACTGGCTTAATTCTGATCTTATATATATTGCTACATGTATCCTAGGAAATTGAACGTGGCTGGGTCTTGGGCCAGAAAGCTGCTCTCTGATCATTACTGCTGTTTAATCATGAGCATGGTCTCTGTCAAAATTTTGCTTCAACTGTAGAAGGGTCAAGGTCTCTTGCAGAGAGAGACTTTAGGTTGACTGTAGTATGAGTCAAAGTCTGTTCTCGATAGGTAATCTGGATGTGGCCAGTCTGAGTTTGGAGATAAGTCAGAGGATCCATATGGATGCAAATCACATCGTGCCAGTTGACTATAGGGCTGGAAAATCATTCCTGGTCCACTGAAATTCCTGGCATGAAAAAATAGTCTTTGAGTTTCTCCTTCCATCTTTCCCTCGCTAGATATTAGTAGCAGTCTAAGCTTAGTCAGAAAACATGATCAGCCAAGATTGACAACATGTGGATAAACTGCAGACCCTTTGCATTTTCTTTAGCTATCCTCCCATTTAATACATCTTCCTCAGAAAAGAAGGTAGTGCTTAAGTCTTTGCAATGTAGTTTCATAGTTACCCTCTTTTATCTGAGCCAGCTGAACATTACCAAGCACAGGAAACGTATTAAAATCTGCTGTTAGTAATTGGGGTTATTTTCTGATAGTCTTCTTTGATATGGGTGATTGACATTGATTGTAAATGCAGAGTGAAACAATTTGATTCTCTTTCTCTATTGTTTCGATTCAGTGACCTGTCAAAACATGGACCTTCATAGCACGCTTTTAACTTAGTAATAAGTATTGTGTTCTTTAGAACTATTTCAAATTGTGTATGAGAGAAGTTCAGTTCTCCATTTATTTGTTCTTCCGCTAATATTTAATCTTTTTTTTTTTGCAGTTTTTGTTTACAATAGGGTGCTTAACAAGGGTCTGCAAGTACTACATATTGTGGTATTCCATTATTACTTACAAGTTATTAGTTTGCACAACATAGCAATCTTTCTCAAGATTTTGCTGTTCATAAAGCTGAACCATTAAAAAGTACAGTTCCAAAATTATTCTATCTGAAATGTTGTTACTGTAAGGTTTTGTGTCTCAGTATTTGTATGTAATGAGGAGTGTACTGTCCTATTTCACTTTGGGAAAGGTTGGAAATAACATAGAAGCTTGCTACATCACTTCACCTAAACTAAACTACTACTAAACCTAACTAAAACTACAAAGAGTTTTAAACCCTTACCAAAAAAAAAAACAAAAATAGATTTAGCAAAGCTATTTGTTACACAAGTTCTCTTTCAGCAGCGCCCTTCTGCCATCAATATGAATGCTCCTAAGTTAGGAGTGTAGTGTTCCCAGGTTCATTCTATTGTGAATACAAAGAGATTTCTGAAGGGAGTAATTTTAAGTATGCTGGCTAACCATGCCATTTTGCTTCACCATCCATAACTATATTGAGTAATGTTCAGCCCTAGCAGAGCTTGCTATCTGTAGGAATGAAAGACTTCATCAAATCCAGCCTTCCCAAGCATATGTAATTATAAGTGGTGAAGGAAGTGCAAGCAGAAAGATTCTACAGACTCATCTATTTTCTTGGCATTGCTTTGGGACTGAACTTAGTTTTACACAGTTAGATATCAAGATCTCATAGCCGTTGATATGCTGGATAAACACTTTTGAGTTCCTCATAGGTTTCGTTATATATTGATTTTATTTTCTAGAATGTGAAAATGTATTCTTTGCAACACATTTTCTTCAGTAATAAAATAGAAATAAATAAACTATTTGCTCATCTTATTGTGAGTCATACTACAGAAAAGACCAGGTATAGTAAAAGACTAGAGGCTAGTATAAATGTTCATTTTGTCCATGAGTTTCTTAAAACTCTCCTGAAGGTTTATGTTGTATCAGCCATTTCATGACCTGCTTACCTGTTTTGAATCACCTATATAAGGTAGGTCTTGTCAAACAAACAAAAACAACATCAGCAGCAAAACCTTTTAATTGTTGGAGACCTCGAGAAACATTAAAATGTAATTGTTATTGATGCATGAACTAAAATGTGCGACCATAATTTCAATTCCCTGGAGAGGGATGGTCATTTTACTGAAGTATGGAAGATATGAGTGATTCGTCACTCTTTGCCATCATGTATGTACTGTTATATAAGCAAATAAAGTGGTATTACTATCTGGGGAGCAAAAGTTAGGACATACAGTTTCTAAGAGTGTGATATATAACTATTGTTATATGATTTATGTGTAATTGTAAATATTTTATTGCTGTTCATTTCTTCTTAACTACAAATGATACATTGTGAAGTAACAATTGAAGTAAGAAAACTCATTTAGCCAACTTTGTTCAATAAATTTTCTTTCTGTTTTCTTTCATGGACAGTTGATTTTCCAGTGGCATAAATGGATGTTTGAACTTTTATTGATAGCTAGATTATTGTACGTGTTGTGATCCTGTTATTTTTGCCAATGTTTCAGCAAGATCTGGTGGTATGGTAAAAACTGATCAAGGGAGAGTTTCCTGTCTTCTGAATTTTGATAAGCTTTTGTAACACCATGGGGCATCTCTGGAATGAGCTCTGCAGGGAGTTATGCAAAGTTTTTCATTTTACTCCTGCTGCTCTACCATAGTCTGAAGTCATGTCATAGCAAATATATTTGTGCTATGTTTTTTGATTTGAAACAGTGCTCATATTTAGAGATGTTTACAGAGATGGTTTGATAAACTATGGATAGCCCTGAGCCCTTTTCTCCCCCAATGAACACATCACATAATCTTTATGCAGTTTGAACTAGCATTATGAAGAAACTCTTAGGGAAAAACAATTATGCTGACATATCTGAGTTCTCTTCCTTGGCATTTTATATGAACATACCAGTCTTCCTAAGCTGTATGTGACTTCAGAGACCACTGCAGCTCATTCATTATGGTTACTTGGGTTGAAAATGATTCTAGATGATGCATCCGAAAATTGCCTAATGTTTGGGAGGTTATGATAGCTCTTCCACTTTATTTAAACATTTTTTAGCTTCCTCTCTACTGGGAAATCTTGAAAATTATTTAATATTATTTAAAGATTTTTAAAGGAGGTGTCCAGACCAGTACTGATTCTGGACTTATTTATTTTGTTTACTCAAATCTCATATAAATAAAATAATTTTAGATGTGAATGAGACAGTAAACAGAAGACTGTGAGTACATCAGACAGTCTTCAAATCCTAACATATTATGTTTTCATGATGAGATCTTATTATAGTATAAATTCAGATGTACTTATTGTCAGGAAGATTCACACATAAAACATACTCTGAAGTCATTATGCACTGCCTCCTGTTTTTACACCATCAAAATTCACTAATTTTAGTGGAATTACACCTGATTTATGTTGATGTAATTGAAAGTGGAGTAAGTGTCACAGACTCTTAGTGGTAAAAAACCATGAGGCATTAAATTGCATGCAGTAATCAGAAGAATAGATGAAAATGTTTTTAACAACACTGAGCATACTTAAGGTCTATAGCCTTTTCATGGGGTTATTCAAAAAAGCCACTAAAGGACAACGTCTGCCCTTTAACTCTGCTTGATTGCAGAGGACTTGTATATAAAACAACTTTTAGAACTCTGAAGGAAGTCAACCAAGGTGATAGATGAAGTAGGGACACACCACCTACCCTGGTCTGCAGTTTTACAGGCTGAGCAAAGCTGAAGGTTCTTAGGCCAGCACAGTTTCTTTGCCTGGTCCCCATGCGTGAAGGACCATTTGTGTCATCCTTCACTTTGGAATAGGGCTCACTGGGAGATAGTATGGCTCTGGTGGTTCCTTCAGGGAAAGAGCCAAGGAGCAGCAAGGTTTCTATACCTGGCTGAGGGTATTAACTGTAAAATTTGAAAGGTTTTTTAATACTGCAATGACATAATTTATTATGTATTCATGCGGTGCTACTTTGTTGTGCTTTATTTGTCATAGATTTTAGCACTTCATGACATATAAGAGTATTCTTGATATCTTTTATGACATAAAGTGTATGATTTATTAAAATTATGAGGACAGTGGTTAGAGGTACAGAGATTCAAGAACTTGAAATTCTAATCCTGTCTGTGTTGCAGACTCAGTGTATGACCTTGAACAAGTTATCCTCTGCATGCCTTTTCTTTCTGACAACAGCATACCAATTGTAGCAAAAATATCATACTTCATACTGTTGTACAATTTTTTTTTTCCCCTGAGGAAGTTGAGAATAGTCCTAATAATAACAACAATTAGTTATCAAACTAGAAAATGAATTCTACCTTCAGACTTCCAAGGAAGTTCATATGAATTCAAGATACTCAGAAATGCCTTTATTGAACTGCATTCATTGTCACTAATTTACTTTGGACAAAGAATTGTACTTCTGTTTCCATTTCTTGAAGTCATCAGAGAGAAATTAACCATTAGCTAGCATAGAAAATACTTTACTGGAAACACTGAGATACTGTAAGGTGTTCCCAATAATAGACTATTTTAAGGAGAAGAAAGCTTTTCCTTCTCTAGATTCTTCTTTAAATACTAGCTGTGTTGGGAGGTACAATGCTGTGAGGGGGATTCTAGCATGAAAAAGTAATTGGAACACTGGTTTATAATTAATACATTGTCAATACAACTTCATGATGCAGATTAAGTCAACATGTTTTCTTAAATATCCTTTGGATATTACAAAATTAATTTGTAATATTTGTCACTTTACTTTCAGTTCTGCGTTCGACACTTTCTTCTTAGTGATTTTATCTTAACATTTCTAATGCACTGCAACTATTTCAGGTTTTTTTCCATAGTTTGACAATATTCTAACTGATCTGTCTGCAGCTGCAAAAAGGAAGCATTTGGCAGGGGAAGAGAGATTGTTTTAAAACAGTTGGATGAAATGCTCCTATGGTGCTGGAGTTTTACTCTGCCATAATCAATGAATAATTATTCCTTTCTGATGTCAATGGGATCTGATGAGAGTAGGGTGGGTGTAATTCATTGTCCCTTTCGAGGTTGCCAACAAACTATGGGAATAATAAGCTCAGTTTAATTGCTTAACATTTGAGAGGTGTCTCTAAGAACATATTCAGGGCCTTTTGCAGACAGAGGAATAACAAACCAAGCATGTGGTCTAATTAACACTGGAAAGTGCATTGTGGCTGAAATTTGCAGAGAGACTAGTTTTGCTGTTTTTAAAAACAGTATTGTAAATATATTCATCTAGCTTTTGAAGATCAGCATCTCAAAATAGAACTTCAGAAGTCTCTGAGATGGAAGATAAATGACCCTACTTTGAATTTGGTTTGTGTATGGTATATTTTTCTAGTCCTAAAGATAACTGTATTGGGCATGAATTGAAAGACTTGTGATGATTTTCACAAATTAAGGAAAAATTTGCTCATTTTGCCCAAGGTGAAAAAAATAAAGTAAATTCTTCTCTCAATAACCGGTGGAAACACAGGGCGGTATTCCCTCCTTTATCTATTTTTTTAATCTATCTGCAGTGTTCTGCAGGCTGTGTTTCGCATATCAAAATATGTGTCAAAAAGTATTTTTACCTGAGTTAGATGGTTTTCATTCATTCATGAAAATAAAAGTTAGACACCAAGGAACACATCTGTATGATAAAGATTTCATTTGTCAAATTTAAATTCAGGCTGCAGAGTGAATTTATCTAAGACAAAAACAGAAACAAAAACAAAAAACAAAACAAAACAAAAACAAAACAGAACTAAATGTGCAATAAATTCAGGGCCAGATCCAAAAAAGCAGCTACTGGAAATTTGGATACTCAAGTCTAAAACATTGACAGCATTGTTGTCTAACAGTACAATTAAGTAGGAAGATGTAGGTTTCTCACTAATGTATAATTCCCTGTGTGCACAGAATTGCACACGTAGGTTTTTTAGGACCATAGCAGTCTTGATCTGAACAGGTGGGAAGATACACCAGGTGCAAGCCAGATGACATCCAGAAACAGATTGTTTTTAATGTATAATTCCAAGAAATTCAGTTGGCAGTGCCAGCGTGGGCCTCATATATGGTAACTGCAGAAGATTCATATCAAAATGTGGATGTTGACTTAATATTGTGGTCAGATGATTAACTCTTTCATAGAATGTCTATATTTAAATATTTTTTTCTTTTTTATCTTAAAACTTGTGTACAATTCTCTTGTAGCTGAGAGGGCTCAAATGTATGTTGTTCAAAACCTGTCTGATGCTGTCAGATGCGAGGCTGTTCTGCTTGGAAGTGATGCTCCCCAGTCTTAGGGTTAAAATTGTCACTATTTGAAAAGGAAATTGAAATTAATTCTTTTCAAAGGGACACACCACAAATCTGACCAGAGGGGACACAGCCAGAAAATTCAAGGCTGTGGTACACCACCATAGGCAGAGGTACTTCTTCAGTACCTAAGATTAGGGCTTGGGGATATATATATATTTTTCAATTGGAAAGTAATGCCTGTCATTTATTTGCATGGAAGCTACCACGGAGTAGTGCAGTACAGTACACAGTACAAAGAGCACAATAACACTATTTAATAGAGCAGGTTCTCAGCAAAGTAATATTTCTCGCATAGCAACACATTTTCACCAGCAATGAACAAGAAGCTGCATGCCACTCATAAAAAGTCCACATGGCTATCTGGAATGTGGCTTGTTCTTCACACTGCTGTCACCACTGCTGAAACGTGCCACTGACCATCTCACTGTGTTCACATCCACTGGTTGGTCTCCAGAAATATTCAGCAAACATCAGTGAATGCAATGGAATTCAGTTCCACACCTTTTCTTCATACACATTTCCATGTCACACTGCTCCTCTGCTGTCATCTGTCACATGGCAACAAAGCATAACTGGAATCCCGATAGAAGGTTCAACCTCTACTGCTACATACCAATATCTGCCTCCAGTGTTGCGGGCCAACATAATAAAATAGGAGGCATTACTTTCGGAGCAGCCCTTGTAGATAGGAGATGAGCCTCTTGTAGGCAATTGCTTGTCAAGTATAATAATTTTAGGTGACTTCCAACATCAGTGGTTCCTTCTCAAGTTGCTCATTTCCCCTTTTAAGGAACCTGAAAAGAGATTTTTATTTTCAGCCACAAAAGGAGAGGCCTAACAATTATCTCGGCAGCTAGTTGAGCAACTGAAATTTATTCCTTCTCCTGATCATGGTTGTTGATGGATAGTATGAAATGTAAAAATACTAGATGGTCAGATCATTTTTGAGGACTTTTTTTCTTGGATAGTCATGGTATGTTGATGGAGTAAAACAGAGACCTCTAGATCTGAATCTTGACCTCAATTTGTTTGAAGGCTGATCTTTAAATTAGTGTGATCAGTGAAGAAAACAGGAGTGTTTAATCACCTCATGTGACATTCATAACTTGCTGGTGCTTATAGGTCACACAAATCCCCAGAAAGTAGTATAGTAGAATGTATCTGTACTATTTATCCATGAATTATTTAATATGTGATGTCAATTCTGAAAGCATTTTATTTACTGGATGGAACATATTTGGTTATTTTAGAGCACTTTATGTGCACTGCATTTCTTTGCATTGTGGCTACTTTTTCCTATCGTTGGCTCTAATAATTACATGTGTCTCTTCTGATGTTGTTACCTATCTGCAAGGGAAGGGGTGAGAGACAGTTGTCACTCACTTGTGGACATGACATGAGCAAATGCAGTAAGATCTTGCAGAAAGATTTATTAGGCATAGATATTGCATTGCTTGCCAGCTTTACAATTGGCTCTTGTAGTTAAAATGCCCTTTTCTGTTCCCTTCTGTAGAAGGGAATGAGAAGCAGTAATTTGCAAAGAAATATTTAATAACAGGGGAAATGCAAGATCAGAAGCATCTTCAACAAATAGGAGGTGGTTTTCCTTTTTCACTTTAAAATAATTTTCCAAAGAGATTACCTTCATTAGGAAGGAGTCACCATGCATCAGGATATATTGGCTGAGAAATTAAGAGATGGAGAAAATGACAACTGCAGACTGCAAGTCACTTGAAAGCGGTGTTAACTCCCCTCTCTCCTGCACAAACCTTGCCTCCTGTTACTAATACAGCGTAACCTGGGATGCTATAGCTTGTGGAAAATGGCCATCTGATAGAAGGCAGGAATTCAGTGCCACAGATCTGAAGGTATTCAGGATGCAAAAAATCTCTTGTGAAACGCCAGTGAAGACTACTACAGTGTTGTCAGAAATACTATAGGATCTTAAAAGATAGAAGCCACTGCTAGGGTCCATAGGAAAGGAGACCTGACTGGCTTGGGGTGAGCATCTGAGACGAGCAGTCACAGTGCATCAAACCATTCACAAGATCAGAATTTTGTTGTAAGAGGGCTAAACGGCTGCTTGATATTGAGTCACAACGCAGAACACGCTTCCACACAGCTGCCTGCAGACACTAGGTTACGCAGAACACCATTTGAAAGTGTTGTTGTTTGATAAATACAGCAAACTTGCATGATCTGTGAGGAAAGTTTATATAGTTTTAAGCAGTAATTCAAGGATACAGTACCTCCCTCTGCTGTTTCAGACTTGCCAAAATGGCTATTGCTGATGACAGCTTGACATGATGTTTGTTATTTTAAGTGTCAGATGAGAGTGGCTGATGCCACGGTACTGCAGTGCTCACATTTGTTGGAAAATCAGATGGTGATTTAAAAAAAAAAAAAAAAAAAAAAAAAAAAGAGGCCAGAAAATCCCCAGCAGCCCAACTGCTCTGGCTGCCTGTTTTGTTGTTGTTGTTGTTGCTGATTTTTGTTGTCTTGTTTGTTTGTTTGTTTGTTTGTTTTTCTGTGCTGGGTGTGTATTTTGAGTGAGCGGTAGTGAACATGCCTGAGGTGTTAAGAGAATGATGCGATTTCTGTAGGTATGAATACTCTTAAATAAAACAGGAACACCTTCCTGTCATTTGTTGTCTTCCAGAAAGATTTTTTTAAAGGAAACGGAAGCTAATTAGCCCGGAAGTTTAACCTCTTTTAGCTTAGCTTCTTTTATGAGAGGTTTTTAACCTTTTAAATAAATCATTTTCTTTCTTTTCTCTCTTCTCTTTTGAATCAGTTACTAGCATTTCTCTTGCTGGGTCCAAGGAGCAGGCTGCTTAAATTCAAGAATGATTTTGAGGGGATAAAGTGTACAAGATTTTGAATTCTTGCCATAAGTCCCTGGCAGACAGCCAGGAAACCTCAGAGGAATAGGGCTAATGAAGGGTAAAGGAGATCTGGAGACTGTGGCTGGTAATGCAGTATGCACTTAATTGGGAGCAGGTATCGGTGCAAACTTCTCCATTTTAATTGGAAAGAGAAGGGGGGTGTTAAGGAAGATGGAGAAAAATAAGAATGCATAAAGTTTTCAAGCTAAGGAGCCAAAGGCAGGCCTGGATATGGCAGAGAAAGAACTCAATTTAGGGCAATTTGCTCTGCAAGCTGGGCTGCAATCTCCCCTGGGGATAGGGATGAGGAAGAAAATGAAACCAAAAGAGAACTTGATAAAATCACCTAGCACAGACAATCTCAGTAGAATAGGTTTTACTGAGTTAAATCTGCCCCAATCAATGTGATTCTTTTCATATAAGTTACAAATAAAAAGCCACAAGATTACAATAAAAATTGAGGATGTACTGCTGCTGATGTAGCACATGGGAGTCTTAAGGACTTGTTGTGGAATACAGTCTTTCTGCAACCATCATGTTTGGTTTTTTCTTTTCACCTTGCTCTGGGAAAAAAAAAAACTCATCCCTGCCTATCTTTAAACTATGGCTAATGGTAATGTGTGAACCTGATAGAACTTAATTTTCAAAGCACTGCAAGGCTGAGCATGCTTGAGTCCTGAGATGTGCTAAACCTGAGCTCAATCTTGATTTCTTTCTTGTTGAAAGAACTAAGGCTTTTTCAGATTTTTTTTTTTTTTTTTCCTCTACATGTGACAGAAGTGGGGGAAAAAATAAAAAAGGAAAGACCTCTTTCCTCCCATTCCTACAGGTGGGCATATATATATATAAGAGAGTAAGTGCCTGTCATGATGCATAGAAGAGATACTATGTTTTTGTTTGCAATAGCACATGCATGCTGCGTCTTTTTAAGTACTGATGCTGAAAGAGTTGATATTTCAAGTGCTGAGCAGTTGTTTGTTGTACATCTGAGGGCTGCCTGAGTGTGTTTGCCTTTTGTCTTCAGTAGTGGGTTATCCTAAGTGCTTTGTGTTTAAGGAGCTCCTTAGAACTGATATTGGCATGAGCTGTGAGTGTCCTGGGTGGGCAGCTGCTCTTTTGTCTGCTGTCATGCAGCTGAGAAAGATGAAGTGGTTTCCAGAGTCATTAGGTAGGGTGGGATAGTTTGTACCAGTGGAGCACAAGACAGACAGCGTTAGATATATGGCTCTCAGTGTCTGGCAGAAAGAGCAAGAATAGGGTAGGAAAAAATTAAAAATGTGGGGCAGTGATGATGTGATGATTTGCAGTTGCAAAGGATCAGTTGAGATCTGTACCTACAATTAAGTGTCTTTCCTTGTTGTGCTGATGCAGGACTAATTTATCCTGATTTTTCCTGAACCATTCTTGTTAATTTTCTCCAGTGGGCAATGGAAAAGTAAAAACAGAGAGAAATGCAATGTGCACAGGCTGGAAAATGTTTTTTTGTTTGTTTGTTTTTTTTAGCTTTGTTTCTGAAAGATGTTTTCCATTAGCCCACTACTAAATCACCTGCCTACCCAGGAGGACTAGGAGCCTTAAATATTGGAGATTCCTGCAAATGTTGTGGAAATAGCCAAATAGAGAAGATGGGGCTGTTAAAGGCATACTGATCACTGCTCACCAGGTGTAGCTCACCAGGCTTTGTTAGTGCAGTCTGTTATCATTAATGCAATCTCATGAAACTGTATAGACAGCATGCTTATCTGCGTTTGTCTACTGCTGACTTCCCTTGGCCATCTCATGCCAAGATGATTCTATATCTGCATGAACATAGCATGTGTTTGTGAGCTGTGGCTGAATGGGATAAGCAGATTTTGTCAGAACAATGAATTCAATTTCAAAATCTTTAAAAAAGAAATAAAACACTTTGTGGATCAAATACAGATGTGTTACTGTATTAAATGAAAGTTTAACAGATCAGAAGGAAACAACACATTTGTAGCCCTAATACATCAGGTCAATCTGTTAGGTCCACCCAAAAATACACAGAGAAGTTAAGCGTAGAGTTGTATGGTGGAGCATGTAAAACAGTATATTTTGACACAGTTAAAGAAAAGATAACATTCTACGCAAGTGTAAAGTTATTGTGGAAATGTGTGCTCAAATATGTACACATGTGTATATATATATTAATTTATATAATAAATTTAAACTGTATTGAGTGTAGGACTTCCACCTGCATAATACCATGACGTTCGCAGGGATATTTGAAAGAACCAATATTTCACATTTAGCTATAAAGGTGGACTATTTAAAGTTACAGTAGAAAGATGGAAAAGAAATCCTGTTTATGATGATAGAAGTAAAAGTAGAAGAGATTTTATTCCCTTCTAGACTGTATTACCTAAAAATTCATAATTAATCTGCGATAGTAAGCTAGATTCTGATTTTGTGTAAATGACTATCGCTCTGTCAGCGGTAGTTACATTGATATGATCTGACATGCTGTCTATTTTTCTTTTAATATAGCACTTAATAAAAAGACTGGGAGCAAAATTCTTTTCTTGGAGACTGCAAAGAAACTGTAGTCAAGTCTCATTTCACTGGTATAAGTGAAAGGAAAATCTGACCCCCGGCTTACTAAGTAGTAATTATGGAAAATAATTTTGACAGAAGCTAACGGATAGTCGTATAGCTGCATTGCCCGTCATATGTTGAAGCTTTTAAAACTAATTGGAATTTATTGAGAAGCAAATACAGAAATTCCATCCAAACCTTTCTGTTAGATTAACAGACTCTGTGGCTAACTAACTGAGAACTTCCCCTTCAGATATTCAAAAGAATAAAAATCTTTTGTATCTGCAAAGTACCTGTGTGACACCTTTCAGACCTATGAATCCAACAGTGACTTCCAAGATGAATTTGGTTTCTGTTCTGTTATGCAAAGAGACATTGGTGGTGGAAATAGTAATTTTAAAATATTTTTAAACTCAGATCTCTCTTTTTCTGCTTTTTTTTTTTTTTTTTTTTTTTTTTTGCTTGTTTTGCTTTACACATACAGAGCTTAGTTTAACAGCACAAAATATTGCCCATAATTATAGGAAGACCTTTCTCTGCTCTTTTCCTGTTGTAATGACATCTCTTTGAACTTCATCCAATTTGTTTCTCTATTTATTGACTGTTCTCTTTTTCCAAATGAGGGAATTTAAGGACTTCCTTATTTGTTTGGACAGTATGCAGTCTTTCTGATCTTTTAAGTCAATATCTGATTTAGCAGAAATTGTCTCCCACTGAGTTTAAGGTGCTTTATCAATCTGAATATCATTACCATTGCTGGTAGGTATTATACCTCTTTTGTCTTAGCACCACTACCAGCCAGAGCAGGATTTCTAGTAATATTTACGTGTCTGTATAAATTGTCTTTCTGTATAACTGTAGATAGGATTGCAGTGACAGTCAAATAATTAATTTTCCCATGAGTGGTTTTTTACATATATCTACTTATTGAATATGAACAAGCCTTTTACTTTTAGCAGTATCCATTTGGTGCACATATATCCATGACTTTTTAATGGACGAAATAAATTGTAAACGGGGGAACATATGGTAAATGCAGCTTGTATATGAACCACATCATACTCATTTTTGGTCTTGCCTTTATCCTTTAAAGCTGTTTTGGATCGCTTATGATAATGTTTTACCAATGTCTTTTTCTTTTTCTAAGAATTATTATTAATATTATTACTGT
Source organism: Tetrao urogallus (assembly GCF_951394365.1). Classification (NCBI taxonomy): domain Eukaryota; kingdom Metazoa; phylum Chordata; class Aves; order Galliformes; family Phasianidae; genus Tetrao; species Tetrao urogallus. Next base: position 71,224,003 of record NC_136814.1, on the reverse strand, counting down.
TTGCTTTTCTGTCCTTCTCATGGCTTCTTTGATGAATTTAATTCCTCCTCATAAACAGTAGAAAGTTGTGCTCTTATCAAATGGTCATGCTAGAAGTCTTTACTGTGTCAAAAAGAAGCTAATTTTGGAAAAAGCTTAAGGACCTAAGTCCTCTCAAGTGAAACAATACAGGTAAATCTGTTGTGTCTGCCTCAGATCTCAGTAGCGTTGATCATTTGACTCTTGCTCAGCTCTGCCTTTTCTTTTAGCCAAAAAGTGTGTCTTTATACTACAGCTGTGACTAGGGGAAGGGTTTGAGCTTCCGTGTACAACCTCATGAATGCGGTTCTTCATCTCACTTTTTGAACTTCCATCCTTAAGGGGAGTACAGATAAGGTCATGAAACCTACTTTTGAATTTCCTTCTGGTTGTGATACAGACTGATGAAAAGACAAAAAACAATGGAAAGAATGGGACCATTATCTCATGAAATTAGTTCCTGCTAATCTATAAAATACAACTTCATTGTTGGATGATCTTTTTCTATAATATTTGATACTTCATGTTAGGAGCTGCTTATGCGATGTGGAGCCCTAGACATTTCTTCTGAATTGTCACCAATTTTATCTGTCCTTTCTGGCATAGTTAGCTGTGGGAAGTTACTCTGACAGATTTGCCCACACTTTTATTATTTCTGTTAAAATGTCATTTTGCTTACTAGTTTGGTTCTCTCCTGGAGTCCTATTATGTAGTTTTCTTTTTTTTGTCTTGAAATTTATACCTTCAGCTCTTTATACCATTTACTAATTACTGGCAAATAAGATATCAGAGCTAGTAAGAAAGATTATTTTCCTTCGGTTGGTAACAAGATTTGGAGCACAGTCTGCTGTTCTCCATCCTTAGTATTACCGTAAAATCATAGAATGGCTTAGGTTGGAAAGGACATTAAAGATCATCTAGTTCCAATTCCCCTGCTGTGGGCAGGATTGCCAGCCATTAGATCAGGCTGCTCAGTCCCCCATGCAACCTGGCCTTGAATCCCTCCAGGGACGAAACATCCACATCTTCTCTGGGCAGTCTGTGCCAGTGCCTCACCACTCTGAGTAGAGAATTTTTTCTGATCTAAAAATCTAACCTAAATTTCCCCTCTTTTAGTTTAAAGCCATTCCCCCTTGTTCTCTCACTCCATGTAAGAATTTGGTCTCCCTCCTGCTTATAAGTTTCCTTCAAGTATTGGAAGGCTGCAATGAAGTCTTCCCAGAGCCTTCTCTTTACTGAGCTAAACAAGCCCAGCTACTTTAGCCTTTCTCTGTAGAAGTGCTCCAGCCTTCTGATAATGTTTGTGGTAATCTTGCATAATATTACAGTTCTTTGTATTGAAAAATATCTCCCACCATTGTCACCTGCATATTTCATCAAGCAGTTCTGATAATTTTTTCTGATTAAACAAGATGGATCTCAAGAATGAGCAATAATATTTTTATCTAAAATTCAGATATATGTTGAAAGATTACCATCAATTCAAGACTGCATTGGCAACCCTTGCTAGCTGCCTATATTTTATTGTATTTTAAAAATTTCTTTTTGTGCCGGCATAGTGCATAGAAGTATCCATTTTCTTAGACAGAAAAAATAAAACTTCTTTTTCACCTACAACTCAGCTGACTTTCAGGCTTCGTAGATAGATATTTTACAGTGGAAGTATATGGACTTCCTTGGAAGCGGAGATCTCAACTATATCAACTTCACTGAAATGTCTAAGTTACAAGTCTAGTCTACCAAGATGATTCTGAGGCAATGGAAAGAAATAGATGGTTCCAAAGCACGATTTTAATTCTTAAGCGATAATGATTAAAATTCCTTCACAATAAGAGCCTGCTATATTAATTTTTGTATAAACTTTATCTGATTAGTTTTTTCTGTGTTCTTTTCATGAGAGATTTTCCAGAACAAACTCAGTTCCACATGTAGTTATTTAAATACTTAGTGTAATCTCCAGGAAAGTCCTATGGCATTTTTCCTTTCTAGCACACTTGTAAGCCATCTGCCAGGGATCAATCATCAGGCATTCAGATAGTTTTGATTTTTGATGATAGCATCAGATGACTCAAGGCCCTTTCCTGTAAATGATTTGAAGGTATTTACGTTATATATCTTTGGACCCTCAACATTTTGAAATTTAGGTTAGACTAATAGTTGAGAGAGGATATTCAACCCATTATTAGCTTAAACACAGAAAAAAAATATGTTGGGGAAGTGCTATTGACTGAGTGGAGATTCTTACAAGTGTTCTAACAAGATTCTTACGTAAAATACTAATTGTATGCTTGCTGGGATAATTCTTGGCATTTCAATTCAGAACTTCAGTTCTGCTAATCCACTCCTGTTTAGTTGTTCTTGTCATACAGTTGCTGAACAGGCCCTGGAAGCTGCCATCTGCAGCTGAACTCACTTCAGTTGAGTCACACCCAGAGTGTCACAAACACATCATTTTAACTCCAAAAACTTCTGACTTTTTTTTGGTAACAGAAATTTCTGACTGATAAACTTATTAAGTGCATGTTTTTTGCTTTTCTTTAATGCTTGAAAGTGATATTACTGAAAATATGTCCAGAGAACTGTCTTATTTATTTTTTCTTCATATGTATTATCAAAATGCTAGTTTTTGTGAAACTGTCTATTTCTTTGTGTTGTCTGCAAAATCGCAATATATTGACTGAAATGTTCTTATCAATTGCACTTAAAATATTATTTTAACATTCTTCTAACTATGCATTTTAAATCTTTCAGATCAGTTGAAGACAAAGAAAACTGTGACTATTTCATACTTTAAGGGAATATATCTGATTAAATCTCTGATCGATTTCTGCATTTAGATGGATCTTACTACAAACTATTCTGAACATGAGACATGAAGTAACCCATTTTTATTAACATTAACACATTTTACTATAGCAAAAATTTCCATTAATCTTTTTTAGGGTCTCTTTAGCTTTCCAGTGTATTACAGTGTACTACAACCACAAGGCAAATTCCAATTTGGGAAGCAAGTATTCTCCCAATCCAGGAAAAGAAGAATTTTAACATATATCCTGGGATTTAGGTAAAATTAAGTATCTAGACATTTTAATTTAGTGAGATTTTTTCATGCCCAGATGTTGTCTAATACTAAACTCAGAACTTTTCAAGTTTTTCATAATATTACAATCAAAGAGAATCATTAGAAAGATTCTAGCTTGCCTGAGGAAGTAGACCGTGCAGAACCTTTTTCAGAATCTCATTCCTTTTTCCAGGGTGAAATTAAAAAAAAAAAAAAAAAAAAAAAAGGATAATGAAGGATATTTGCTCCTTACTAAAGAGCTGTATGTTATGGAAGAATCTATGTGGTATGAAAAATAAGTGGGAAAGGAACTGGGGTGTAGTGAGGGAAGAATCCTGAAGAAGATTCTTGATTCTTGATGTGTCCTGGAGATGAAATCAAGGGAGGAGACTGAAAGTGTCAATTGAAAGTTGTGGCCACATGGAAAATAATTTGAAGATCAGTAATGCATAGTAAAAGAGAAGTATCTCTGTCTATAAGAGATCAAGAACAGAAAATTATCTGTGATGATATGTGCCAGTTTTTACTTCCAGAGACAATGAAGACCAATCATACAGAACTGATATGAAATTGAAGACATTTTAGAAGGAAAGATAAATAATTTTGTCCTTTGTAAATTCTAATTGACAGTGAATGAACTTGTTAGGCACTGAAATGCAGTTGTGGTCTTTTCATTTTGTGAATCCAAGCACACATTCAATTCATTTATTTGACAAAAATAATATTGAGTTTTGTGTCAATCTTTCTCTGGCTTAAAAAATAGCAGGATGCACTCAGACCTTTGTGCCATATCTCTACGCAGCAGTTTAAGAAGCTACCCTACCAACAGTTCATTCTTGTCTTTTTACTCCTCCTTTTATTTTTCACCCCCTTGCCTCTGTGTCTTTCCTCCCCTCAATACAGCGTTGTGTTAATGGCTTGTTCTGTGGTTCCTATATGCTTTGTTGTAAAATCTGTTGGCTTATGTTAAAACACTTCTCAAGATGACAGCGTAGCTACAACTGTATTTGTAAAATTGGAACAGTCCAACAGACTTGGTGAAACATCAGCTGATATATAGCACAATTTTCAGGTGATTTGCTTGGGAAATGAGCATCCCAGTTTTGACAATTCGTTATGCTGTTGTTTCACTTCCATGTAAATTCCTGATCTGCTCTCAGCCTAGCTGTTCTGGGTGATGGAATTCTGCCTTCTCCAAAAAATGTGTAAAGGTCACTTAATAGCCTGAGACTGTGGCACCTGCTGATGTTCAGGTGATATTAATCCATGTCTATTTCCAGCATCCAGACCTAAGCTTTTGTATCTAGATTTTTTTTGTCTGACAGTTGTGGCCAACTTTTGACCTTGGGTCACCTCTTTTATCTTCATTGGAAGGTAGATGTCAGTATCTTAAGAAAAAAAATAACAAAACCTTGATGGCAGTTTGCCATTTTTTATCATTCTGGAGTCAGTTGCATGAATCATATCTAGAAAAACTGTTTCCCCCCGTTCATTGAGGAATATGGATTTTAAGAATGGCTTAAGCTTATAAGGATGTAAAATTTTAAAGTCAAGGGGAGCACATTTTTTATTAAATGTTCTTCCCTTAACAAATGAATACAGTTTTAATTTTTTAATTACACTCTGTCATGATTGCTTAAGTTTGCTTATGGTAAAAAGACCTTAATTTTTATCTCATTCAGATTGTATTAAAATAATTCTACTCTCATTTAAAAGGATTGCTACCTTTTTACTATCCCAAAGTCCTTTTTTCAATTGGAAAAAATATGAAGAAACTATTATCTGTGTTGTGTACATCCAGCATACAGGAAAACAGTAGTAAATTAGAAGAAGAAAACAAGATATTGTTGGGTCAGGAAGGTGTAAACTGTGAGAAGCAAAAGGGGAGTGAAAGAGAAGAGAAAAAATAATTATCCTCCACCCATCTCTTCTATTTTCATCAGAAAGGACTCAGTTCAAAGTATGCTTGGGACAGTGTTAGAGACATTGTCAAAGCACAGTAGGGTAATAAATATCTGAGAAACTGTGCTTGCTTTTAGAAGTACTATTTTATACTTTGGTACTATGAAACCCTGGAAAAGAACTGCATAGCCCATGGCTCCTCATGCAGTTTCATAAACAGGCATTGTATCTTTTTTGCAAATGCTCAGCTTTATACACTTGGGACAAGCAAACTCCAAGTGGCAAGCAGTTCAGAGACAGCACTGAGGAGCTGCATGTGGTAATTGCTCCAAACTCATTGTTATCCACTTGATTTCATGTAATCATGGCCAAATATTCCATCTGTCTCTGCCCTCCAATAATGATTTCAGGACACTTGGAGCTGAAACCAAACTGTGTGTGTGTTGTTTCTTTTTCTGTGTGTGTGTGCGTGTGTGTCTGGGCTCTCATCATCACAGCCCTTGATTAAATGACAGGTTTTTGTTTTCATTGTCTTACCTTCTTTTCCCATTCAGTTCTTGACAGCCTTCCCTCTCAGCTGAATACTGTTATCACTTCTTTATTCTAATCCTCTCCCTAGCTGCCTATATTATCACCCCTCTGTTTCAGAACTTGGATACTTACCCTTTAATCCATTAATTGGCTTTTTACCCTCAGATCTCTTTGCCTCCTCTGAGTGCAACCCGACTCTCCCCGCCGCCGCACACCCTGGCTGTTCCCTGCCCATCACTCTCGCACCTTTCGTCTCTCCCCACGTTTTGGTGGTGGTTTCTCGCTCTCCAGATAATCTAATTCTTTATTTCTTTTCACAAAAGAGTACTCTCTAGTTCAATATCACTTTCAGTGTTGCTTCTGTTTCCCTTTGTTTACGTATTGCCTTTCCTCATTGCTTCTTAACAAGCGTCGACGTATACAGTAGGAATAATCTCTGCAGCAGATATCTGTGTTGCCCTCAGAACAGGTCCATTTCCTTATCGAGGTTCAGGAGTGTTGGGCAACTTAATAAAATATGGATTGTCACACAGCACATGTATTCACTTAAACAAGATTATCTGCTGACTGAGTTAGGTTTCTGTTGCTGCGTGTGTGCAGTGGAAATGTACATACGTTTGTAAAACAACTTTTTTCTAATGGTACTCTGTGTTTCAAACCTGTTTGTTTTAAAAGGAATAATAAAGGACTAATATTGCTGTATTTTAAGAAATCCTATCTACTTTGACTTTTTTTTCTGAGCCACTTTTTGAAAAAATTGAGTACGCTGCAAAGAGATGCGTTAGCCTCTTTGTTTTGTTATTTATGGCATTTTCTTTATACAGTATGTATGAATACACTCATCCGATATTTAGCAAAATAGGGAAAATTATCCCAGTGCTAATGTACACAGAGCTATTACACCCAGTCATGGCTAATAGCAGCAAATGGATATAGAGTGAGGAGTCTAGACTGAAATCCTGTCAGTATCTGCCCCTTCCTAGTAATTTATTTGAGTTTTGCAGCTGCAGATGCTGAACCAGGGCTGAATTCATGCAGAATTTTTATTTGGATAACAGACACTGAAATAGTAGCATTTAAGAAGAGCACTAAATAAAACTGACTGTGTTACCATTAACTTTTCCTCGTTTGTTGTCAATGCTGAAAACAATAGAATCCTGATTATCCATACTCTCCCTGTGAGGGTCTCCTTCCCACATTAACTCCTTGAGCAATGGGCACACTGGTTATTGCACGTACCTTGTGTTAACCTGTCTTTTTCAGTGGTTCAAAAGCGTTCATGAGATATTTCCATTTTCTTCATCCATTGGCACCTTTAATATCCCATGCAAACAGTGATGATGATCCTTCCATTTTCGGGGTGTCATCTCCATGCCGTTTCTGAAAATGTACAAGCCTTTCTGAAAAAGTGATAGCTATGCAAATGTTGTGAGAACAGAAGAACTGGGAAGGTAATTGTGAAGAGGTGAGTTAAGAGCGCCTCTGTGCCTGCCTCTCTTTGTTCCTCTGTCCCACAGATGAGATAAAATTCTCAGCTGAAAATAACGTTTTCCTCCAGGTTTAATGATGTGCATATGTACCTACAGGCATCTACAAAGGTGCAATGTTCTAACCTATTGTACCGCAGAGAGATGGCAAGTGGAGTTGGGTTGCAACTTGTAGAACAAAACAGTTTTCCTTCAGAGCTATGTGTATTCAGACTTGTTCGTGCTAGAAAGAAATGTGTCTCAAATTCTTGTGTCTCTAATATTGGAAACATAAACTAAATCTCCCTTCCCCCACAACTTCTTCAAAGCCAGACAATACCTAACTCAAGGAATTAGCATACTCAGGTAAGTCTTATCACTCCTATCACTTGGAAGAGCTGTGATCTCGTGGGAAATAGAGAATGAAATGCAGTTTAAAAGCCTACTTGTAGAATATTCTTCACCTAACTGTTGACTATATATGCATTTTAAAACTTGGACAAACCCTCCTAACTGACTAATGTTTTAATTCTATTAGAGGATCAAACCTTTGTTGTTCTTTTGCAAAAATTTTTGATGTTGGACTATTCCCTCCACTCCTCTGTGAAATATCAGCATTTGAAGTTCTTTTATAAGTGAATTCTTTTTAGCTGTACAAGTTGAAGTCTTTCATCAATATTTAATCCTGTAAAGATCTATGAGATGTTTCTTGTCCTACACCCTAAAAATGTCCATGATGTGGTAGCTTTCAAGGAGCTGTGGTTGCACATCAGTGTGCAGACTCTTTTGAACATGCTCATTCTAGCTCGATGAGTCCTGCATATGCATGCATTTCCCTAATGGAGGTGGTGGCCGTTCTGCAGTCTGTGAAGTCCATGTTTTGCATGCATGGAGCTTTGCACAAGTCCTACAACTGTGTGAGAATAAAGACATGGAATCCATTCTCTCCAGAATCTTCCTTCAGTATTGGCAGCAGCCTATATGTTTTTAGCATCAGAATGCAAAGCAACCTAAAGACTGTATTGCACTCATGTAGTGCAAAAGAGCGAGCAAAGCACAACATGGTAAGAGAGATGGTAGAAAGAAACTCAGTAAGAAACCTTTTTCCATTGCATGCAACATTTTAATTCAATTCGTATTAACCTTAAGACACCACTGGGGAAGCTAAAAAGCTTTGTAAAGATACAAGTGCTTTTCATGAAAAGGATCAATAATCTTTGAAATATGTAACCTCCTCCCCCAACTGCTACCTATAACGGGTTGTATAATTCTAGACTAATTTTTTACTTAATTCTCCATAATGCTATTTATTTCTTGTCCATTCTTTCCTTCATTCACTATTGAATTTCAAGGGCTTATCATAAAACACTCTAATGCTAATGCCAAGGGTAATTTTTTAAAGGTGCTTCAAAAATATAGATGTTTAATATGCTGCTGCTCTTTAAAGAGGCAAAAGGTTTCTTTATGCCAATTCTTTTGAATTTTGTATTCAAAATCTCTTTTTCTCCCTCAACAGTCAATGTTTAAGGAAGTGCCCCTTCATGTTTTCTATAATCCTGTTAAAAATAATAGGTAGATTCTGTATCTGTGGCTAGACATGCAGCATGGTTCAAAATAATCTAAACACTCAAGGTTTGTTTGCAGATTTGCTCTAATGAAAAAGGCTCAAGATATATAATGAGACAGGCCCTTCTGATACAGTTAATCAGTATCCACACAAGTTGATCCCTTGAATGCATTACATGATTCATAAGAGATTGCTTGGTACATCAGAAATTAAGGTTGAATAGTATTTGCTGATGTCTTATTTTTCCACTAAAAAATCTAACATTTTCAAGGATAAAGAGTAGCAAGAAATCCTCACTTATGTACTTATGTTCCTCTGTTCTCTCCAAAGATAATTTCATAGACAGCTATATAAAAAAAAAAAAAAAAAAAAAAAAAAAAGCAAAAAAGAAAAAGGCAAATACTGAGTGGAAAGGTTTCTTTTCATTCAGTTAAATATCATGGGATTATGGTACCATGCCTAAGTTGTAAAAATGTTTTAATTCCAGAAGGTGTTCAGTAGGTCACACTTTTATGATCACATCTTAGAGTTAATTACTATGTCTAGGCTCACAACAGGTCTATGGTAATAAGTGTCTCACTGCATCTTTGCCTTTGTTGTGTCTAAAGTGTCAGGGTGGGATTTTTAGAGGTACCTAAGCAATATATAAACTCAGTTCCCCTTAAAACTCTTCATGGCAATGCTGATGTGTTTTAAAAATCATTTGTTCTTTGATCCAGGTCCTGTTTCATTTTCACAGGAATAGTTGGTGAAGGAGAGAAAGGAGACCTTGTCCTCGAATGTCCTTGCACAACAGTAGGATAACTAGCTAATGGGGATGAAAGATGCTCAGACCTGCAATGAATGGCACAGGAAAATCCTTTTTCATGGGCAGTAGGTGTTTATTGCGTAACCTGCACTCTATTTAGTGCCTGCCATCGTAAGCATATTCAGCCAGAAAAGATTAATTTCCTCCATCGCTGTCACAGATTTCTGAAGCACTAATTAGCTATCATGACAAAATTGAGTGTGTGGGGTTGTGGGGTTCAAGCTGGTCACTTTCGTTTTCTTAAGCACTGTCATTTGGAAAAGGAAGAGTTAAAGAAGCTACTGCTATCCTAAAATACACACCAGGCTCTTTTGCTGTTTTAAGTCTTCACATGTTCTCTTCATGTCTGAAAAATGCAAATCTCTGGGCTCCTAAGAGCAACTGAATAGGGATATGTATTTCATCTTAAAACAAAGAGCAAAGAAAAAATATGAAAAAGTTATTCAAAGGGTTTTGGAAACAGGTGTTCTAAATCAACATTAATTGGATTTCAGTTAATTATTCCTTATACTTTAGGAATCATTGGAAAGGAATATAGGGGGAAAAAAAGTAAGAAAAATTTCTTCTCTGGCATGCTAATTATTTTAATATTATATAAGCAAAGCAGACCCTTATGTCTCGCTACCCCCCAACAAGTAGGTAAGTAAGTGAGTAAGTAAGTAAATAAATAAATAAATAAGATATTGGCTTCCATAGGACTGTTTCAGTAGCAAGGAAATGAGAAGTGAATAAACTAGATGCGGTCTGAGAAAGTGATCTTTTTTTGGGCAGCTGGTTATATTTTTAGTTTGTTATTTGCATTATCTTCTACCTACAGGTACTAAGATAAATAAAGGCAACAAATAAAAAATTGTTCTAGGCTGACTTTGGATACTGCATTTATAATACGGAGCTTACCTACATGATTTCCCTGACGTTTTTCCTTATTGGAGTATATGACCTATGCATGTAGTTTAGAGCAGATCAAGAATGTTTCTTCAACACTGGCAGATGAAGGCTGAGTTGAAGATGGAACATCATTAAGTACTGAATTAGGGCTTCTGACTTTCCATTCCAATTCCTATTGGAATTAGTCCACTTTTCCCCTGGTATTCAAGCTGGCAGAACATGTGACATGAAAAATTGTGTATGTAAAGTTTTAGTTTATCTCTGAGAACTGACTGATTCCAAGTTTTAAAAGAAGTGGGAGGGAGGGTGAACATGGCCATATGGGCTGTATGCCAGTATTGCTGAGTTAGGTGATTTCAGTGGGAAACTCCCTCTAACAAGATTTTCAAAACGGTTATGAATAGAAATGGTCTACAGAAATGAGTTTTTAAAATTGGAATGAAAGTAGGCTTTTTCATATGTGGATTTCATCTTTAATATGCTGATCTGTTGTAGATGGTTAGAGTGTGAGCAGACAGCAAAACCAGCTGTGACAAAAACTTGCTGGTCTCCTCTTGCTGTTCAGCCTATTAGATGTGAGCAACTCCTGGCATAAACGAAAGGAAATTTGAAAGGTATTTCAAAACTTTAGTATGATACTAGAATCAGAGATTCTAGTAACAACCAAGATAATGTTAACAAGATTTTTACCTCAACAATGTCTGCTTGAAGAACTTCCCCTAGTATATTTGAAGTATATATGAAACAAATCATTTTTAAACAGCAGATATGGTCAAGTCAAAAGTGAAATTACTTACACAACAAATTTAAAAAGACTTCAGAAAGCCTAATGAAGCGTGCCTGAGGGCTAGAGTTTGCATTTTAGCCTCCTGCCTGTATGTCACTTTGCTACATATCTCAGTTAAAGAAAATTGGAAAGGGACTTCCCACATTAAGTAGTTTTCATCTGTAACTGAGGTATATTGCTAAGGAGATATACCTATGCCCACTAATTGTCAGCACATTTACCATATTTAAAAACAGATACGAACATAATTACATCACATCTACATATTAATTTATTGTCCTCACCTCTGTACATATTTGCATAAGGTCCTGACAGGCAGTATCAAGACCTGAGATCTTTGAAGAGTTTATGAAAATAATATTCTTAAGAATGAACTGATCTGTTAAAAGCTCAATTTTCTTCACATGAGAATGACATTCTTAAGAATAGACACTAAAGTTGGTGCTATGAGGGCACAGTAGAAACTTGTAACAAAAACAATACTTTATGTACTGATGGCTTCTGGAGATTGGGCTAAATGAATGCCTGTATAGTTCTATCAGCTCTTCTTCATCTCTTTATTTCAGACCATTTAGGTGTTTTATATTATACAGATGAGGGATCTGCATTTCTGTAGGAATAAGTGTTTATCTATCAAATGCCACCATGCCTACAGGACGACAGAGTACAAAAGATAAATGTATTTTAAATTTTGTTCAATAATTGTAAAACAAATATATATATACAAAGATAAAAGAAGAAAATATGTGTAAGCTATGTCTGCATGAATATTTAACTCTTGATTTCACAAATATGGCAGTTCGTAGATTGCTCTTGGCTGACTTTTTTGTTGTCATTAAGTTTCTGCATGCAAGCTTTTTTCTTGTTTGCACACAATATGATTTTGCTTTGCAAATGGAGATGCAGTCTTTTCCTTAGGATTAATAAAAAACACTTCAAAATGCAGCTGTTTCAGATATTTTCTTTTCAAAATCAAATCAATCCGTAGGATCAAAGGAAAATATTTTCAAATTAAATTTGTAATTAATAACCTAGAAGTGTTTTATACTCTTATGGTATGCACAGTATCTCAGCACCAGCAGTGCTTTAATGCTCTGAGTTCCATGTGATAGACCTGCACCACCTTTTCCTACACTATGCCTTCTGACCTTCGCTAAAATCTTCACTGTGATTGGGTGATAATTGGGTGATAATTGCCTACATTTTAAAAGGTACTTTTTGTATCCATTGGGTGCTTTCTTGTTTGGGACCTGGACATATTTTATAGACAGTCAAAGCCTAGTTGTGCTCAGTCAGGTGTGCAAAAAATACATTGTTAGTCATTGGTAATCCCCAACCCATGGTGGTCCTACCCAATGTTTATGTGGGAAGATGTGCTTATTTAATCACAGATCGGGTGCCGGGCCTGAGGGTCTGACTACAGCCCATTGCAATCAGTTGGAATCCTACCATAGATTTTAATGGCCGTAAATATTTGGTTATGTATACAGCTCATTTTTATGAAGAAATGCTGCTAATTAAAAAAAAAACAGCTTCCTTTTATTTTCCTCATTCCTTCCCCATTTTCCTCAGTGGGAAAATCCCCCACTGTACACTAAGTAAAATAAAAGCAGTTTTAAAAATCTGACAATTATTCTGTCAAGGAAGTGTTATTATAGGAAGCTGGAATTTGGTTTTAGAGTGCTGGGGTGGCTATGGCACCTTTTTGCACTAAGAACACTTTCTGATAACACTTTGGACGGACAGGTTGATGTGCTTGCAGGGGAAGGGAGTTTATATACAGTGTGGACTCAGGGCTACAGGGTAAAAATATCTGTATAGTCAGTATAGCCCATTTGTGAATTATAGCAGGGAAAAATATTTATGAGCACCACAGGACATGAAGCTCAAAGTGCAGTCATTTCTAAACGAAAATTATGTGACAGTTCATCAGTATTTAATGCTAACATTGCTTGATCTAGACATAAAGAATTTAGCAGCCATTTATCATAACATACAGTACTGTTCATTTCCTGATTTGCTTAGAATATGTTGGTGTTTTAAGCTTAACATGAGCCACAGGTCTAATTTTAGATATTTAATGAAAGGAAAACCCAGAGAGGGAGAGATTTCTCACATGGCTATTAGAAGCCTACTCCCACCACTTGAATTGGTTGTTGGTCTTTTTAATGCAGACTCTGAGAAGCTGGTGCCTGGTCCCTGCACCAGATGCAGGTGTTCCCTTGTGCTGTCAGCCAGGAATGATTAATGAGGATTTGCCCCTACTGAAAGCAGTCTTTGGAGCATTGTTCAGGGCATCTGTGGAACTGTCGGGGGAGACAAGGACACAAGTGAACAACCAATTATTTGGCCATCACTGAGGCAGCATGAAAAAGACATCAAATTGGACAGAGGAGCAAAGCTTTTGTTTCATGATCATATTTTCAGGTGTTAATAGTAGCAGAGGAATTCTACCTGTTTTGTTTTTTCTTTCCGTGGAGGAGAGAGGAAGGGCTCAGACACTTCTTTAAATCTTGGAAGGGATGTATAAAAGAAACAGAAGCAGAAATCTGATCACAGTTCTTTAAAAGCGTAAAAGGGAGGAAAACACACGGAATTGATTTCTTGGCGGTTGCACCGTGTGTATAAAGATATACTGTTTTGCTCGGCTAACATTAGGAAAGGAGGACTAAGAATTCTGAGACTGGGAGGATTTCTCACACGGGGAACTGCTTAATTTCTGGTCAAACACAACAGCTCAGGAGCTGGGGTTTTAACAAGTGATGGTGCAGGGAAGTATTACATTAGGATTCAGAAAAAGAAAATGTGAGGGAGCAAAACCAGGAAGCATTTGCAAGATTGCATTCAGCATTCTGTGTGCATTCCTCTTTTTCCTCTTTCTGTCTCAAAGAAAATGCTCCTAGGTGCAGGAGAGTGAAGGGAGAAAGAGCAGCAGAACTGAAAAAGCTCTGCTCGAGCTTAGACTTCTGCATTTCTGAATTTACTAAGGCTTGTGATTATAAATAATAATTTTAAACCAGAGGGAAAGGATTATATTTTCAGGACAATCCAATTACAGAATGGATTGTTTATAAAATACATTTTATGCTCCATTCTGTCAAGCCAGTTTTTGCTAGAGTATTAGGAATTTAAAAAAGTTAATTATACAGCTTGATTCTAATGAAGAAAATAACATTTTATTGACTAACAACAAATATAGTGTAATTTCTACCAAAGTAGCATGATTAATGTTTGCAGTGGCTACTTCCCTAACCTCACAAGTTCCTCTGTCCCTACATATGCATGCAAGAAAAGGAGTTCAGATTCTTGGTTACAAATTTAAATCCCAAACTATTCCTTAACCAAGCAGAAATCAATATTTCTAAATTAATAGCAATGTTTAGTGTATTTAACTACATGACTTCAGTTTATTTTACATATTATTTATCCTTTTATGACTTTTATCAAAGTCATAAAGGGATAGTATTTTATCAAAGACTACCTGTGGCCCATGATTTCTCATCATCTGCAAAATTATGTGAATGTCCATAGGTAAAAGCCCTACTGGTTTATATGAAGTTTTTGTAAAAAAAAAAAGATTTTGCCTGCTTCATGCTTAGGATGACTTGCTGAAGTTAGCAATTGGATTTTGAGAATTCTACATCTCAGAGTTAAAAGCTGAAATCTGAACTGCCAAATACTGCCTCCATTTACTATTGGATTTTGTAAGAAAATAAAATGTAAAAATTAAGAAAAAAGTCATTTCAATTTACCGCTTAATCATAAAGAAAAAAAGAGATACAGTGCATATATAAATGTATTTGTTATATTTTAAGATGCCACCTAGTATTTCTTTTCTTCCACTCAAGTGGAAGTGTCAAGCAGAAGGAAATCACTAAACATCCCAGGAATCCTTAGGATGTTCCACCATTTCTGAAAGCTGTGTGGAAATTGTACTCGAGAGTTTTTATGCTGGGAATAGCCTCAACAGCAGCCCTGAACTGTGAAACTCATCCACTTCGTTCTGCAGGTCTGTCCTTCTCCAGGGGTAGGGATATGGGTTACTCACTGTAAAGGACTGTGATGTTGGAAGCTGAGCTTTGTCCCCTCTTGCACTTGTTATATGTGCTGAAACATTAAATGACTGTATTAGAAGTTAAAAAAAAGTGTACAGACACACTCAACTTTGTTTCCTTCTTGTCAGGAAGAGATGATGGCATAAACAATGTGCCCCCATGTCTGATAGACATAATTACTTGGCAGAGGAACAGGCTGCTCATCTCCTCCTGGGCAGGATGAGAATGGTGCCGGTAAGGAATGAAAATACTTCCAGGAATTGAAGGAATGATTAGAGCATATCTAAAGAGGACATTTGCCTGTGACTGTTAAAGTGCTGAACTGACTTTCTTGATCCTAGATAAGTAAATAGAGAGGCGGCTTTCAGCTACTGTAGGCTGATCTGAAGGCTTTACCTTTTCTTGTCAGATGTGGACTCTGCTACAGCATTTCAAGATTTGTTTATCCCTGTGCTGGATTGCTTCAGACTGTTCTGCTTGGGCTTGTCAGCCGCAAAACAGAGAAACATCACATGTTAAAGCTTGATGAAATTTCTAAGCAGTATAAAGAAGAGTGCAGCCTATTATTTAGATGTGGCAACATAAAGCACTGAAATATCTCCAAGGACATGGTCACTGTCTCTAGATCTCCTAATGGGGAGATTTCTTGAGGACGGAGTTATAGGGAAGCCCTGTGTGACAAAGCTCAGGATCATACTTTTAAGCAAGAAGTGAGTCTTTTTAGTGCAGGCTCTCTGGCCTGAAAATTGGGATGGGATTTGCACTAGCACATGATGGAACCATTACTTTTTTTTAAATAACGTTTTCTCCAGTGCAGTGGCATTTTCTTCCTCCCATTATATTCCTCTGAAACCCACATACTTTCCAAAAATATTTTTTTTCACTATTATATATGCTTAGGTTTCAGTATGATACCTGATACATGTTAGATTGTGATGTTTTCACTGTAAATTCTTATGTATGTCTTTTTGTGATGCTTCAGTAAAACCATCAAAATTGAAAATCAAAGTGAAACAAAAACAAAGGGGTAAGAACATATGGAGTGGGATAAACCAATTATCATCTTTATTATGAGTGTTGTTTGCTAAAAACTTGAGCTTTGATTTAGCTTTATGCGATAACTCCAGTGGAAATTTCTTTTACAGAAATACAAAAAAATTCTGAAATTATTACTTAGGTTCTGTAAAAATCACTGACACTCAGTAGATTGCATAAGACTACAGAACAGTAGATTAGCACGAGGGGAAAAGGATTTCTACCTCTAAGAAGGCTTTCCCTCCTGTTCCAAAATATATTCATGGTGTTGTGTAGCTAAATAATAGGTGTGTCCTGTTCTAAGTTGAACACACTCTTAGGAATTTTTGCAACTCCTTATGAGGCAAAGGTGTTTCTTTGTCTGTAAGTGGCATGGCCACTTGTGATGAATTGTTATATATATATATATATATATATATATATATATTTAATAACAAATACATAAAATAATTAAATTTCAAATAAACATATTTGAAATTTGTTTTGACATGTAATAACTTTTATTCCACTATGGAAAGCATGAGTCTATAGATTCATGTTGTGATTAAGAGTTAGCATTATTTCTGTTATTTCTATGGTAAATAAAATTAAGCAACAACAAGCTCCACATCTCAGGCCTCACCTTCACAAAATTTTTGACTGTCAGGATTTTCCTCTTTGTTCCTGCCTTTGTCAGTATAATTCAGCCTGGTGATTTTTGTCTTTTCAGCCAGTCTACCTCTGGTGAGGGTGCACACAGGCACTAAAAATTCCTAAGATTTTTGTGCTTCTGTTATTGTCCCCAGACCTGAGATAAGGTGAAGCTACAGGCAAGTAGGGTAAAGTCATTAGAATCTCGTCAAAAGTTGTTGTTAATGAACCATTTGATGAAACAGAAGGAAATGTTTTTGCTGCTTGTATTGACAACAAATATAAGACAAGGGAAAAGATTTGGATGCAAAAATATCCTCCTTTGCAAGAGCAGCATGAATCAGCTGCAGTCTGTTTTGCAGTCACATGCACGTTCTGGTGTAGGGGTGGGCAGCACAGGCAGGAATTTTGCAGAGGACATTTGTATGTTTGTTTTGTAAAATAATGCTAAACCTGCTTGTTTTGGGCTACAAATTTCACATTGTGAACTAGTTAAGTTCTGGGTTTTGTCAGTAGAGAATTGTGAGGCTAAAATAAACTTGAGTTCCTTGATAGGTCATTTCTGCACATTTCTGGATCTCGCTTTCTTCTCTCCAGTCCCACTATTCCTCAAGGTTTTTTTTCTTTGGACTAATAATGCCATCTTGTATACATAGTCTTTTCCCTTCTCTCTGCTTCCTCCCCACTCTCCATTTCTTCAATTCTTTATTCACGAATTCCCTTCGCTGTTTCTCCATTCTCCTTTCCCAGCCTCCTTTCAGTTGCTCATCCCCCATTCAGGCTTCAACTGGGCAAATAATATTCTCCTCTTGGAGAACTGGATCTTCACTACAGTGAAGTTCCACTGTGAATATTCACAAGCTGGAAATAAAACATGGTTATGTGTCACTGACTGGTTTTCTAGGAAGACGATCTTTAAATTAAGAGGCTTTCATTAATGTCCTTTGTAATGTAAAATGATTTGGCTTCAAATTACTCAGTATCTGAATACGAGTTAGACAAAATACTTGTCGGGATTTCAATGGATTATGAAGCCTCACCTTATATATCTTAATTGTTCGAATTTTCATTGGATTTGTGTGGACTGTCAAGCTTTATAATTTGTGTGTATCTATTTCGGTATGAAATCCTTGGCTGCCTCAGCTTATTTTATGGCCCTTCATGATGCTCTATCAATGTTAAGCATCATGACACTAGTTGAGTGCATTTGTTCAGATGAAGACTACCCATTGCATGATCCTTATTTCAACTTCATTTTAACATATTTTTGGAAGCTTTAAAGAGGCAGATAATGTTCCGAATTCCAATTAGAAGCAAACAACAGATTACAGAGTATTTTGGTCAAATAGGAAAGCAGAATCCTTTACCAGAGAGAGACATAACGTACACACTGAAGTGTAGATGGTTTGAAGAAATGGCTGCCTGTAAGTAATAACAGACAACAAACAGTACAAAAACATCATTTCTTATAAATTATCAGAGCCTAGCCCTTTTACAAATTGTAATCTTGATCCCAACTCTTGCATAGCAATGAAATAATGACTGTATCTAGATATTTAAAAAAAAATTGAAAGAACAATTGGTTTTATATTGCCCAATTCCACCTAGCAGCCAATAGGAAATAAAATAACATATTAAAATAAGTTTATTAAAATCCATTGCATCTGAAAAGACATGGATCAACATTCCTGCTATCACAGGCTCCCTCAGCCTCTCTCCTATGGGTACAGATTATGTTTGTTTTCAAAATTGCTGAAGACAGAAATACAGTCTGTGAGTTTGTGTGAACTTTTTTCACCTAATTTCAAATCTGCTTGAACTTAGTGACTTCATATATTTGATTTAAGCTTTTTGAGTTTGCATTCAATAAGGGAGAAGAAAGTGAAGGGAGAAGCGACAGAAAATCCAATGTAGAAATAATCTAAGGAAAAAAATGAGTTTGATATACACGCCACATGTGAATTACTTGTTTCTCTTTTAGTACCACCTGTATGTTGTAGCACAGAAGTTTTCGTTGCCCCTTCCAAAAAACAAGTTGGTGTTTTTGTTTTTAATTTAATCATGCATAATGAAAAATGGAGAGGTTAGAAATAATTTGTAATGTTCATAGGAATAAAGTTCCATAAATTTGAGACATCATGAATGTCCATGAGACAGAGAAGACAACTCGATGAATATAGATATCCTGACAATAACGTTCAGTATCTGAGACATGAAGAAAATTCAGCGAGTGTTTTCACTTCATCACATGCAGCCTTAGAGGACGAATAGCCATTACTATTTATTTGCGTCCGGCCTTGCAACATATTATTCCAAAAGAAAATCATGCTGTGACAGAAGGCATGTGAAACAGTGATCTATGTTGCACTCCTATTGTGTTCTGGAAACTCTGTCCACCTCTGATTTAAATCACATCCACTTAGTGGCCAAGCTTATTCACTTGCTGGCCAGACAATCTGGTTCAGTGTCCACTGTTGTTATTGGTGGAGGTCAAATTTTTTGTCTGTTTTCCCAGATTAAATATTTCTTGCTGGGTGTCTTTGGTAGAAGCAGTAAAACTTACTGTAAATATCCTAGAAGTTAGTAACATGTGCCTACAGGCACATCTTCATGATTTTTCCAGTTTTTGTGAACTTAAATAAAAACTTTTGAAATGTCTGTTCCTTTGTTAATTTATTTATTTATTTTGTACCTGTGCTATAAGAAAAGAAGGCTGGGGAGTGACCTCATTTCAGTACCTAAAGGGAGCCTACAAAGAGGAGGGGAACCAACTCCTTGAAAGGGAAGATAACTGCAGGACAAGGAGAAATGGCATTAAGTTGAGGAAGGGAAGATTGAGGTTGGATGTCAGGGGGAAGTGCTTTACAGAGAGAGTGGTGAGGTGCTGGAACAGCAGGGGGGTTGGAGATTCATGATCCTTGAGGTCCCTTTCAGCCCTGGCAATTCTGTGATTCTGTATAAATATCTTCACTGCTTCAAATCTGAACTGTGAATTGTCAACTCAGTAGCTTCCAAAACAAGAGCTAAATTTCATTTTCATCTCATTTTGATTTCTGTAAATGGGAATATAATCAAATCCTACTATCAACATTATGTGTGCCTGTGTATACAGATAGTCTTTTGCTGTACACCCACCTTACCTTGCTTGTTACATTCTAGAGATATATTAAAACACCCTGAAATACAGTGCATGTGGACTTGATGAGTGCCATGCTCCCTATGTCTTAACAGCAATTCCTGGAGGTTGAAGAGTGGTGATTTTCTGCCTGTGATCTATAGATTCTGAGGTGTCTGCAGTAGGTAACTTGAAAGAATTTTATATGTGGTTTATACTGTAGTTTATGTGAAATTTGGCATTTATAGTCAAAACCAGTAAAGCCCCTAGCATACAACCATGTAATGGCTTATGCGTTTCTTTGTCTCCTACTGGTAATTTAAGACACAAGGTTAGCATTTTCTAGAGCCTTTGTAGTTACCATGAAAATGTGCTGCATTTTGGGCAGCATATTGAGCCAGGAACCTGATTAAATGCTTATCATATACTTCTTTCCCTCTCCCTGTTACTGCATTAAATACATCTGGTCATATGAAACTAAACAATTGTTAACAGGTCAGTTTATAACAAAATCTAAAATTATTTTTATATAATATATAGAAAACTCTGAACACAACTTTGTTATATTAACAAAGGCATTGCAAGCATAATTATGTGTGCAACTGAGAAATTGTCACAGAATTAGAAGCCAGGGGGATCCCAATGCAGGTCATAGTTGGGTGAGTCTATGCACATTATTATTATTGTGCCATGTAGACTAACTCTGGTTGGCACTAGCTAATTCATCACATTTAATTGTAGAGGTTTTATGATTTTTCTGACAGTGGTTACCATGCAGTCAGCACTGAATGTCCTCCCAGCTCTTTGTTTTTCCTTACCACACGTTGCATCTCTTTCTGCAAGTTCCCATAAATGTCTGTAGGTGTCATCTTCCCTTTCTCCATACAAATGTCCCAGTTGCACTGGTTGTGTGTTCCCTTCCCAGGATCTCCTCTGCTTTCACCAACACTGCATGAGGAGGACCAAGGCAAGAACTGCAGAACACCTGTCTGTCCACCTTTCACAATCTGTGATAAAAGAATCTTGTCACTGGTGAATCCTTGGAATATCTTTTGAAGAAAGATGAGACAAGCAATGAGTTAAAGCCAATTCTTCCAGCTTAAACTCAGGGATAAACACTGACTTTAGTTGTAATCCATGAAATGGAGGAATTTTCTCATACTTTTTGTGGAGGTTTAACTGATGTAAGGTAACATATATTTTCCAAAAATAAAAATGTAGCCAAGATTCCATTTCTCCTCTGTTGGGAACCAGCCAGCTTAGTGGACAACAGGCACTGCAGCTCAGCTATCATTTGTCCTAGCTGCCATATTTTCTGAACTGACTCCAGAAAGATCTTTTTTCTTTACTGACTCAGTTCCATAACTGAAAAAGGAATAACAAATTGTCTTTCTGTCCTTCTTTTCTGTAACTTTTCAAAGGAGTCTTTAAGACAGTGTGGATTGCCCACCACACTTCATCCCAAGCAATTAGCACTGAGAAAGAAAGTAACAATGAAGTATGCATTTTAAAACATCACAGAACTCAGAAGTTTTTTTTCCTAAATTATTCTTTATTATGTCATTTTGAATTTATATTTACATAGGCTGAGAAACTTGAATAGACTGATGTACTGCATATTGATTTAATTGTATGAATTCATGTTGAGACAAATATAGTAGTAAAATTTGATAAAAATACACATTTACTTAAAGCATGTATTCTTATAAATAGTGAAAGGCGTTCTCATTTTATATTATGAACTAAAAAGGATGCTTTGTGGAAGATGTGCTTTTCTCTTTCTTACACCAAGAAATTATTACTATATGTATATAATTTTTTTTTGCATTGTATGCATTTGATTTATTTATTTATTTTTCTATTCTTTATGAAGTTGGTAGTGCTGTGCTATGACTTTTAAAGGTGACTTTTTGGTAATGGAAGTACATGATCAAGTGTAATTCAAACCTTAGGTACATATTATCTCAGTTACTTTGCGGATTTAAGTGCAATGGCAGTGAGAAAGGAGAGAGGTCCCAGCTCTGCTGCAGACAGCTTTTGTGACCTTGGTCAAACTGCTTAAACTCTCTGAGTGAAATCCTACCACCACGAAAGTCAAGAGGATTTTTGCCATTTATTTGAATGGGGAAAGGACATATTTGAAATCTGAATTGTTAATAAGAACAGGATAACATGTATCTAACTCTCACAGCTCTTGTGAAGCTAATTAATCAGTAGAGTACTTTGGGATCCTCAGAAGTATAATAGAAACTGCAAGTACTATTATTTATTTGTCATGTAATTGGAAGCTAGCAAGGTAAAAAGTCATTGATAAAAATCCATATCACAAGGTCATTTCTTTCAATGTTGCAAATCTCTTCTTCAATCAAGAGCTTTGTAACTGATGAAAAATACAGCCTAATCATAACATTATCAAGTCAATTTAATTGGTGCACATGAGATCATAATGAAGTCATTTTTGCTAGTTACAGGCTTAAAAATATTTTTATAGCACTCTTCATCCTAGTGGAAACCTCACAGACAGGATTAAGCTTCTCTGCCTGTGTTATACAACTGCCTTTGTGTGGCAGACACCGACTGATTTTATAGTGTTTAAACATTTTACTGATAAGTATGATATTATGGTGTTTATACCTATAATCTACTAAGTCATTTACACTTTTAAAATTAGTGTTCAAATATGTCAAAGTACAGAGGCTTCACTTGTGGATTAAAGGAGGTTCTGAAGTAGTAGATTTTTCTTGTTTTTAAGCTAAAACACCAATAATTGTCACCATTGTCACCAGTAATTGTCACCAATCAGTTTTTAAGCATATTTTGTGTCTGTGGAAATATCTTTCCTGCTGGCTGAAATGTCTGCATGTTTTTGCACAATATTCTGTTTCATTTTGGCAGAAACTTGAAGCCCAAAAACTAAAAATTAGGTTGGAAGTGAAGATTTGGAGTAAGAGCAGCAAGGTTTCTATCAGCAAGCTCTGTTACATTGACGAGATTTCTTAATTCACCTTCATGTAAGCTTCTTATTGCAGCATGTGGAAACAATGCTATATATTTTCTTTTACTTTTCCACTCATAGCCTATGTGCATGTAGAACTGGTGTGTCAGTGTCAGGGCCCTCCTGCTTCTTGCTCCTGCATGGCTCCCCTCCTCAAGCACTGCTCTCTGTGGCCTGTGGCTGCAAATCCTCATGGACTACAGCCACATTATTACTCACACTGAAGTCCATTATACCACATTGACAATGTTAAAGGGACACTAAAGGGAGTGCTAAAGGTATCCTTCCATCCACAGTAGTTGAAGGATCCTGCCATGTAAGAGCTGCCAAGCACTGGGTATAGTGCTTATTTCCATTGGTCTCCACGTACCAGTTGGTGGCATTGCTGTAAAAGTCCTGTACATCCATTGGAATTTAGTTTAGCCCGACCAATGCCTCAGGTTGACCATGAATACAAATAAAATCAGGATTCCAGTCTCTCCCTCCCAGAAAAACAACTGGGCTCTCAGGAAACAGAGAACACATCACTCTTCAGGCTGACAGAGCTTTTGCTTTACATGTTCCTGGATAACTTGAGAAAGGATGGTCATGGAATTAATGCCTGTAGAAAACAATGTAAATGCATTTACATCCTGCTGTAAGACATACTCCTAAAAGTCAGTGGTGCTTCTAACTTGGACGTTTTGACATTGATTCTTTGAATACAGAGTATTACCAAGAAAATCTCAGTGCCAGCAGGGATGCATTTCTCCAAAAGGCGGGGTAAGTGACTTGCCTGCGTCTCCCAGGGATGATGCTTCCAGCTGTCCTGAAGGCAGCAGTTGCCAGCCTGGGTGCCCAGAAGAGCTGCCTGCCCTTCAGACAAACCATTCCCTGCCCCTCATTCCTTGCAACGATAACATGAACCTAATTTTCAACCAGAGCTTATCACAGATAGACATCATTGCGCCACAATACGTATAAACTGTAGTATGATCTGGTGTCTTCTGAAGTTCAAGCTTTATATTAGTGATCTCCTGTGTTCAGATTTCAGCATATGCATCTTATGGTTCTTCACTGTGGGAGTTAAGAGATGGTATGCTGTGCTTGCAAGGATATTTGGGAATGAACCAGAAGCCAATTATGCATAGAAGAAAAAAGACGAATAGAGATCATCTTACTTGTGGATAAAAAAAGCGTTGTGATTTCTCCACACTTCTAGTTTTTCCAATGTATTTCTTTTCAATTTGATCAAAAGTGCTCAAAAATAGTGTTCAGTTTTCATGTCTCTGGTAGGTACCTCCTATTTTTTGTGAACTCAAAAAAGATGGATAAGAAATGTAGTTACAAGTATTGACACTAAATGCTTTGTTTTAATAGTTACACCATTAAACAGAGTTCCTCAAGTTGCTTCGGGTCTCTAACAGCAAAGTGGTTGGAGGATGATT